>NC_135613.1:26182500-26857241 GCF_053574225.1 Canis aureus
CATACACACCTTACAGGCTGGCAGGAGGCAGAAATGCTTCATAGCATACCGATTTAAGTTCTTTAGGAGACGCTTCCATTTACATAAGACATAAAGTGGTACCCAAAGAGACAGCCTTCTCTCTTCAATCTACAAGTCCATGGTTCTTTGTCAACTATTTCCAGGGGAACAAATCCTGTTATGAATTTTTTTTTTGTTATGAATTTTCTATAGTAAAGAGAAAGGATTCCCTCAAAAGGGAGCAGATACTCCTTGATCTGGTACTAGCCCTTCTAAAAGGTCTCCACAGCCCCGTGCCCTCATCACAGAACCTAGCTGTGGACAGAAATGCCAACTGTGCATGGGATATGCTGGACACAATGGGGAGTCACAGAAAAAAACCTCAAATTTTTAAAATAACTTTAATGCAACAGAAGGATATGGAAACCCATTAATATTCCTTTAAAAAAGATGTAATACTAATCAAGAGTATGCACGAGCACAGATGAAATTTTGAGGAAGAATAAAATGTCAGTTGTCAAAGAAAACGGAACCGAGTTATAATCTATTCTTGAACATTTGTGTTTTATTAGTTCTAACATAAAGCATTAGAAAAATGACTTTAGAGGCAAAAGATGCAGAGAGCTAATTTCTGGTTCCTGGAAAAAGCTGTTTGGCACAACACATGCTTTAGAAAACTGAGAAACTTATCTCCACTCACTTAGGGTAACATACCTGCAGAGCCAGCTGAGAAAATATGCACAATATTACTGTTAGGCACAAAAATGCCATTGAACTGCTCTTTGGCTTTGGAGTAACACGCAAAGTACACAGCCCTGTTTGAAGAAAGAGAGAACGCTACAGACATTGGCATGGCATTATATACATCCCTCCGCAACTTCTAAAAATGTAGTAAAGTATAAGAAGGTTAACAGGTAACCAAAAGCTTGACCTTATAAACCACAAGCTGCTGCTTATCCCTCCAGAGAGTATTTCAGTGATGGGAGAAGTATCTAAAATAACTGGGGAAGAGGAGATTTTGGTAATATACAAAATCCATTTATATTCTTCATTCTGGATATATGTCAATTCCTTAAGCAACCAAAATCTATACTTTTAAAATTCGTAATACTTCTAAAATATACCACACTCATCCTGCCTCACATAACAATGAGTATGCAAATTATATTTGACTTTTTTTTTTTGATGACTCAGGGTCACATAGGGAACAGCCATCACATATAAGTTTTCTTTTTCTTTTTTTTTTTTAAATTAAATATTTTATTTATTTATTCATGAGAGACACAGGGAAAGAGAGAGGCAAAGACACAGGCAGAGGGAGAAGCAGGCTCCATGCAGGGAGCCCAACGTGGGACTCGATCCCGGGTCTCCAGGATCAGGCCCGGGGCTGAAGGCGGGCGCTAAACCACTGAGCCACCCAGGCTGCCCATATATAAGTTTTCATACAGAGCTTCCGCTACTGAATACGCCCCCCGCCTCCCCCCAACCCCGTAACTCCTAGAGGTGGAGTTTGGCCTCCCTGCTGCCTCTCTGGTCAGGTCTTCTCTGTCTGCTTTCTCTCCTCTGACTTCTTTCTTACTGGGCCTGGGGAATAGTGGCTGGTTGGTATTTTCCTCTGCTCTTTCACCAGCAATGTCAGGGAAAATGTCTCTTCATTTTCACTGGCCAATGCATCAATCATAGAATGATTCTTCATAGAATCATAGTTGATTCTTCAACTTAGGCCCTGGAATACTTATCATTATTGTGTTATGTAACAGTATTGTTTTTTTTTTAATTTTTAATTTATTATTTATGATAGTCACACACAGAGAGAGAGAGAGAGAGAGGCAGAGACATAGGCAGAGGGAGAAGCAGGCTCCGTGCACCGGGAGCCCGATGTGGGATTCGATCCCTGGTCTCCAGGATCGCGCCCTGGGCCAAAGGCAGGCGCTAAACCGCTGCGCCACCCAGGGATCCCAACAGTATTGTTTTTTTTCCTAGGTCCCAACTGTTCTAAATGGGTGTGGCAGCCAGGAAGCTACATCAGATTAACAGGTGTTACCAAATTAGCACTGTCCACAAAGAGATACAACTCATTTTCTTTATTGAGTTGTGGACATATGCAGTGTGGACATATCCACCATCTATTAATAATGTATACGCCATATAATCTCACAGACTAGTGTTTCTATTTTTTATTTTATTTTATTTTATTTTATTTTATTTTATTTTATTTTATGTATGTATGTATGTATGATAGGCACACAGTGAGAGAGACAGGCAGAGACACAGGCAGAGGAAGAAGCAGGCTCCATGCACCGGGAGCCTGACGTGGGACTCGATCCCGGGTCTCCAGGATCGCGCCCTGGGCCAAAGGCAGGCGCCAAACCGCTGCGCCACCCAGGGATCCAGTGTTTTTATTTTTAAATAGGTTATACACATATGCTACAAAACTCTAAAGGAACAAAAGGATTTAATAACAATCTGAATTTTTATAACATCCTCAGGTGATTTGTATTATTTTTTTTTTAATTTTTTAAAAATTTTTATTTATTTACTTATGATAGTCACAGAGAGAGAGGCAGAGACACAGGCAGAGGGAGAAGCAGGCTCCATGCACCGGGAGCCTGATATGGGATTCGATCCCGGGTCTCCAGGATCGCGCCCTGGGCCAAAGGCAGGCGCCAAACCGCTGCGCCACCCAGGGATCCCTGATTTGTATTATAAATTGGAGCAAAGATCTGCAAGAATCCTAGGAAGCTTTTAGTCTTCACCTTATATAGAACATTTTTATTTTTGTTATAAAGATTAATTCTCGGGCAGCCCGGGTGGCTCAGTGGTTTAGCACCGCCTTCAGCTCAGGGCCTAATCCTGGAGACCTGGGACTGAGTCCCTCGTAGGGCTCCCTGCATGGAGCCTGCTTCTCCCTCTGCCTATGTCTCTGCCTCTCTTTCTCTCTGTGTCTCTCATGAATAAATAAAATCTTAAAAAAAAAAAAAAAAAAGGTTCATTCTCTTTAAAGTCTGAGTATTATATCAAATAATATGAGTATCTTACCCCTGTCACCCAGCTCCCCTCCCAGGAGGCAATTTCTACAAGTAGTTATCTACTTTTCAGAGATATGTTACACACACACTTCACCTGTTCACTTTTATCAAACACAGGCTTTAAAGAGATTTAAGCCTCATAACAGAATAAGGATGTTTTAAATAAAGTAAAGCCTGGAAGCCTTTAAATTTCTTCGGATCTCAGCTTCTAAGTGCATACGAATTACCTGGGAATCTTGCTAGAATGCGGATTCTGGGGTACAGTCCGAGAGTGTGTAGTTCTAACAAGCCCTGGGTGACACCAATACTGCTGGCCACATACCATACTTGAAGTAGCAGATACTTTTTTTTTTTTTTAAGATTTTATTTATTTATTCATGAGAGACACAGAGAGAAAGAGAGGCAGAGATACAGGCAGAGGGAGAAGCAGGCTCCATGCAGGGAGCCTGACGTGGGGACTCGATCCCGGGTCTCCAGGATCAGGCCCTGGACCGAAGGTGGCACTAAACCACTGAGCCACCCGGGCTGCCCTAGCAGATACTTCTTTAGAGAAGATTATAGGTGATGAGAGAGTGAATTTTCACTTATGAATAAAATAACTAGAATCTCTCATACATACACCGAAAGACATACTAGCAGTTGTCACTATTCTGTATGTCAGATGTATTCCATACAGAAAAAAGAAACTGGCCATCTAGTAGTACTGCTTTTCAGTAAGAGAGGAGTCAGTATTATATACTATACATAGTGAGCCAACTGAAAGTTTAATGCTTACCTTGATGGCGCAACTCCAACCAAATTTGGACCCAAGCCTCTAAAAAGTGACTTTGGTCCCTCCTTCTCCAAGATTGACCTGAATAATAAGAGAAGATCTTTAAAATCCTTTAGGCAGGGCCTATGCAAAACAATGAGGCCTCAGCTTTCACATTAGCTCCGTGAATACAGAACAGAATGTTTACAAGAGCCCAGACAAGATCTTACCTGATTGTCCTACAATACAGCATTAGAAGACTGAAAAATACTCCTTTTATGATACAGAGAAAAAGCATGCTTCAGAAGCATCAATTTGACATGTTTTCAAGAAGCCTTTTCCCTAGTTCACATGGGACCAAGATGATCAGGGTTTGTACTACATGCTGAACTCCTAATATGGTAGGATGAGCGCCTGGCAAAACATCTGATACAGGGAATCACATCGTCATAATAACAAAATTCACTGAGAAACAGGTTCTGAGATTTCTTTGGATTGTATTCCTTTTGGATTTATTCCTTATCTCTAATAATCCAATCTTCCAGATCTTTACTTATTATAAAAGGCCCCAATCAGGGATCTACAGAATAGAAAAACCTAATGATTTTCATGGGCTGGATGAATCTTATTTAAAGACAAAGCATAGTATCTCAAGCTTAAAGAGAATACTGCTTTTTCTTTTTCTTTTTTTTTTTTTAATCATAGTAACATATATATAAGATGAAATTTACCATTTTCAAGTGTACAGTTCAGTGGTAGTATTTCCACATGTTGAGCAACCATCACCATCCATCTCCAAAACTTATTCATCTCCTTAAACTGGACTCCTACCTATTAAATACTAACTCCCCATTACCCTCCCCCACCAGCCCTTGGCAACCACCATTGTGCTGTCTCTATGAACTGGACTACTTTAGGGATCTCAAATGAGTGGAATTGTTCAGTATCTGTCCTTTGGTGGCTGGCTTATTTCACCCAGCACAGTGTCATTAGTGTTCATCTATGTTGCAGAATGTGTCAGAATTTCCCTTTTTAAGGCTGAATAATACTCTATTGTATATGGGCCACATGTTGTTTATCCATTTATCTGTCAATGGACACTCAAGTTGCTTTCACTTTTAGCTACTGTGAATAATGCTGCTGTGAACATGAGTGTCCAGATATCTGTTCAGGTCTCTAGTTCATTTTTTTGTAATTTTTAAAAAAAATTTTTATGTGTGTATGTATGTATGTATGAGAGAGAGAGAAAGAGAAAGAGAGAGAGAGAGAGAGAGAGAGAGGGGGGCAGAGACCTAGGCAGAGGGACAAGCAGGCTCCTTGCAAGGAGCCTGATGTGGGACTTGATCCCGGGATCATGCCCTGAGCCAAAGGCAGACGCTCAACCGCTAAGCCACCCAGGCATCCCACAGGTCCCTAGTTTAAACTCTTAGGGGTACGTACCCAGAAGTGGAACTGCTGGATCATATGGTAATTTCTGTTTAATTTTTTTGAGAATCTGCCATGCTATCTACTATAGCAGCTGTTTATCATTTTACATTCCTACCAACAAGGCACAAGCGTTCCAATTTTTCCACACTCCTGCCAAGGTGCTTTAAAAAAGTGTTATTTTCTGATTGAAAAGGACTAAGGAAAGGATTGTATAGAACATTCTTTAGAGGCATTTTCCTGCTCCAACATGATTCTTCAAGTTGGTTAAATTTATTCTTTTCAGTGGCTCAACTGGCTCAATTTTCATGGTATCCAAGAGAATTTACATTGTTACACGGAGGTCCCCTCTAATCTTTTCTTTTCTTTTTTTTTTTCCCCCTCTAATCTTTTCTTACTGCAGATTTTTCTGCACTCAGTAATTAGTACCTCCAATTTCTAAGTTTATCTAGCTCACTAATGATCATATTGTTGTCAAAAGAGTTTATATGGGATCCCTGGGTGGCGCAGCAGTTTGGTGCCTGCCTTTGGCCCAGGGCGCGATCCTGGAGACCCGGGATCGAATCCCACATCGGGCTCCCGGTGCATGGAGCCTGCTTCTCCTTCTGCCTGTGTCTCTGCCTCTCTGTCTCTCTCTGTGGGACTATCATGAATAAATAAATAAAATCTTAAAAAAAAAAAAAGAGTTTATATAATGCTTTACCTTCATTATGACTTCGAAGGTAAAATAAAACAGTTGTGTTCCACTTTATGGAAAAGCTATTGGTAAAGATTCTGAATCCTGCCAATTTTATTTCTACCACCTTCCACTTTTCCCATAAAATTTCTGGAAACAAAGCTGAAATTTTTGGTGAAGAGGTTCAGTTGATCTGGTCCCTGGTATGCTAGGCAATGTTCAAGTTTTATCCAGAAAGAGGAAGGAAGCTTTCCTTCCTCTTCTTTCCTTTTTCAGGTCAATGTAGTTTTTCACGGTCTAGAGTTCCTGAATGTACAAACTAAAACATTTGAACTTTGGCTTCTTTCTTCAAATTTTTGGATGTTTATAAAATATTTCAATTGCTTGAAAATGAAAGTATATTTGCACCTGTAAGAGCTGTCTTCAAAAGTAGCAGACTAGCAATTAGATAAGAAAGAAGAAATAAGGGATCCCTGGGTGGCGCAGTGGTTTGGCGCCTGCCTTTGGCCCAGGGCGCGATCCTGGAGACCCGGGATCGAATCCCACATCGGGCTCCCGGTGCATGGAGCCTGCTTCTCCCTCTGCTTGTGTCTCTGCCTCTGTCTCTCTGTGTGACTATCATAAATAAAAAAAAAAAAAAAAAAGAAAAAAAAGAAAAAAGAAATAAAAGGTATCTAGATTGGAAAGGAAAAAACAGAACTTTTTTTTTTAAGTGGGGCTCAACATGGGGCTTTTGAATTCACAACCCTGAGATCAAAACCTGAGCCGAGATCGAGAGTCGGAGGCTTCACTGACTGAGCCACCCAGGCATGCCCCAGCAAAATTCTATTCACATAGACTACACAATCATTAACATAGAAATACTAATTAATACACTAAACGATTACTATAACTAATAAGTTCAGCAAGGTTGCAGGATATAGGATCAATATACAAAAATCAATTGTATTTCTACACAGTAGCAATGAACAATCTGAATACAGAGATAAAAACTGATTCCATTTACAAGAGCCTCCAAGAGAAGAACACTCCTAACCACAGAGATGGAGTAGATCTGTGATTGCCAGGGTGGAGTAGGGGGAGTTGGGAAAGACTGCTAGTGGGTACATGCTTCCTTTGGGGTGATGAAAATGTTCTAGAATTAGATAGTGGTGGTGGTTACATAACTGTGTAACCACTGAATTATACACTTTTAAAAGGAAAAATTTTAGGATATGTGAATAATAATAAAGTGGATCTCAGTTCCATCTAAATAATTAATTTATTCCAAAATATTAGGAAGACAAGTCTTCTTTTCTTTTCTTTTTTTTTTTCTTCTTTTCTTTTTAAACAATAGTCTTATTTTCTTATCATAGAATGTTTTTCTCACTGGCAGTTATCAGCCTGGGCCCTTTTATGGGATCCCATGACACACTCTTGTTTGTGTAGCCCAGCCTAAACCCTCTGGTCACCCCCGAGTATTGCATGAAGGACCTCTGTGTGAGATACTACACAATTAGAGAGTGCATCTCACTCTAAATAGAGTGTACCTTTCTTTTTTTTTCATGGCACCTAGAGAATGTAAAAGCACAGCGTTTAAAATGAAACCTAGCTATACAATATAACATCACTTGGCAATAAAAAGGAAGTACTGATACACACAAGGATGACCTTCAAGAAACATTTGGTTAAAAGTGAAAGCAGCCAGACACAGAAGGGCCTATGTTGTATTATTTTATTTATATGAAATGTGCAGAGGAGACAAATACAGAGACAGAAAGAAATTAGTGATTGATTGCCTAGGCTGGGGCTGGGTGATGGGGAGTGACTGCAAATGAGTGAGAGATTTCTTTTAGTAGGGATGAAAATGTTCTAAAGTCAAATTAGTAGTATTGGTCACACAAAACTCTGTGTACATACTAAGAACGGCTGAATGGTATTCTTTAAATGGGTAAATTGTTTGGTATGTGAATTATATCTTAATGTTAAATCAAGAAACAACACAGCAAGGAAGAAAGAAAGGCTCCTTGAAAAAGGTCTAATACCAGAGTGGGGGCATCTGGGTGGCTTAGCTGGGTGAGCCTCTGCCTTCCCAGATTGTGATCCCAGGGTCCTGAGCTCCGAGGCGTTTCCCGCTCAGGGGGAGTTCTCCCTCTGCCCCTTCCCCTGCTTGTGCTCTCTCGCTCAAATAAATAAAATCTTAAAAAAAAAGACAAAGGTCTAAGAAACAGAGGAAATATTGGCAGGAACAGTTTTAAAATTCAGTTCTTCCATTAAATCAATCACAATATATAACTGATCGATCTGGAATATGGACTGCAGATTAGTTAAGAAGTAATATATGAATATTGAATTTCCTGAATGTGAAAAAACTATACCGTGGCTTTAAGAGAATTACCTTGCTCTTAGGAAATAAATGTTGAAGTACCAAGGGTAAAGGGGCATAGTGATGCATGTAAGCTATTTTCCAATGGTTCAGAAAAAATATGTATGTATGCAGAGAAGAAATGAAAAAAACAAATGTGGCAAATATTACAAATTGGTGACTTGAAGTAAAGAATATAACCAAGTTGTCTATACCATTTCTGTAACTCTTCTGTAAGTCTGAAATTACTTCAAAGTAAAAAGTTTTTTTTTTTTTTTTAAGGTTTTACTTATTCATTCATGAGAGACAGAGACAGAGAGAGAGAGAGGCAGAGACATAGGCAGAGGGAGAAGCAGGCTCCATGCAGGGAGCCCAACATGGGACTCGATCCCAGGTCTCCAGGATCACGCCCTGGGCTGAAGGCAGCACTAAACTGCTGAGCCACCCAGGCTGCCCAAAGTAAAAAGTTCTTTAAAAAAAAAAAAAAAAAAAAAAAGGTGTGGGTCATAGGTTATAAAAATCTTAAGCTCATGACAACAGCCCACAAAGTCACAGAAGCAAGGGGTGGGGTAAAGACCATTCTTGGGTTTCTGCAAATCTAACACGCGAGCTGAAGTTCGTGCACTTTGAGTGAACTTTCACACTGGCTAAAACAAGCCACTTGGCTCTTACTGGAGGCAGGAGAATTTTGAGTTTTCAACTGTAAATACTTTTCTTTTACTCTTTCTCAAAACAGGACTATGCTTTCAAAAAGCCAAGGTCTCTGAACAAAAGTGTCAAGTGACACCTTGAAATGACCTACAACTTGCAGGAGGGTATAAAAGACTTCAAATGGTCAGTATACTCAAACATTTTTAAAGCTTGGATTCTGTCTGTGGTCCCATTAAGGGACAGGGCACAGAGCCAGGCCCAGGAGGCAGTTAAACACAATTAAGGAACTCTGGCTCCAGGAGGCCCAAAAGCCTCTCATCTATAATGCAGTAGGGAACTCGTGTCCTCAAGCGACTCAGGCCTTTTAAGAACTGCAGAAAGACGGTCTCCATAGCTACGCATATTAACAGTGGGCAAAAAGTCAAATCTGTTACATAATTCAAACTTCCAACTTATCTGGATGTTTACAAAATTCTTCTGGAACAATCAAGTTCCTACTATAAATGGTACGCCTTGGCTTCATAATAAAGCATGTTAGTTAGGATACAGACTGACCTTCCCACAGTCGTATCAACTTTGATTTACAGAAGAAACGCAAAAGGAAATCAGGATCTTGTTTGGAGCATTTCATTCTCCTTGCTATTTTTTTTTTTTTAAGATTTTATTTATTTATTCATAGAGACAGAGAGAGAGAGAGAGAGAGAGAGAGGCAGAGACACAGGCAGAGGGAGAAGCAGGCTCCATGCAGAGAGCCTGACATGGGACTCGATCCAGGGTCTCCAGGATCATGCCCTGGGCTGCAGGCGGCGCTAAACCGCTGCGCCACTGGGGCTGCCCTCTCCTTGCTAGTTTTAATCACAATACATATACTGTAGACTAATCCAAGACAAAGATCTCATCTGAACATAAAATTTTTAAAGAGATTTTATTTATTTATTCATGAGAGACACACAGAGAGAGAGCGAGGCAGAGACATAGATAGAGGGAGAAGCAGGCTCTATGCAAGGAGCCCGATGCGGAACTCGATACCACATCCTGGGATCATGCCCTGAGCCAAAGGCAGACGCTCAACCACTGAGCCACCCAGGTATCCCTAAACATGAAAGTTTTTACAAGACAGAGACTAGCTCACTAATACATTACTTTTCAGATTAGAAAGGTACTTGAAAAAACAAAAATAAAGTACCTGAGTAATTTACAGAATGGGAGCTCTGATGGGGGGGAAAAAAAAGAAAAGATTAACTCATAAAGCAGGCACAAGAGATAAACATATATTAATTAATAATCCCTATGACAGGGACACCTGGGTGGCTTAGCGTCTGCCTTCGGCTCAGGGTGACATCCCAGGGTCCGGGATCGAGTACTACATCGGGCTTCCCACATGGAGCCTGCTTCTCCCTCTGCCTATGTCTCCCCTTCTCTCTCTGTCTCTCTCATGAATAAATAAATAAAATCTTAAAAAAAAAATCCCTATGGCAAATCAAACAGCAAGAGCCTAAACATGCTAGCATCTTGCCTTTTTTAAGTAACTGTTTTCAAAATGTAAAGATTATTGGTGCTCCAGTGAAGGATAATTTTTTTTTCCTAACAGGTTACCCTAACATGAGATACATGCAAACACTGATTTGCATTTTGAAAAATAAACTTCCTATAAACAAATTCTGTTGCCTGTTAAGTCTTTTAAAGTATTACTGCCTGAAAGAGTAAGCCTAGAAATAGGCTGCTTAGTTTTAAGTGAATAACCATTTTATTCATTTGGGTTTTTGGTAACCCAGTGTCTTCTAAAAATGTGAACAATCTTGATGGGCTTTGTGGTATAGAGAAAAGGCCTGACTCTTGTCCTCCTTTTGTCATTTACCAGATAAAAAGCCCTCTCTTTTTGTAGATTAACACTCCTAATAGCTCACCCACGTCAATGGAAGAAGGAGAAAGTTATCTAATAATCTACGTGAAAGAGCAGGGTGGCTTCAACCAGCGTGGCAGGAGACGAGAAAAGTAGCTGCCATCTATTACACCACCTTGAAAGCGTGCTTCCTTATGCTGGCACACTGTTTTTATGTAAGTGCTGGGTAACAGGCTGCTTTTAATACAGGAGGAAGAGACCTATATTACCCCTGGAAAGCAAGTATGCTTTCTTCAGGTGAGAATTATGTAATAGGATATTCCCCTTTTTGCCTTGGCCACCAAGAAACTCAGTTATAAATCTTAAGTTTATTTTTATTTATTTATTTTTTAAAAAATATTTATTCATGAGACAGAGACAGATGGGGGGGTGGGGGGGAGCACAGACACAGCCAGAGGGTGAAGCAGGCTCCATGCAGGGAGCCTGATGGGGGACTTGATCCTGGGACTCCAGGATCATGCCCTGGGTGGAAGGCAGGCGCTAAACCGCTGAGCCACTCAGGGATCCCCCTAAATCGTAAGTTTAAAAAGTGCAGAAAGGGGATGCCTGTGGCTCAGGTGCCTTAAGCATCTGCCTTTGGCTCAGGCCATGATCCCAGAGTCTCAGGATCAAGTCCCACATCAGGCTCCCTGTAAGGAGCCTGCTTCTCCCTCTGACTATGGTCTCTGCCTCTCTGTCTGTCTCTCCTGAATAAATAAAATCTTTAAAAAAATTAAAAAATTTTAAAAAGTACAGAAAGTACCTATTATGACAGCAGCTAATATTTATTATTTACATGGCATGGTGTGTGTGCTGAGTTCTTCATACTCAGTATCTTACAGCATGCCAAAATTCATTCATTCATTTATTCATTCATTCTGTTGGTACTGAATGCTTATTACTATGTGACAGGTAGCATTCTACATGCATGGGGACACCTCAATGATCAAGACAAATCAATGTCCCTGTGTTCAAGGAATTTCTATTCTGGTGGGGGCAGAGAGAAAATAAACAATATAATTATGTAAACCATACTGTATGTTGGATGGAGGTTAAGTGCTGGAGATAAAAACAGAGCAGGAAGAAGGGATAGGGCATGAGAGGAGGGCTCGTTTTAAATAACATGGTCACCGCAAGGCCTTCCTGCAAAGGTAACAGCTGGGAGCCAGTCAGGCAGAGAGTGTCCAGTACAAAGGCCCTTCATCAGAAAATGTTTCAATGTTCCCAGGTTAAATGGCTGAGAAGGAACAGAAAGGAGGTCAGTGTAGCTGGGTAGAGGAGAAACATCAGGAGGGGAGGTCGGAGAAGTTAAGGGAGGGGTGGTAGCTACAGTGTAGAGCCTGTGGAGTGGTGGGCACAGCTTTGGCTTTTCCTTAGAGGGAGAGGGCAGCCCCTGAAGGGGTCTGAGTAGGAGATTTTTGGACTGTGGAGAGCACAGTGAGAAGTGGGAGGTGGCAAGACTAGTTAGGAAGCTAGTCTGGTAACACAGTAAGATGTGGTGGCCTCCATCATGACAGTGGTGGAGAAAGGAGTGCAAAAATATATATAAATATGTCAGATTCTGTACATATTCTGAAGGCAGAGCTCAGAGATTTTCCCGTGGGGTTTTGAGAAATAAGGTCTCAGGATGTCTCTGGGGTTTCAAAGATCCAGAATGGGAAGGATGGGGTTGTCTTTAATGGACAGAGAAGACTTTGGGAGCAGTAGGTTTGGGGAAGTTCAGTTTTGCACAAATTACACTTTGGATGCCCAGAGAACACCCCAGCTGAGAGGTCAAACACCCAGCTGGACTAACGTGGGAGGCTCAGAGGAGAAACATTGTCAGCTTACAGGTGGTACTTAGAGTTGCTAGACTAAAGCATGATCTGGCTGTCGCTAGGGCAGGGGACCACCACAGGAGCCCTTGGGGCCCTCCAACATCAAGAGGTTGTCACGGAGGGAGACTTGGGTGGCTCAGCAGTTGAGTGTCTGCCTTTGGCTCAGGGCATGATCCTGGGGTCAGGACTGAGTTCCTTGCTGGGAGCCTGCTTCTCCCTCTGTGTCTCTGCCTGTCTATCATGAATAAATAAATAAAATCTTTAAAAAAAAAAAAAAAAAAGGTTGTCACAGAGACTCAGCAAAGGGGCAGAAGCAGCAGCCAAGCTTCGTGTGAGCAGGGGGGTATCCTCATCTACTTTACTCTTAGCTGCTTCAAATCTTCCTTAGAAATCTATTTATTTTTTTAAAAGATTTTATTTATTTATTCATGATAGACACACACACACACACACAGAGAGAGAGAGAGAGAGAGAGAGAGAGACAGGCAGAGAGAGAAGCAGGCTCCATGCCGGGAGCCCGATGCGGGACTCGATCCTGGGACTCCAGGATCGCGCCCTGGGCCAAAGACAGGCACTAAACCGCTGAGCCACCCAGGGATCCCCCTAGAAATCTATTTTAAGGTGAATATATATTGAGATGACATTAGGCAAGTCACTTAACCCCTTATCTGCATTTCCTCATCTATAAACTAATTTCACATCTGAATGCTCACTTAAGGATTCTTGTGAAAAATTGATGGAATGATACCACAGAAACATGGTCATTTTCTAACTCAAAAGCTAATAAACAGCAGTTGAGAGTCTTAAAAAAATGTATATATATGTCAAGCTGAGGAAAGAAAGCTTCATGAAACAGCTCGGGTGGAAAATGCCAGTTTACAAATACTTTTCTAATAAAATGTTATGACAAAAATGTTAATTAATATTTCCATTATTCGTATTTTGATGTGAATATAGAATAGGTGATTTTAAAAAGTACTCATGCGTCAGTAAGGCCTCAAGATTGTGTGGCTGTGGCTGCATGAATGCTGTGGGCCCACAGGGAAAGGAGCTATCTTACGTGTAGCGTGGTGTGAGCACTGTTCCTATATCTCACAAGATGGCGAGGCGTTTTTTTTTTTCCTTTGACTTACATTTTAATATACAATTGTTCTCACTGGGGGAAAATACTTATGTAAGTATATATATATATATATATATATATAGAGAGAGAGAGAGAGAGAGAAAGAGAGAGAGTGATTTACAGGAGATGGAAGAAAGATGGAGATACTACAGTTGCAGAACAGGCATCCTGAAAACTTTAACTAGAGAAACATCCCCATTTACCTTACAAACTTGGCCCTGTTGACACCCACAACTTCTGGCTAACAGGTTCCAGTTACAGTAAATAGACAAATCCACTAGTCATGAGTTATTTGGCAAGCACATAAGAGGAAGTTTTTTTTTTTTTTTTGGGGGGGGGTGTCAGTAAAGTTGGCAAATTACCTGTCTGTTTCATTATGTTCAAAGCACTTTGTGTTCCTCAGAAGAAAGGTGTCACTTGAGACACTGCCACGGCCTAAACATAAAAAGGCATACCAGGATGGGGATGTTTCCTCAGCCACAGTTTTTTAATGACGTGGGCTTATCTCCCTCCCTACTCAGATCAAAACATGCCTCCATATCTCTGTGCTTATCTTTCCTGGGCCTATCTCCCAGGTAGGCTTTCTCCACAGCCCTTTTCCATGTTTCACTAAACTGACAGATCCTCTCAGTACCTCTTGGGTACCAGCCCTCTTTTCCCCTAGTTGGGTTTCTGATTCTCTCACTTGGGACCTTGCCCTCAGCCGCTGGTTTTGCTGTCCAGTTTTGCTGAATAAACTCAGATGCACTCTTATACACACATCTGGCATGGAAGTCCGGGTGACTCATTAGTAGACTTTACAAACAAAATGTGCCTAAAAATAAATTAAGCACTTTCCAATTCATTCCACCTTATCTAAAATGTGAGTGAATTCTGTCCAAAGTGCTAAGTGATATGGTTATTAAGACAGAACATTTCCATTTTATCGCATCTTTTTCTGTTTCCCAATGAAACCTCTATATTGACAAACAGCAATGTCCTTCTTGAACACTTATCTCTGATAAGTTTCAGAGATCTGAGTATCATGTTTAGCTAAATTCAACTACTATTTATTGACCGCCTTTTATTTTTTTATTTTTAAGTAATCTCTATACTCAACGTGGGGTTCAAACTCACAACTCTATAATCAAGAGTTAGGCCCGCTTAGGGCACCTGGGTAGTTCAGTTGGTTAAGCATCTGCCTTTGGCTCAGGTCATGATTCCAGAGTCCTGGGATCGAGCCCCTCATTGGGCTCCCTTGCTCAGTGGGGAACCTGCTTCTCCCTCTCCCACTGCCTTTCCAACCCACCCCTGCTCATGCTCTCTCTCCCAAATAAGTAAATTTTCAAAAAACAACAAAAAAAGAGTTGCGCACTCTGACTGAGCCAGGCAGACACCCCTGTTGAACACCTCTTTTAAAATTAAAGTACATGGCCCCGGGACACTTGGGTGGCTCAGGTGAACGTCTGCCTTTGGCTAAGGTCATAATCCCGGGGTCCTCTGCCTATGTTTCTGTTTCTCTCTCTCTGTGTCTCTCATGAATAAATAAATAAATAAAATCTTTAAAATAAGTATGTAAATAAGTAAAATAAAGTATATGACCCTAAGCTAAAACTCAGGTATTGCTGAGCACTCTTCTGCATTTGAGTCTGCCTTAAGCATAGAGACTGATAGGCCATATTCAGTCTGTAAATATTTAGTCACTTCATAAGCAAATGAGACATTTTTTAATGCAGTAAAAATAATATCCTAGGCAGGTAGCTTCAGTATGAAACAAACATTTAAAAAACCCTTTCACCAAATATACGTTGCAACTTTTCTATAAATATGAAATTATTTCCAAACAGCAAGCAAAAAACATCAAAATATGTTATCTCTATATTATGCACAGTCTTTAAATTTTTAATGTCACCCTACCAACCCAGATCTTGCCAGCCCTCCAAAGATTTCGGGCAAGAGCAACACCATGATGCAACAATTTAAAAATGGATTTTTTGTTTGCTTTGTTAGGTTTACTTTGACTACTGCTGGATGATGATCACACGTAGCCCTGCTGCCAAGGGAGGTCAGAGCTCAAAGGTATTAGTACGGAAACCTAATTCTCAAGTTTGGACAAAGACTGCAAACAGAACACCGCATCTGGTGAGCCTGACAGACCTTCTGTACTTAGATTGGGCGCTGGCGTCCAGCACGGTAACTTACTTCAGAACCTGGAAGAGTCCAGGTGTCACGGGTGTTGGTCTCACCATCCCAGCTCCGCTAATGGTCCCCAGATGAACCTGAGGATAATAGACTGTCCGAAGAGCTAATCTTGAAGACTGCAACCGTGTCTTAATGACTTCTAGTGGACAAGTGAAAATAGCACCAACCGTGCCCCCACATCTGTAAGAGAAGAAATCACAACAGGATAAGTTGTACTATTCCCTGGGCTGATAAAGTGGGAAAATTCATTTTTCTCTATTAAAGAAAAAGGCACCTGTTTGTTTCACAACTAGAACATACTGGGAGGTAAAAAGAATTTGTTGAAGTCTCAGCAGCTAAAGACAGAACCACTGTTAACACGTTGGCATACCCTTTGGGTTTTTATCACTGGCTTTTTAATGACCCCTCCCCTCACTTACCTGCCTGCTGGTCATCACTCCGTCTCTCCGAGGCTGTACCTTCACCTACAGTATCATCTATGATGACCATACACTAGGACTCTGTGCCAATGTCTACCATTTTAACCCATTAGGAGTGCTCGTCATTTCTAACTTCACTGCCATGCTGCAGTGACTCTTCTAGACAATTCACCTTTGCACAATTGAAAGTTACTCAGGGAATTTTACTATTTTGAGAAATCAATGTTCTCTACAACACAGACTTCCATTAGAGTATGATTAATTTGGCCTCCACTGAAAATTAAGTTAAAGCTCCTTAAAATGAACTCCTTAAGCATCCCTCAGTCTCTCTGGATCAGGGTTCCCCCTGACCACTCTTTATAGTTTGTTCATGTCAAAATATTAACTGAATTTAAAAATTTAAATATTTTTCAAGACAATTCAATTATTTATTCTAAAATACCCACTTTCTTTTTTCTTTTTCTCTTTTTAAAGTAGGCTCCACACCTAGCATGGAGCCCAACGCCAGTCTTGAACTCCCAACCCTGAGATCAAGACCTGAGCTGAGGGGCACCTGGGTGGCTCAGTTAAGCGCTGGACTCTTGGTTTCAGCTCAGGTCACGATCTCAGGGTTGTGAGACTGAGCCCATGTCCAGCTCCATACTCAGTATGAAGTCTGTTTGAGACTCCGGACTCCCTCTCTCCTTCTCCCTCTCCTAGACCCCCCACCCTCCTGCACTCTCACACATGTGCTTGCATAAATCTTAAAAAAAAAAAAAAAAAAAAGGAGGGACACCTGGTGGCTCAACAGTTGAGCGTTTGCCTTTGGCCCAGGGCACGATCCCAGGGTCCCAGATTCGAGTTCCACATCAGGCTCCCTGCGGGTATCCTGCTTCTCCCTCTGCCTCTGTCTCCATGTCTCTCATGAATGAATGAATGAATGAATGAATGAATGAATGAATCAATCTTAAAAAAAAAAAAAAAAGACCCTGAGCTGAGATCATGAGTCGAAAACCTAACCGACTGGGCCCCCCAGGTGCCCCTCATCTTTTCTTAAACAATAATGTCCATGAAATTGCATGTCTGATGGGCTAGCCATGATTAATAATGTCAGGGACCATCTAAAACCATCCCACTAGTGTTACTCTTTGGGAAACACTGATGATCAGGACCTGTGTCTTACTCGTTATATCCCTGGCATCAGAACTCAAGTGTACAAACAGTATTTGCTAAGTGAAGAATTACTGAATTCAGATTTCAAGGACAATGTCTTTCAGGGGATCTAAATGTTTGAAAAATAGCACATACTTTCTACCTTCTGTCAAAGGTTCCCTTAGCCCGGGAGCTCCTTGTAGGGAGGGGCTGAGTATTCACATACTCTTGCACACAGGTAGGATAACACCTGCCAAACAGGTGGCTCAATAAAAATGCTAAGCACCAGCACCTGTGACTGGGAAACAGCAACATCAAGAAAGGACAGGCTCTGGCAGACACAGTACTCAAGTTAGCTTCCCTATGCCACCAGATGTAAATGTTGGAAATTTAGAAGTGAATCTAGCACCCAACACAAATGGTGAAGTAAGGAATGAAGTAAAATTCCATGTGGTATTTTAAAATCAGGAGCCCAAAGTTCCAAAGAACAAGTACAATGACAACTCAGAGCTGGAAGTTACCAGTTTAAATAACAGCATTACTGCCAGTGACTATGTTATGACAGACATTCAATTCTCCAACTATCCTATATAAGGTAGGAACTACCATTCACCACGAGAAGTATGAAATGTACAAACTAGGGGGAGAGTGTAGAGGAAAATGGTAATTTTTGGCTATTTAAGCAAACCTGCTTTAAAATCATGTTGGTAATGTACCGTAAATTGAACTATTTACGTAGCACAAGGTTTTCTGAACTGTGGGCCAAAGGCCATCAAGCAATTTAGGGGATCACAGTCAGAATGGCAGGAAAGACTTGACGTGTATCAGACAACCATCATTTGACCTTCAAGGGTTTTGCCAGTGGTATTGTCTTTTGTTTTTAGATGGGGATCCCTGGTCTCAATGAGGTCATGTACTTTTTCAAAGTCACAAAGTGACTAAGTAGCTAAACTGAGACCAAATCCAATGTTCTTCCCACTATAGGATGATGGAAAGATAGTTTTATCTAATTTAGACTATTTACATTCACTATACATGACAAATTGCCTATTTGACAATTAGGCCTTTATAATTCTGTGTTCTTCTGCACCAATGAAAAATCGTGAGTCTAACTGAACACTGGTCTGTATAATTTGCTCTAAGCACTAGAATATGTCTAAAGAAAATGGGATATAGTGGGGAGTGTTTAAAAAAAAAGGTAAAAATCAACTAATTCATCTCCATTCACACGAAATAAATTACCCTTACCTATTAGAAAAACGACCATGTGTTTTAAAAGGCTTAACATTGGGATCCCTGGGTGGCACAGTGGTTTAGCGCCTGCCTTTAGCCCAGGGCGCGATCCTGGAGACCAGGGATTGAATCCCACGTCGGGCTCCTGGTGCATGGAGCCTGCTTCTCCCTCTGCCTATGTCTCTGCCTCTCTCTCTCTCTCTCTCTCTGTGTGACTATCATAAATGAATAAAAATTAAATAAAAAAATAAAAGGCTTAACATTTAAAGACATTAGAAAACTCACACACACTACAGAGTAAGGGTAAACATCTGAAATCTATTTATGTTCAATAACATGACTCCACGTTGCTGAAAAAAAAAAACCAGAACTTCTGGGTAGTCTTTCATAAGAAAGTCAACAAGTTCAAACACGACACAGGTCAGCCACCTTTGCTTTGTCCCCATGTCAGTTACATTCCTCACTTTGGCCAACCATCAACCAAATCCATGCCACTGATCAAAGGATGACCCACTGGAAGGTATGCCTGCCCCAGAAAGCAAGTGCCCTCCTGATAGCAAGCTGGTGACCTCTTTGAGGCTAGCAGACTATGATCACTACCACACACCTTCTTATGTGTTATACCCTGTGCCTATGGCAGGAGGGGGTGGTGGTTGTGGTGAAAAGACCTAGGCTTTCTAGACTCCTCACCAGGGGACAAACCAAGGTGCACTCAGGCACCTCTTCTACAAGACAGAGTGATGTCACCTCACAGTGTTACAGGCAATGACAAAATGGGGGAAACAATGCCAACTATAAACAGTGGTAAGAAGCAACTATTCAGCAGGTGAGCCCCTCCCTACCTACTTGAAACCTTAGATGAGAAACCATCATCAACTGTAAGTCATTTTTTTTTTTAAGATTTTTATTTATTTATTCATGAGAGACACAAAGAGAGAGGCAGAGACACAGGCAGAAGGAGAAGCAGGCTCCATGCAGGACGCCTGATGCGAGACTCAAATCCCAGGACCCCAGGATCATGCCCCGAGCAGATGCTCAACCGCTGAGCCACCCAGATCTCTCAACTGTAAGTCATTTTAAATGTTTTAAGTCATTAAAAAATTTTAAGTTATTAACCTATGTTGGAAACATCACCACGAAAATACTTCTGATTATAAGGAAAGAAGTTCTGATACTAAACTGAAATTTCCAGAGAAGATTCTTCTTGAAATAGAAACATTTCACAGAAAAAAAAAAAAAACATTTCACAGAATCTTATTTCAGCACAACTTTTTTTTTTCCTTTTTAATTTTTATTTATTTATGATAGTGTCAGAGAGAGAGAGAGAGAGAGAGAGAGAGGCAGACACAGGCAGAGGGAGAAGCAGGCTCCATGCACCGGGAGCCCGACGTGGGATTCGATCCCGGGTCTCCAGGATTGCGCCCTGGGCCAAAGGCAGGTGCTAAACCGCTGCGCCACCCAGGGATCCCTTTTTTTCCTTTCTTCATGAACCAGCACATAGCACATCCATCAGTCTGGGAGTATAAACTGACTTCTTTGAATTGGCTTTCCAAATTTTTCTAAAAACATTTAATCACGTTGGGTCCAAAGCACTTGTGATTACAACAAATTACATTATTTATAGAAAAAAGTTCCTGCCAATTCTCAATTCTTTGATACAAAGATGACCTTCGGTATTAGCTTGGCTCCTAACCATGGTCACTCAGCTCACATAAAGCCCTGTCCACTGTGACTCTGTGCAGTATTTATTAACTGGGCTTTTCATGAGTCTCAATTCAAAAAAAGATATTATTAGCTCCATCCACCAGTCCTCCCTCCGTGTCTGCTTTTCAGTTGTGCTCTACTGAATTCCCCCTTTCTTATCAATGGACAGATTCCATGACTTTCTGGTAACTCCAGGTCTTCAAATTCAGGTGTGTCCAAAACTTCTATCTCAAATCTCATTCAAAACCTCCCTCCAGCAATGCCAGCCAGAAGTATGGCTTGAGGAGACTTGGGTCTGCTCTTTCTCTTCCATTCCTTTAAGGGTCCTCTGGGCACGAGGACAGAGGAGTGAAGTTTTTTTTTTGTTTTTTGTTTTTTTAAGATTTTACTTATTTAAAAAACAAAACAAAACAAAACAAAAAGATTTTACTTATATATTCATGAGAGCCCAGAGAGAGAGACAGAGGCAGAGACACGGGCAGAGGGAGAAGCAGGCTCCATGCAGGGAGCCGGATGTGAGACTTGATCCTGAGACCCTGGGATCACGTCCTGAGCCAAGGCAGACGCCCAAACACTGAGCCACCCAGGCGTCCCCCAAGTAAAGTGGTTTCATGTGGTTGGTTTCTGTTTGCTGTGGGCCCACCTGGCTGTGTGTTTTGCTAATGGCCTTGGCAGACGTTATGATTTCAGTGTAGGTGGTGTGCAAACCTTCTTGGAGTGGTGTTCCATCTCACCACAGGCCCCAATACTGGGAACCCCCATAGTGGTCCCTCGAGCAGTCCCTCCCTGCGTGCCTTCCCCTCTTCTGGTCCCCATGCTCCTTGACACCAAGCGGCGTCCCACTAGAGTATTCATTCTTCCCTGTCAGGAGGCAGTGAAGTTGGCTCTTGGTGGGAAGTCCCCCCATATCCATCCCAAGCACACCACACCAGTTCCTCCTCATCCAGCTGGCATGGGCTAACAACCTACCTGCAGGAAGCACTGGCCAGAGAGCAAGGTACCATCCTTACAAATTCCCTCAACCTACAACCCAGACCAATAGGGACTGGGGACAGCAAAACGCTCTCCCAATACTCCACCTGCCACAACACTAACAACTATAGCCTGTTTGCTCTGTATATACAATCTGGGGTGAAGTGGTCAATGGCAGTCAGGCAGATTCTGCATCTTTTAAAGATTTTTTTTTTATTTTTATTTATTTATGATAGTCACACAGAGAGAGAGAGAGAGGCAGAGACACAGGCAGAGTGAGAAGCAGGCTCCATGCACCGGGAGCCCGACGTGGGATTCGATCCCTGGTCTCCAGGATCGCGCCCTGGGCCAAAGACAGGCGCCAAACCGCTGCGCCACCCAGGGATCCCAGATTCTGCATCTTTAAGTCTCAGGGTAAATGCCTCTTGGTTCAGCTGAGGGTCACAGGAGCCAAAGCACAGACAATAGAAAAAGTCACATCCAATGATCAATTATATGGTGGCAGTGTTGGCATCACATCATCGGGAAAGCAAGTCTGATTGGATACCAGTATTTCAGATCACTAATCTTCAAAGTGGGGGCATACTCCTAAGTGTGCACAATAGAATACTGGCCTGGTGGGGAAAGAAAAATTACAGAAAAAAAAAAATTCAATTTTGTATAATCTCTACTATTTAATTTCTATTTTGTATATATGCTTTACAATATATATAAAATTAATAGGATAATATAAATTTATACATGCATAAACATTTTAACCACAGGGCTGTGTGATTAGTCTGCAGAGCACTGCTCTAGACCAGTGGTTCTCAACTGTGGCAGTTATGTCCCCATCCGAGGGACATCAAGTAAGGTATGGAGACATCGTTGGCTGTTGCTACTGGGGGAGGGGATACTATACTAGCATCTAGTGGGTTGAGACCAGGGTTGCTATTAAACATCCTACATGGGATGCATGGGAAACCCCACAGTAATATCCTGCCCTTTGCCAAAAAATTGTTGGGCCAAGGTTGAGAACCTCTGTTCTAGATCAATAAAATGGACAATCTACTTGAAAACAGTACAACCGATGTGGAGGGCATTGCTGGTTGCCTCCCCAGCATCCATTCCCTTCCTCCTTAATGAAGTCTTAACAAGACTCCAAATTTCTTATGTCATATAGTTTAGGTAGTATTGAACCCATTTCTAGTTTTATACCTGACTCACTTAATCAACATAACACCATCTACATTGCCATGTCATCTGTTCAGAGATGGCCACATGATTCAGCCCAAAACAAACAGAATAATCCCCTAGGAGCAGAACCGGTTTAGAGATGGGTGCACGTCCAAGTTGGTCCAATCAGATTAAGCTCAAGACTTTTCAATGGTGGAGAAACACTAGGAGCTGCAGGGAACCATTCCGAGTTCATGCAGTGACCAATCTTGGAATCACACAGATATTTCTGGAACATGGCAATCAATGAGGGGTTCCATATTGACATTGTTGAGCCACTTAAATAAGCCCTCACCAAAGCCTGTTCTCTCTCTAGAATTTAGGTCCATGTGCCAATAATCAAGCCAGCTGGAAGTGAGTTTTTTATTACTTACAAATGAAAGCCTCCTAAATGACCCTAGTCAATTAAAAAAAAAAAGTACATCCTCCTTTTTCAAGAAAGCACTTACAGAATTTTACTATTATCAGTAATCTTCCAAAAGTAGTTGGGACTCATGTAGCTAGTAGGCTATGTTTCCAACAGCTATGAGGAAACTCCTTGGATGTTCATTTAATTTTGCTCCTAAGGTAATACTGCTCTATCCACTGATGCCAAAGTTCAGAGATAATTCTCTGTGGGATATTCCATACACTGGGAAAGGGTTTGGACAGAGTAGCACAAAGGCTACGAACAGTGAGCAGTTCAATAAATTCAATAATACGGGATCCCTGAGTGGCGCAGCGGTTTGGCGCTTGCCTTTGGCCCAGGGCCCGATCCTGGGGACCCGGGATCGAATCCCACATCGGGCTCCCGGTGCATGGAGCCTGCTTCTCCCTCTGCCTGTGTCTCTGCCTCTCTCCCTCTCTCTGTGTGACTGTCATAAATAAATAAAAATTTATTAAAAAAAATAAAAAATAAAAAATAAATTCAATAATACAATAAATTACATGTCTGGGAGCAGTCATAAGAGAGAGTTGCTCTCTGAAATCTATTTGCCCAATTTTCTAAAAAAATTATCATCTGGATTTTCTGTGCCTTTTCCCTCCTACTACATATTCCTGAATGCCCTCCCCCCAACTTTCTTTCATTCTTTCTTGCCCAGAACTGAAGTCTTGGGTTTAGTACACACATGTGGATTTAATCTTTTCACCTTCCTAAGCCTTACTTGATATCCCTCTGCCCATGGAAGAGGCTCCTCTCCTCCACTTTACAGCAGAACAAAGCTAGACTACCATGACTACAATATATACACTGGATTTTTTCTTTTATCTTCATGTGACCGGAGACACAAAAACTTTTAATTATCCGGACAAACTTTTACCTTTTAACTCTGAGTATCAAGTAACAAGGACACCTTTCTAAAACCAGATGTTTTGGGGGGCACCTGAGTAGCTCAGTGGTTGAGCATCTGCCTTTGGCTCAGGGTGTGATCCTGGGGTCCTGGGAGCCTGCTTCTCCCTCTGCCTGTGTCTCTGCCTCTCTCAGTGGCTCTCATGAATAAACAAATAAAATCTTAAAGAACAGGGATGCCTGGGTGGCTCAGTGGTGGTTGAGCATCTGCCTTTGGCTCAGGTCGTGATCCTGGGATCTTGGGATTGAGTCCCACACATTGGGCTTCCTGCAGGGAGCCTGCTTCTCCCTCTGCCTATGTCTCTGCCTCTATCTCTCTCTCTCTCATGAATAAAATCTTAAAAAAAAAAAAAAAAAAAAGGCTGAAGTTCTTCCTGCTTTGCCTCTAATAAAAAACAAACAACAACTAGATGTTTTCAACAAGAACTTGTTTTCCATATATACACTCACTCATCTTAGGCACTAAAGCCAAGACCAATCTGCTCTTTATTATAATCGCTACCTAATGGATAGTAAACTACTTTCCAGATTCAGAGCTTATACTTATCTACACCATGGATTCCACCAACAAATGATACTGTCAGACAATCTGTGGTCCCAATCTGTGGCCTTCAGTAATTCTCTTTTCATCTACTAACTCTATAGTCACTACTTGAAAACACTAGTGCTTCTTTACATATATTTTTCTGGAATGTCTCATTTGAATACCTGGCATAGAAGATTTGGATCATGCAAATTCTGTATTTACTCAAGTCAAACCAAAATGTCTAGTTTCAATGCAGCTAATTACCTTTTAGATACTATGTCCTATATTCCATTTCATTTAGAAAGAAAATTTAAATAGCACCCTATGAATGGATTAAAAAATCCTGTAGTACTTTCTGAACCTGAAGAGAATCATTATTTTTTGCAAATACACAAATCCAAAATGTTACCTTACGCCAATATAGTTTCAGCAAATGTTAATATAGAACCATGTTCACAATTTGTAAATAATCAAAGTACTGCTTCTCTTTATTTGGGACAATTTAGCAGGCCACATAAATCTAAACCCCCAGATAAGACACACACTACCTTTTATTCATTTAAACAAGTACTGACCAAGCATGTGTAATACGTGTGATACCGGACTCGCAATATACTAGTGATGAAAACAGACATGGCTGCTATTCTCATGAAGCTTACTTCTAGCAGGAATCTTTCATACAAAAACCATATAGTATTGAAAAATGTTTGTCACATATAAAAAGTACACTGATGAAATGAAAGCTTATATTCTCAATATATCTATATGTAGGTATGCCTATATAAAGTATTACGTGCACACTATACCTATTCCTTAAGCATTTTAAATAAATCTTGCACCTTCTTTGCATTGGTCCCCTGGCAAACACAGGAATATGTGCCTAACACTCCAAAAGTAACCATTAGCTGATACAGATTACATCCATAGACAAGCACAGCACAGAAGTATACCAGGTGACAGCTGCCCATAATGGAAGGGGGGAGGGTACATGAAATACTGAATCTTGAAAATTATCTTGATTATGTATTTTAAAACCTTAAAGACATACCATATTCCCACTAAAATAGATTTTTAAAGATATGTATTTTTGATGACAAAAGAAAAAAATCATGCTACAAAAAGAGGACTAAAGCATATAATCCAGGCTGCCCCCCACTAACTCCAGTGGCAGCTTAGCCCAGCTATTTCAGGTGCTGAGCATGTCTACTAAGTCATCACCTGGCTGTCACTGCTAGTTTAACAGCTGAAGGGCATCACTAACACTATATGGACTATGAGAACCCCCAAGACATGTGAGAAGGAAAGTTTAAAGGATTTTTCTTAACAGACATAAGGTCTAGCCTCAGATGGGCAACTTCAGAGGATTTCAGCCTCTCTCTTACTGAGAGAGTCTAAAGAGTAGAAAGGAACTACAGGTTTTGCTATATAGTAACAAAATCTGTTTGAATAGGTTTTTTATATTGATGATACTGCCCAGATTTTGGGAGGAAGGAAGCAGAAAACCACAGAATCCCTAAAGATACTAAAAATCAACATCAAGTGAATGATGTTTGTTCATGCAGAAGTAATACATTTTAAGAACTGGTTATGAATGTGCTGGGAGATACCAAAAGCCTTAAAAATGTGTTTTGACTCAGCAACTATACCATTAGTGGTTTATCCTAAGGAAGTAACCAGAGAACTACACATAAGGATATCTAGTTATTCATGTTAGCAAAAAATAAGAAACAAGATTAAAAAGAAAGTAGGTCATCAGAAAAAGTTATAAGTTAGGTAGCCCTGTGGTAAAGTTACTATAACATTCTACATTCCAGTCACTGGCCTTGGAAGCTGAGTTTGCCTTCCTCACTGCAACCACCCAACATTAAGGACTGATTAAAGGGTTACCTAGAAAATTCACTACATACTGCCATTAAAACTCAGTGTATTACTAAGAAGAAAGCAATTTAAAGAATATGAGCCTATTTTAAAACTAGCTATGGAATTACATTTAGTACATGTACACATGCATAGAACCATTTCTTAAAGCGCTTATTTTAGGTGTTGATTTGTGGGTGGTTTTTTCTCCAGTTCTCTTCTTTAAGGGTAACACTGTTAAAAAGAGGACTATTACAGATTAAAACAGGAGTATTTTTACCTTTGCAAAGAGCCCAAGAAATGGTTTAAAAAAAAAAATCAAAAAAATTTAAAAGACTGAGTTGTTTCGGGTGTAGTTTTTATTTCCCACGCTCTAAAGTTAATTTTCAACTAAACCTAAGTCTCTGCTACCTGATAAAAACAATTGTCCAATATCATTAACTAGTGACAGCATTAAACCTGTTTGATCTTAAGAGTCCAATGGCTATTCAACAGAAGAAATGTGACCAATTTATAAACAAAGGGCTCTGACTTCTTTTCAAAGACCTGAATTTCAGTTCTTTGTAAAGATGCCAGCTTAACAGTGAAAACTAGTTACGTAGAGCAAAGCAGTGCTATCAGCCATCACACCAGGTGGATCCACTGGGTTTACTGATTTTAACTATATAATATACTAAGCACTCAATACTTAGCTCCTTTTTTTTTTTTTTAATACTTAGCTCCTTTAATGCTCTTCCCTTAAAGAAATTGAAATAATGTATTTCAGGCTAGTGGGAATGAATCAAAATCCAATTAGTTACTCTGAAAGCATCCTGTTGGAAGATTTATTTTCTTTCTTGACTGTGTCTGCAAGTAATCCCGAACTGCTGCTTAAGAAGGAACCTGTTAAATACAATGGCTTCAGGCACCATTCTAATAAACCCTCTACATTTTAATCAGTCCTTGCAAGCCCCAGCTACTGCAGTTTCCCTCGTCACAGGAGGCTGGTGCTCGGCCGGAGAATCAGCAGCCAGAGGGCACTGTGAAGGGCGGGTAGGGAGATTCAGCAAGACAGGGCAATGGATTACGCAGCAAGCCTAACAGAGGCTGCTCCGGAGCATGTAACTCTCCTAATCTTGAGTACAAAGGATTTTTGTAAAGCCCACCTCACTAACATCATGAAATCAAAATCATGGAGTATAAAATCATTTTTCAGTTACCCTTCTTGGCTTGAGAGATGCCTTTAACATGGCC
The DNA here is from genome assembly GCF_053574225.1 of Canis aureus. Classification (NCBI taxonomy): domain Eukaryota; kingdom Metazoa; phylum Chordata; class Mammalia; order Carnivora; family Canidae; genus Canis; species Canis aureus. The sequence goes on from NC_135613.1 coordinate 26,210,000, forward strand.
AACCTGTTTAAAATTCCTCAGAATGACCAATTAATATCCTGTGTGACTTCAGAAATGCTACCTGTGACTCTCAGGAAACACTGGGAGATGAAGTGAAAGGATGAAGAGGGAATGACAAGAAAGAGATGAATGAGAAATTCTCCCTACGTATGAAGAACCAACATTTTTTATTTGGAGAAACAGAGTGGGTGATCACCCATAATAAGCACACTTTCATCGTAGTTATTTTGCAAGTTAAGTTTTCTCAACCGATACTAGTCTGAAATAACGAACATACCTCAGTCTAAGCTGCAACTAAAATACTCAAGATGATACTCTAGAATAAATTCTAGTTTATGCAGAACGTCCTACACTTTAGAATTGCTGTGCCAGGCTTGCGAGGTCTTCAAATAAGACAAAATATCTGGAAGACTTAAAAAAGACCCAGAGCCACTGCTGTATTAAAAGAAAATCACTAATGCTCGAACACATCTTCACTACTATTTTCTGGGAAAAAAAAAAAAAGAAAGAAAGAAAAGAAACAAAGCAGCTCCCTTCCTAACCTCCCTACCACCCAACGTCCCTAAAAATGCCTTGCCACCCCTGAAAAATATCATGTGCATGATGATGAAAAAAAAAATGCAGCTCTCAAAACACAAGGCACATCTTTCGGGAGAAGCGTCCACCAGCAGGTGGAAAGCATTTCAACACATCTTCCGGACCTCGTTCCCGCCCCCACCCCGAGGGCCCCCAGGAGCCCTCCCACAGGTTGCTTGCTGGCCAGCATCTCGGAACGCCAGCACCCTGCGGGCCCCGGCTGATGTCCATCACCTGCTGCCCGGCCTCCAGACTGTCTGCCCGGAGGAAGCCCCCCGCCCCCCGGCGCCGCGCCCGAGCATCCACGAGTCAGACTGCCCAGGGCCTTGGGGGAAAGGCCCCGGAGCGGAATCCAGGCAGAAGGACGGCGAGTGCGGCACGACCGGCGCCGCCAGCCGGGAGGGCGTAGGGCGGACCGAGCCACAAGGGCCAGGCAGGACCGCCCCCGAGTGACGCTCGTCACACCAGCTTCTAATTGTCGAAAAGGAGAAAAAGCAGGCGAGGCCGCGGGAGCGCGGCGGGCACGGGGTAAAACCGCCCTCGGAGGATGCGGCCCGGGGCGGGGAAGGCCCGCGCCCCCGGGGCCTCCCCACCGTCGGGACTTCCTCCTCCTCCAGGAGCCCCCGCTCGGGCCTGGGGAGGGCGGCCGGCCGGGGCGCCCCAGGGCGCCGCGGGGGTGGGGGGCCCGCGAGGTGCGGTGGGGCCAGGACGCTCACCCGCCGGCGAAGAGGTGAAGCAGCGTGTTCTCCTTCTGCTGGGTGCCCGTCGCCATGGCCGCGCCGGCTCCGCGGCCCGCCGCCGCCGGGTGCCGCGGGCGCGAGGTCGCTCGAGGGATGCGCGAGGTGGCCCGCTCCGCTCGCCCGGCTGCCCTCAGGCGGCCGCCGGCGCCCCCGCCATGCGCGCGCGCCCCGACTCCCCGCTCCCCCGCGCTGCGCCCTCCGCGGCGTGGCCGCCGGCGCCTCACCGGCCTCTGCGGCGCGAGCCCAGCACCAGCCGGAGCCCGGCGCGCGGCCGTCACGTGGCGGGGGCCGGGCCGTGTCGTCACGCGGCTGCGCGAGCCCGGGGCGGCACGCGGCGGGGGTGTGGGCCCGGATCCCGCGCGCCCATTGGCCGGCGCCGGACGTGGGTGGGGCGACTGCGCGGTCGGGCCGGTGGGCGGGGCCTGCTTGGGCCGGGGCGCCGGGAGCCAGAACCGGCCGAGGCTGCCTGGTACCCGCTCCGACGCGGAGAAACCCGGCTAGGCAAAGCCCGGGGGGACCCGGGGCCCGGACTTCCCGACCGTTTTTTCAGTCTATTTTCAGTTCAGTTGCGCTTTTGTGATACGATGTGCAAAAAGGTGTAGGGATTGCATCTTCTATTTCACAGCTCTGTACTCGACATCCAGCTCAGGGAAAACACGTGACCTCGGCAGCCTGGACCCCAGGGCACCCCTATAACGGGGTGTGCTTTTTTAAAAAAATTATTATTATTTTTCTGTGGCTCTGCAAAAATGCATTTGGTTTATTCTCTCTATCTGCGGCTCAGACTTCTGAGTTCCAAGCTTCTCTAGTCCAGCTGCCTCTCTACTCGGATGTCCTTGGGTGACTGTCAAACTCAGGCTGGCCTCTTACCTCCGGGTCTGACGGACAGGCCTTCTCTGGCTACCCTGCCCCACATTATCACATGATTACATTTAATTTCCTTACGTAGGCTCCTGTAGTTACTTTGTTGATTTATTCCTTTAAGCTGATCTTTTACCCCCGGAGTGGAAGCTTCAGGAGGGCAGGAATCTGGTTTCTTTTCTTTTCTTTTCTTTTCTTTTCTTTTCTTTTCTTTTCTTTTCTTTTCTTTTCCTTTTCTTTCTTTCTCTTTCTTTCTCTTTCTTTCTTTTTAATTTAAAGATGTTATTTATTTATTCATGAGAGAGAGAGAGAGAGAGACAGAGACACGGAGGGAGAAGCAGGCTCCATGCAGGGAGCCTGATGTGGGACTCGATCCCAAGACTCCAGGATCATGCCCTTGGCCGAAGGCTGAGCCACCCAGGGATCCCCGGTTTCTTTTATTTCTAATGGTGCCTGACAAGGCACCTGCTGCTAGTAATGCCCTAGAAAGTAATGGATAAATGTCCCAAGTACTCCTTTTTCTCTTCCTCTCCTCCCCCACACCTGCCCCGCCGCTTGAATTTCCTGTCCCGGTGGTGATACCAGGTGACACCAGGGTGGACTCCGCCCCCCTCCCTCTCTTTTTCTCAGCAGTCCATCACTCACTCACCTGGCAGTTCCATCTCCTGAAATTCTCCCAAAGCCACCACCTCCTTCTCTGTGTTTCTTCCCTTACTACTGCTGGAAGTTTTCATGCCTCTCACCTACTTTGTAGCAAAAAAATCTAACTGCTCTCACAGGCCTCCCCTACCCCCCCTCCAGAGGCACAAGGTACAGGATAGATCAGCCCTTTTTTTCAATCTCCAGACCAAGCTGCTGGATGTCCAGTGTGTAAACACAAAAAGAGCTCAGCAGAAGGGAAATTGTGTGCAAACACAAGAGCTAGATATTTGATTGCTGGGACTCTTTAAAAACAGCTCTTAGGAGCAGTCATCCAAAACACAAAGGCAGTGAATACTCCATATTAAAACCATTACTCCCAGGCTTAGGAAGGGGGAAAAGCACACTAGCTCCATGATATAGGAAAAAAGAGAAAAGGAAAGAATGAAGGCAAACAGGAAGGGGGGAAAAAGTGAGTTTCTTTCGGTTCCCTAGATCTCCCAAATCCCTTGCTTTAGCTGCTGGTGAAGTCAGTCTTGGTCTTAGCTGAAGATGGTTTATGAGGCATGAATAGAAGGAAGGAGAGAGTTAGGGGGGCCCTGTTAACCAGGAGGGAACCTCTGCCATCGGGGCAGGGTTCTAATCCGAGGAGTTGCTCTCCTTAGAGCAGAGCCCTACCTATTGTCTGCTCTTATGGAGGTGTCTGAGGCAGACCCAGGCTTCTAACAGCAAGGCAGCACCCAGCCTCCTGCCTGCTTTGGCTAAGCTAGTCTGGGCTATGCTGGGCACATGAACAGGCCTCCCCACCCCCTTGTGAAGAGTAACACTGCCTTCATGTAAAGTTTTTCCAAGGTCTTTCACATATATTATCTTGTTGGTTACTCACATTGTTTGGCAGCCCTGTTGTTTTCGTTCCCGTTTTATGGATAAGCAGGACAAATTTGCCCAAGGTCACACAGCTAGTTAGTGGCTGATGCAATGATCTTTCATGCCTCTGTGCTTTGGAACATGCTGTTGCCTAGGATGCCCCCTTCCTCTGCTGGACCTCCTCTGAGACCAGCTCAACAATTAGCTTTTCTATAAAGCCACCCCTGTTTGTGTGGGGGAATCGAGTACTTCCCTCTTCTGCTGCCTACCACACAGCAAAGGAATGGTGGCTGTGACTACCAGTCCATGTTGCTGCAAATTATTGCAGTGAGCAGCACCAGCGTTCGTACCCTGGCATATGTGTTGGTGGGAGTGCGGACTGGGACAACATTTTCAGAGGGAAGTGTGGACACTGCCAAACATTGAAATGGGCACATTCTTTGACTTCCACATTGAGGAAGATATTTGATTGATTAATTCATTTATTCAATGCTTTTTATTGAGCATTTATCCTGTTTAAGGTTGTTTTCTAGGCTCTGAGGGTACATCAGGGATTAAAATGGGTAAAAATCGGGATCCCTGGGTGGCGCAGCGGTTTGGCGCCTGCCTTTGGCCCAGGGCGCGATCCTGGAGACCCGGGATCGAATCCCACATCAGGCTCCCGGTGCATGGAGCCTGCTTCTCCCTCTGCCTGTGTCTCTGCCCCTCTCTCTCTCTCTCTGTGACTATCATAAATAAATAAAAATTAAAAAAAATAAAAATAAAAAAAAATAAAATGGGTAAAAATCTTTATTGAAACAGCAGCACTCAAATCCAGTGATATATAAAAAGGACTATACATCATGACCAAGAGAGATATGTCTCAGGAATGACAGATTGGTTTAACATTTGAAAGTCAATCAATGTAATTCAAAATATGAACAGAATAGGGATCCCTGGGTGGCGCAGCGGTTTAGCGCCTGCCTTTGGCCCAGGGCGCGATCCTGGAGACCCGGGATCGAATCCCACGTCAGGCTCCCGGTGCATGGAGCCTGCTTCTCCCTCTGCCTATGTCTCTGCCTCTCTCTCTCTCTCTCTCTCACTGTGTGCCTATCATAAATAAAAAAAAAAATATATATGAACAGAATAAAAAGGAAAAGCTGGATGATCATGTCAATAGATCCAGAAAAACAAAACATTGGACAAAACTGAATGCTCATTCCTGAAAAAAGCTCTCAGCAAATCGGGATTAAGAAGGAATTCCTCTGGGATGCCTGGGTGGCTCAGTGGTTGAGCATCTGCTTTTGGCTCACTTTGTAATTCTAGAGTTCTGGGTTAGAGTCTTGCATCAGGCTCACTGCAGGGAGCCTACTTCTCCCTCTGCCTGTGTCTCTGCCTCACTCTGTGTGTCTCATGAATAAATAAAGTCTTAAAAAAAAAAAAAAAAGAAGGAATTCCTCTACCTGATAAAGGGTATCTACAACAAATCTATAGCTAACATCATGCTTGGTGGTAAAAGGTTGCTTGTCCACCTCCCTAAGATCAGTGTGGAACTAGAGGTCCTAGTCAGTGCATAAGAGAAGAAAAACAAATACAAAATATAAAGATCAGAAAGGAAGAAGGAAAACTGTTTTTAGTCACAGATGATGTCATAGTTTACTAGAAAATCCTAAGGAATCTATATAACAAGTACTAGAACTAGTTATTGAATTTAGTAAGATTGTAAGAGACAAGGTCAATATACAAGGAAGAAATAACTTTTGCTAGCTGCAAGCAGCTTCAATATGAAAAAATTTTAAAAAGATTTTATTTATTCATAAAAGACAGAGAGAGAAAGAGAGAGAGAGAGACATAGGCCGAGGGAGAAGCAGGCTCCCTTTGGGGAGCCTGATGCGGGACTTGATCCCAGGACCCCAGGATCACAACCTGAGCCAAAGGCAGATGCTCAACTGCTGAGCCACCCAGGTGCCCCCAATATGAAAATTTATAAAAATTCTTACAGCAGCATCTGAACAATAGCAACAATAATAAAGAAACCAGACATAAAGGAATACATAATTTCATTTATATGAAAATCTAGGGGATCCCTGGGTGGCTCAGTGGTTTAGCACCTGCCTTTGGCCCAGGGCATGATCCTGGGGTTCTGGGACTGGGTCCCACATTGGGCTCCCTACATGGATCCTGCTTCTCCCTCTGCCTACGTCTCTGCCTTTCTCTCTCTGTGTGTCTCTCATGAATAAATAAATAAAATCTAAAAAAAAAAAAAAAAGAAAATCTAAAAAAGGCAAAACTGCATTAGTGTGAAGGAGAGCAGATCAATAGATGCCTAGGGCTGGGGCTAGGAATGGGAAGGGGGACTGACTGCAAGGAGGCCAGAAGAATTCTTAGGGTGATGACAATGTTCTCTCTCCTAATCAGGGTATACATATTTGTCAAAATTCAGTAAAAGAGATGCATTTTATTGAATGTCAGTTAAATCTCAAAAAGTTGATTGTAAGGGAAAAAAGCAAAACAGACTACATATGTAAATATACACACGACATAACAAGTTTAGTGATGAGGAAGGGTGCAGACGGATGGTTATGGAAATCCACTTAGGCGCTACCTTTATTTAAGCCACTGCTCCCAGACTTGGTAAGAGAGGGAGAGAGGCTTGTTTGGGATTTTTTTGCAACTGTTCAAATTTTGAAGGGCCTGAGGCTTCTTGCTGACCTCTTGCTGGTTTCTTCTTGCTTTCTTCCCCTGATTATTGGCTGTCAAACCTCTAATTGCCTCTCTAATCCTTGTTTTTCTGCAAAGCTGCCGGCTTTGGAAAACACCTCTTCCCGCTGCACCCCCACAGGCTGGGATTTCAGATCTGTGGAGAGAACTGTAGGGAGCATTTCGGGTTTCTTGCTGAGGCTAAGGCCTGGAACAGGGCTGGTTTCTTTCCTGAGGCCTCACCTAGAATGAGCTGAGGTTCACGATCCTGTCTGCAGCAGGGGGCTGGTGGGCAGCAGGGGCAGGGGCTATGGTTGGCGGGGGTGGGGGAGGGGAGGGGGGGTAGGGACAAATGCCCAGCAGGCTGCTGCTCTCTCTCCTCTTTCTCCTTGAGAGGTGCAGCCTGAGCCAAGTTTCTGCCACAGTTCCAATGAGGTTCTGCAAGCCCAGCCTTCTCACTAATGAAAGGCCTGCGTTGTCCCTGCGCCCGCAAGGATAAGCCACTGCCAGCGAGTTGCCCTCTTGAGGTCTACCAGGCTGGAACCTGTTTGTCTGAGCCCTTCGTGAGCTGGGTGTCCCTGCCCCCGTGCTTCCCTGTTCATTTCTTAGAAGGAATGCACTGTAGGGGAGGAAAAATAAATTTACTTCTACCCTTCTAGGTTCTTGGCTGAGACTCCCCCTTGTAATAAAAGAGAGATTAACAAGAGAAAAAAAATTTCATTTCATTTCTTATATATGGGATCCCCTGAAGATAGCAGACCCAACCAAGTGACCAAAGGAGGTAGTTATTTTTTGTTTGTTTTCTGTTTTTGTTTTTTTTAAAGATTTTATTTATTCATTCATTCATAAGAGACACAGAGAGAGACAGAGAGAGAGAGAGAGAGAGAGAGGCAGAGACACAGGCAGAGGGAGAAGCAGGCTCCATGTAGGGAGCCCAAGGTGGGACTGGATCCCGGGTCTCCAGGATTAGGCCCTCGGCTGAAGGCGGCACTAAACCGCTGAGCCACCCAGGCTGCCCAGAACGTAGGTTTATACCTTTTTTTTTTTTAAAAGATTTTATTTATTTATTCATGAGAGACACACAGAGAGAGGCAGAGACACAGGCAGAGGGAGAAGCAGGCTCCATGCAGGGACCCGGATGTGGGACTCTATCCCGGGACTCCAGGATCAATCACACCCTGGGCCGAAGGCAGGCACTAAACCACTGAGCCACCCAAGGATCCCCTCCATGCCAGTTTCCCCACCTATCTGACGAGGCTAGTTATGGTATATATTACAGAGAGGAGATGAGTAATAATAATTCTACTAATACTTAACATGTGCCAGCCACTGCACTATATCCTTTGAGGACTCTAAATTGGAGCTGTGACCGTACCCCCATTCACTATGTCGCAGCGAGGTCCAACAGTAGGCCTTACTAGTGAGTGGCAGAGCTGGGATTTGAACAGAGGAAGTGCCATGGTGGAGGGCACGGGCTTAACCACGCAGTGACACAGTCTGAGGCAGGATACAGGAAGGGCTCAGGGCCACGTCTGTGATCAGTATTGTGCACACAGACATCACCACCAGGATTCTTACTCATACTTATTTACAGTCATTGAAATGCACAGGAAGCCTTGTTTCCAACGTAGAAGAGCAGAGTGGGCTGGAGAGAAAGAGGTTAAGGAGCTGTGGGATCCTAAGAGAAGAGAGAACTGTCATTTATTGAGCACCTGCTGTAAGCCGCCCTTGTATGGAGGACGACGTATAAACACAACCCCTTATCCCAAATCCCCCAGGGCTGTGTTTCACAAGTCAAGCTGTTCTGATGATTTCAGAGAAGTCAGAGGATGCATATGCTGGGTGACACCCCCAGGGCAGCATTCCCTCTTCCAGCACAAAACAGTTTTGAATAGTTACACTTTGTGGGGTTTTGAAAACACCCTGTAAATAGCCTCCTGGTCAGGCAAGGTCAGGTTTTACCACCAAACGAGGTGGAGCCAGGTCAGGCTCTGCTGCCGAGGGAGTTAGCCTCCGGTCTTCAGTGCTTTTTAGATTTTGGAGTTGTGGACGAGGGACTGCGGGGTGCTGTTGCATCTCACCGTCTAGCAACCCTGGGAGGCAGAGCATTTGCCAGGCCAGCACTGGTGCTGTGTCCTGTAATCCTCCTGGGAAGCTATGTGCTCTTACGATGCCCCTTTCACAGATGAGCAGACTGAGCTTCAGAGAGGCTGAGTAAGGTACCCCCAGCCCCAGCCTGCAGAATGGAAGTGCCTCACTGCCAAGCTGAGACAGAGGGGAGCACACCAACCCTAGAGTTAGGGCATGTGCGCTCAAATCCCAGAACCTTGGGCAAGTCAGCCTCTCTGAGCCTCTGTTTCCCCAACTGCAAAAGGGTAAGATGGTAACAGTAACTGCCCCATGGGATTATGGTGAGGCTTCCTGTAAGATAATCGCCCCTTGGCCAGAGAAATTGCAGTTAAACATAAGCTTTGTTATTGTCATGCTTTCGGCTCCCAGCACCTCAGCGTGAGGTTAAGCCAATGAGGTGGCACTTGGAAAGCCTATAGTGCCAGAATCTTCGAGGACCCTCCGCAGAGGACGTGGGGTCTGGGTTCTTGTCCACAGAGCATGGCCCTGAGCTGAAAAGATTCCTGTTGCTTCCCTCAGCCCCATAGCACTGAATCCTGAGGGTTGCTGGGCCGGGAGCATCTCCAGGAATGTGGCGGACCCACAGGGACAGGCAACGGTGACTGGACCCACAGCGGCTTCTGGGCCCTGAGGGGAGGTAGGGCAGAGCTGGAGAGAGAAACAGGGTGGGAACCACCCACTCATTCACTTATTCATGTGACAAATACTGATTTGGCTCTCACTCTGGTACAAACCTGGGTATGGCAGGGGGTGGGCTTCACAGATTCCTGCCTGCTTGGAGCTACCGTCTTTTTTTTTTTTTTTTTTTTTTTTGAGAGAGGGGGAGAGAGAGAGAGAGAGAGAGAGAGAGAGAGAGAGAATGAATGGGGGGAGGGGCAGGGGCAGAGGGAGAAGCAGACTCTCTACTGAGCAGGGAGCCAGATGATGTGGGACTCAGTTGCAGGCCCTCAGGATCATGACCTGAGCCGAAGGCAGGCACTTCCCCAGCTGAGCCCCCCAGGCGCCCTGGAGCTGCAGCCTTGCAGAGAAGCCAATGCCAAGTTGGGGAGACATCTTTTTCTCGGGGCAGCTTCAGCCCAGTTGCACCTGATGGTATTTTGAGAAATACGAGCTCTCTCTGGCTTCCTGGAAGATAACATAGATGTTGGTAGACAAGGGACATAGAACAGGGCTGGGGGGTCCCAGCAGCTCCGGGCTGACCTGAGATGAGCATGGGTCCCCACTGAGGCCCAGAAGTGTTGGGGAAGTGAGCAGCTTTGGGCTTGGACAGGTCATTTTTCAGGGGGCCTTTTTCTGGGCCTCCTTGCCCTGGGAGGCAGAACCAGGGCACCCTTCAGAGAGCTGAAGGAGTAATATTCCAACAAGCCCCAGGGTTTGAAGAATTCATTAGCTCCTGGAAACTATCCCATGGTCACCGTCTTCCCTGGGGAGCTGGCTCTGGTTGCAGGCCTGACATCGTCATGGTCTAAGTAGGGCAGAGCTGGGAGGCTGCTGCCCTGGGCCCAGGTCAAGGGAGGAGGCAGGTCGACAAAAGGGATCCAGAATCCTAACTAACATTATAGAGCAACTGTGCTTCTATTAACTCACTCAACCGTTTTAACAACCCCGTCAGGTGGAGGCTACTATTATTGTCCCCATTTTACAGATGAGGACACTGAGGCACAGAGGATTTCAACCAGTGTGGTTTGGCTCTGGAGTCTATGCTCCAGCCTCCTCCCAGGACTGGATTAGAGGCTCTAAGCAGAAAGCATCCCAGATCTTCTTATCTCTGACTCAAGTTAAACTGATACGTGAACCACCTTCCCCGCAGATCACGTCCCTTTGTGCTGATGCATAAACCTGTTACTGGTGAGGGAGGAGGGAGGCAGGGGCAAGAAAGGACAGGCTGAAAAGAAAGAAAGAAAGAAAGAAAGAAAGAAAGAAAGAAAGAAAGAAAGAAAGAAAGAAAGAAAGAAAGAAAGGGAAAGGAAAGGAAAGGAAAGGAAAGGAAAGGAAAGGAAAGGAAAGGAAAGGAAAGGAAAGGAAAGGAAAGGAAAGGAAAGGAGAAGAGAAGAGAAGAGAAGAGAAGAGAAGAGAAGAAAAGAAAGAAAAGAAAAGAAAAGAAAAGAAAAGAAAAGAAAAGAAAAGAAAAGAAAAGAAAAGAAAAGAAAAGAAAAGAAAAGAAAAGAGAAAAGAAAAGAAAAGAAAAGAAAGACGGACAGGCTGGGTTCTCATTACTGCAAGGCTTTGCCTGCCCTGGCTGTGGCCAAGAACATCAAAGCTGATAACTGAGCATGCCACTGTGTGCTCTGCCACTTTCAGGCTGTGTAACTTTGACTGAGTTCCCTGCCTTCTCTGAATGTTTCTTTTTTTATAAAAAAGGTGCTTAATGGGACGCCTGGGTGGCTCAGCGGTTGAGCGCCTGCCTTTGGCCCAGGGTATGACCTTGGAGTCCTGGAATCGAGTCCCACATCAGGCTCCCTGCATGGAGCCTGCTTCTCCCTCTGCCTATGTCTCTGCCTCTCTCTGTGTGTGTCACTCATAAATAAATAGATAAAATCTTTAAAAAAAAAAAGATGGGGGTGACTGGGTGACGGGCACTGAGGTGGGCACTTGACGGGATGAGCACTGGGTGTTATTCTATATGTTGGCAAATTGAACACCAATAAAAAATAAATTTATAAAAATAAAAAAATAATAAAAATAATAAAAAATAAAAGGATTTCACCCTTATCAAATTAGTTTGTGTTATAGATCCAGATTGGATTGTAGACATTTTGTGGACTTTAACATTCAAACACACCGACGGGTGAGTCCTGGGGGGGTGTTGCATGCTTATGTTTCTGCAGGACTAAATCACCAATTTTATTGAAGTTTTTGTGGAATATATAAATATTTTTTGTATCACTAAAAAAAAAGAAAAAAAGGAAACTGACTTATTAAAAAATAAATTAAAAAATAAATAAAAATAAAAAGGTGCTTAAAATGCCTTCTTCAGGGGCGCCTGGCTGACTCAGTTGCAAGAGCACGTGACTCTTACTGTTGGGGCCATGAGTTTGAGTCCCACGTTGGGTATGGAGCTTACTTAAAATAAATAAATTAATTAAATAAATAAACGAATAAAATGCTTACCTCATCAGGTGGTTCAGAATCTTCCCAACACACACCTTCTCTGAGTTAGAAGTGGCCCCTCCTGCTTCCTTGGGACTCAGGAATAGCTTTCTTTGTAGCTTTATAGCTCTCATTCCTCTGCCTCCAGGCCTTTCCCATTAAAGGGTGGGGTCCAAGTCAGGGCAAAACCAGTGCTCAAGGGCCCTGGGGGAATGTGTTTCATTGTTGATAAATTAAAGAGGTCCAGTGGCTCGAGGTAATTTTACAGAAGAGGAAACTGGGAGAGGTTACATCTTGCTGAGCCATACAGCTAGTAGGGACAGAGTTATGGTATAAAACCTGAGTCTTATCATTCCAGATTCCATGCTGCTGCTGTCAGATTGTAACGCCCACCACCAAAGGGGATGTTCTGGGTGGTTGACCATGTGGTATAAATGTGATTCTTACAGCTCAAAAAGTGCCAGGCTTCCTCATCTGTGATTGGGGGTCATACCCTCTCCCTAGGTGACCTCCCCCAGCCCCAAGACTTCTTTTTTAATATTTTATTTATTTTTTCATGAGAGATACACAGAGAGGCAGAGACTTAGGCAGAGGGAGAAGTAGACCCATGCAGGGAGCCCAATGAGGGACTCGATCCCAGGGCCCTTGGATCAGGTCCTGAGCCGAAGGCAGACGCTCAACTGCTAAGCCACTCAGGCATCCCCTAAATAAATAAATTAAAAAAAAAAAAAAAAAAAAAAAGGAAGACCTAAGTCCACATCAGGAGTCAGGTGCTCAACTGAGCTACCCAGGCGCCTCACAAATCACTTTTAAAACACTAAGCTGAGTTATTCTCTGATTCATTTATTTATTTTTAACTATAATAATATAGACATAACAAAACTTACCATTTTAGCTATTTTTAAGAATACAGGGGCATTAAATACAATCACATTGCTATACAACCATCACCACCATCTAACTAGCTCCAGAACTTTCTCATCTGTCCAAACTCTGTCCCCAGTAAACACTAACTCTCTGTGCTCCCTCCTTGTGTCCCTGCTCACCACCCTTTCACTTTCTTTCTCTATGAATTTGACAAATCTAAGTGCTTTACATACAAGGAATAATATACCATTTGTCTTTTTGTGATTAGCTCCTTTCACTTAGTATAATGTCCTCAAGGTTCGTCCACGTTGTAGCACGAATTGGAATGTCCTTACTTTCCAGCTGAATAATACTCCATTGTACATATAAACCACATTTTGTTTATCCGTTCATGCACTGATGGTCACTTGGGTTGTTTCCGTCTTTTGGCTCTTGTGAATAAGATTGTCAGGAACTTGGGTGTACAAATATCTATTCCCTGATACTGCTTTCAATTCTTTTGGTTGTGTGCACAGAAGTGAAATTGCTGGATCATGTGGTCATTCTATGCTTACTTCTTTGGGGAGCGGCCATGCCATTTTCATTAAAATCTTTTTTTTTTAAGATTTTATTTATTTACTCATGAGAGACACACACAGAGAGAGAAGCAGAGACACAGGCAGAGGGAGAAGCAGGCTCCACGCAGGGAGCCCGATGAGGGACTTGATCTCGCATCACGCCCTGAGCCAAAGGCCGACGCCCAACCACTGAGCCACCCAGATGTCCCCATTTTCACGAAAATCTGTGAGAAATCTCCAGAGGTCAACAGACAGAGGGTTGTGGCTACTCTCTAACTACTTGCTGGATTTTATAGCCCAGGTGTTTGGAGTCAGATGGCTGAGGGTATAGGGGTGCAAGTGGGGCCCTCCAGGGGTGCAAACGGTGGACTTTAACACATCTGCTAGCAGAGACATCTGTCATCTGGACGCAAGGGGGAGGGGAAAAAAGCTCCTCTGAAAATGGGTGCTCACAGGCCTGACCCCCCATGTGAGTTTGGAGTTTGAATTGATACTTCTTGTGGTCCAGAAGGAACCATATAGGAAAGTTATGCTTGCTTTTGCTTCTCCCCAGAGCAGGGGCTGTGATGTGCCTTGAGTGTGGCTAGTTTGTTTGGGGAGTGGTCCTAGGCATTGCCCTGAGGTGAGGGAAGAGAGGAAAGAGGTACAGCGGGTGCTAGTGAGCTGTTACCACTGTGGGGATATGGGGCCAGATCCCTCTGGGGCTCTCAGGGAGGCCACGTGGGACACAGTTTGGAATGCCTCCCTGAGGGGCATGGAAGCTGGGTGTCTGTCCAACCCACTCCTATTCTTCTTGTGGGGCTAATTCCTGTATCCCTCAGACTGTCCTGTGTTCCCATAGCCAGGGGCCGTCCTCATGGAGGATTCGGTAAACCACAGGGGTCCACCAAGGGAGCACCTGCCATGGCTTTGGGGGCTGGTTGAGGGGATACAGGTGGCTCCCCGACAATACTTGATCCATGAACCTAGTAGCCCTGGGTGGCAGTGCTGGGGTAGCCAGCAGAAATCCCACACACCCTCAACAATGGGTTTACAGGATTCCTATTCTTTGGTGCCCAGCTGATTGTGAGTCAAAGCCACCATTTCAAAGCACAATCTGCTCTTGGCAATATTTCCAGATTCTTCTGTCACGGGACACTGCTTCATGCCTGTGTCTCTGTACATGCTGTGCCCTTTGCCTGGACTCTCCCCTTTCCCTGCTGGTAGATCTACCTCAAATGTCACCTCCCTACGGAGCCCGCTGCTCTTCTGCCCCAGCTCCGGCCACCTCAGCCGGGTGTCCCCAAAGAGAAGCATTCGTTTCCCTTTATTGTTTCTGCTTTAGTTTTTACTGCATGGCCTGTGCCCCAGGAAAAATGTGGAAAATGAAGAGATGACAGAGTTGTCTGGTTCCTTTTTGAGGAGAGCCTTGCTACGGCAAAGCTGCTAGTCAGCTCCATTTTAACAAACAACCCCCTGTCCTCAAAAATAACAGCATTTTATTCTTTAAAAGTCTGTGAATTTTAGATTAGGGTTCCCCTCAAAGTGTGGGTATCGGTGTTTTTGTTTTGGTCTTAAATTGTGGTGAGAGGGACTCCCTCCTATTCAGTGGAGTTTCATTTTTTTTTTAAGATTTTATTTATTTATTCATGAGAGACACACAGAGAGAGGCAGAGACACAGGCAGAGGGAGAAGCAGGCTCCCTGCAGGGAGCCCCATGTGGGACTCGATCCCAGGACCCCGGGATCATGACCTGAGCCAAAGGCAGACGCTCAACCACTGAGCCACCCAGGTGCCCCTCAGTGGGGTTTCAAATGCACCTCCCAGCCCAGGGCTCGGGGACCCATCCCGGGACACTGTTGGTCCTGGCAGCTGGTGGGGGAACTCGCTGTTCTGTGACAGTGCGGAGAAGCTTCCTTCCTCAGCCCGCCTCCCCTCCTAGGGCTTTCCCTTGGGGGAGGCCAGGGGGCTCCACTAATGCTCTGGGACTGACCAGGGCCTGCCAGCACTTCTTAGGCAACCTCTGAGACTAGCCAATCTTTCCACTGAAAAGCAAAGCTGGCACTTCAACCCTCGTTGTTGAGGACACCGCTCAGGGACTTGACCCCCATCTGTGCCCTCACAGGCAGCCCTGACAGCCGCAGATCATATTTCCATCCTAAGGCCTTTAGAAGTTCCTGAATGGCAGATTCCGTCACAAGTCACAAGTCTTCAGTGAGGCCTGAACTGGGAAAGTGACATTAAGTGGGTGTTTTTATTCCAGGATCATTTCCCGAGGTGGAGGGTGGAGGCAGGGGCTTCTATCTCAAGAAGACAGCCCAGCTTAACTGTATGCTTTATAGCTCGGACTTGGCATCAGGAATCATATCCATCAGCGAGGACTGAAACAAAGGAAAACTGAAACTGATGAATCAGTTAGACTCAGGGTCATTCTATTATTCATCTGTCTTGATGGATTTTTTTATTTTTCAGAATAAAGATGGTCAAAGTACAGCCTGAAGACCCATTTTTGTATGGCCTGGGCTCTAAGAACACTTTTTTACATTAAAAGAAGAAGATTTATTTATTTACTTGAGTGAGAAAGACAGCACACAAGCAGGGGCAGGGGTAGAGAGAGAGCGAGAAAAGCTTAAGCAGACTCCACACTGAGTGTGGAGCCCAACTTGAGGCTTGATGCCACCACCCCGAGATCATGACCTGAGCTGAAATCAAGAGTTGGATGCCCAACCAACTGAGCCACCCAGAAGCCCTGTTTTTTACATTTTTAAAGAGTTGGGAGAAAAACACACAAAGAAGAGTATTTCATGGGATGCCTGGGTGGCTCAGCATTTAAGCATCTGCCTTCCAGCTCAGGGCATGATCCTGGTGTACTGGGATCGAATCCCACATCTGGCTCCCTGCATGGAGCCTGCTTCTCCCTCTGCCTGCGTCTCTGCCTCTCTCTCTCTCTGTGTGTCTTTCATGAATAAATAAATAAAATCTTTTTTTAAAAAAAGAATAGTATTTCAAGATGTGAAAAGAATAGAAATTCAAAGTTCCTTAAAGTTTATTGGGATACAGCCACACCCATTCACTTACATATTGTCTGTGACTGCTTTCCCTACGAAGGGCAGAGCGGTGTAGTTGAGGCAGTGATTGCATGGCTGCAAAGCCTAAAACAATGATTGATTGGTACTTTAGAGAAAGTTTGCGGAGCCATGGGTTAGAATATTGGTGATAAAGCAGTTAATAATACTACCCATCAGTAGCACCTAGTAAAATACTGGGCAACGCTGAGCATTTGTACATATGTAATGAATGAATGAATGATCTGAGTGGACAAGGTAACTTGGTCTCACACAGAGGTTTACATGCGGCTATTTCCAGATCCAGGCTGCACCAATGCTAAGGCTTCACAGAGGAGTGGCAGTCCCTGATAGCAAGGGTTGTGCCCATGTGCTAGGACTCAGGGGATCAGAAAACTGCCCTCTGGACAGCAGTTCTCAGGAACACACCCGTCCCAGTGTAAATGCCGCTCCCTTGTTCCCAGAGCTAGCAATGTCAGGTTACCTATCGTCTCCGTTTACTCAGGCTGCCCTAACAAAGTGCCCCAGACAGGGGACCTTAAACTGCAGAAATGTATTTTCTCACAGTTCTGGGGGCTAGGAGTCCCAGATCAAGGTGCCACCAAGTCTGGATTCATGGACAGTCTCTCTGCTTGGGTGGCCTCCTTACCTCTGTATCCTAACATGGTCTTTCCTTCATGAGTGGGCATCTCTGATGCCTCTCTCTTCTTATGAAGGAGAAGTAGAGAGGGGGAGAAAATCTCAAGCAGAGTCCACACTGAGTGCAGAGCCCGATGCGGGGCTCGATCTCACAACTCTTGAGATCATGACCTGAGCTGAAATTAAGTTGCATTTTTATCCAGCTGAGCCACCCAGCTGCCCCATGACCTTGGCAATTCTGAGCACTGGGCAGGTGTTCTGTCGAACATCACTCAGTTGGAAATTATCCAATCTTTTGCTCATGAGTAGCCTGGGCTTGTTTGTTTTTTGGGAGGAAGACCACAGAGGGGCAGAGGCCTCATCACACCGTATGAAGGGTACCCGCTGCCAACATGACTCACCACTGCTGTTGTTGACCTTGGTTACCTACCTAGTTCAGGTGGTGTTTGCCAGGTGTCTCCTCTAAAGAGTTTCCTTTGTGTCTCCCTTCCATGGTATCGTTATTGGCAGGGAGTCACTATGCACAGCCCGCACTTAAATGGTGGGGGTTGTGCTTCACCTTCTTCAGGGGTCATATCTACTTCATTACTTAGAATTCATCTGTACATGAGGTGTGTCTTTCCAATGTATATACTTATTCAATCATTTACTTGTATCAGCGTAGACTCACAGAACTTTATTGTCTACTTTGAGTTGTTATCAATACTACACTATTTATTTTGTTCAAATTGTTTTAGTGTTAGCTACCTCAGGAGCTTTGCCGTTGGCACCTCTCTCTCTCTCTCTCTTTGTTAAAGATTGTATTTATTTATTCAAGAGAGACACAGAGGGAGAGGGAGACATAGGCAGAGGGAGAAGCAGGCTCCACACAGGGAGCCCGATGTGGGACTTCATCCCAGGACCCCAGGATCTCGACCTGAGCTGAAGACAGATGCTCAACCACTGAGCCACTCAGGCATCCCAACATGTCTAAGATCTCTGTGTTCATCTGTCTGTGCTTATATTAGGCTGAACATGAGTCCATCCTGATGTCTCCCACTCTACACCCACTTGACATGGCTCCTTCTAGCCCCCCCCCCCCGCCCCCATCACTTCCTCTCCAACAGTGAGGCCTGGGCTTCCACCATCACCGTCCACTGCCTGGTTTATTGGATCCTGGCACACACGTGTGGTGCAGCAGAACTGTTCGCCCACATACCGCCAGGAAAGACTTCACCAACCAGAGCGCAAGGGAGTCTGTGAGGCTCCCCTGTCTTCTGTCCTCTGGTTCCCCACTCAGCCCCAGTTTGTCAGGTGACCTTGGGCGGGCATCACCTTCAGTGAGGTTGTATCACATGTTCCTAACACACAGGATTCTTCGTCACAGTCTGCCTCCCGTCCCAGGACCTTCCAACCTCCTCGTTGAGTTTTTAAAAGTCTGCCCCCATTAAGAGTCACTCCTTGTGCCAGAGATTTTGAAATGCCCAGTGGCACAGGGGACAGGTTTGCTGCGCCCCCTCCGCACCCACCCCCTCCAGCCACCTGCTTGGCCTTCCTCCCAACCCTGGCAACCACTCATCTGCTTTCCAACTCCCTCTTCTGCATTTTAACTGAACTTGACTTTCCCCATGGGTTCCTACCCTCTGGCATTTAGCATCTTTGACAAACCTTGTCCCCAAGCGCCTTGGGTTCCTCCCACCCTGGCACCCCAGGTGTCCCCCTTTTAGAGCTAGATTCTGTACTTGTCCTCAGTCTGACGTTTTCACTAGCCACCAAAACTGCTCCTGCCACAGTCACTGATGGCTTCCTGGTTGCTAAACCCAGAGGGCCCTCCACCGCCCTGTGGCCACCTCCTGGTGCAGGAAGCCTGGCCCGCCCTTCTCGCTCTGCACTGTGTCTCAGGGTGACTCACTTCCTCTCGGGTGTTACTAAACACCCTCCTGCTGGGGCTCCCACGTGGACACGTCCACCCAGACTTGTTTTCAATGAGCTCCTCTAGCCTTCCCCTGGACTTCCTGCAAGACATCCTCACAGGTGCCTCCGACATGATGGGACCCACACCAACCTCATTTCCTTTGCTGCCCACCACGATACTAGAAGTCACCACAAAGTAGGGGATGTAAAAACATTTTATTTAAATCCAGAAATTAAAAAAATCAGGGACTTGAGTGGCTCAGTAGTTGAGCGTCTGCTTTCGGCTCAGGGTGTGATTTTGGGGTCCTGGGATGGAGTCCTGCATGGGGATCTGGGCAGGAATCCTGCTCCTCCTTCTGCCTATGTCTCCGCCTCTCTGTGTCTCTCATGAATAAATAAATAAAATCTTAAAAAAAAAAGAAATAAAAATATTTTAAAAGTTAATCAGCTGGCCGGCAGTCTGCTGGCATTCTTTCTCCTACATCTGGCTGCCCCCTCTCTGACCCTGCGCCTCTGTCACCATGTGGGGTGAGCTGCAGTGAGTGGTGGAAGCATTTCTGGAAGCCTTGTCCGTAGACACTTAACATAACAGACTTGGCTATGGTCCATTTAACACACTCCGTGAAACCCAGTTCCCCCTCCCCTCACAGTCCCCAATCATTGTCACGTACCACCCCTGACAAGAGAACAGTGAGTTGGCAGGGGGAGTCCAAATGGAAAGAAGCAAAATTTGGGGCACCTGGGTGGCTCAGTTGATTAAACACCTGCCTTCCACTCAGGTCATGATCCCAGGGTCCTGGGGTTGAGTCCTGCATGGGGCTCCCTGCTCAGCAGGGAGTCTGCTTTTCCCTCTCCTGCTCCCCCTGCTTGTGCTCTCTCTCTCAAATAGATAAATAAAATCTTAAAAAAAAAAAAAAAAAAAAGGAGGGACACCTGGGTGGCTCAGCGGTTGAGCATCTGCCTTTGGCTCAGGGTGTGATCCTGGGGTCCTGGGATTGAATCCTGCATCGGGCTCCCTACAGGGAGCCTGCTTCTCCCTCTGCCTATGTCTCTGCCTCTCTCTGTGTGTCTCTCATGAAGCAATAAATAAATAATCTTTAAGAAAAATAAAAGAAAGAAGCAATGTTTACCTGATTGCTGTTGAATATTTCACTTTTGCAAATTTTGCAAAAACATTTGACCATGAAAGAACTGTTGCTAGGCTCCCGGATGCTTAAGGCACACCTCCCTCTCTGTGTACAGAGGTCCCTTCTCTCTCTGGAAAGAGTTCATGACCCATGCTCTCCTGGTGAGCAGGCCAGACGGTGCCCATGTTTCTCTTAAGGACATTTGTACATTTTCTACTTGTGGTCACAAAAGAAATACAATACTTTACAAACTTGCTTATGTGGACACTCATAGTACCATTATTCATAATAGCCAAACAGCATAAGAAACAAATGTCCATCAACTGATGAACAGATAAACAAAATGTGGTCTCTTCACACAGTATTTCTCAGCATAGAAAGGAACGAAGCACCATCACCTGCTACTATGTGATGAATCTTGAAAGCATTACTGCACTTGAAAGAACCTAGACACACAAAAAACCACAGGTTATATGATTCCATTTATATGAAATGTTCAGAATAGGCAAATCCAGAGAGGCGAAAAGAAAGTAGATGAGTGGTTGTTGGGAACTGAGGGAGGCAGAATGAGTGGGTAATGCCTAAGGCTCCTTCTTAAGGTAAAAATGCTCTAGAATTGCACCTATCTGTGAATATATCAAAAACATATTGTACATTTTAAGTGGGCGAACTGTATGGTATGTGAATTACAGCTGGATAAAGCTGTCCCTAAAAACCCAAACAAAATAAAATCCTCACTGACAGCTTTAAAGCAGTCTCCATTTATTTATTTTATTTTTAATAAAAATTTTTTTAAAAGATTTTATTTATTCCTGAGAGACACAAAGAGAGAGGCAGAGACATAGGCAGAGGGAGAAGCAGGCTGTCCATGGGGAGCCTGATGTGGGACTCCATCCCAGGATCCTGGGATCACGCCCTGAGCTGAAGGCAGACACTCAACCACTGAGCCACCCAGACGCCCCAAGGCAGTCTTCATTTAGATTAGTAATCTAATGACAACCAGGAGGTGTCACTGTGTCTGTAGATTCTCAGGCTGTGTCAGTGCTATAGTTACTTTCACGACGACCCCACCTTGGGTGGAACAGCTTTAGATCAGCTCAAGACTAGCTGAGAAGGCCCATGCAAAGGTGCATAAAACCACATCACACTTGATGCTGGTGATGCACATCTGTGAGGTCCTGGAAACTGAGTGAGAATACAAGGGGACAGATTGTGGGGCATCTGGGTGGCTCAGTTGGTTCCGTGTCCAACTCTTGATTTTGGCTCAGGTCATGATTCCAGGGTCTTGAGATAGAGCCCTGTGTCGGGCTCTGTGCTTAGCAGGGAGTCTGCTGGAGATTCTCTCTCTCCCTTTCCCTCTGCCCTTCCCACTTGTGTTCTCTCTCTCAAATAAATCAATCTTTTTCTTTTTAAAATATTTTATTTATTTATTTATTTATTTATTTATTTATTTATTTATTTATTAGAGACAGAGAGAGAGGCAGAGACACAGGCAGAGGGAAAAGCAGGCTCCACGCAGGGAACCCGATATGGGACTCCATCCCAGGTTTCCAGGATCACGCTCTGGGCCAAAGGTAGGTGCTCAACTGCTGAGCCACCCAGGCATCCCTAAATAAATAAATGTTAAAAAAACGGAACAGATTGTGCACAAACCAAAAACAGTCACATGGTTCAGCTTCGGATTGTCATCTCTCTATTCTAAGACAGCAACTTGGGATCATGACCTGGGACAGTTTTGCAAGCGACAGAATTTTCACCCTGTCTGCAGCACCTCGGTGTTGCCCTGCCTCAGAGGGAGGCCACTTTCTGATGCCAGATCAAACCCAGATGCGATTACAGCAGCTGAGTTAGGGAACAGCCACAAAGCAGCCAAAGAGCTCGATTCCAGAAGCTGATCTGAGGGTGAGTGTCTCACACACACAGTGTCAGTCAAAGGCATCCATTCTCGCTGAGGTTGATGGGTCACAGGGGCCTGAGGAGGGAGGCCAGACAGGTTTTCAGAGCAATCACAAAGAGTTCATACCCCCTTGAGTTCCAGCTCTACCTGCAGGCTTTTTGGCCTCACTTGTGATCTCCTGGCACATTCGCAGTGAAGCTGGACACTGTATGGATCTCCTGGGGCCCGGTTCACCCTATCACCAGAGGATGTTTAAATTTTTTTTTTAAGATTTTATTTATTTATTCATGAGAGAGACAGACAGAGAGAGAGAGGCAGAGACAGGCAGAGAGAAGCAGGCTCCATGCAGGGAGCCTGATGTGGGATTCAATCCGGAGACTCCAGGATCACGCTCTGAGCCAAAGGCAGACGCTTAACCACTGAGCCACCGGGGCATCCAATCACCAGCGGATGTTAAAGATTTTAGCTTCCCTTTCACCATTAATTCTCCTGGGCGTTAGGACTTGTGCTGAATTGAATAGTGGCCCCCCCAAAGTATGAGCTTTCACAACCTGTGAACATGACCTAAGCTGGGAAAATGATCTTTGTGGGTGTAATTAAGGCTCTCTAGATGAGATCACCCTGGATCATCCGGGCGGGCCCTACCTTCAATGACTGGTGCCCTTGTAAAAGAAGAGACATTTGCACAATAGTGCAGAAGGCCACGTGAAGAGGAGTAAGAGGTTGGGGTGGCCCTGCCAGAAGCGAAGGATCACCAGGAGCTGCCAGGAGCTGGAGGATGAGAAATCTCTGTCATAGAGCCTCCAGAGGGAGCAACGTCCTGTGGACACTTGGTTTATGACTTCCAGCCTCTGTAACTGTGAGAGAATCCGTTTCTGTTGTTTTAAGCCACTCAGTTGGTGGTCATTTGTTTCAGCGGTCAGAGGAAATCAATATGGTCCTTGTACCTGTAACTGATATATGATGTCTTTGTTTTAAAACAAAACAGCATTTACCACATGCTAGGAGCTATGTAGGTTAAGCATTAACCTACTTACACTATCTAATCCTTGGAATAACCTGCGTGGTGGATGCTAGTATATTCCCATTTGGCCATGGTGAGAGGGAGGTGCAGGCAGGTTGAGTGGCCTGGCCATGGCTGGATCAGGACCTGCAGTGTGATCAGCTCCCCCAGGGCTCCCATCCTTGGCTACATAGTACTCAGGCCCTGCGAATCAAACCCATATACAACCTCTGCCTGGCCTGTGCCTGAGATCTGAGGTTCCTTGCACCAATGAGCACTGCAGGGACCTGAGGGGCCATGGAGGGGGGAGGTTAAAGGGTTAAACACAAGCCTTAAGTGCCAGGCCTAGAAATGACCCTGGGAGTCTCCGGCTGCCCTGCCCTAAAGGACCTCTCCTTCAGTAGCTCCTCCTGCCCCTGCCAGCCTCTGAGGTACCCTGGTTAGGAGAAAAATGATCAGTCCAGCAGGCAATGAGAGGTTGGAGCCCTGGACACCATTCTCTCCTTGTACGAGTGCGACACTGAGTCTTGCCCAGAAGGCGAGATGCTCGTTGGCCCCTGTATTTGTCCTGTTGCATGTAAGCAGGAGTGACTACAAGATATTGAAGGCTTGGCAGGGCAAGACAGGGCCCGGTCAACAAGGGACAGTGTGCACAGGGAGAGAGTGGGATCATGAGACTCTGCTCCGTGGATGGAGATGTTTGTCCCTTCACAGAGTCCCCAGCTTCTAAGGACAGATGGCTCTTAGAAGCCCGTCCAGGTACATGCATCCTTCATCTCTCATCCTTGCACCTGGAAGAAAGCCATATTGGTTATTAAAAAACATTTAAAAATAGAGTAAACAAGTACAGGTCCTGGGCCGCAGGGCTTGCAGGGACACCCATTCAAGGCAAGTAACTTTAGCTCTGTGACCTTTCCCACGCTGGCCAGGAACTTGTCTGACTGTCAGGCCAGAATGAGCGCACGCATGAAAGTCAGTGGTCAGAGCTCCCTCCTCCCCTTGCAGCCCACAGCTGCTAGCTGACGCCAGAGGGGCGGGCTGGGCCTGGTGGGACAGACTGTGGGCACTGGCTGCTCCGGGGTGAGGTGCAAAACCATCCTACGCAAGACCTGCCTGCCACCGCACTCCTGGATAGGACTGGCTTGTTTGTTTGAAACTGTGCCAAGTTTTGTCTTTTCTTTTTTCTTTTTCCAGAGAGGATCTGAATGTGAGCAGAGTCAGGTAAACCCAGAATCAAATCACTAGATCAATACTTGCTCACCACTCACTGTCAAGGCCTCAAAGGTTCAAATGTATCCTTTGTCTTCCACTTATCCCCTGGGCAGGAATCCCATCCTGGTTCCCAAGAGCATCTGCTTAGAATTTATCCTGGATTGTGTCCTTCTCAGAGAGGGACATCTAAGAGCTTCGGTGTTATTTACCAAGTAGACTGAAGTTCCCAGGGAGAGGGCCTCCAGAATGTGCTCTGAATGCCTCAGGGAAGTGTAATGACTTCCATGGGCCATGGGTGCTTTTGCTTTCGCGGGTCTTTTTCCCACAAAGAGATCATTAAAAGTTATATTTTAGAACCATGTCAGTACACAGACAAACATCATTCAGGCTGGATTTGTTATTATATATTTATTAGTAACATAATCCTTTTCTTCCCCCTGATTTTATAAAGTAGTTAAAATATTCTTGTGAGCTCCAACAAGTATCAAAGTGTAGTGTCTCCTGGGCCTAAAGGTGGTGTCTGCCCTGGTCCTGCTGGTCCACCAGTTTCAGTTGCTAAGGGTCACAGGTGATTGAGGCTCACTGAGCTAAGCGATTTACATGCATGCACACTTCTTTTTTTTTTTTTTAAAGATTTTATTTATTTATTCATGAGAGACACAGAGAGAAAGACATAGACATAGGCAGAGGGAGAAGCAGGCTCCTCTCAGGCAGCCCAATGTGGCACTCAATCCCCGGACCTGGGATCGCTCCCTGAGCTGAAGGCAGATGCTCAACTGCTGAGCCACCCAGGTGCCCCTACATGCAAACTCCTATTTCTTTGCTACAACAGGCCCATGGGGTGGGTGCGTTTGCTACCCTGCATCCCACGGATGTGGAAACTGAGAAATCACCAACTTGTCTGAGGTCCAAACCCACGGCCAGCCACACTCTACGAGTCTTGCTCTTCACCTCTATGCTAGATGCCTCTTTACCCATATCTGGCTTGGAAAAGTTGACGTGCCCACAGTTCATTGCAAAAGCCACACCCAGCTGCCTAGAAGCCTCTGTTAATCAGTAGCCACTTGCACCTGGCCTAGCAGGCACCCCCAGGAACAGAAAGTATAGCGTGAAGGGAACAGTGGGGCTGCATCTGCCTCTGCAGCAGACTCTCCCCTCCCACCCCCTTCTCTTGTCTTTGCCAGCCCAGTGTCCTCAGTGGGGTTCCATGAGCAAGGCAGCTGGCTCTCTCCAGTCTCAGCTACCTCAGGCCTAGGGCCATTACCCTATGAGAATTAGCAAAAGGCATCCCTTCCTCTAGACCCCTGATTGTCAGGAAATTGATGCAATAAACATATAAATCTAGGATGTCCAGCATGTTCATGATGTGAACAGCACTGTCTTTGATGTGTGCTGTGCATATCCTGCCCACCCATACTGGGTGATCCTGTTTAGCCCCCAAAGTGCCCCAGGGCCATTGCCTGCTTTCAGGAGTCTCTGATCTCTCTCTCTTCTAAAAAATTTTTATTTAAATCAATTTGCCAACATATAGTAATACACTCAGTGCTCATCCCATCAAGTACCCTCCTTAGTGCCCATCACCCAGTTACCCCATCCCTCCACACACCTCCCCTTCCACAACCCTTTGTTTCCCAGAGTTAGGAGTCTCTCAAGGTGTGTCTCCCTCTCTAATTTTTCCTCACTCAGTTTCCCTCCTTTCCCCTATAATCTCTTTCACTATTGCTTATTTTCCACGTATGAGTGAAACCGTATAATGGTTGTCCTTCTCCAACTGACTTATTTCACTCAGCATGATACCCTCCAGTTCCATAGTAGTCTGTGATCTTAATGATGATAGGCCAGTTCTGGGAGAAGGCTGGTGACTGAAGTGTTTACTGCAGAAAGACAGAGGACCGTGGGAAAGTGACATGGTGGCCACATAGAGACACTGAGGACTGGTACTACACTATCCCAGGGAGTTGTACTTGGGATTGGGACCATCTAGCATAGTGTACCCTGGAGGTGAGGCCTGAAGCTTGCACCAAGTGCTACAAAAGCAAAGACGAAGGGGCAATTAGTTCTGCTGGGGCAGAACGGACAGCTAACAAAGGTTTCATGGAAGAGGGGACATTTGAGCTGGGCTTTGCAGGATGAATAAAAGTTTGCAGGGGTAAGAATCCAGGAAGAACATTTAAAAAAGGAGTGTAGAGGGCAGCCCGGGTGACTCAGCATTTTAGAGCCGCCTTCAGCCCAGGGTGGGATCCTGGAAACCCGGGACTGAGTCCCACGTCGGGCTCCCTGCATGGAGCCTGCTTCTCCCTCTGCCTGTCTCTCTCTCTCTCTCTCTCTCTCTCTCTCGCTCTGTCTCTCATGCATAAATTAATAAAATCTTTTTTTAAAAAAAAAAAGGAGTGTAGAAAGGAGGGAGCAGAGAAGTTGGAGACTGCAGAACTATCCAAGGCTCCTGTGACGCCCCTGCTCTGGCACCCATCCCCCCAGTGTTACAGTGGTTTATTTACTTGCATCTCTGTCCCCTTGCACTGTCTGCTCCTGAGGACAGGGACTGGGTCTATTTGCCTTGTATCTCAGAACTGGGTTAAGGTCTCACACAAAGGGGCTCTCAATACATCTTTGCAGGGTGAATGCATCACCTGTTGATTTGTTGTAGCCGGATTTTTAGAGGCTGGAAGTTGGAGTAAGGAGGTAAGAGGAAGCAAGGCTGAAAAGGCAGCTGGAGACATTGTGTGGGTCTGGGGGCTCTGCCACCAAGCCTGGGTTCACCATTTAGGGGAGTAGAGTCAGCAGAAGGGTGATCCAGACTTGCTCTTTTTCTGTTGCATAAGGTTTAGGGTGACCCCCCATTTCAAGGGGGCAGAGCCTGAGGGTAGAGCCCTGAGATAGAAAAGGAGAAAGGAGGAAAGTGTTGAGATTGTGGGCTTCCGGCCTCATCTACCTGTGCTGAAATGATGGAAACAGTCCCACTGAGGGAAAGAGGGAGTTCTCCAAATTTGAAGTGAGTCAGGAAAAGCATCACATTCTCCTGGGTCAATTTCAATGGAGTGGGTGGGAGTGGCATAGGGCGTATGGGACCCTTAACCTGTCACAGGGCAGGTACATGAAATTATTCACTCATGATCAAGTGGCATTTATCCCCAGTACAAGGCTGGTTCAACAGTCAAAAACCAATGAATGTAGGGACGCCTGGGTGGCTCAGTGGTTGAGCATCTACCTTCGGCTCAGGGCATGATCCTGGGGTCTGGGGCTGGGTCCCACATCAGGCTTCTTGTGGGGGAGCCTGCTTCTCCCTCTGCCTATGTCTCTGCCTCTCTCTGTGTGTGTCTCTCATGAATAAATAAATAAATCTAAAAAAAAAAAAAGAAAAGAAAAGAAAAGAAAAGGAAAACAGGTTGGCAGTTTCTTACGATACTAAACATATTCTTACCAAGTGACCCAGCAATTGCACTCCTTGCCCGCACAATGTCTCACAGAAACCTACACACAGATGTTCATGGCACCTCTATTCATAATTGCCAAACCTTGGGAGCTACCAAGATGTCCTTCAGTAGGTGAATGGAAAAATAAATTTTAGACATTTAGACAATGGGATATTCTCAGTGTTAAAAAGAAATGAGAGATCAATCCCTGAAAAGACATAGAGGAGACTTAAATGCATATTACTAAGTGAAAGGAGCCAATCTGAAAAGCCTACGTGCTGTATGATACCAATTGTGGGACATTCTGGAAAAAGCAAAACTGTGGAGACAGTAAATAGATCAGTGGTTGCCAGGTGTTAGGGGGAGGGAGGGAGCATCAAATAGGAGGGAATTTTCATGCAGTGGAACTACTCCGTAAGATACTACAATGGTAGATGTATGTCATTATATATTGGCCAAAACCCTTAGGATGTACAACATTGAGAGTGAATCCCAGAGTGCACTACGAACTTTGGGCGATGTGTCAATGTGAGTTCATTGTAAGAAAGGCACCACTCTGGTGGGGGAGGCTGATTGTGGGGGAGGCTGTGCACATGTGGGGGCAGGAGTATATGGGAACTCTCTGTACCTTCTGCTCAGTTTTGCTGTGAACCTAAAACTGCTCTAAAAATAAGGTCTATTAAAATAAATTACTCACTCAGCCAAACCCCTTTCCTGAGTCCCCCCCCCACCCCATCAGCCCTCTGAGCTGGGGAGTGGAAGGGAGGATGGAGCTCGCTGGAAGAGCCTCTGGGAGAGGCTGCCTAAGGAGGCAAGGATGGCAGTTGTCCCTCATCCAGGCCTGCCCGGGTCAGCCTCATGTCTACATTGTCTACATTGTCCCCTACCTCATCACCCTGCAGGGGACAATCATGGGGACGGGGGCTGGTGGTGATTGTAAACCTGGGACACTGGGCAAGTCAGTGCCCACCTGTGAAATGGGGTAGTTATTACAACTCTGGCTGGCGCCGGTGAAGATCACGGAGGTGGCACAGGTGGATGGCTCAGTGTGGACAGCTAGTTGTGGTCCCCGGAGGACTTGCAGGTTCCCTGCGGTTCCCGTAGGCGCCACTACGCCCCCTGGTGGCCGCAGCGGGGAGCGGCCGCTCTGGCCGGCTGCCTGGGGCAGGACCACGCGGGCACCTGGGGCAGGACCACGCCTGCACCTGCGGAGGCTTTGCCAGGGGTGAGCACCACTCCTCAAGCGTTCCCAAAGGTGGTCACGCCGAGTTTTCTTCCAGATTTCTCTCTCTCAGGTCTTGGGCCACCATCCTCAGGACAGGACTGGTGGGCGCTTGGGGGTCAGTATGCAGGACTGTGCTCCAAACTCCTTCATCCACCCATAACCAACCTTTCCTGGGATGGAGACCACTCCTCTTTCTCTCCGGGCCGCCCCCGTCCCCGCCCCTCCTCCCTCACCGGACGCCCCTCAGGACCTTCCAGGACACATCCCCAGAGGAGAGGGGGCCAACCCTCTCTCCTCCGGAAAGCCCGCACCAGCCCAGGGGAACCCACCCCATAAAATCAGTGGCAAGGGCTGGATATAGAAAGAGGTCCTCCCTTGGGACCCTCCCTCAAGGGGCAGAAAGTCCAGAGGAGGGCGCTGCCACGTGGTTTTTGAGTGAGGCCAAAGTGCCAAGACTTGGGGTGGGTGATGGCAAGGAGAGAGAGGGGCAGGGCTTTACCCATTCCCATCTCCAGCAACCCTAAGTAAGTATTTAAACAAATGTGAAGGGGCACCTGGGTGGCTCAGTGGTTGAGTGTCTGCCTTCAGCTGGGGTTGTGACCCAGGGTCCTGGAATCAAGTCTTACATCAGGCTGCCCACAGGGAGCCTGCTTCTCCCCCTGCTTCTCCCCCTGCCTATGTCTCTGCCTCTCTCTGTGTGTCTCTCATGAATAAATAAATAAATAAATAAATAAATAAATAAATAAATAAAATCTTTAAAAAAATAAAAATGAAAAAATGTGAAGAAGTATATGTTTCAAATTCCCAAGTTGATGGTACTACTGTTTAATTCACGAAAGGAAGAAATTAAGAGGAAGTGGTAATATTGGCAAAATAATTGATTGGCCATTAGGGGAAAATTCTAGATTCCATTAAAAAAACCCCACTGTATTAGATAAGCAATTTGTGAGGATAAAATATTTAAAAATAACATCTTTCTGGATTATTTTCTAGTGCTGTCTTCAGATGGCCGATGATGTCTTTCATGTCAATGTGCCCTGGTCCTCGCCCAGCAAAATAGCAACCCTAGAGTCGTCTGTTGAAAGACCCCCATCTCCCTGTCCCCGTCCCTACCCCAACTTAGGTCTTTGATTTTGGTGATGGTATTAATCTCAGAACAGCCTAAGTGTGACTGGATTCTGGAGTAAACTGGTGAACTGATTGGAAGCCAATGGGGCAACACCCCTAGCTGGGAGAGTGGAGCGTTTGGGGGAGCGGGGGACCCCCGGGCATGGAAAACTGGAAGATGGCATGTATCTGTGTTTGGGTTTTCGTCTAGACCTGAGTGAGTTGTGAAATCAGGGCATGTTAGCCATGTTTATCTGAACTTGAAAGGGCACAATTGGCCCAAAGTGACACCTAAGTTAGTTACAACATTTAACGTCATTGCTCTTGTTTTGGAAGCCATGGTGCAGCCAACACAGAGGTTGTGTGACGGGCCCTCCAGGATCAAGACTGGCAAGTTCCTCTGGAAGGAGAGTGAGTGTCTGAGCTCAGGGAAGAGAGATGGCTACGGGAGAGCAGTCAAGGGCTCCCAGTGTAGGCTTGCCGAGCCAGCGAGCTGAGTGAGGGCCTCATCTGCTCAAACCTAGACTCTCCTGGATCTTTGCATTTCGTACCACTGTCTACACGGAGTTATTCTTCACAGGCTTAGGAATCTCAGGACCTTGAGAAATTTTAGGTTCAGGTGATTTGATAGTGGTCAACTGTGTAATTTAAAATTTTTCTAAAAAAAAAAAAATAAATAAAAAAATAAAATAAAATTTTTCTGATAGTGTCTCAGATGCATTTCTGTTTAAAGAAAATTGGTTTTCTGTGATAGAAGAATTAGAACCACAGAGATCTGGGGAAACTGGGAGAGAAAGGGTCAGTAAAACCTTTGTAGTGGGGTGCCTGGGTGGCTCAGTGGGTGAAGCATCTGACTTCACCCACTGAGAGAGCACAAGCATGGGAAAGGGGATAGAGGAGCAGAGGGAGAAGGAGAAGCAGACTCCCCCCTGAGCTTGGAGCCCCACGCAGGGCTCCAATCCAGGATCCTGAGATCATGACCTGTCTGTCTCTCGTGAATAAATAAATACAAATCTTAAAAAATAACAATAATACAGTTGGAGAGATTGGATGGGGGTCAAGATGAAATGAGAATGAGATTGGCCACATGGTAATTGTTGAGGGGGGCGCTTATGCAGAGGTGTTCATTAGACTATTTCTCTATTTTTAAAAAATATTTTATTTATTTATTCATAAGAGACACAAAGAGAGGCAGAGACACAGGCAGAGGGACAAGCAGGCTCCCTCTGGGGAGCCCCATGTGGAACTTGATCCTAGGACCCCGGGATCACGCCCTGAGCTGAAGGCAGATGGTCAACCACTGAGCCACCCAGGCACCCCTCTTTCTCTATTTTTAAAAATATGTTTGCAATTCTCCATATAAATGACCCATAATAAAAAAAGGTTTTATTTTATTTTTTTAAGTTTTTAAAATAAAAAAGAGGAGTCACATAAGGGCTTCTTTGGGTGCAAAAGGACTCAGTCACACCCAGAGGTACCCTGGCTGGCTGGGAGAGAGTGCCCAGCTGGCGGGTCCGTACAGATGCCCCACTGTGTGCCTCAGTCCCCTGTGCCCACCAGGGGGCGGCCAAGACCACAGTAACCTACCCAAGCGCCACCCCATCCTTCCCCGCCCTTCTTTCTCCACCTCCTCTGAGATCTGCAGAGATTTCAGACTCCTGGGGTGGGGGGAGGAGGTTGATGCACAAACCCAAAAGATGTGCATAAGGTCAAGATCAAGGTCACGACTGCAGGAATGTGCAAGCAAGAAGGGCTATCCCAGTGTCACTTCAGAGTACTTTATTTAATCCTTTGGTTTCTATCCCTGACTTTCTCCACTCTCCCTGTGTGTGTTTTGTTTTTATTTTTATTTTTTTTTAACAATTATTTTGGGGATATAATTCACAAGTCATACAAGTCACCCATTTAAAATGTACAATTCAATTGTTTTTAGTATAAGCAGATACATGAAACTATCACCTCTGTCAATGTGAGATTTTTTTTTTTGACACTTTAAAAGGAAACTTTAGCTATCACCCTGCCTAACCTCCTATGCCCTGCCCCCAGTTCTAAGTAACCACTGGTCTACTTTATGTTTCTAGATTTCTCTATTCTGGATATTCCCTTGTGGTTTTGATGAGCAAGCAGGCCTCTTTCTCTCCCACCCTGGAAGTGAGACCATTACAGGGGCTCCTGGCACCTCTTGCCCTGTCTCTGAGTGAGTTCAGTCCAGAACATGAGAGTTGCAGGCTGCCATCATACTCTGTAGCCTGCAATGAGATAGGCTTCTCCAAAGTTAGAGTCTAAAGAGTCGGGGTCCACCAAAGTGGATTGCACCCCCCAATCCACACACATGTGTGCACACAAGGAATTAGATCAGGGCGATGAGCAATTATAGTTCAGACAGGTCTGACCACCCTCCCACAGCTGGGGGATTGTAAAATGGTGCAGCTGCTATGGAATACAGCTTCCCAGTTCCTCAAAGCGTTAAACATCTAGTCACCCCTATGATAACCCAGCAATTCCACTTCGAGGTAAATACTGAAGAGAATTGAAACCGTATGTCTGTGCAAAAGCTTGCACACAAATATTCGTCGAAGCATCATTCATGGTAGTTGAAAACTTAGAAAAACCCAAATGTCCATCAACAAGGGAATAGATAAACAATACGTGGCACATCCATAGAACAGAATACCACTTGGCAATAGGAAGGAATGAAGTGTGGATACGTGAGAGAACTTTGAAAATACTGTGTTGGGACGCCTGGGTGGCTCAGTGGTTAAGCATCTGCCTTTGGCTCAGGGCACAATCCTGGAGTCCTGGCATCGAGTCCCATATCGAGCTTCCTGCATGGAGCCTGCTTCTCCCTCTGCCTATGTCCCTGCCTCTCTCTCTCTCTGTGTTTCTCAAGAATAAAATAAATAAAATCTTAAAAAAAAAAAGAAAAGAAAAGAAAAGAAAATACTGTGTCATGTGACCATACCAGACACAGAAATTGATCTGAAATGTCCTGGTCAGGGGAGATGGTGGGGATGGAAAGTAGATCAGTGGTCGCCAGGGGCCAGGGAGAGTGGCAATGGGGAGTGACAGCTCATGGGTATGGGGTGTTTGGGGGAGGGATGGAGAAGTTGTGGAGGTAGATGGTGGCGATGATTGACAGTATTGAGCATCTGCTGTAGACCAGTGAACCACACATTTCAGAATCGTTAAATGGTGAGAGAGGAAGATAGAAACGGAGGGGCCATCTTTCAGCCAGGGAAGTGGGAGCATCTGAGGATTTATATAAGAACCGTGGTAAGAAGCAGGATCTGAAACCTGCTCTAGGCAGCCACCTGTGCTCCCCATGCCGTCAAACTCACTCTTGACCAGGTCACTGAGGACCTTTCTGGGGCCCTGTCTCGCCGATTGGGGCTGGCTCTTCCGTTCACAGACTCCAGACTCCCATATCCATCTGTCTCAAAGCCCTGCTGGGATACCCAGTAGGGAGCCCAGCCCTAACTTCTGCAAAACCACTGTCACCCTCCCATCCAAACCTGCTCCTCCCACAGACTTCCTGACCCCTGTAAACAGCAGCTCCATCCTTCCAGTTGGAGGCAGCAGTGGGTAGAATATAATTTCCTTGTTACCAGAAGGACCAGCATCTGTAGGTCCTGTGATGGTCAGATGTGAACATCGAGGAATTGAAGCTTCCAGGGGAAAGGTAAAGGTCTTGGGTTCAAATCCCAGCCCTTTCTTCCTGATCATACAGCTGTGTTTGGTTACCTAAACCTGCCCAAATCAAGTGTGTCCTCCCTGTGATGGTGGTCATGAAGTCTTCTAGGATGGTTGTTTCAGATGAAATAATGTGGCAAAGCCCCCCGCCATTCCCTGGCCCACCAGAGATGCTCCAAACCGACACTTCCAGGGGCCCTGGGCTGCTGAAGTGACTGACAGTGGGGGTGGTGGGGACAGGCCCAGGGCTCCAGGATCACCTCCCTGAGCTCCACACTCTGCTCCTAGGGTAGCGTGTGCTTTAGGTAGAATCAGAGAGATCACAAGCTGAAGCAGTTTCTCCTCGTGGCTTGATGCAGAGCATCTGGGGAGGGCAGAAGGGTGGGCCAGGAGCTCTCAGAGACAGAGCAGAAGCCTTCGAGTATCACAAATATGCTCAATCTGGCCAAAACCGTGTCTGCAATCAGGCCCACGAGAAGTACTTGTGCAAAAATAACACCTTTGGAGATAAGAGGGTGTTTCTTATCTGGGGGATTTTCTTCTGGGTCTTCACACACCGAGCTCGGTAGCGGCTTTGGAGGGAATTTGGAGAGAGGGCGGTAAAGGTGAAGAGGCTGGAGGGCCTGGCTTGGGGAGCGGGGGAAGGCGGCATGGCCAGTGGCTGTTTTGGGGAGCAGGGGCGCCTGGCAGGTGTTAAAGGCCCAGATGGGAGGAGAGGTTCGGCGAGTCTGGGAGGAGCGCTGCTGTGATGTCACGGAGAGGAGGTGACAGGCTGAGCATGAAGACTGTTTCTGGGCACAAAGCCCGAGTGAGAGAATAATAGCATCCCAGGGGCTCCGACATGTTCCTGGCTTGATGGCTAACATTTTACAAGATCAAAGTCTTAGGAAGTGCTCTGCAGGGAGCGGCCGCCTCCCCACGCCTGAGCTCCAGCTCCCAGCCCGTCTCGGATCTCCGGGGTTTGTCTGGGAACATGCAGCCCGGGCTCCTGGGGCTGTGGACGGGCGGCCCGTTGACCCGGCTCAGAGGACAGCTCAAAGCCGGGCGGGCGGGTGGCATGGGCTGGTGGAGCCCGGGGCGGCTGACAGGCCGAGGCAGGGGGTGCTCCCCGAAGACCCGGTAATGACCACTGGGCTTCCGGCCTCTGGTCCCAGCTGAGCAGACATTTGCTGGTTCTTTCCAGCCCAGTGTCCTCGACTTCTCTGATTTCTTGCCCTTGGGGTCACAGAGCCTCATCCTTTCTGGCTGATGATGAAGTGCCCTGCCCGTTGCTGCCTCGATCTACTCCCTCACTGCTACCAGTTGAAGCAGAAACATTTGGATCATCTTCTCTGTTTGCTAGGGAGGAAAGTGAGACACTTCAGGTGTGTGTGTGTGTGTGTGACGCGGGGACCTGGTGGGATGGCCATGCGCCTGTGACATGTGCTGGCACAGCACTGTGGGGGCTTGAATATGCCCAGGAACTGCTGAAGGAATGGACAAGGTGCAGACTTTTATGGAGCAGGGCCTGAGTTGTCGTGTTTCCCACAGGCTTCTAGGTGACCTGACGTGGCTGGTCCGTGGGCCACACTGAGCAGCGAGGCTGTGGACTCTGTGCCCTCCCTTCAAAGCCAGCTCCCGGCAAGGCCACTCTGCTGCCTCTCATGGTTGCTACCTGATGCTGCCAGGCATATGAAACTGGAGGATCAAACAGAGGACACTCCTTTCATCTCTTGGATCGGGAGCTCCAGAGGTGGTCGGTCTACAACCAGCTGTTCTGGATCCTTTTTGTGCATCCAAATTAGGTGGAGTGGGAGGCAGAAATTTTCAAAGATGCTCAGACTGCACTCCCTAGAGATTCTACTTCCAGTTGACCTAGGATGGGGTCTAGGCCATCTCATTTTCAGAAGGTCCCACGGGATTGTTGAGCACCAAAGGGTGAGAACCATGGCTCTTGGCGTTAAGTTTGATACTTATCATTCATGCATTCACTTGTTTGCTCCTTCCTGCAGTCATTTATATAGGTTGCTAACATTTTACAAGACTGAAGTCCTGGGATCTGCTCTGTTGGGAGTGACTACCTGCTCCCCAGGATTTATGGAGCCACTACTAGATACCAAGCACTGGTTTAGGCCCTGTGGACACACTGTGAACAACAGGAGCCCCTGAACAGAAAGCGAGAGGACCATTGAGAAGGAAAGGCAGAAAGGGGAATCGGGGGTGGCCGCTGTTCTTTCCTCTGTGTGCAGGGGCAGGCCTCTCTGGAAAGGTGACCTCTGAGCTGAGACATCCAGCAGAAGTATACTCTAGGCAGGTGAACAGTTTGCAAAAGTCCTGAGGTACAGTGTGCTTGGTGTGTTTGAGAAGCCAGGAGAGGAAAGATACAGAGATACACTTAGAAAACCAAAGTAGAGAACAGTGCGTTAAAACTTGCTAGAGACATATATTTATTTGTTTTAT
This sequence comes from Canis aureus, assembly GCF_053574225.1. Lineage (NCBI taxonomy): Eukaryota > Metazoa > Chordata > Mammalia > Carnivora > Canidae > Canis > Canis aureus. The sequence continues at coordinate 26,245,695 of NC_135613.1, forward strand.
TTTTTTAATTTTTATTTGTTTATGATAGTCACACACACAGAGAGAGAGAGAGGCAGAGACACAGGCAGAAGGAGAAGCAGGCTCCATGCACCGGGAGCCCGATGTGGGACTCGATCCCGGGTCTCTAGGATCGCACCCTGGGCCAAAGGCAGGCGCCAAACCGCTGCACCACCCAGGGATTCCCTCTATTTATTTGTTTTAAAATGAACTCTAGGGGCGCCTGGGTGGCTCAGTCAGTTAAGTGTCTGCCTTCAGCTCAGGTCATGATCGGGTTCTTGGGTCCTGGGATCAAGCCCTGCTTGTTGAGCTCCCTGCTCAGTGGGGAGTCTGCTTCTCCCTCTCCCTCTGACCCTCTCCATCCCTTGTGCTCTTTCTCTCAAATAAATAAATAAAATCTTAAAAAAAATAAAATGAACACTAGAAGCTTACCTCTGGAAGAAATGAGTGGCTGTGGACCGGGGTTGGAGAGAGACTTATTGTATTCCCTTTGTGTACATTTTAAATTCCAAATGCCTGCATTACTTATTCAATTACTTATTCAATTCAATTACAATTCAAAAACAAATAAAATTTAAAAGAAAGAAAAAACTAAGCAGGGGACTAGTGTGCCTGGGGCTAAGGGAGGAGCGGACCCCAGGGAGGGAGGGGTGTGGTCAGGAAGGCCCCCTTAAGGTATTGAGCTTTATCACTACTGTGTGACCTTGGGCCAGCAACTTAACCTCTTTGTGCTTTTGTGTCTCAGGTCCTACCCTCAGGCCTGTGGTGAGGGGTAAGGAGCAGAGTGTGTCAGCAGCGCCTCCCTGCGTGAGACGTGAGACGGGAGCCCCCAGGGGGTCTGAGCTGAGGTGTGACCGTCCTCAGGAGCTTCTGTTGCAACAGGGTCCCTCTGGCCACTGTGTGAAGAGAAGTGGGGGGACGAGCAGGACCCAGAGGTAGGGAGCCGGGTAAGAGGCCCCTGCACTCATCCAGGTGAGAGGCTGATGGCTGGGACGTGCTGGGTATGAAGGCGCTGCCTGTATTTGAAGCAGAGCCAGCCTGAGCTTCTGATGGGTCAGACCAAGGCTGTGAGGGGAAACGAGGACTCCAGGGTTTTCAGAGAATCGATGCTGCTTGTCGGCCTAGATGGGAGATGGGGAAGCCTGCAAGGGGGCAGGTGTGCGGCCCGGAAGGTCGGGATGCCTGCCCCACATCCCCACAGAGATATGAGTGGGAAGCAGGATATCTGGGTCTGGGGTCCAGGGGGAATGTCAGGAGCAGAGATAGACTTTTGGGATTTGTTACCACATAGGTGGCCTGAAAGCCCGATGTGGGGTGAGCTCACACAGGATGACAGGGTGGGTGGAGAAAAGACCTCTCTGGCCCTGAGCCTTCAGGTCTGCTAACCTTAGAGGCTTGGAGAAGGGGAGGAGGAGGAGGAGGAGGAGCAATAAATGAGTCCCAGGAGCATTTATTGAGCATATACTCTGTTCCACGCACTGCAGACTGCCGGGATAGGGGACGAAAGGCCCGGACCCCACACTGGGGAGCTTCCAGGTTGATGACAAACTGACGAAGTGAGTACACTCAGGGCCTAGTTTGGGGGTCTGAGCAATAAAGAGAAGAGTATCCACACCTGACTTGGTATGGAGGGAGGTTTCCTAGAAGTGAAACCCGTGATCCGAGTCTTAAAAAAACAATCAAGTGGGGCAGCCCCAGTGGCACAGGGGTTTAGCACTGCCTGCAGCCCAGGGTGTGACCCTGGAGACCTGGGATCCAGTCTCGCATTGGGCTCCCTGCGTGGAGCCTGCTTCTCCCTCTGCCTGTGTCTCTGCCTCTCTCTCTCTGTGTCTCTATGAATAAATGAATAAAATCTTAAAAAAACAAACAATCAAGTGTTGGAAAGGGAGGAAGAATGTTCCAGAAGAACTCATAAGAGCGGCATGTACTGAGAAGTGCAGATGTTAGCTGGGGTCCTTGTGAGGTCCAGGAGACCCCAGTCAGTGGTGTCCGGAGCCTTATGCCTGCTTTTGATCCCAAGCATTGTGGTCACCATGACGCCCAACAGTGGTCTGGGGCGGGGGTTGGGGGGCAAATCCTGCCTGGTGTCTGTTACTGCCACCTGCGATTTAGGAATGGTTGTCACCAAAAAAAAAAAAAAAAAGAATGGTTGGGGAAGAAAAATAATCAAAGGCAGAATAATGTTTTGTGACATTTGAACATGATACGAAATTCAGATTTCAGTATCCATAAATACAGTGTTGTTCAGACACAGCCTTGTCCATTCCTTCCATATGAACAGGCTGCTGGGGTTCTGTGGGGACAGAGCCCAGAAAAGCGGCAGAGGTCACATGGCCTGCAAATTTAAATTTACACAAAAATGGTGGGGCTTTGTGATCCCGTGTTTCAGAGACACCTAGCAGTGAACAAGACAGGAATTGGGGCTCCAGGCTGGTGGGGCCGGCCTGCTCCAGAAGCTGCCTCTGAGGACAGAGACTGTTTGGAAAGTGATCTCCTGCTTCTAGAATTTCTCCAGCTCCTTTTCCCCCTGGGAGCAGAGTCAGCTGTCATGAGGGAGCAAGTGACCTCCCAGACCAGGCTCTGCCCTGAGAAGCTCCCTCATAAGTCTGCTGGCGGAGGTGACAGGTGACGCGGGCCTTGTGCAGCCTCTGGGAACTTTCCCTCTGGGGTGGTGTTTTTGACGTCATCCATGCTCCAGGCAGGGAAGGAGCACACCATTCTCTCACTGGTAAAATGAAATCTCCACTTACCTAGAATCAGGTTTCATTGTTTTGTTTCACCCTTCAGGAACAAAGTCATTCAAGGGCAGGCATAAAACCTTGTTTTCTGCAGCAGGAATCCTGCTTCAGGTAGCTCCACTGCAGGGACCCAGCCACAGGGCTCCTGGAGTTCACCCCTGAGGGCTGGAGGACCGAGAACTGTCAGGCCTGGGAGCCCCCTGGCTCACCTGACCCCTGACCTCGGAGCTGGCAGGAGGAGCAGGGTGCCCTGAGATGCGGAGATGCGCCTGTGCCTGGTAACTGAGTGGGAAAGTCACTTGCTTTCTGAGTGACCTGGTGGCTGGTGTGAACCTGTCCTGAGAGATGCATCCCATCCTCAGAAGCAGCCTTGACGGTGGCTAAGAGCAGGGACCTGAGCCAGACCACTGGGGTAAAAATGTTGTTTTTTTCTACCACTTAGCACCTCTGTGCTAAGTCATCTATGTGACCTTCGGCAACTTACTCAACCTCTCTGTGCCCCCGCTTCCCCAGCTTCTATAAAATGTGGTAATCCTAGTATCATATAAAGCTGTTAAGATAATTAAATGGGGGGATCCCTGGGTGGCGCAGCGGTTTGGCGCCTGCCTTTGGCCCAGGGCGCGATCCTGGAGACCCGGGATCGAATCCCACATCGGGCTCCTGGTGCATGGAGCCTGCTTCTCTCTCTGCCTGTGTCTCTGCCTCTCTCTCTCTCTGTCTGTGACTTAAATAAATAATAAATAAAATATTTAAAAAAAAAAAAAAAAAAAAAAAAGATAATTAAATGGTTTAGCATTTGTTCTTAGAACAATGCCTGGCACAGAATGTTCTGTAAGCCCTTGTTACATAAACTAAACAAAGGAGGGGACTCTCAGAGGGACTCAGGCTCTCTTGTTCTCTCTCAGGTCCCAGAGCACTTTATCAATGTGCTCTCATAGCGATTAACTGTTTTTAACTTAATGTCATTGGCCCCAGGATGAGTACTGCCTTCAGTATTGTGGCCCACGTATTACCCAGCACAGAGCCTGGCTCCTATGAGGCTCTGGATGAATGTTGGTGGAGAAACAAATGCATGAAACACCACCCCTCTGCCCAAATTATTATTATTATTTTTAAAAGATTTTATTTATTTTTTCATGAGAGACACACAGAGGCAGAAACACAGGCAGAGGGAGAAGTAGGCTCCATGCAGGGAGCCCGATGTGGGACTCGATCTGGGACTTCAGGATCACACCCTGGGCCAAAGGCAGACGCTCAACTGCTGAACCACTCAGGCGTCCCCCCTCTCCCCAAATTAATAGACTATTCTTGAAAAAAGGAGTCCTTGAGAACCAATCTTCCATGCTAATCTCCAAAAAACTTTCAGAGTGGGCCGGGTACTCTTGCTGGGGGCTGCTGGGTCTGACTGGGGACTTGCAGGGTTGCTGAGTAGTACCCGTGACAACATGTGGCAGGTTGGGAAATGCAGATGCCCAAGAAGCCGAGGCAGCTGGCGGGTGAGCAGCTTTCTGGGTGCCATGGTTTCCAGCCAGCCAGGCCCTGTCCTGCTGACCCCCAGAGAGAAGGCAGGACCCGTTGACAATCAGCCAGCGGTGGGTTCCCCCAGTATAGACTTTCCACTTTCTTCATTTCTTCACAGAATCCACTTTTCTTCATGAAGTTCTCGGATGAACCGGGTTATTATAATTCTAGGGGCCAGCTCTGCAGCCAATCCTGGGAAGTTAAACCTGAAAATTGGCTCAGAAGCCCAGCAGCTCCTGGAGGCAGCAAGTGTCCAGAGATGACTTCTGTTCCCTGAGAAGTAAATGGAGGGACTGGCAGGGGAAGGAGAGTGTCCCAGGAGCCTTAACGAATCTCGCCGAGAACTCAGGTCAAGGCATCTATGAACCCCTGGCTCAGGCGCTCTCTGGACAGCGGTTCCCATAGCAGCCCTGAGTCATGCGGCTCGGCCCCACCCTGCTGTTCACACCTTCATTGGCATCCAGAGGAGATGGTCTCTTCTGGAAGCCTCAGAAATAAAGAATGTGCTGGGAGGCTCCTTGTCCCACCTCTGCCAACGTCACCTTCTAAGCTCCTCTCTGCTCACGGAGGCCCAGACACTGAATCAAAGCTCACAGAGCCAGCTGGCAAGAGTCGGGCAGAGGTCTGACATCACTGCCTTGGCCGGTCTGCAAATCAGAACCACCCGGTGAGGGAGGAGGGGGACAGACGATGGATGGCTTCCTCTGACAGCCTTTGGGGTCTCATATTTAAAAACATGTATGTGGCCACTGCAGAAGCATTAGATAGGCTTTGGGTGGTGCCTAAAGGCCTGATCGGGATCATCTGGGCTGGGGGGAGACCTCTGTATGCCCCACTATCAACACTGGGTGCCAGAGGGGCCTCTCTGTGAGCCACTGCTGGCAAGCAAGCCCATCTCTCCTCACCCCTGCAACAGGGGGGTTCAGGGAGGGCACGGCCCCAGAGTCCAATTGCAGCCAAGGCAATAAGAACAGTGGCTGAAATACTAGAAATTGCACTCTTAAGTATGGGACAGAATGGAGCTGATGCATGCCTGGATGAGGGCTGCTGGTGTAAATTAAAACTATCTCTTTGGAAGAAACTTGGAAAGTAAACTCTTTCTCAAAGCGATGTTCCACAGCATTTGGTTCATTCATGACTAGAGGGCTTGCCATGGGCCAAGCCTTGTGTTGGTCAGCAGGGAGCCAGGCACAGACATGGCTTTGAAGGACTACTCCCCCACCCCTCCATGTTGGGGGACAGGAGGAAGCAGGGACAGGTCATTAAAAACAGCTCCCAGGCAGGTGCTGTGACTGAACCACTAGCAGAGTTGTGGGGAGCTGGGGCCTTGTCTTCCAGCTGGAGGAGGGGTGGGGCACTTAGTCAGGGGAGGCTTTCTGGAGGAGGTCATTCCTGAACCGAGTGATAAAGGATGAGTAAGCATTTGGGGGTCGGGCTGGGGGCAATGAAAACATTCTGGGCAGAGGAGACAGGAAGAGCAGGTATGCAAAGGCAGGGGAAAGTGTGTGTGTGTGTGTGCGTGTGTGCGTACGGTGTGGTTGGCATATTAAATGAGAGCTGGATTGTACAAGGATGAAGGGGGCGGGGGCCAAGGGCCTGATCTGGAAGGCCTTGTGCCCCCCTGTGAAGAAGCTGTATTTTATTCCACAAGGGATGGGGAGATGCAGACAGGAGAGTGAAATGGAGTCACCTCTGGCATGCGTATCGTTCAGGATTCTTTGAGCTGGTGTGTCACAGAAACCCAGTGTCAACTACCTTGAGCACAAACGGTGGTTATCAGCTTTCAAAAGTACGGTGGCCTAGGACAGCTCAGGCTTCAGGAAGAACTGAATCCAGGGGCTCAGACCATGTTGGCAGGAAGTCAGCTTTGTCTCCACCTTCCTCTGGGTGGCCTGGTGGGCCAGGTGGACACTGCCTGCGTAGGGATGCTGGCAAGTCCAGGCTCCCGTCCTGCCAACTAAGCAAGCAAGCCATGCAGAGAAGGACGCCTGCCTCAGTGTACATCCTGTGGCCTCTCATCAGCTGGGATGGAGTCATGAAACTCCCTGAACCAATCATGGTGCCTAATTTGCAAAGCTTGGGTTGCTTGCCACCTGCAAGCAGGGAGTGGGGCAGTCTCATGGATTGAGGGGCCAGGAGTAGGATGACTTCCCTAAAATGAGATGCAGGTGCTCTGATCAGGAGAAGGGAATTGGGGTGCCGGGTCATATACAGTCACATACAGGATGGTTCCATTTATTTTATTTTTTATTTTTTATTCATGAGAGACACAGAGAGGTAGAGACACAGGCAGAGGGAGAAGCAGGCTCCCTGTGGGGAGCCTGATATGGGACTCGATCCCAGGACCCCGGGATCACAACTTGAGCCGATGGCAGACGCTCAACCACTGAGCCACCCAGGTGCCCAGGATGGTTCCATTTATAGGAAGTATCCAGAATCAGTGAGTCCATATAGACAGGCTGAAGATTGGTGGATACTAGGGACAGGGAAGAAGGCACAAAGAAACCGAGGGTTTCCTATAGGGGAGATGAAATGTTTGGGAAGTAAATTGAGGTGATGGTTACACAGTGCACAACACTGTGAATAACGCTCTCCCAAATGCTCCTGAGTTCTTCACTTTACGATGGTTAATTTTATGTTAAGTAAATCTCACCTTAATAAAAGAAAAACACAGCCGGTGTCCACCCCCAGGCATCCTGGGATGCTTCTTCAGTCCACAGGGCCTGCTCCCGGGGAGACTCCTTTTTTTCCTGTTTTCTCCCTTTTTGAACCTCAGAGGTTTTGGGGCCTGCAGTGGATTGAAAGCCGGCGGCAATTCTAGGCACGGTCGCCCGCAGGGCCACTGCCCACTGCAGGGGCCGTGGGAACTGAGTGGTTGGTCCAGAAGCTGAGCTCATGTACTTTCATGAGACCTGGTAAAGCAAGCTCCAGTGAGATGCCAAGGACGTCTTGTTCACCAGCTGTACCTGTTTTCCTCGCGGCTCTGGGCTCTGGGCAGTGGGAGGGAGCTCTGCTGCTCGGGGTGCAAGGCTGGGCCCCCCACCCCAACAGGAAGATGGAGCGCTGGGTTTCCATCATCGCTTGGCATGGAGGGTGTGCATGTGATGCCAGTATGAGTGAGGGCTAGTCCTGGGGAAGAGCTATTTGCACTGGATTGTAAAGGGGAAAGAGGGTTTTGGCTCTCTCTCTGGGCCTTTCCAAATCCTCCATGCTGGGGTTTGGGCAGAGCCCAGAGCTGCCTTGGGGCTGTCCCAGAATGAGCCTGCATTGGCTCCTTCAGGAATGGGAGTTTGAATCCAAACCCCTCCTTGGGTTGCTCAGCAGAAGAGGACTTCTGGTCCTCGCTGGCCTGGCACTGGGTGCGTCTGGCATGGACAAGGGGACCAGTCTTTGGCTGAGCTGTACTCCGCTCCTACCTTGTGCTGGAGATGGGCTGATCTCCAGGTCAGGGTCTGGTCTCCATGGATGCTTCAGGGATTCTCAGGACATGGTCTTGGACCCATCTGTATAAGTCACATGGGGTCCAGGGCCTTGTTTATAGTGCAGATTGTGGCTCTCCCCTCTCCCCCAGCCAACTGGGTCAGAACCTGCAAGTGATTTTATAAGCTCCTTCTGGGGATGTGTCCACAGCTGAAGCTGGAGAATGATGGGAATTTGGGACCATGCTTGGCTCGCAAAAGCTGATATTTCCCACCTGGTCCCCCTTGTGCTTGGATATGCAGGGTGGGCATTCTCACAGATGATGGCTTCTGGCACAGACAGGATAGTGGGTCATGGGATCATATGGAATGGGTTTGAATCTTGACTCTGCCATCTACCAGCCAAGAGATTTAGGAATAACCATTTTACCCTGCTGGTACCGTTTGCTCATCTGTAAAAAGGAGATCTCCAAATTCATGTCCACCTAGACTCCCAGAATGTGATCTTATTTGGAAATAGGGTATTTGGGGGCACCTAGGTGGCTCAGTTGATTAAGCAGTCAGGGATCGACCCTACATGGGGCTCCCTGCTCAGCGGGAAGTCTGCTCCTCCCTCTCCTTCTGTTTCTCCCTGCTGCTGGTGCTTCTCTCTTTCTCTCTCTTTCAAATAAGTAAATGTTAAAAAAAAAAAAAAAAAAGGTAATAGGGTCTTTGTATTTAAAGATCGTGACATCACCTAGGATTTAGGCTGGATCCTAAATCTGATGACTGGTATCCTTGTAAGAAGGGGAGAGGATGCTCAGCCATGCACAGAGAGGAGAAGGCCATCTGAAGGCAAAGCAGAGTGGAGTGGTATGGCCAAAGGCCAAGGAAGACCTGGAGCTCCCAAGAGATGGAGGAAGCTGGGAAGGCTTCTTCCCCAGAGCCTTCGGAGGGAACACGCGCCTGCTTACACCTCGATTTCTGACTTGTGGTCTCCTGAACTGAGGGAACTAATTCATGTCATTTTAAGGGTTCAGTTTGCGGTAATTCATTAGGGGCAACCCCACGAAAGAGAAACACCCCCTCAAAGGACAGTTAGCACTGAAAGCACTTGACACAGCACATAGTAGGTGCTCAATGAACGCCCACGGTCATCACCGCTGCCTGTGGCCCTGCAGAGGACCAGCGTGTCAGAAGGAGCATCTCCGGCGTCCCCAGGGGCACGCAGCCCCCGTGGTGCACTGTCTCGGCCTGCACCCTGCCGGCTGCCTGAGGCTGGAGCCCTGAGAAGGCAGCACCAGAGGGAGAGAAAACAGGGAGGCCGCTGGGAAGGGCAGCAACAGGCCGAGGGTTGAGGTCCGCGGGAGGAACGCTCACCGCCATGAATCATGGCTTGCAAGCCAATCGCTGCCTGCTGACACATCACACCCCGGGGGGGAGGACAGCGGTGACCTAATGCTGGTTGTCACCCACTCAGGGCTCCTCCCAGCACCACCCAGTGCTCAATGGTGCCCAGAGGGAGCTGTCCCCACCCCACCTCTGCCCAAGTGTGTATGCTCTCTCCTCCCTTGCACACACAGCAGGACAAGCAGACCTTCTGAGCCAAGACTTCGGTGGAGGTTTATTATTTGGATGCTTTTGGAATGGGCAAGGCGAACAGTTTCCACTTCCCTGAGGGCAGCCGAGTCGTAAACCCTGGAATACGCACTGCACATCTGCCACAGCTGCATTGGGAGAGTCTGCTGGGATGAGCGTCGAAGGGATTTGTTCCCAGGGCTGGAGTCCCATTTTCTCCTGCCTCCATCTATAAAAATAATGGCTTACAGACGGGGAAACAGGCCCAGAGGAGCTAAGGACTTGCTATACACCTTCAAATCAGAGACCTTCGTGGTGAGAGCAAGGATTGGCATCAAGAATTTATCTTGGGCAAAGCTCTGTTCTACTTCCTGGACCAGCCTCCTCATCCTCTTGGCCGCTGCTGTGAATCTCAACTACCCTGCTCCCGGTTCCTGGATGTACCCTGTAGAAACAACTCAGTTTTATGTGCCCTCGCCTTCTGAAAGCAAGCACGGCTAACAGCAGTGATGTTAGCTCAGTGAACTCCCTCTGTGCATTGCCCACCTTCCAGGATGGAGAAAGTTTTTCCCAGGACTTGGATTCAGGTTCTTGGCCACTATATTGCCAGACTTCGTGAGCAAGAATTTTAGGAGAATCTATTGGGACAGGACATCTGGCATGGAGGATGGGTCCCTTGCATCTGGGGTACACACAGCCTCTAACCTATGTTCCATCCTCTCTGGAGAGAGCTGTAGACTTCAGTAAGCTGAGCCAGTTTGGTGCATGGGCTTCGACCTGGGGGTCTGGGAGCAACGGGCTGGGCCGCTTTGAGCTCCCCAAGGCTCCTGCTTGTTTATTTTACCATCATAACTTGAAGCCAATTTTTAAGCATTACCAAAGCAACAGCCCCAATCTCCAGCCCTTGGCCCCCCTCCAGCCCCACATGGTGGGGACGAAGCAGCAGGAGGAGCAAGGAAAATGAGTCAACAATGCCCCCCACCTCCCAACCACCTGGGAAAACAGTGACCCAAAAACCAGAGCCCAGCTTCTCTTCCAGGGTGATTGTTCTTTCCCGTGGTCCTGCAACTCTGTACCTTTCACACAAGTGGAACAAAGTCGGGTGAGACCTCTCTCCCCGTATTTTATTTTACTTTTGTTGTTATGGTTGGAGCCGATAGGCTTTTCAAACCTTTTATTGACATTTAATATACACGAAGGAAGTGTACAAACCATAAGTGTACAGTTTTTTGGTCACAAACGCAAGCAGCACCCTTCTGCCGGTACCCAGACTAAGCAACAGCTTATGAGCAGCCCCCTGCCCAGGGCCCCCGGGTCCCCGCTCCTCATTACTATACCCCCTGGGTACCCATCATGCTAGCTGCTCACTGTATAGTTTAGCTTTGCCTGTTTTTGTACTTTGTATAAGTGGAATCATACACTATGTTCTCTTCTGGATCGGAGCCAACAGCATTTTTAGTTACTGAGAGGCTTGAGTGGCCCCCTTCTTGCCACCGGCCCTGGGGACGAGAGGACACAGAGAAGGCACCTTCCTTGTCCTGCAGGTCAGAGGGTGTCAAGATAGGAACTGGAAAACATATATAGAATGGCGGGGCGTGGCTGGGTGGCAGTCTTGATTGAAAAAAGAAAGGTGCAGCATCCTTTTCCCTTGTGCTCCATGTAACTTGGGTTTCCATCTGATGTTCAGGGAAGGAGAAAGGAGCGGAAGAGCAGTCATATTGAGCCTGACCAGTGGGGTCTCCAGACCCTAGCCCCCCCAAAGTCCTCATTCCTTCTGGTGGGACTCTGGCGCACCTGCATCATTGCAGGGGGGAAGCTCTCCCTGCAGGGCTGGCTCCAATCGCCCCAGTGTTTGTGCCTGGGGGGCGCAGGGCAGGGGCTCTAGCAGCTGCGGCACCTTGTGTCCCCGTGGCGTGGGCAGGCCTAGGTTCTTGGCTCCCTCCCAGGGTGGGGGCTGCCTTGGGCGCCTGCTCCTGCGTGGATTTCACTGGTTTTGTCCCAGGACCAGGGAGGGGGGCTGTTTTTGCTGCCTCATATCCCTTGGGCCAGGGAATTTCAAACTATCTGCAGAGAAGGACCAGCTTCCAACATTTCCAGCTCATCACAGCCTGCTGCCTCTGTGAAACGTACCATGCATGGCTTAGTCAAGAAAATGAAATGGAAGAAATGAGAGCCGTTCAAGATACAAACCCCCATTTCCTCTTTTTTTTTTTTTTTTGGTTATTAGCGTCAACAGTCACAAAACTATATTTCCCAAAATATAGTAGGACAAACCTAACGAGGGGAAAAAGGCATAGAGAAGTTTCTCAGTGTTTACTCCTGATTGCTCTCTCTGTTGTGTTGCACTCGCGACAAGCCGTGAGCTGATGGCCCCTGGCCCGCGGCTCCTGTGCAGCGCAGCAGCACCACCTTGAGATCCCTCTTGCGGCCCTCAGATGACCTTGTCCTCTGCGGTTGGTGTCAGCCTGGGGCCCCATCCTCGTCCTAGTTCTGAATGCGCTGCCTTAGCTGAAGTGAAAGATGCAAACCTCTGCCCACCTGTTTTGGGGTCCTTGGGTAAGATCTAAGCACACAGGCCACGCTCTCCTCAGTTGCTAGCAGATCCCCAGGAGTTACGTTTCACGTCCCTCTGCCGTCGGTGGCTTCTATCTCAGATGCAGGACAAGGTCCCTCCACAGCTGGGTTGGAGTATTATCCAACTGGCAAGAAGGCGGTGCCACACTCCCATCTTCTCTGCTCCCTTTGCCTCCAACCACATGCTGCCCTGAATCCTGGCACCGCAGTGTCATAGGGGGGTGTCCCTAGAGCCCGGAGGAGGCACCATTTACCCCCTCGCTGCTTGAGCCTCCATCCAACCATCCTAGTCCTGAGCCCACGCGTCCTGGGCTTGTCCTTTCTGGAAGCCTCTCAGGACCCAGGTGGGCTGGCAGCTTTATTCTAGCCGGGGTGACACCGGGTAGGTAACCAAGCCCCCTGTCCCCAGTGCCCTCTCTGTTCCTGCAGGAGATCTGTGATCTTGGCACCTCTTACTCCAGGGAGGTGTCCGGGGTTGCTCAGCCCCTCCCCGTGACAGCTTGGTCATTGCTCCCGTGGCCTCTACTGCGTGACTACCTTCCCCAAAGGACAGCCCATTTGTGTGTCCTCCGGCCCTGAGGGGCATGGACTCCTCTGATGCCGGTGTCACCAGCCTGTGTGAGACAGCACCCGGGGAGCGCGATGCCGGGGAGGACGGAGCGCGTTTTCTACGTGACGTGATGTGGGTCTAACCAGGCTTCCTTTGGGCTTGGTGAGGACAGGGTAACCCCAACCAGAGACACAGGCAGAACGGGCGCTGCCGGGATTTACGAGCTGTCACCGACCCTGCCTGTACAAGCCTGCTGGCTTTCCCTTTCCTCTCTCATTCCTCAGCTTTCTTTCTGTTTAATAACCCTGGCTGCATACTTCTCTAAACCAAACCATCTGTTTACTAGCTTTTTATAAGCAGTAATAAAGACAGGGAAGACCCAAGGGCCCTTTGGTCTCCAGGCGGCTGGGGAACAAGTCGAGTGCCACAGTGGGGGCCCGGAGGGAACGCCAGGGCAGGGTCCTTCCTTTTGCCTGTAGCTGCTAGTTCCAAGCCCTATCTCCTTGCAGAAGAGCTGGGGCTGCAGGTCCCCCACTCCCCTTTCTGTGGTCACATAGCAGGACTTGGGGGTCCCCTGCCCTGCGGCAGGCTGCCTGCTGGAGAAGGAGCTAGTGTGGAGACGCTGGGAAATGATCCGGGCTCACGGGGTGCCAAGAGGTCACTAGGAGGGAATGTTCTGAGTGAGCCCAGGAAAACAATTCGACAACAATGCCGAGTGCCTAGGTGACAGGGAAAAAAAAGAGGAGTCTGTTTGGGAACAGATTTCAGCCTCCGCTTCCAAGGCATTAGTAATTCAAGCAGCAGTGAGTGTAATATTTACTTGGGAAACTATGAAAAGTCTATAACAATGTTCTTTTCCCAGCTTTCATCATGGGCTTGCTCGGTTCCGAATGCAGTCAGCCCCCTAATCACAAACAGAGGCGCACTCTGCCATCTGGCAGCAAGGTGTCAGCATGCTGCGCCCACACCCAGCAGCACCCAGGCTCCTCCCCAAGGGGCCCCAGGAGGCCCGAGACCGTGGGTCCCACCCAGCCACTGCCACAGGGACGTTGCGCGCACCGCCTGGAGAAAGAGCAGGGACAGTGGTGCTGCTGATGACAGCGTCTGGCCCAGCGCTTTAGAAAATTTTCAGTTGATTTTATTTTTTGGTGGGGGAAAGGGTGGGGTGGGGAGCGAGAAGGAGACTGGCCAAAGATCCCTGTTTGCCTGGGACTGAGAGGGCTTTTGGGCTACAGAACTTTATGTTCTAAAACCGGAGAATTCCCAAGCAAAGCAGAATGAGCTGGTCCTTCTGGTGGGAGGGGATGCCTACAGGGTAGACAAAAACACAGAATTCAGTGTCAGCATTTATGGTTTGCCCACCTGGAAAGGTCAGGTCACCTCCCAGGGCTTACCTGTGAAAGGCAGAGGTTGGTCCTGTGTGGGGAGATGCAAATTGCCCCGTCTGCAGGCAGGGCAGGTAAGCTGAGGCTGAAGGGGGCGGGTGTGAGGTTGTGGATGTCCTATGGAGGTCCTAGGAGACCCCCAGAGGAGGGTCCACCCCTCCCCCAGCCACCCCCAGCCCCAGCAGAATGTGGGCCCTGGTCTACCAGACGTCTGAGTTTTTAAAGAATTTTTTTGTGAAAGCTCCCAAATTCTGAAGTATTGGCTCACATATTAATGATATCCTGCATAGGCCACACAAACACAGCTGATTGCCAAGTTGGCTTCTGGGCAACTGGTTTGCAACCTCTTGACTACACATTTTCTGTTTCCTGTCAGTTCTAACTTTCAGTAATTTTATAAACTCCAGCCAGCCATCTCTCCAGTTAACTGGAAATGAATCACATGGTTTACTTTGAGAAAGAATAAGCAAACATATATGTTTCAAAAGCTGATTTGGGGGATTTAATTCTAAAAAGTGGTTTCTGCAGTGCCTCAAGCTGGCATATCTCTCCCTTTGTGTGGGTGCTGTAGAGCTCAATTTTGTTGAGATGTGCTGCGACCTGGGTGAACATTGACAATAGTATGTGAAACAAAAGAAGCCAGACACAGAAGGTCACATGTTGTAGGATTCCATTTACATGGATAGTCCAGAACAGGCAAATTCATTGAGATAGAAAGTAGATGAGTGGGTGTCAGGGCCTGGGTGAATAGGGTGTGTGTGTGTGTGGTCGGGGGAATAATGGCTAGTGGGGTTGGGGTTTCTTTTGACTTGATGAAAATGTTCTGGGACTTGATTGTGTTGATGGTTATACAACCTTGTGAATATATGAGACTCTACCGAATAGGACACTTTAAAATGGTGAAGGTTATAGTATATTAAAAATATACTGTTCAGGGGCATCCTGGGGGGCTCAGTTGGTTGGGCATCCAACTCTTGATTTTGGCTCAGGTCATGATCTCAGGGTGGTGAGATCCACGCTGGACATGGAGCCTGCTTGAGATTCTCTCCCTCTCCCTCTGCCCCTCTCCCTACCATGCATGCACACGCATATGTGCTCACTTTCTGTCAAAGTAAGTAAATAAATCTTTAAAAAAATATATACCGTTCAGGTGTTGATTCTCCTCACATGGATCTGTAGATTTTATGCAATCCCAATCAAACTTTCAGCAGGCTTTTTCGGTAGAAACTGACAAACCAATCCTAATATTCAGATGGAAACGTGGTGTAGGTAGAATAGCTGACACAATTTTGAAAAAGAGGAACAAAGGAGGAGGTCTTATACCACTTGATTCCAAGACTCCTAAAGCTACAGTAAGCCAGATAATGCAGAATTGGCAGAAAGACAAACAAATAGATCAATGGAGCAGAATAGAGAGCCCAGAAATAGACCCACACAAATATGGACAACAGATTTTCAACAAAAGTTCAGAGACAATTCTGAGGAAAAGGGATACGCATTTCAACAAATGTTCTGCAAAAAAAGAAAAAAGAACATTGATCCATACCTTGCATCTTATAAAAGTATTAATCCAAACTAGATGTAAATGTAAAACTGTAAAACTTCTAGAAGAAAATCTTGTCACCTTGGGTTAGGTAGGGATTTCTTAGATATTGCACCAAAAGCACAATCCATAAAAGAACAAATGGATACACTGGATTTCATCCAAATGAAAAAAACTTCTGTTATTTTGATAGATACTCGTATGAGACTGAAGACAAACCACAGACTAGTAGAAAATACTTACAAATCATATATCAGATAAAGGACTTGTATTCAAATACATAAAGAACTCTCATAAGTTAATAAGACCACAAGTCGCTTAAAAATGGGTTAAATATCTCCCCCAAGAATTGCTTATTTTGTTTGATAAGCTTATGTTTTCTCTGTTGGATGACCATTAAGCATACAAGACCACTAAAATCATTAGTCTCTAGGGGAATGCAAATTAAAACCGCAATGAGATATTACTATACTTCTGCTAGAATGGCTAAAACTAAAAAGACGGGCATCTGAGGAGCTCAGTTGGGTAAGCATCTAATGCCTCTTGATCTCTGCTTGGGTCTTGATCTCAGGGTCATGAGTTCGAGCCCTGCATTGGGCTCCATGCTAGATGTAGAACCTATTGAAAAGAAATTATTAAAAAAGAAAAAAAGAAAAAGAAAAGACTGGCCACATCAGGTGCTGGTAAAGATGTGAAGCACCTGGAATTCATATATTGCTGGTGGGAATACAAAATGGGACAACGACTCTGGGAAATACGGTTTGGTGCTTTAAAAATAAAGTCCCACATATAGCTGCCATATGACCCAGCCATTCTGCTTCTAAGTATTTACCAAAAAGAAAAGGAAATGTACAGCATAAAAAGACTTATAAACCAATGTCCATAGCAGCATTATTGGTAAAAAGCAAAAAACTGAAAACACCCTGAATGCTCATAGCACGTGAGTGGATAAATACATTGCAGTGTATCCATTTGATAGGATTTTATTTAACAATAAAAATAAACCTATACAAGTGAAAATGTAGATGAATTTCAAAATAATGATGCTGAATGAAAGAAGTCAGACAAAAAAAAAAGTACAAGTATGTACTTGTATTAGTCTTCTAGGACTGCCAGAAAAAAGTGGCATGGACTAGGGGCTTAAACCATAGAGATTAATTTTCTCATGGTCCTGGAAGCTGAAAGTTGAGATTGAGCATAGGCAGGTTTTGTCTCTTCTGGGGCTTCCATCCTTGGCTTGTAGATGGGTCTTTTGGTGTCTTCATATTCTCTTACCTCTGTTTTTTCCTAACTTCTTTTTAAAAAATTCCTTTTATTTTGTTAAGTAGGCTTTGTACCCCATGTAGGGCTTGAACTCACGGCCCTGAGATCAAGAGTTGCATGCCCTGGGATCCCTGGGTGGCGCAGCGGTTTGGCACCTGCCTTTGGCCCAGGGCGCGATCCTGGAGACCCGGGATCGAATCCCACGTCGGGCTCCCAGTGCCTGGAGCCTGCTTCTCCCTCTGCCTGTATCTCTGCCTCTCTCTCTCTCTCTCTGTGTGTGACTATCATAAATAAAAAAAAAAAGAGTTGCATGCCCTACCAACTGAGCCAGCCAGGTACCCCCTACACTCCTCTTCTTATAAGGTCACCAGTCAGGTTGGATGAAGGCCTAATTGAATGACCTCATTTTAACTTCATCACCTCTTTAAAGGCCCCATCTCCAAATACAGTCACACTCTGAGATGCTGGGGGTGAGGGCTTCAAAATATGAATTTTGGGGGGACACAGTCCATCTCATAACAGTATTGTATGATTGCATTTATATAAAAGTCTAGAAAGTGCAGACTAATCTCTAGTGACAGTAAGCAGAGCAGTGGCTGCTGGGGTGAGGACGGGGTGGGGGAAGCAGGGGTGGGAGGAGGAGATGACAAAGGTACTTGAGGAAACTTTTGGGAATGATGGATCTGTTCATAATCTTGGCTGTGAGCATGTTCTCATGGGTGTATGCAGGTGTCAAAAGTTGTCAGTTTATACACTTTATTTATTTATTTAGTTTATACACTTTAAATATGTGCTGTTTATTGAATGTCCATTATACCTAATATATTAAGGTATTTTTTTAAAGCAATTTGAGGGGTTAATTCTAAAAGGTAGTCTCCTTCAAGTGTCCTGGACCTGGTATACTTCCAGTTGCATCCTGTCCACCTCTGTCTATGAAGATCTGACGGGTGAGAGCATGCTCCCCATTCACCCGCTTCCTCTCCTCAGGCTGGGCTCCACATCACCTGTTCTCCTGCAGCCAGGCTGGTCGTGAAGCACCCGCACAGACCAAGCTTCTTCCTCCCCTAGGGTGGAAGGGGAGGGTGGTGGTGGTGGGGGGAAATGCTGCCTCCTCTGTCCAAGGTACTCCAGCCCCCACTGGCCACCTCCTCACCTCCTCCTCTTGCTCTAGATCCTGGAATCAGCTCTGTGCTTGGCCAAAGCCTAGAATGTCCTCTCCCATCCCTTGCCCTCCTCCCCAGAATCTGGGGTGATGATAAAGCATCACTCCTGTGGTTATATTATATCGTTGACACAGGTCACCTCGAGATAGGAAGACGTGCACCCTCAGAGGCAGAGCACTGCTCCGGCTGCTGGCAGATGAAGGCAGGAGAAGTGAAGTGTGGGAAGGACTGAACCCACCCCAAACCACGGCTGTTCTGGAGACAGAGGGGCCTTGTGGGTGGGAATGTGGGTGTCTCCAAGTTGCTGAGGGCAGTCCCCTGCTGACAGGCCATCAGAAGACAGGGACCTCAGTTCTCACTGTAGACTCAGGGATCCCATGTTGAAACGTGAGCCACCGGGGCAGTGTTGGGATGTGGGGCCTCGGGAGGTGACTAGGTCAAGGGTGGAGCCCTTGTGAGTGGGGTTAGTGCCTTTATAAGAGACTCCAGACAGCTGTCTTGTCCCCTCCTGCCATGTGAGGGCATGGCGGAAAGACCGCTGCCTGTGAATCAGGAAGTGGGTTCTCACCAGACACTGAGTCTGCCAGCACCTTCCCAGCTTCCAGAGAGGTGGGAAATAAATGTTTGTTGTTAAAGCTCCCTGTCTAGGGGTTTCTGTTATAGCAGCTCCAACAGACCACGGAAGGCCTGTGACTGCAGAGAAACCGGACTCTGAATTGAATCAAACCTGGAAGTGGATTCTTTCCAAGAGCTTCCAGATGATAGCCCAGCCCTGCCACCATCTTGATTTTGGCCATGTGAAACCCTGAGCCTAGACACCAGTAGAGCCCACCCAGATTTCTGACCTACAGAATGGTGTAATAAAGGGGCATTGTTTTAAATGGCTGAGTTTTGTGGCAACTTGTTACACAGTAGAACTCAGAGAGGAACTCTCTGGCCATCCCCCACCCCTAACACCTTGATTCTTTCCCCTCAGTCCCTCTGTTACCCACTAAACAATAATTCTGTCAGTGTTGTGAGACTCTATCCCATTCTGCTACTTAGCCCATAAAGGCAAAGACAGTGTCTAACTAGCTCATCCATGGGTCCTAAGTACCCAGGCCTGGGCCCAACCTGCCACTGGCCTCTAATCAGTGTTAGTGAATGGGTGGATGATCACTGTAATCAAGTCATCTTCCCTGCACTCTTTTTTCTTCTTTCTTTCTTCTTTCTTTCTTTCTTTCTTTCTTTCTTTCTTTCTTTCTTTCTTTCTTCTTTCTTTTTTTCTTTCTTTCTTTCTTTCTTCCTTTCTTTCTTTCTTTCTTTCTTTCTTTCTTTCTTTCTTTCTTTCTTTCTTCTTTCTTTCTGATTTTATTTATTCATGAGAGACACAGAGAGAGAGGCAGAGACATAGGCAGAGGAAGAAGTAGGCTCCCTGTGGGGAGCCTGATGCGGGACTTGATCCCAGGACCCCAGGATCATGACCTGAGCCAAAGGCAGACGCTCAACCACTGAGCCATCCAGGTGTCCTTGCACTCTTCTTTCTCAGGAACACGACTATAAGTGGTCATTTGAATTAGAAGGCTTCTCATCAAATATTAAAACAAATGGGATCTTAAAATTATTGTTATTAATTTCATCTAACCAAGGCAGTTGGCTGACTACTTTTCACAGCTAAAATTGTGATTTAGACCCAGGAAATTTTTTGGGAAAGATGCAGTGATACTGTTGTTTTGTAAAACATGACTGACCAATTCTTAGGACTCCTGAGAAGTGA
This sequence comes from Canis aureus, assembly GCF_053574225.1. NCBI lineage: Eukaryota > Metazoa > Chordata > Mammalia > Carnivora > Canidae > Canis > Canis aureus. Next base: position 26,265,161 of record NC_135613.1, read on the forward strand.
TTAGGGCTGGAAAGTGGTCTGGTGGTTCCTGGAAAGGATAGACGTGGAGTTTCCACTTGATCTAGCAATTCCCCTTCCTGGTGTCTACCCAAATGAAACGAAAACATGTGTAAACAAATTTGTGTTCATGAAGTTCACAATAGCATTATTCATGATAGCCAAAAAGTGGAAACAACTCAAATGGCCAGAAATTGGTGAATGGATAAATCAAATGTGGTATATCTATGCAATGAAAAGTTATTTGGACACAAAAAGAAATATAGCTCAGATACAACCATGGATGAATCTTGAAGATGTTGGCCCAGTGAAAGAAGCCAGAACCAAAAAAGCACAGTGTATGATTCCATTCATGTGAGATGTCAGTAATGGGCAAATTCCTAGAAAAAGTAGCTTAGTGATTATGGAGGGCTGGAGAGAATGGGGATGATGACTACAGAATGTGGGTTTCTTTTGAGGGGGATGGAAATGTTGCAAAAGGGACTGTGGTGATGGATGCATGACTCTTGTAAATATACTAAAACACTCCATTGTATACCTTGAAGGGGTGAATTGCATCTCAACATACAATTCACCTACAATGGTATGTGAATTAGATCTCAATAAAAAAAAATTAGGGATCCCTGGGTGGCGCAGCGGTTTGGCGCCTGCCTTTGGCCCGGGGCGCGATCCTGGAGACCCGGGATCGAATCCCACGTCGGGCTTCCGGTGCATGGAGCCTGCTTCTCCCTCTGCCTGTGTCTCTGCCTCTCTCTGTGTGTGACTATCATAAATAAATAAATAAATAAAAATTAAAAAAAAAAATTATATGCCATGAAGGTAAGAATAAGAAAAAATGTATGGGTGAGAGCTGCAATCATTACAAAGATGGAGAAGTGGGAAAAGAAGCCCCATCCCCATGCCCTGCTGGGACACCACCACCAAGACTCTGAATCTGAGGAAGCTTTCCTGCTCTGCTGCAAAGGCAAGGGGGTTTTCAAGTTTAATCATTGGTGTGCTTGCACTTCAGGAAAAAAAAGATCTAAAATTTGGCATGTGAAAGCCACTGAGTATACGCAATCTTCAGATCTTCTCTAATGGGATGGATGATGTCATGAAGGGATATTCTGGGTTTTTTTTTGGGGGGGGTTTCCTTAGAATCCCTGCTGGGCCTTCCAAGAGCCCAGGCTCCAGGACCTTGACACCTTCTGCCAGAGATGGGCATGCCCGCCTCTGTCAGGGTACACAGAAGTTCTGCTTGCCTAATTCCTACAGCGGCTGTGGCTGATCCCCCCAGGGAATTTCAGAATGGTTGGAAGGAACCCACCACCTGAGTAACACTTACAGTAGAGAGGGAAAGGACAGTAGAGAGAGTAGAGATCCAGGGGGACTTGGGTCCCCAGTGACTCTGGGTTCAGGTTCAGAGGGTGCCTTATCAACACTATGCAGGGACAGATGTTATTTATGAGAATCAAGTCATGGACCCTGGGTGGGATCTCAGTTTGGGACCTGGAACTGTCAGGCATGTAAATCTGAGCCTGGAGAGATAGTTGTGGCACCGTGGCCTGTCTGGGTCTCACTTCCTGTAACTTTCTATATAGGCTTCCAGTTCAGGTCTGGAAAGAACAGAATCCATCTTTGGCCTTTTGTAGACTTTTCCACTTGACCCAGGAGGTGAGACCTGGTGTTCGGTTGTTCTGAGACCATGCTGTTTTACAAGGGCATTTACAAGCATGTGGCATTTGTATTATTCTTCCTTGGGACTGTCTATAATCATATCTGACAAGTATGTTTATCCCAGATGGACCGAGATGCTTGGTTCAATGTGAAGGCTTCCTGATGTCTGCCCAGTCCTTAACCTGGAGGAAAACTCTGGGCCTCAGCAGGGGTGGTTGGCTAGAAGAGAGTCACAGGACCTGTGGGTAGTACCTGGGACCGCAAAGCCTGAGCCCCCCATCTGGTCATCCATGATCTCAGCTCTTCACTGGTCTACACATCTCCCACTGCGATTAACACGTCCTTCCCCACTTGGCCGCAATCTAAATGAGGTCTTCCAAGATTGAACCACATCAGCTCCACGTTGCCTGAAGGTGCAGGCTCTGAAGGGCTTTGTGCAAAGCTCTTGATCTTAGGGTTTGCACAAAGGTGGAGTGGTGTTAGGCAGCTGGAGAGGAGTCCTCTCTAGGTGGGAACCCCCTCTGGGTGCTACGATCAGCCCTCACCAGGGGGCGCCACACTCCTCCTTTAACGTTATCCTGGTCCGGCTTCCAGATTTTAAAAGCTCTGGAAAGGGGATGGCGCACCTTCCAGATTCTCACAATCACACCACTTTATAAAGTGCTTGTAGGCATTGAAGTTTCCGAATGAATAGCCTGATGATATTCGGAGAGTAAACACAGCTGACCTACCTGACAAAGGCTCTTTGATAAAATAGCAACAGTGGACTCCAAACTGAGTTTCCTTCTTGGTTTCCACTCTGGTTTTCGTTCCATCTTATGACTCAAAAGTACTTTCTCCTTTTTCCAAGTATAGCATCAGTCCCTTCTGGAATCTTTAGTGGTAAAGAGACCCTGAGAAGGTGGATCCAGCAAAAGGGAGGCTTTCTCTTAAAAAAGTCTAATCAGACCCTAATTAGTCCTGGGAGCAGCTGCTATGCCAAGAAACTACACCAAAATGGTTTTCTTCCTTGGCTGCTGTCGATTGTTACAAGGAGACCATGGTGGCAAGTCTTGGCCGCACAGGGGCTGGGCCTCGGCCTTGCTTCTCTCCCACGTGTACCAAGGGAGGATTGTCCAGGGATTTATTCTCTGTTGTCACAGCTCTCATTGTCTGCAGGACTGCAGGAGGAGGAGCTGCCCAGGATATCTGGGGGAGCCTGGCTAGGGGTCCTTGGAGGGGGAAAGGTCAAGCCACTGCCGTGGAGAGGGATCTCAACTCTCCTACCAGGAGAGCAAGGTGTGGTGTGCAAAATGGTGTATGAGATCACATGTATGTAACACTCACAGGCATGCAAATTGGGGAGTCCCCTTCCCCTGATTTTGCCAGTAGGTGTAGGAGTTCACACTCATGTCTGGAACCATTCATGAGAGCAGTCGATGGTTATGGTCTGGGTCTGTGTTGTTTCCAAGTCTTCCGAGGGAGCCAGTCTTGCTTTTCCTCTTCCACTGTGGATGTTCGCGCCAGTGACAGGCTCCTGGCCTCACTGGACTCACAACGCAGACAATACAGGGAGCCTGGGATGTTGGGAAGGGTGTCAGAAGGCCTCACACACTCATTACTTTAGTTGTAGGGTCCTGAGGCCACTCCTCGGGTGGCTGGGGGTTCTGGATCTCAAAGGCAGCTGTGGTTTCACTGGGGGTCTCTAAGGGTCAGCTTGGCCCTCTGTTCCTTGGGGATCTGTGTTCTAGCCACCACTGCCCTGCATGGGACTGACCTCGGTGCCTCCGTGCCCCTCAGCCTCGTTTGGGCACATTCTAGCCCTCTGACATTTTCACAATGGAGATATCATCTGGGGCAGTGGGAGAGGATGCAAAGGCAGAAAATGATGCTCAGGCTCATTTTCAGAAAGATGTCAGGAAAACCCCTTGCTCCTTATCCCACGGCTTCCTTCTGGAGCCCTCTCCACAAAGCGCCTCACAGAGCAGGTGTCGTCGGCAACTGGGTGATGAAGGGGTACACACTCAAGCTCTGAATGATCCTTGAATTCATGGCTTCCTAGAGCCAGCTGGGTTTTTTTTTTTTTTTCCTTTTTAATTGGAAGGACTCAATGTTTCCAACTTCTCATTTCGCCAAATAAGAACTTTAAGGATAATAGCTGTATACTATTCTGATCACTCTTATTTTTATTTTCTTATAATTAAAAGAATAGTCTCCACACCCAATGTGGGGCTCAAACTCATGATCCCAAGATCAAGAGTCACATTTTCCACTGACTGAGCTAGCCTGGTGCCCCTTTTCTGATCATTTTAAAAAAAGAAAGGTCTTCCTACAGAATTACTGAATCCCAGAGTAAACGACCAAAAGATGGTCTTTATATATTTTTTCTTTTAGATTTATTTATTTATCTTAGAGAGAGAGCATATGCAGGGAGGGACAGAGGGAGGGGGAGAGGGAGAGATCCCCAATGATCGCAGAGCCTATCCCACGGATCCAAGATCACCACCTGAGCCCAAATCAAGAGTCAGATGCTGAACCGACTGAGCCACCCAGGCACCCCAGATAATGGTCTTGAATGGAGCATATTTAGCTTTATGAAACACTTGCCACCTTTGCCTTTGTCTTTTCTCATTTCACTGCTTGTCTGTGATCAGTCCTCAGGCCCCAGCAGGCTCTGCAGACCTGGGGTGTCTCTCGCTCCCCTTCCCTCCTCCTCCTTGGGACCTGGGGGGCCTCCGATGTGCCCAATGTTGCTTTTTCACAGATACCTGTGTGGTGGCCTTTTGCATGTCTCTCTACACATCACATGTGCCCTAGTGCATCTCCCTCAGTGCTACCAGCTGGTTTTGTCACCCTTGGAGAGTGGGGGTGAGTGGAGGGCTGCTCGGAGTGGCTGAGCCCAGGTGTTTGTATCAAATACCTGAGGGTCAGGACAGGACTTTTCAGCAAGTTCCCAATCTCTGTTGAAAGACAATGGCAAAAAAAAAAAAAAAAAAAAAAAGAAAGAAAGAAAGAAAGAAAGAAAGAAAGACAATGGCCCCAGAAAATTTGTCACCCACTCAAGATAGGGGACTGAGGTGGCTTGCAGGTGGAAATGCTCTCTGCTGAATACAGCCCATGCCTGCTGGCCCAGAGCATCCTCCACTGTCCTGGCCTTGGCGCTGCCAGGCTCTCCGTGTTCCCAGCTCAGAAAACAATCTCAGCTTGGATTGGGGTGGTGCCTCTCGGCTTCTCTCTCCTGCTACTCAAAACATATAAACTCACATTTTCTCCTTTTCTGTCTCTCCACTTTCTTCATTTTGCCACTGCCTCCCCACCATCACCCTCATCCCCAGGGCTTACCCAATGAGCCTCCCATTGCCTAGCTCTGCCATGTGTGCCTCTGACCTAGGAGGGTTAACTTTTTCCATATAAGGTGATCTGGAAAAGCTTTTTTCCTGTCCTATCTGCTCCCAGACACATTTCATCTCTGTCCTTCTGCATATATATAGTGGAGCCAGCCATGGAGCAAGAGACTAAATACCAAGTTGCATTGCTCTGGGTGAAGTCTTTCCTCCTGCTACAGAACATATTATTCAGACACTTGTTGAAGATGGTGAGGCTGACTTTATCCAAGGGAGGGGCATGGTGACAGGTGTAGGGACCACTGCAATGGGGTCTTGCAGTAGGGGAGGGAGGTTGGGCTCCACTCTGAACACAGCAGGGGCAAGTAGGAAATGATAGCCAAGGTGCAGGGTGGGGTGGGGGATGGGAAATTACTGAGAGGGAATGTCAAGGGTATAGAGGGTTCTGGCTAAACCCACCTAATGGGATTCCTGCTGAAGGCAGGCAGGGTGGTTAGACATCACCTAGGGGGTGGTGGGTGTGGGGGTTCTTGCTGAATTGATTCAGCAGAGTTCTCTCACAAAGAAGGGCACAGTTTGGGATAGGAGAAGTTTCAAGAGCCTGGAAAGGTTTGGTTAAGCAAAGAATCTTTGTCCTCCAGCATTTGCCCCAAGGATAGTGGTGCGGGATATACACCATACCACACAGGGCTCCCTAGTGCTGTGGTGTGAGACGATGGCTTTCCTACCTCATGGAACCAGCATTCTCATTAGGGAACAAAAAGTCTTTGATTAGGAAAAGACCCAGCTAAGGGGTGAAAGATGAGGCCCTCAGAGTTAAGAGAAAAAGAGGACCAAGAAACAAAAGTCTCCAAACACCGAGAGCTGCCCTGAATCATACAAGAGCTGGCGTTTGGGGAGAGGGAGGAAGAGAGGCACGAAGAGGCTGGAGGCGGGAGAAGGGGACCAGAAGTAGGGCGAAGGCCCGAACCAGGTTGGCAGAAATGGCTTATGGGTGTTTCGGATCAGGGAAAACGCTAGTAATGTTTTGTTTGCATTTGTACACTTGCTCCATCTCCCCAGGCTTTTCTCGAGAATACACAGAAACGTCTTCCGCTAATAGTGTTAGTACTTGGTTTTCAACTCAGAGGAATGAGGCTGCACCTGCCGTGAGCTGGCGCCCAGGTGCAGGTAACGCGGTGGGGAATGGGGGCGGGAGACAGGGCCGGAGAGGCGCGATGGAAGAAAGCCCGGGGTGGTGCCTATAGCTGCCACCTGCGTGTAGCAGGTTTGCCCGCACTCATCTCAGGATGGTCTGCATGCCACCTCGAGACAGACGTAACTCTGCAAATCTGCTCTTTCAAGGAGCATTTATGGATCACCGACTGTGTCCAGGCCTGCCACTGTAGGACTCTGAGGATGCAGGAGGAACCTGGACGCAGACACATGGTTGCTACCGCTCCCTGGAGTCACCATGGCTTCCATCCGTGAAAGTGTTGCCAGCAACTCCTGCCTGAAGGTGAAGTCTGAACAACGGCCCATTCAAGAAGATGGATGATGACCCTTTACAGCCCAGGCCCAGCTTACCTGTTCGGCCCCTCCTCTGAAATCCCTCAGGAAGCTCCTCCACCGTCATATCACGTCTGATTCCCTGGATGTTTCTGGAATGCATCAGGCAGGCTGCAAAACATCCATGCCCCGAATTCCATTCCCCCTCCCTCCAAACCTTCTCCCCTGGACCTTTCCTACCCATCCTTCCAAGCCAGCTTAGTGGGCACTGGCCTCGTGGCGCTCCCTACCACTCCATCTGCTCTCCCCACCCAAGTGCCACCATCCCTCCCAACCCGGCCGCTGCCATCATGCTGGCATCCGGCTCCAGTGGTGCTCCCAGTTGGCAGGGATGGAAGGCTTATCATGAGTTGCTTCCATTATGTCTTTCCTCCTGAACTGTACCAGCGAGAAGAGCCTTGTCTTACTCATCTTAGTGTCCGCCCAGTACCTGGCACTCAGTGAGCTGTCTAGGCAGCGAGGATGAGAAATGTTTTCTTTTTCTTCCCTTTTTTTAAAAAAAATATTTTATTTACTTAAGAGAGAGAGGAGTACAAGCAGGGGGAGCAGGAGTGGGAGCAGGAGAGAGAGAAGTAGACTCCTTGCTGAGCAGGAAGCCTGATGTGGGGCTGGATCCCAGGACTCTGGGACCATGACCTGAGCCAAAGGCAGATGCTTAACCAACTGAGCCACCTAGGTACCCCGAGAAATATTTTCACCTAAGGATCTGCAGAACTTTCCCCAGTGTTGGGAGGATAAGAACATCAACTCTGGCTGCAGCCTCCTCTCTGACTAATTTTCATTCAACTCCCAGTATAAATAGCTCCCTCTCCCCGTATCAGAAAACATCTGCTCCCACTAGCTGCCCAGGCCTGTACCAGCACTATAAATATCCTGGCTGCATCTTGGCTGCTCTGGCCCAGAGACCAAGAGAACTTGGAAGGAGTGAACACCAAGCAAGATGAGGGCAGCGGGAGCGAATAAGCAGAGATTGCCCAATCTCCCTCTCTTGAACCTCCAGGCACAGGCTGACAGCACTTCCCACTTGGGCTTGGAAACCCCCACCGTATTCCTGGGAATTCGGCAGAGGCAGATAAATGTCAGCTACTCCTGGTCTCGTGGTTTTCAACACACTGTCTGAAGCAAAGACCCAACTCCTCTCTCACCAGTGGGGAGGCAGCTTGACACTCAAGCTGAGCCAGCCCTCCCCATTCCAGCAGGGTTCTTGCAGGATGGGAGATGATATGGCTTTGAAAGGGTTGCTTTTCTTGCACATGTATAAGGAATCATGTAATTCTACGCTCCTTGAAGCTACTTTTTCTATTTCATAAACAGAAGAGCTAATGTCCACGTAGTGTTGTACTCTACAACCTGCACAGATTTCCAACGAGGGAAAAAGGAGGCTCGTGCTTGGGAGAAGGGACGTGAGAAGTAGTCAGGTTCCATCTAAAAATACTAGCTGCAGACATCACATGCTGTGTTTGTAAAACCAGGGTATGGTACAGACAGAGTTTGTGGGTGCCTCTTCTTCACTCACCAGCCTGTTTGATGCTCCCTGGGAGGTGGGGTGGCTGATTTCTCTTCAAACCCCCTGGTGAAATGTCTGACTGCCCGGGGACCTTCAGTGGCTGCTGAGTAACAAAAAGTTTGCTGGTTGCTTCAAGTCTACAGAATCTCTGTGCAGCAAAGATTCACTGAAGTTAGATATTTTCCCACCCAACTTGGCTGCTCCCAACCAGAAGCAGCTGCGGTGGGATAAGGGGAGGGGCCCTTCTTGGAGCATTCTCCGTGTATGGGTCTGAGTTCTCCAGAGAAACAGAACCAATACATATATTTACTGTAATGAATTGGCCTCCAAGGATTACGAAGGCTGAGAAATCCAAGATTTGCAGTCGGCAAGCATGAGACTCAGGAGAGCCGATGGTGTATGTTCGGCTCTGAGTCCGGTCCAAAGGCAGGAGACCAGTGTCCGGCTGGAGGACAGTCAGACAGAGAGAGAATTCTTTCTTACTCAGGCTTTCATTCTGTTCAGGCTTTCAGTGGATTGGCTGAGGCCCGCTCACACTGGGGAGGGCTTTTGCTTCTTTCTGTCCACCGACTCCAATGCTAATCGCGGCCAGAGACACCCTCACAGACACACCCAGAAATAATGTTTGACCAAATATTTGGACACCCTGTGGCACAAACTGACATATACAATTAACCCTCACACTTGATTTCCCCACGTTTTCTTTTCTTTTTTCTTTAAGATTTTATCTATTTATTTATGAGAGACACAGAGAGAGGCAGAGATGCAGGCAGAGGGAGAAGCAAGCTCCTTGCGGGGACCCCGATATGGGACTCGATCCAGGACCCTGGGATCATGCCCTGAGCCGAAGGCAGACGCTCAACCACTGAGCCATGCAGGCTCCCCGATTTCCCCACATTTTCTGTCTACCTTCTTTCTTTCCACTCTCTGGGCTGCCTTAGCTCCTCTAGGAGGAAATGGGGTGGGGGGTACCCCAGTAACTGGCCACTGCTTCCTTTGGTCATGGAAAATATTTGAAGCTGACACTTTCTCCTGTGAGGGGCTTTGGGGTTCCTCAGTGACGCCCCATAGGCTGGGGGATTGCTTACCCATGGTTCTCTGAGGGGACAAGGACACTGTAGCTAGTGCCTTAGCATCTTTGCTCAATCCTTTCTCCTGGCAGCCCTCACTGCATCTGGTGTGTGGGAGAACCGGGGGGCAGGGGGGCTCTGCATCTGATCATGCAGCTGCCTCCCTTGTTCTGACTCCAGTGTTGTTGTCATTAAGATTTCTCAGGCATGCAACAGGTGCCGGTTGTCTGATCCTCTGAACTGCTGGGCATGCACATCAGCTCTGAATGGCCCCCTCTAGGACCTTCTCACCTGCTCCCTCCCCTCATTTGTGGGGCACCCCGCAACTCCTCTGAAGACTTCATCTCTCTGATTTCTTGCCACCCTCCCTACATGTGAGTGGTCACGGGTTTTCAGCAGGCCCAGCTGAGCGAGTCAGCACCTCACCTTGATACACGGTGGTATTGGCACCTACTGGTTCTCTGCATTCGAATTGAAATAGCATCATTTTTTAAAACATCCTTCCTCCTTTGGATTAGCAGAGGGTAGTAGCTCAGCAGGTAGTTATAATAGGTACAGTCTGTCTTCTTTGGCTTAATTATGTTCTAAACATTTCCAGTGTCCTTGGATCGCCATTGAGGTAGAGAAGGTTGGAAGCCAGAGAGCCTTTGTGTGCTAGGGTCTTAGTGGCTTTAGAGAGGTGGTTGTTCACTTCCTGGAATCGGGCCCACAGTCAAGGAAGGAAGAAGGGCGAGGTGGCATTGATGGTCTTACCTGTCTTTTACAGAAAAAAAAAAAAGCTTTTCCAGAGGGTCCTCAAAAGACAGGCCCCAATTCGTCCTTTGGTAGGACTGTGCCAGGACAAATTGGCTCTCCCAGCCTCAGTGGAGCTGGGCAAGGGAAGAGGGGGCTGGGAATGTCAACATGGTAGTAATGGCAACAGTATCTGTGTCTTGTTCTGTGTCACCTCAACTGAGATGGTGACTCTGCTCAGGAGAACCTTCCCCATCCTTCTCCTCTGCTTCCTCCTCATTATCAAATATTAATGGGCTCTCATGCATGATGCCATGTAGATTAGACACTAGATGTGGGCAAATTAGATTCTGTCCTCAAGGGACTCATCCTGATTCTTATAGGATCCCTGTAGAGTCAGAGACATAGAAGTCACACTTTTTACTATCACCCACTAGTAGGAAATTGTGGTGGTGTTTCAGCCTCAACTCAAGAAAATTCAGATGTTGCAAAGTGACCTGGATGTAGTGGGATGGGTCTTAATGACAATGCCCAGTGGGATGGACTTCAAAATATGAAGATGTGTATCAAACTGTAAGAGAGAAGAAGGAGGTTCTTTGGAACACCTGACCAAAAATTGGATCTAGCCTTAATATTTGTTTCTCTTTCATGGAAATTTTAGTTTGAAGTTGGTTCTGTCTAGACCTTTCTAGATAGGATTGTTGTATAGGCTGCAGGTAGTTGAATTTGCGCTTGAAAATTAGTTTTCTAGTTAGATATCATATGATTCCCTGAAAGTAGGCTGGCTGCACTCTCAGGCTGGTTCAGTGTTTTTAACGTTGTTACTACTTCAGTTCAGTAAATCTTGTCTTTCAGGCCTAAAATAGCTTCAAAGTTACCAGACTCCATAGTAGAGACACTTTGGCACCAGAAAGAATCTAGCTGATAATGTGAAGAGAGCCTTTTAAAATGTATCCAGGATAACATTATTAGGTTTGGGAGGGGGTGTCCTATCCCACTTAAATTGGGATAACCGATCAGGTGCAGGGGCAGAGAACATGGAGATGGAAATGTCAGTTATTAGGTCTGTGGGTATGTGGGCTTGCTAACGTTGCACTCCTGAAGCAGACGTGCTGATTCATCCTGTCTGGTTGAGAGCTGCCCGGCTGCCCTGTGTGTTCTCTGCAGCTGGAGGATCCCAGAAGAGGAGAGAGGGGGATGCTCTGGATATGTATAGTTCCTCCCCATCTGCCCAGTTAGGAAAGTGGCTCTGCTTCCTTTGGGAGAGGAATGGGTGGGAGGAGGAAGTGGTAAGGGGTTGGGGGAGAGAAGCAAGAAGTGTCCCCCTCGGAATTCCCTCTGCATGACAACATGATGTGGGAATACGTGCCTGCCTCTTCCCCACGTATATAAACTTAAAACATTATAAACATAAGCCGGTACAGTATGCTCTGATATGTGATAGAGCAAATGGCTGGGATTCTAGACGCTTCTGTCTTTTTATGGATCTCCCCCCGCTGACCTACCTGCCATGTGTAAGTCAACTTCTCTCTGCGTCTCAGTTTACTAATTACAGCCAGAAAGATAATAACAGCCTTCATATTAATAGGGCTGATATAGAGGTTGTTGTATTCAACCTCAGCCTTGCTTTTGTCTTATCACAGATTTTATTATAATGCTAGTTATTAATAAATCATATCACCCCCATTAGAAAAAACCTGGCATTAAATACACACGAAAATGGCTACATCCAGACAATGGGATATTGTTTCACTCTCAAAATGAATGGGCTATCAAGCCTCGTAAAGAGGAAAGCTCGGTGCATGTTACTAAGTGAGAGAAGCCAATCTCAAAAGGCTGCGCACTATATGATTTCAATTATATGACATCCTGGAAAAGGCGAAATTAGTAGAAGGAATGGTGATTGCCGGAGGTTAGGGGCATTTATAGACATGAAAATGGTTAATAGAGAGGCCTGGGTATATTTATTCTTAGAAGTCCAGCCCATTTCATTCCCAAGGTCTGCCAACAAATTCTTCCTCCATATTTGAAATGGAGGTCATGTCAGGCGGAGGGAGAAAACACCACTACTCGTCCAGTATAGACATTTATTCAAGCAAGCTCACCTTCCTCTTCTCTTTGTCCGGGCTGCCACGGGGCTCGCTGTGCTCACCCCGCACACAGAGAGCATTGCCAGGTCAGCAGTATACACTGTCCCTTCCACACAAGGAGTATTATTTAGTCTAGAAACTCTCAAAGGAAATATCCGCTTGCACGTGAAAAATCTCTGGAATTTCTCTGTTCCTTGCTGTCCAACATCCCTGTATCTGTGAAACCGCCTTGAAAAGCCTCTGCACACAGGGCTGCTTTGTTCCCTGGTGAGGCAGGCCCACTGCAGCCCACTTCTGTCCCTGCCACTGTCACTCCGAGCTGCTCCCGCCCCAGCCCCTGGTGGTGCCCAGGAAAAGAGAAGAGGAGGAGGAGGAGGAGGATCTTCTGCAGATCCGCAGTGAGAAGTTTTGCACAATTGCAGCAGTCAACAGAGGAACAGAATCTCCAAGCTTAAACCCCGCAGTCCTGGAGTATCTAGGCCTCACTGCTTCTCACTCTAGAATTAAGACAAGGAGGACTTTGGATCTAGACAATGAGAAAAATTGTGGGCTCATTTGATTCCCTCCTTACCCATTTGATCTGCCCACCCCCAGCCAATGGTGACAGATCTGGAGCTTATTTAGATCAGGCCCCCCAGGGATCCGGGGGCATCCAAGGGCCTTATCTGTGAAGGTATAATGAACTGAGCAACTGCTATGCCATCTCTTTGACATAAAGACAGGGACACTCTTTCCTCCCCATTTCCTGGGCACCCCTCCACTGTTGGAGGACTGTCTGGTCTCCACCTGAGTCCAGTGGAGACCAGACAAGCAAAGGTGAAAGACCACAAACTCCTAGCTCATTTTATTTAATTTATTTTATTTATTTATTTTATTATTTTTAAAGATTTTATTTATTTATTTGAGAGATAGAAAGCCAGAGACAGAGCATGAGCAGAGGGGGAGGGGGAGAAGGAGAGGGAGAAGCAGATTTCCCGCTGAGCAAGAAGTCTTGATGTAGGACTCAATCCCAGGATCCTGGGACCATGACCTGAGCCGCAGGCAGACTCTTCACCCACCCCAGGCGCCCCTCAGCTCCTTTTCTAAACAAGTTTTATAAATATCTTTCTCTTTGTGCCAGCAGGTTGGGTTAAACCAGACTAACACAGGAAAGGGAAGGTGGAAAAGGATCCGAGGTAAAGAGGGTACCCTTTGGAAAACAAGAAGTATTCAAGTACCAGGTGTGAAAGTTTTAAATAGAAAGCTGCTTACATTGCACTTGGAATAACAACAGCTGGCACTTGGAGGTCCCGGTTCTTTTCAGAAGACTAACATTTAAGTTCCAGACAGTTCTGGGACAGTCTTAACATCACATGAATTCGCTGTAGCAAATGCCCCAGTGCAGTGGCCTGTTGTGTCTGCGCCTCTCAAATTCTGAGTTTAGGAGTTTATTTTCTGAGTTATATACTAAACCTCTCACATTCCAACACACACACACACACACACACACACACACACACACAGTTTTTTTAAAAATGCAGTCATACATGGGAATTTATGACATCAAACCCTTAAAAATTTTGGTTTCAAAATACTTACTGGGGGGAAAATAATAAACCTCTTGATTCACAATTTTTTTTCTCTGCTTCTTGTTCATTCTGGAACTGTGGCTGGCACACGCTTAGGAGATGGGGTTAGGAGGCATAATCCGGTCTTCACATACGCCCGGCCTGGGCGCTACAGATCAGAATAGAGAGGCTGCTTTTGGGTCACTCCTAACCTCACAAAAGACTTTTCAAACAAGATGAAAGAAAAGAAGTTCTGGTCCATTGGAACAAACCGGTGAGCTTTCAGATGACAAAAATGCAGTGAGGCTCCGGGAAGGCGCCTCTGTGGGGTGGCTGAGGAAGGAGGGTTACAGGCAGGGCGGAGGAGGTGATGGAGGCCTCTGCTTCCTCCAGGTGTCCTTTACGCGGACTTTCCAGTCAGGCTCTTGGCTGCAGGCGGTCATCCTTTTTCCTGTGGCTCGGGCATCTGCTTTCCAGCTCTCTCTGGAAAGCCTGCGTAAGGGCCGCCTGCCTGCATGGGCTGTCTCGCGCACAGCTCTACCAGTTGCACAGCCCTGCTCGCAACTGGGGAGCATGACCACATTTCAGATGCATTTCCTCCTAGGAGCTCATAAAGAGGCATGCTCAGTTGGCCCTGGCACAGCAAACACCTGTGTTCCTAAATCATGGAAGGCTCCGTCTCCCTCTAGAAGATCCCCACTTTCCTGTATTTGTTGGGAAAACAGAATATACAGAATCGAGGAGGAGGGAGAGAGGCAAGCGGTGGCCCAACTCCTCCCACATCTCCCGGAGCACAGGAGACACACAGTTTCCTTGAGCTTGAGGAACTCAGAATTCCTCCATCACTGGTGTGCAGCAAACACTCAGTAAGTCTTGTGGGATGAATACACTGAGCACTGTTGTAGGCGCTGGGCTGTGACTGAGGCCAAAGAGAGTCAGAAATCCCTGCCTGCGTGAAGCTGGCTTTCTCATGGGTGAGGCAGATAAGGAATGAGACAAGTAGTGGGTGCTGCTTGAGATGGGGACACAAGCTTGTGAGAAATTATGGGGGAAAGGGACCTCTGAAGACAGTGGTTGGGAAGATCTCACTGCTGAGTGGGGGTGTGGGTGAAGACCCCAAGGAAGGGAGTGAGGGATGACACAGAAAGAGGGCTCCTGGTAGAGGGAGCAGCATGTGCCAAGGCCCTGAGGTAGATATGTGCCTGGTGCATTTAGCCAGGGTGGCTGCAGCCAGGTATGTAGACTGCATAGACAATGAGCCAGAGAGAGTGAAGGAGTGGACTTTATTTAGGGTCCCATCTTCAAAATCTGCCAGAAGCATGTTCAAGGGAAAAGTCATTCAGATGATAAGGTGGCAACCGTGACACTGACGGATAAGACAGGCTACAGAGTTGATGGCAAGGACGGGGGGTTTGGGTATGTAATGGGAGCATCCTGGGTCTGAGACAGGTTGTGCTCTGGAGGAAAGCATGGAAGGGGAGTGACCTAACTTGCCCTAGAGCAGGTGCTTTGAGCCCTACTGAGAGAGATGTTTTGACATTTCCTGTAACAGCTGGACTATTTTTATTTTTTAAATATTTTATTTATTTATTCATGAGAGACACAGAGAGAGAGGCAGAGACACAGGCAGAGGGAGAAGCAGGCTCCCTGTGGGGAGCCTGATGTGGGACTCGATGCCAGGACTCCAGGATCACCACCTAAGCTGAAGGCAGACGCTCAACCACTGAGCCACCTAGGCGTCCCTGGACTGATCCTTTAAATGAAAGAGCATTGAGTCTTCATCCTAAAACGATCTCTCCTGAGGTCAGCTCACCCCTTTCCATCTGGGACAGCACCTCCTCCGTGTTGTCCTCCCGTCTACATCAGCAGTTATTGGCCTGTTGGGAGGTAAGAATGTGTGGCGTGGCACATCCTCTGCTCTGTCAACATGGAGAAAGGAAGCCGCTTTATCGAATCTGCCCTTGTATCCAGTTCCTAAACCATCTGTTGCTCCAGCCTCCCCGTGACCC
This sequence comes from Canis aureus, assembly GCF_053574225.1. Classification (NCBI taxonomy): domain Eukaryota; kingdom Metazoa; phylum Chordata; class Mammalia; order Carnivora; family Canidae; genus Canis; species Canis aureus. Next base: position 26,280,640 of record NC_135613.1, read on the forward strand.
CCCATTTTGTTAGGCAAAAGTGTTCCAGCATGTCGTGCCCACAGTTATTTTGGGATCCAAACCAAATTACTATCTCTAAGCTTCCTAGGACCTCATCCTCTGTGATAGAGAAATTGTTGCCAGGCTGGGAAAGAGCCGCTTTAGACTCTGACCACACGCACCATCGCTGCCCCATGTGACAGCGCAGGACTTGTGCCACCAGGCCAGCAGCATTTGAGCCCTGGCTGCTTCCAAAGACCTTTGGAGCTGAGCCCTGTCACTGCTGTGGAGCGTCACCTTTCCTTTCTACCCTCAGCAGTGTTCCTAGTAACTTCTGTGAATGTAGAGAACACCACTCCATAAAAGTGTGCTCTTAAAATGAGGGTTTGAGCCCATGTGAGCCTTTTTTTTGTTTTGTTTTTACCAGTGTGGGGAGTTGGCTCAGGGGCCATGCAGGCCTGTGGGACATAGTTACCTTTGGAGGTGGCTTGCAAGGCACTCTGAGTCACTCTCACACCCCACAAATGCAGCCCTCCTGGAATAAATACTTGAAAGAAAAAAAACCCCAAACCCCAAACCTTACCCTGTTTCCTGGCAGTTCTGAAACTCCTAAGGGGTGAGATGTTGCAATACCAAGGGGGCAGGTTAGAGCGAGGTGCTGGGCTGTGGGAAACCTGGAGTGATCTCATCATGCCCGGGCCGTACGTGGGGCTCTGATTACTGCCCCGGGAAGTGTCAGCAAAGCAGGGAGAAGAGCCAGGCCCCAGAAATGCCAGAGAGAGTGGCTAACCTGGGTGAGCCGTGAGGTTGCTCTGGAAGCCCTGACAACCATGGTCAGATCCTAGCGGGAACGCTGTCTGCTGACCAGCAGCTCTGATTCCTTTGCTCAAACCCCAGCTGTGCTGGGGACTGACCTCATTCATGAAGTAAACATTGAATCAGATACCAGCAGGCCTAACCCTGGTTGAGTGGAAATAACATGGATGTTTCCATAATTATGAAGCTGCCAATTGGATTTGGCAAGAGGATCTCAAAATATGTCAATCGGAATGAGTTCATTACCTTTTCTTGCCAATTCAATCAGGGGCCAATTGCCTTGTTGCGGTTGAAATTATTTGTATTAAAATGCTTTACTTACATTTGAGTTTTTATATTCCAAATAATGTACTGGAAAGCAGCGTAGTCTAGCAACAGGAAGACAATCCTGGGAGCTGGTCAACTGGCCTAGCCTTGGGGGGTGGCGGGTGTGCCAGCGGTTACCGCGACGGGTCTCCTGATCCTGATCCTGGAGGAGCAGCAGGGGCTGCAGAGCAAGGGTCCTGAAATGGGTATGGTCACAGGTCTTGGTTCTGGGGTCCTAGCACGCTAGGTCGGGGGTCGCACCACGCACTGACAGCTCATGCATGGGGCATCCCTCAGGTTGATGCTCCCAGGCTACCTGTTGTTCGTGCCCTTGACTTCCCTTCTATCCTGCTCCTCCCTTTCCACACAGCCCATTGAGGGGATGAAAGCCTTGGTTTGTGACCCTGTTGTAGTGGGCACCACCGTTCATAAAGCAGTTTCATAATCTGAGGGAGAAATGATACTCGACGGCTGTTCCTTTCTTTTCCTCATATATGTGTAGAGGCATCTAGAGCCCAGTGTGGAGCCCAGTGGCCTGACCCAGCCCCAGCTCTGCCCCCACACAAGACCTTAGGCAGGTCACCCCTGCTCTCTTCAGTGCCTCCATCTCACCGTCTATGAAGACAGCACTTTCCCTCCGGGGGTGCTGTGAGGATACAAGGGTTAGTTCATGCACAGTGCTCAGAACAGCGTCTGGCTCCTAGAAGAGGGTCGGTATCTTCATCACTATTATCACTAGTCTGAATGAGTGCACACACACAATCCAAAACTTCTGGAGTTGTGCATAGTGTAGTGATAAATTTACAAGGTGTAAATCAACAACTGCATTCTAGGCCTGGCAGTAAAGAAGCAGGCAGCCAGAGTTCTGACTGGTTCACTTTGTCACTTAAATTGGTTGTGCCGGGTTCATGTTTAGTATTTCTTCCTTAGAATAGTCATCTAATTTTTAAAAAAGATTTTATTCATTTATTCATGAGAGACACGGAGACAGAGGTAGAGACATAGGCAGAGGGACCCTAGGATCACGACCTGAGCCAAAGGCAGACGCTCAACCACTGAGCCACCAGGTGCCCTGATTTTTGATATTGAAGTAACTCAAAGAAAGGGGTCATCATTTCATTTGAAGGTGATTCTGCTGATGCTCAATTTCTGCATGAAGTCGCAGGCTGAATAACCAGAGGGCCCTGTCCCCGGCCCACGGAGCTTTCTTCACCGAGTGGTGAGAGCAGTTGGTATTTTTCAGCCTCACAAAGACCCCGCTGTCCCCTAAAACTAAGCCATTCAAACTGTTTCCTTGTAATGCTGTGCCTGCTTTGGCTAAGCCTCCTCCCAATACCCTAGGCCCTCTGTCCACGCCAGGAGGGGAGGAGGCGATCCCAGGGACTTGCTCCTTCTCTGTATGCAGGACAACTGGGCCAGGGTGGCAGATCTAACAAGGCCTGGCAGGGGGCTTCAAGCATTTCTGATGTCTCAGGGTACTCTGAGGAATCATGGAGAATTGATGCAGAGATCCTAAATGTAAATATACACACATATATTAATTGGATAAACTGAAGGCCAGTGAACTTAGTTTTGATCATGGGCAACATTCTGGAGCGGAGAATCAAATGAATGGTTGCCTCGCATTTAGGAAGGGTGATGATAAGGGTCAACATGGAGTATAAAGAATGTCTCTCACTAGATTAGTGAATGCGTGAGCACTCTGCCATAGCGCAATGACTTTGACAATAGTTTGTCAGTTTCTCAAGAAATTCTTATGGACAAAATAGTGATGAAAAGCTGCTAGAGCTTGAAGGGCCATTAGCTAATCATGTGGCACATCTCCATTTAAGGTGACACCACTTGCTTAAGACCACCAGCTAATTACTGTCAAGACTGGAATCTGTGCCTGGCCTTGTTTCCCAGGTGAAGGCCCCATCCAGCGCCTGTGGCTGCTGGGCACTGTGAGGTGGAATCCTAACAGCAGATGGGATGGTGTCCTCCTAGGGGTTTCTCTAGGGGCTTGCCAAACAGGTCTGTCCTTGGCTCTAAACTCTTCAACATTCTATCAACAACTTGGATAAAGCCAAAGATAACTGCTTATCAACTGTGCAAATAACACAAGACTGGGAGAGAAGGCCAACATGTTGGAATTATAGAATCAGGATCCAAATTATCTCAACAGGAAAGAATGATTGGTGGAATCCAACAAGATAAAATGTAACTGGAATACATGTAAGGTCCTGCATTTAGCTCCAAAAGGCGATTGCAAAAGTATAGGATGTGGTTGGAAAACATGTCCGACCTCACCCATAATCAAAGAAATGCAAATTGAAGCAACCATGAGATAATCATTTTCCTTTATCAGATTGGCAGTGATTAAAAGAATGAAAATTCCCCACATTTGGTGGCTAGGGTGTGGGGAAATAGGCTCTCTTGTAAACCACTTGTGGGCGGATAGACAAAAGCACCCTTGCTGGAAGGCAATCTGGAAATATACAGCAAAAGCTATAGAATGTACCATTTGTCCCAACAGCTTCATTTATAGAAATGTATCCGAAGACAGGTATACAAAGATTTACGTACAAGAATAATCATAAAAACACTGTTGAGCAAAGAATACTTTTGGAGGGGTGTGTTCCATTTGGGAACAGAAGTCTTGAAGCCTCAGAAGGGTACCTTACAGGTTTTGCCAAATCCTTGATGCTATAAAGAGGAAGGATCAGGGTCTGCGTAGCTCCTGAAAGCCAGACCAGGACTTACAAGAGATAGTACCCGTTAATTCTGTTCAAAATTAGGATGGGTTGGTTGCCTTGTACACTCCCCATCACCAGCACATTATTGCCCTCAGATTATGACGCTTTGTCCATGGTGTCAAAGAGGACAGTCATTGTTCCTTAGCTATTGGGATGAAATGCTCGTCCTGGTTACTTCCAATGTGAAGAGGCAATGAGTCTTTGCTGCATTAAATCATCAAAGGGTGGGGTCACCACTCAAGTTTAAGGTGGCTGGGAGGTCACACCAGGTTCCACTTCTGGACACTGAATTCTAGGAACAAAGTGAGAAATCCTCTTGCCATCCAACGCCACTCTTACTGAGGGCCTGATCACCCCCTTCACCCCAAATCTTTTAGGAGTGCCTGCTATGGGTTGGTCCCTCAAAGGTATACCTAAGGGAAGTTTTTGGCTGAACCTGAAGAAAAGACATAGAAAGATGTATGCTCCTCCTTCTCACTAAATCATTTCCACCGTATTTTGGCTTCCAGTACACAGATGTATGGGGTAAGCATTCAACTGCTCTATCTACACTTTTGCTCCTTTGCATTACTTTCATCTAAAACTTTCAATTTTGGGCAGCCCTGCGGGCTCAGTGGTTTAGTGCCGCCTTCAGCCCAGGGCCTGATCCTGGAGACCTGGGATTGAGTCCCATGTCAGGCTCCCTGCATGGGGCCTGCTTCTCCCTCTGCCTGTGTCTCTGCCTCTCTCTCTCTCTCTCTCTCTCTCTGTGTGTGTCTCTCATGAATAAATAAATAAAATCTAAAAGAAAAAAAATAAAACTTTCAATTTTAGGGGCCCCTGGCTGGCTCAGTTGGTAGAGCATGTAACTCTTGATGTCGGGGTCGTGAGTTCAAGCCCCATGTTGGGTGTAGAGATTACTTCAAAATAAATAAACTTAAAAAAATAAAACTTTCAATAATAGTCATAAACCACATCTGCCCAAACCATATTAACTAAATTATATGCAGTACCCCCAAATATGGAGATACACTACTTTTGGATGCTTACCTTTCAGTTTATGAAGTCCCTTCCTGGGATGTCTTTCATCTAATCTTTCCATCAACTGTATCAGGTGGGCATTACTAAAAACACCATCATTAACTCTTGTTAATTCTTTACTGAGCTCTAACTTCGAGCCACTCTGTAGGCACTCCATCAGGTAGTCACACAACTCTGGAGCTGGGAGTAGCCCTCCCCAAACCATTCGGTGTCAGAGTAGTCCATCCATAGGACAACTCATCACATCACCAGCAACAGACATAGGTGGTCTCTGAGGTCCTGTACATTCTGCTCCCTCAAACCCCCATCTGTCTCCTACCCAGACCCCTCACTCTGAGCTCAAGTCACATGGGCCTGTCATGTCTTCCAACTTGGCACCCTCCTTCCAGCCACAGAATTTCTACACATACTCTTCCCTCTGCTGGAAGTCCTGGCTTTCCTTCCTGTGTATCCTTTGGGTCTTGATAATGCTATGAGATGGATCATGCTTCCCCAGCCCTCAATTCATGTGCCAAAGCCCTCACCCCCAGCACCTCAGAATAGGACTATATTTGGAGACAGGGCCTTTCATGAGGTAATTGCGTTTAATGAGGCCCTTGGGATGGACCCTAATCCGATCTGACTGGTGTCCTTATAAGAAGAGATAAGGATATCTAGAGGGACAGCAGGGGAACAGGTGCACTGAGAAAAGGCCTTGAGAAGGCAGCCATCTGCAAGCCAAGGAGAGAGGCCCCAGAAGAAACCAAGCTTGTGACACCTTGATCCTGGATTTCTACCTTCCAGGACTGTGAGAAAATAAATTTCTGTTGTTTAAGCCCGCTAAGCCACAGTATTTTACCATGGCAGCCTGAGCCGACTGATACAATTGAGAAGTCCTTCTGTCGGGGATGCTTTCCCCACCTCCCCCCCCCCTCGCCTTTGGCACTATCTGGCTTTTACTCTGTCACACTTGTCACAGTTTGTGAATAATCATACATTTGGATGACTCTATTGCTATTGTCTGCATCCCTTCCTCAGGATGTAGACTCCAGAAGAGTGAAGAAACATGTGCATTCAGGTTCTCCAGTGTGTCTTCAGCAGCTAGCACAGCACTTGCTGCTCCTATAGGGGCCTTTCTATATCATTGGGTGAAAGGCTGACATATTGTTTTAATGGCACTGCAAATGAGGAACTTGAGGCTCAGGAAGATTAAATTTCCCAAAGTCACCAAGCAGCTAAGTAGCAGAGCAGGACTGGAATCCAAGCCCCTGCAGCTCTGGCTCTTAACCACTACAGGACACTCCAAGTTTTTGTTTTTGTTTTTTTGTTTGTTTGTTTGTTTTGTTGTTGTTGCTGTTTGAATCTTAATCACCTGGCTGAGGTAGGGTTTGTAGTTTCCTCCACTGTCCTCTTTTCCCCAGCCTCTGTCTGGTTTTGAAATGCATCTATTCACTCAACAGATACTTCCTGAGTGCCTGTCACATGCTGGCTTCTGTCTACAACAAGGAAAAAGAGACAAAATAAATACAATGGAGCCCAAGAGGAATGAAGGATGGGGGAGTCAGGCTAGTGTTTAAAGTCAGGAGGTTAGGGACGCCTGGATGGCTCAGTGGTTGAGCATCTGCCTTTGTCTGCCTTTGTCTCAGGTTGTGATCCCAGGGTCGTGGGGCTGAGACCTGCATCAGGCTCCCTGCAGGGAGCCTGCTTCTTCCTCTGCCTATGTCTCTGCCTCTCTCTCTGTCCCTCATGAATAAATAAAATCTTAAAAAAAATAAAATCAGATTAGAAGGGCACCTGGGTGGGTCAGTCAGTTAAGTGTCTGACTCTTGGTCTCAGCTCCTGAGATAGAGCCCCACATTGGGCTCTAGGCCCAGCATGGAGCCCACTTAAGATTCTCTTTCTCCCCCACCCTCAGTGCCCTCCTTCCCCCCAAATCTGGAAGTTAGAGTAGGCTTTTTTTTTCAGTAAGGAATGTGGGAGCCGAGACTTGAGGTGAGGGAGGGAGTCCTGGGAATATTTAGGACAAGTTCCTTGCAGAGGTAAAAGCAAGTTCAGTGTCCCAGAAACAGAAACAAACCTGGCAAATGACCCATGTGGCTGGAATAAAGTGAGTAAGGGAGTCACAATGAGGAAAGGGGCTCAGCCAGAATCTAGGAGTCTGGTGGTGCAGGACATTTCTGGCCATAGTAAAACTTTGCCTTTCACTCAGTGAGAAAGGGTCTTTGGAAGGCTTTCACAGAGGAGCCACATGATATGACTTTTAACAGAATTTACACAGGCTGTCATGTGAACATGGGACTAGGGAGAGGGCTGAAGGTAGAATCTGGGGGACCAGTGAGGAGGCCATTACAATAACCCATGTGAGACAGGATGGGGACTTGGTCCAGGATGGTGTCAGTGAGGGTAGGATTCTGAATATGTTTTGAAGAAATAGCCAATAGGATTTACCAACAGGAGGGATCCCTGGGTGGCGCAGCAGTTTGGCGCCTGCCTTTGGCCCAGGGCGTGATCCTGGAGACCCGGGATCGAATCCCACATCGGGCTCCTGGTGCATGGAGCCTGCTTCTCCCTCTGCCTATGTCTCTGCCTCTCTCTCTCTCTGTGTGTGTGACTATCATAAATAAATAAAAAATTAAAAAAAAGGATTTACCAACAGGACAGACAGAATGTTGAGTGAAGGAGAACTCAAGGTTTAGAGACTGAGAAGCTGGAAGGATGGAGATGTCATTACAAAGAACACAGGTAGAGCACCTTTTGGTGGGGGGAAGCTCATGAATTTTGTTCTGAACGTGATGAGTTTGAGCTTGCCTACGAGGCATTCAAGTTTTGATGCCAGATAGGCAGTTGTACCGTCAAGTATAGAGGGTCAAGAGGGAGAGGTCCAAACCCTCATCAACGAAAACAGATGGTGGTTAAAGTCATGAAACTAAATGAGATCACTTAAGATATTAAATGAAAAGAGAGAGAAGTCCAAGGAGCCAGTCCTAGGGGCACTGCTACATTTAGAGGTCAGGGGAATGAGGAGGAACCAGCAAACGAGATGTAGAAGCCAGGGATGCAGCAAGAAAACCAAGAGTGGGGACGCCTGGGTGGCTCAGTGGTTGAGCATCTGCCTTTGGTTATGATCCCGGGGTCCTGGGATTGGTCAGCATCGGGGTCCCTGCATGGAGCCTGCTTCTCCCTCTGCCTGTGTCTCTGCCTCTCTCTCTCTGTCTCTGTGTCTTTCGAGAATAAATAAATAAATAAATAAATAAATAAATAAAATCTTAAAAAGAAAGAAAACCAAGAGTGTGTGGCACCTGAGTGGCTCAGTCGATTGAGTATCCGACTCTTGATTTTGGCTCGGGTCACAGTCTCAGGGTCCTGGGATGGAGCGCCCCGGAGGGGCTCCCCTCTCCTCGAGGAGTCAGCTTGAGATTCCCTCTCCCCCCTCTGCCCCTCTTCCTGCTTGTTCTCTCGCGCAATCTGAAAAGAAAACCAAGAGTGTTTGCAGGTCCTACAAGCTAAGTGATGCGAGCGTTTGGTGGAGGAGATAACTGTCTCAGATGCTGATGACAGAGCAGGTAAGGCGGCCGCGGGGAAGAGACCGAGTGTGCCGGGAGAGCGCACAGAGGGAAGCGGGCCAGGGACCGCGAATACAGACATTCTTTCAAGGAAGCTGGGATGTTTAGATAAAGGGAGAGAGAGATGAGCTGGGAGCTCAGGGAAAAGCAGAGTCACGAAAAGACTCTTAGGAAGAAATAGTGATATGCTTTTGGGAAAGACTTCGTGAAGGAGACACCGAGACCCAAAGGCGTTAGGTCACTCCTGGCACTAAATTTCCCGGGCCAGTCTCTTCTTCCCACCGGACCCTGCTGGAGGAATAAACTTTAGCTTCACTGGGGCCTCCAGCCTTACACTGAATCCAGTCTAGGGCGGTGTGAATTTCTACTTTCCTCGGGCCGAAGCACTTCCGATATTTACTACCTCAGGTGAAAAAGCCCCTCAAGTCGCACTGTGGGCTCGGACTCTAGCTTTGAGGGTTCCGGGGAATCGCGCTTCCGCAAGGCGCGAGGGCGTCCGCGTTGCCAGGCGACCGCGGGGGCTCCGCGCGCTTCCGGAAATCCCCCGGGTCAGCTGACCGGCTCTCCTCCAATCCCGTCTCGGAGGCGGGGCCCGACGCACCGTCTCCATAGCAACGCCGTTGCCAGTCCGCGCTCCAGGCTTCTGCACCGCGGGAGGCGCGCTCCGATGACACCACCCACCCCGCGGCGCCTGCATGACGTCACCCGGGCTCTGCGGAGGGCCCCCGCCGACGCGCAGGTGTGGAAGCGAGCAGGGCGTGGGACGCGGCGTCCGTGTGATGTCAGGTTGTGTCAAACACCACGATGTGAGCGAACCCGACGGAGGTCGGCTTGCAGCCGCGCCTTTCGCCTTCCCGGGAACCGGCGGAGGTGCTGCGGTTCCATCTGGCTGTCTCGGAGCTGTCTTGAGTCAGGCAGTCCTCACCTCCCGGTGCCTCCCTCCTTGCATCCTAATGCCCCCTACCAGGCCGAAGATGCTAGTTGAATTCCCACGCTGCCCATTCCAGCAAGCGTCCTCAGCAGGCCCTCTTTCTAAACCGGCGCCTGTGAGATCAGCAAGCAAAGTTTGTGGCTCTGGGTGCAACCAGAGTCCTACCGAGGGCCTCACAAATTCCCAGAGTCGGGACTTGTAGTTTGAAGGACTTGCAAGGACTTCTCTTGACTGCTTGTGCTTCTCTCACATTTTTTAGCCAGGATCGAAACAGTCGACGTGGCTAAGTAAATGCCCTCCAGGTAAATGAAGTGCCAGTGTTTCCAGACTCCTGGGCGGCACTGTGCTGACGCTGGGGATCCAGTGATGATGACATCTCTGCCATCCGGGAGAAGTCATTTCGTGGATGAATTCAAGAGACGTTTGTGACCTCAGCTGTGTGCTGGGCACAGTTTGGATTATGACTGTTCATTGAGAATGCAGGGTGATTTAGGATCTAGTGCGTGGCCAGGAGTCAGGTTTGATTTTGAACACAGGATCTGCTGAGTGATCTTGGGTGAGGTACAGATTCCCCTCTGCACCTTGATGTCATGATTTCTAAAAATGGGCATAATAATGCCTACCTCCTACAGGTGGATAAGAGCTAAACCTCATGCTACCATTTGGGAGACCCTTTCTTTCTACTTTCTTGTGTTTCTTCTCAGAACGTACCAGGAGGACACCACCCCCCATAGAAGACAGCTTCCTGACCAGCACCCCGTGTCAGAGGTCATCCACAGATTCTCCTCAAATTGTTTTAAAAACAGCTTTCACCCAGACGCTGCTTTCTGTGGGTCTGTACGCTGAGGCCAAGTTATATTTAAGCAGAGCCCTCCTACCTCATCCCCAAGAAAGCTCCTCTAAAACCACCTACATCCAAAGGAAAAAAAAATCCGTTTCTTCAAGTGCATGGTGACTTGAAGCATAACATGTGCAGTGTGTTAGAGGGTGGCCTGGGAGAATGGGTCGGCTCCTGGGTCTCTGTCTGGGGAGGAACAAGGCACCATAAGGGCTGGGGAGCGAGTGTCTGGCTCCCTTGTCACCACAAGGCCTGTGGTTTCCAACCCTGTCTGCATCCACGTCCCACTAAACAACAGTGGGAAAGAAAACAGACTTGCACACAAGCGGACACACACACACACACCCAGACTTGCACAGCCTTCAGAGGAAGTGGAGCACCAGATGTTCTGGGTTTCCTGTTCGATGCTTCCACAGCTGGTCGAGTCTGTGGTTGTGGTTTGTCTGTCTCGGGCTCATGTGAGAGACAAAAGCTGGGCTGACGGGAAACCTCCCCTCCCGGCCCCCCTTCCTCAGCTCTAACTGATCAGTCACACGGAAACCTGGCAGGTCAGACATTTCCTGAAACACCCAGAGCTTGGATTCTCCCAGGAGGAGGCTGACTCCCCCTCTGCTTGAGAAGCAGCCCCTGGGCTGAGGGTCAGCCCCCAGAGAACCTGGGGATGACGGCAGCGTCTCCGAATTTACTATTCATGGAGAGCTGCATCCCTGCTGAGCAGAAGGAAGCTGAGGCTAGGTTGCTAGAGTCACTGATCCGGGGCCTGGCATAGAGCAGCCCCTCAAAACACTCAGCACGTGCAGGAATGATGAGGAACAGAGAACTTCATCTCTGGGGGTTGGATCTAAAAGCTCTTGCTGGCCATCACTTCTTGCGAGTGGCTTTGGATTCAAACAGGCAAGGGTCTGACACTTGACGGTACTCCTGGTTTGCTGCAAGTAATTCAAACCTCTCTGGGCCAGGTTTCCTCATCTGTAAAGCGGAGACAGTTCTATCTATTTCACAAAGTTGTGAGGCCCAATGAGGCATGTGGATTTGCTTGATAAGTAGTCTTGCCCATAGTCACTGCTCAATAAATCCTGGTTCCCTCTTCTCTTTGAAACACAGCCATTTATTTAAGGGTTCACCAAAAAAGCCAACCAAAGCATTGATCCCAGAACAAACGCCTGGTGGGGCAGTGGAGCAGGAGTGCCGCCAGTACAGGTGTCAGCACCCATTGTAGGCAAAGGGGCTGGGGCTATCCAGGGTGGGGCCTCTAGGCTCCAGGAGGGAACCGCCAGAGCCTTCCTCTGGGCGTGGAGGAGGGCTTGTCCCTGGGAGCTCAAGGGGAGAATAGATAGAGCTTTCCTTCACCCTTTAGCTCGGTGGTGATATTAATACTTACGGCTACTCTTCAGCCTGTTCTTGGACCTGGGCAGCCAGAACCCTGCCCTGAGCCCCAGCTTTTCAACAAGGCCCCTTGAGGCCCCCTGCAGCCGCAGTCCTCCCTATGGGTCATTGCCTCTGAAGTCTGATGGACTAGGTTCAAATATTGGCTCTGACACTCATGAGCTAGCTCTGCAGCCTTAGCAAGTTACTTTACCTCTCCGTGCCTCTGTTTCCTCATTTATCAACCAGGTAAAATAATAACCACATCATGGGGTAGCTGTGCTGCTGAATTAGTGAATGTATGTAAGCACTCGGAAAAGCCGCTGGCACAGGGTGGGGGGCATCACTAAAGGTCAGCTGTCGTGTGCCCAAATGCATTTGATTTTTTTTTAATTTTTATTTATTTATGATAGTCACACACAGAGAGAGAGAGAGGCAGAGACACAGGCAGAGGGAGAAGCAGGCTCCATGCACTGGGAGCCCGACATGGGATTCGATCCCGGGTCTCTAGGATCGTGCCCTGGGCCAAAGGCAGGCGCTAAACCACTGCGCCACCCAGGGATCCCACATTTGATTTTTATAACAACTGGACGGCAGGTAGGTTCTGTACCTAGTTCCATTTCACAGATGAGAACACTGAGGCTCAGGGAAATGAAGTCAGTTTTGCAAGTTCACACAGGTAATAAGTAGTAAGGCTAAGACTTCACTCTAGTTCTTTCTCATGTGTGAGCTTTTAACCGCCTCCCCCAGCTGTACTTTTTTCTTTTCCTCGGAGCTCCCCAGCCACCCCCAGGATGCTCAGCCTCTTCCTGCCTCCAGGACCTCACCCCCTGCAGTCTCCAGCTGGATTTCAGCTCTCAGGGCAAGGTCTTGACTCTTGACTAATGTTTCTCTGCAGGAACTTATCTTGCAGAGTCACTTTTTACAAGCAGTTGTTCCTAACTGGACAATAAGTTAATTCTAGAAACAAGTGCTTCTAGGACAATTTGTATTTTAACCCAGAGAAATGGGAGGGCAGCCCGGGTGGCTCAGCGGTTTAGCGCCGCCTTCAGCCCAGGGCCTGATCCTGGAGACCCAGGATTGAGTCCCACATCAGGCTCCCTGCATGGGGCCTGCTTCTCCCTCTGCCTGTGTCTCTGCCTCTCTCTCTGTGTGTCTCTCATGAATAAATAAATAAGATCTTAAAAAAAAACAAAACAAAGAAATGGCCCTTTGGGGAGGATTTCACAAAAAGCAGTCTGGCAGGAGAGATCTTTTGTTTTAGTTGGGGAGTGGGTCCTTTGCTAAACCCTCAAAACCAGCCACTCTGGTGCTGGCTTCGTCTGATAGGAGCAGCAGCAATGGTGTGGTGCCAGGGTTCTCAAATTTGGCATAATTATGGTCTGAAGAGCTTTGAAAATGGAGGTTCCCAGGCACCATCTCAGAGTCCACGAGCTACATTTCGAGAAATACAGGCATCATGGCAAGAGACACAAAACCTAGGTTCAAGTTCTCTAATTTAGCTGTGCAACCTCAGACGGACATTAAATCCTTCCGAGCATCAGTGTCCTCATCCTTAAAATCAGAAATAAGCCTGTGTCACTCGCCTCATGGGGGATCACTGGTGAAGTACTTTGTGCTCTGTTACGTGCCTCAGGATGTGAGAGAAGTGTGTTTTTATGCAGTATTCAACCAAGGACTGCAGGGACCTTCAAAGGCAAGCACAGACGCCAGGCCCAAGTGCAAGGAAGCTCCCTAAATCTTTGGTGGGATAAGGGCCCCTCAATACACCCTCCTAAGCACTCCTTTGGGTGAAGGCTGAGGACCGGAGGAGGAGGAAGTGATGTCTTCCTTCCACCTCTTGGGTGCTGGTCTCTCCCAGTGAACAGCCTGGTAACATAAACCAGAGTGTGGTTGAGCACGAACCAGTCAGGGTGTGCTGGGTGATGGTGCAGAAACAATCTACCCTGGGTCTCAGCACTCGAACACAATACAAGTTTATTTCTCCCTCAACACCTATACATCCCAGCAGGCCAGCAGGCAGGTCTGCGGCACAGACTCGCTCAGGGCCCCAGGCGGACGGAAGGTCTATCTTGTGGCCACACCATCTGGAACACCCTGCTTCCAGAGTCAGCGGCTGGGGAAGAGAGCCTGCAGGATGGGGCATGGGCTTTTTACTGCCGTTGCTCAGTTTCATAGCCTCAGCTAGTCACCGGGCACAGCTGGGCCATGCAGGGGAGCATATGGCATATTTGGTGAGCATTCTTGCTTCTGCCACAGGATACCCCCAAGAATAGGAGATCGGAAAACCCTTGGCCCAGATTTTCAGCTTCCGTACAAAAACCCATGTCCCTTGAGAGAAAAGGCAGGAAGACTTCATTGAGTTGCTCTTGTACCTACATACTGAGAGATTCAGCTTTCCTGTCTGGTGGAGTGCCACTTTATTTGTTCGAGAAGGTGTTTTTTTTTTTTTTTCTTTCCCTTTTGCTCATTCTTGTCTACCCTCAAAACGTGGGGGAGAGAAACCATCTGCCTCAGCCAGCCAGCAGTCTGGCCCAGGCCCCCTAGGATGAAGAGAAGCTGTTCCCTACCAGGCCAAGAAATATCCCACGTGCTCCCAGGGTCCTTTGGGTGCTGGGTAGGAGGCTGCCATGGCCAAGGGGCCTCGTGCCCAGCTGCCAACTCCAGGGTCAGTCCTAGCACTCTGTGCAGAGCGTAGCTGAATGCAATGCAAACATCTCTGAAAATGGAGAACACTGGACTGGAACCCAGCAATTTGGGGCAGCAGTTTTCTGGAGCACATAGCTTGGGAATTTGCCTTAAGAAAATTTTCATTCCTAGAGTGTTGGTGGATAAATGGCACTTATTTGTTTAACCTCAAATCAAGCCACAGCCCCCATTTCTGGGCTGATTTGAAAGAGTTGTTTTAAAATAGCTGAACAAGCTGAAAAGCATGGGTCTACATTGCTGGAATGGCTTTGCAGAACGCGGCGGGCTCAGGAAGTTCCTGAATTTTCCATAGAATGTGACCAAGAGGCATGGGGAGGAGGGGAGACAAGCAGAGCCCGGGGCCCCTCTCCTGGAAGACTGCACGTTGGCTGGACTGTCTCTGCGGTGGGTCCAACCTGGTCCTGGTCAGTGTCTCCTTGGGAGTTTTGGGGTGGGAGGAAATCTGGAAGATTCATTGCTGAGATCTCTGTTATTTGTCTGACCAGCCTCTGCTTCTGCTCTTTTGGTACTAGAATACCTCTGTCCTTAGGAGAATCTGTTTCATTGGTTTAGACAGGGCTGACTCAGTGGTGTGTTTAACAGATGGCTCTGGAGGGTGGACTGAAAAGCCCTGGTCTGTAGCATCTGCCAATTTCCATGGTGTAAATACTCTCATCATAGCCAATTTGAAGCTACAAACTTCACTTCACCGAACAACCAGCCCTCACAAGTACATCACTGGTGCTGATTTTACCCCAGCCAGGGATGGACACATGACCATGAGGTGCCTTATCAGAGTTCTTTAGGGTTGTCAGAGGAGGTTGGTTCTTTCCCTTGGCATGGCTAAATAGAGAGGATGGTAGTCTGGGGCTGCCAGCAGCTGTCTTGCCACTTATAGGGAGAGAATTTGTTCGAGAGAGAGAAAAAGGACACTCCTGGTAGCCTTTTTTTTTTTTTTTTTTCCTGGTAGCCTTTGAACTCCCGAATCCAGCCGTACCTGAAACTGGTGTATTCAGATATTCACATCAGTATTTCCCCTTCTTTGCCTAGGTACTGTGACTTGAGTTCCTGCCTATAAAAATGCCATGAATAACACAAATGGGCCACCCATAGGAAGCCAGTAAAATAGATCTGGTGTTTGTCTCTTGACTGTGGTGGTGATCTTACAGGTGCACACATCCATCAAGACTCAGTGAATTGTACACTCTAAGTGGGAGAAGCTTACTGTAAGTAAATGACAACCCAAGATGTTAAAAATATAGATTGGGGTATGTGTAGGGGTGGGTGGGAGTGGCTTTTTCCATATTTTTTCTGCCAGGCAAAGGTTTGAGCAGGAAAGAAAGTGAAAGTAGAACCGTTCTACCATGTCATGTCAAGTGGTTCTTATTCTAACCTGTATCATGATTTATACCCACCGGCCTGCTTACCAGCTGGGACTCCTTGAAGAAGAAAGAGAGGAAGGTAGGACGGAAGGAGGGGAGGGAGGGGATGAGGAGAGGGAGGGAAGAAGGAAGGAAGGAAGGAAGGAAGGAAGGAAGGAAGGAAGGAAGGAAGGAAGGAAGGAAGGAAGGAAGGAAGGAAGGGCCTTTCTTGGAAGCGGGAGAAGCAGAGTTCTCCCAAGCCGAAGTTCAGTGTTCCCTTCTCTCGCAAGCCCTGGAAACCAGCCAGAGTTGCCATTATCCTTCCCAACCACTGAAAGTAGCCTTTAGAGCAACCACACAAAAGCAAATGGGGCCCAGCAGAGCTTTGCAAGGTGCTCCTTTGAGGAGGAGTTGAAACCAACCTGCTACAAACCCGGTTTTCCCTTTCTATCTCTGGGGTCTAGGAGAGGGTGGGCTCTGGACTACGAGGGAGGGGAGAGCCTACGTTCGGCCTAGGGCCCCGGTCCCAGCCTCCAGTCCTGGCTCAGGGCTCCGAGGCTTCTGGCTCACTCCCACCCCTCTTCCCGTTGCTTAGGGCACCTGGGCCAACATCTCATCTGTGACACCGGCTGCTTAGTCACGATGGAGTTGAGAAATAATATTGGTAACAGCAGCTACTGCTACTTCTATCAGACTATTTGGCTGCCCACCCTGTATCTGGATCGGCAAGCACAAGCTGATTTAATTTTCACAATCCTAGAGTTAAATTCTCCGATAATTGCCATTATATAGATGAGAAAGCTGATGCTCAGAGAGGTTAAGTCATTTGCCTGGGGTCACACAGTGAAGAAGAGTCATTGCTAGGTGTCAACTCAGGTCTGTCTGGCCCAAAACCTAGCTTCCTGACCACAGAGGGCAAAGCACTGAATTCATAGTAATCAGCCCAAGCCACGTGAGCCATCCTAGGCAAGGTGAATTCCAAACGCCTGCCGCCCGCCTGTGTGAGAGTGCTCTGAGCAACACAGCTAGGGTAGAGGTTCCCAGGTACTGATCCCCACCTGCACCCCCCGCCAAGATCCTTGGGAGATTACTGGGGTGGGGGTAGAATGGGGCCAGTCGGCTACCATAGATCGGATCATCCCGGGACTGGCTCATGGCTCTGCCAGAGTGGCTGGGCACGCTTGCCCTCCCTGGCATGGGTATTATTCCAAATGTGACATAAGTCCTATTCAGTCCAGCCTGCCCTACAGGCACCCCTCAGATGACTGCCTGGCCCCAGACAGAGGGAGTGCAGAGATCCACAGCCATTGATTGGCTTGCCTGTAGCATGAATGCAGGTGTGGCTCCTTGTCCCCGGTTCACTCTGGTCACGCCTGTTCTGGCCTCCTGAAGCTCCCCTTGGAGCCACCCCCTTTCCCACCAGCCCTTGTCTGCTGAGAGGCTGCTCCAAGGAAGGAACCGTTTTTGGCTGAAATTTTAGCTGAGTTCCAGGGATGCTGGCTTGGTCTGGTTGGGCAGTGTGGATAGATGGAATGGGGATGGGAGGACATGATGGCACGAATTGGGAGGGGCCATAGGAAGAGGCTCAGATGTGGATGGAGAGGAGGAGAGCGGAGAAGGAGGAGGGGATGGGTATGAAGTGGCAGGGTGGTCCAGCGGATGGGATGTGGACCACCAGAGCAGGGAAGGTCCGTGAGCTTAGTGTGAAGGATGGAGGCTGAAAAGCAGGGAGGGGGAAGTGTGCCCCCCCCGGAGGGGGGGGGCTGGAGAGAGGAAAAACACCAGAGCGATTAGAGCAAAGAGAGAGCAGAGTGGGGTTATAAAACAGTTGTAAAACATAGTTATAAAATGATTATAAAACGTGACTGACTGGTGCTGTGTGCTGGGAGGGCCCAGGGGTCCTGGGCTGGGGAGGGCTGGGGAGGGCTGGGGAGGGTGGAGCTGCCCCAGTTTGGGGATGAGTGTCTGCTCTGGGTGGCTGCATGCCACTGTCTGGGCGTGTCTGTGACCGGCAGGAAGCCAGGCAGGGGCACCACCCGCCAGGTTTGGGCCTCGCTGTCTGTGGGTGTGCAGGGGGCAGCTGAGGGCCGCTCCACCCCAGGGGCTCAGAAGCCGACCTGGCAGCTAGAGGTGGGAGGTGTGCTAAGCACCATGATCTTTTCGCTCTTCAATTTTCCAAGCATTTACAACCCTGTGACCGGCGCTAGGTACACTCAGCTTTAGCATGCATTTATTTAATTTGCCCAGCCCTCCAGTGAAGGAGGCACTGTGCCCGTAGCTAGAGTCCAGTCTTCTGGGAGGTAACAAGCAATGGACCCGGGTCATTCCAGGAGCAGCTTGTCACTCTGTCTCCATGGAGAGGGGCAGGAGCCCAGCAGGGGCTGAGGCTGCTGGGGGCCCTCACATTTGACCCGGGGTGGCGGCTACCCCCCAGTGAGGGTAGTCGACCAGGAGTGCCCTTGTGCGTGTGCCAGGAGGGCAAGGAGACTCCAAGTGAGCGTGTGTGCTGTGTGTGCACGAGCACGTGCTGCGGGTGTGCATGAGCGCGAGTGGGGCGGGGGTGTGTGCTGCGTGTGCATGTGTGGGTGTGTGTGCACGCGTGTGTGCAGGGTGAGAACGTACGCTGCGTGTGCCTGAGGGCATGCGGGGTGGGAGCGGGAGCCGGGGCAGTGGGCGTGCAGGGTGTGTAGCGGCTCTGGGCGGGGAGCCAGCGGGAGGGGGGCCAGGGGAGCCCGGTAGTCTGGCTGCGGCAGGAAGTCGCTCGCCCTGCGTGTTCGGTGGCGTCGGAGGGCGCCTGCGGAGCCTGGGCCGGGACAGGATGCTGTGGTCTCCACAGAAAAGCGGGAACCAGGGAGGGAGTGGAGGCCCGGGCAGGGTGGGCGTGGGGCAGGTGCCCTGGCCTGGAGGCTGGAGGGGGGCCCGGCTGCTGTGGGGGAGCCACCCTCAGACACGGAAGAGTAAGGGGCAGGGGCTTTGCCTCCTGTTGGGGGGACGCTTACCTGTCCGTGTGCCCGCCGCCCGCCTGGCATCTCATTGCCTTTCCACCTCCTGGCCCCTCTGCTGGTCCCTCCCCGCCAGTCCAGGGCCCCGGAGCCCCATCCCCGCCCCGGCACCCTGCCTTCTTGGGCTCTGTCGCATTTCCCACCCACGGAACAAGGGTTTCTCCCTCATGGGCCCAACTACCAGAACTAATCTTTCAATGCTCCCCACCCTCCCCAGCACCCTGACCGCCATAGCCCAGGGCTGAGCTCAGGGATCCCGTATAAAAACCTGGCAGGTGGGGAGAGGGTCCCCAGTGAGACCTCATTCCCATGTTTCTCCTAATACCATTTGTTGGGATTAAAGATGGGGGGGCTTTGGCATGACACCCACGCGGGGCCTGGGTCACTATGTTGTTTTGCACGTCTCGACCTTTCATACTGTAATCCTGCATCTGGAAATTTAAGAATTTGACGCCATCTGGAAATTTAAGAATCTTAAAAACACAAAAGACTTTTCCATGTGAAGGTGTTCACAGTGGTGTTATTTGTAACAGTGAAGAATTGGAAACTCCCCGTATATGCTAAACATGGGAGAGCAGCCACAAGAATAATGTAGTCTATACACATAAATAACAGACAGACATTTTTAAAAGAGCATGATAACTTGGTGGTCACATAGAAAAGTTTTATAATAACATAAAATGATTGTAACTGTGTTGTGTGTTGTGTAACACACAACAATATCCCCACACCCAAAATGTTTGCATAGAAGGGACAGCACAATGTTAGAACTTTGGGTGATTTCTGATTTCTCCCTTTCACTTTCTGTAACAAGCATGAATACTGACACCAAGATTAATCATACCATAACGATCTGTTTCTTTTTTTCAAGATTTTTATTTGTTTATTTTAGAGTGAGCATGAGCAGGAGGGGTGGAGGGAGGTAGAATCTCAGTGAGGAGAATCTCCACACTGAGCGAGGAGCCCGACTCGGGGCTTGATCCCATGACCCCAAGATCATGACCTCAGCTGAAATCAAGGATTGGATGCTCAACCGACTGAGCTACCCAGGCACCCCTTAATAATCTGTTTTCTTATCTTGAAAGTCATATGTATTTTTGGCAAGACAGTCCAATAAGGAAAAGAAGAAAATAAACATGGTAATATTTTGTGTATTTCCTTCCAGTCCTTTCTCCGTGCATATTTCTACATCTATAAATAGATGCACTTGGTTGACTAGGGAAGAAAAATCCCAAGGAATTTTGGAGGCGTTCTTTCTGAGCTCGGAGGTCTCAGTTGCCTGGAAGTGTCCTACGGCTGTGGGAAGTTAGGCCACTGGCCCAGGCTCATGGGGTAGAGCTGCTCCTTGCTCAGAATCTCAGGCCAGGGGAGCCTGCCACTTTCGAACTGGGAGCCATCCCTTGGGAACCAGCTCATTGACCCGCTGTGCCCAGGCCTGCTGTCCCCAGGCCCATTGTCTGCACCGCACCTTCCTGTCTCCTCTATTGCCTTCTGGGGGACAGCAGAGCAATCAATCTGCTAATTAATCCTGACCTTTCCGAAGTCTGAAGTCTCCAACCAGTGGGAGACTTGCCATTTTCAAGTGGTTTGGGCAGCTGTTGGCCATGGGTGGGTGGGAGCGGTTTCTATCTCAGTTCCATGGGTTGGCTGATCAACAACAGATTTGGCCCTGGAGCTCTGATGGGGTCAGAGTACGCCTGGTCCTACCCTGAGTCGCCCTGCTGAGATGGGAACACTTCTCCCAGGGGTCTGGCCAAAGCCTCCGCCGCCCTGGCCCCCTGGGAGTCTGCTTGCCGCATTCAGGTGGCCCTACAGGGCAGTGGACTCATTTACCCCCACAGGTTGGGGCCAGCCCAACTAGCCCCCCACCCCCTTTCCCAGGACTAGGATTGTCTCCTGGGCCTTGATCTCAGGGAAAGCACTGCCTTTGCTCTTCCTAGGAAATGCCCTGCACCCTGGGGAGGGTGGGGGATAAAGGAGGTGGGGTGTGAGGAAGAGTGTTCTCAGCGGAGGACCCCCTCCCCTTCCCATCTCCTCCCTCGCCCCACACCCCATCTTGTGGCCACATCTGCCCCTATGAATAAGATCCTGTGATTCAGAGCCTCTCATCCCCCTCCCGTACCAACCCCCCCCAACCACCCCAGCCTCTCAGCAGCTTTCTGATAACCACAGCTGTGTTTCTGTCTTGGTCAGAGGTGAACATGAATCAAGAGTCACTGGGTTCTGCCCTGAGCCGACTTTCCTTTGCAGCAGCCTGTTTCCACTTAGAAGGCAAAACAGGTCAAGCTGGCCAAGCCCTGCTTGCTGGGTCAGGGCGAGGACAGGGTGGGGAGGCTGGGCTCGGGACCAGGGCAGGAGTGGGAGGGTGGGACAGGGGCCCCCAGCGACTGCTGTCTGCACTGCCCTCCCGCGCCCAGGCTGGTACCAGGCACAGAGGAGGCCCTTGGAGTATTTTTGCAGAATAGATGCTCCTCCCAAGCCCCAGGGGTACATGGCATGGGATATGGTCAGATTTTACTTTTTAGTGCTGGGAACAAATTATTTGGGGTCATTCTCTAAAAGCTTAAATCTACCCAAAGAGCATCTGCTAAGCACCCACTGGGTATGGAATCTGTGCTTTGTTTTCAAGGGAAATCTCTGTCCTCCTGTTGCTGACCCGCCACCCGGCCCAGACTTGGAGCATCGCTGTCCCCAAAGTCTGAAGCCTTCAGCCCCAAGGGGGAAGACAGTGAGGCTGTAAAGACATGGCCTTATGGCCAGGCCTGGTATGTTGGAATTCAAATGAACTTCTTGGCAGGCCTGAACCACCCTCTGTGCTGGGAATGGGCCCTTCCGATTTCAGGGACAGAAAGTCCACTCAAGCTTTCCTCAGAGACTGGGGGACTGCTAGAAGGGTAACTGTGGAGCTAGAGCTGGGAGGGGGCTCAACCAGGCCACCCCAACAGGGGGGCACTGCTGTTTCCGCCTGCCCAGCAGCCCCTCTACCTGCTGATGAGAGCCTGGCTCCAGCCGGTGAGTCAATGTTCCCACCAATGCTGAGACCTCGCCCTCCTCTCCCTGGGGGTGGGCCCAGGACGCAGAGCCTGCCAATCAGGGTACCCACTCACACCTCTGGCTGCCGCGATTGGTTTAGGAATACGCCCTTGACCCAGACTGGCCAATGAGAGCCCTTCCAGGCACTTTGCTGCTGGGCATGCTCTCTCTTTCCTGGGGGCTGCTGAGTCACAGGGATGGCAAACTATGGGTGTCAGATGACCCTTGTGATGGGCGTCAAGAGAAATCTTAATCTTTGAGATATGGAGAAAGATGGAGACCTGGTGACATCATTTGAACTCCTAGATCTTGATGTACCTGAAGCTGGCCCCACTGTAAAGTTTTCAGGTAAAACCTAATAGGTGCTCCCCTCCCCCCAAGCCAGTATGAATCGTGTTTCTGTCTCTTCAGACAAGCCCACAGTTACTGCTGCCTCTCCTCCACCGTGTTGGATGTGGCTTGAGTGTCCTCAGGAGGAACCAGTTCAAGTTGATTTTCTGCCTCTTCAGATAAGCCCACAGTTACTGCTGCCTCTCCTCCACCGTGTTGGATGTGGCTTGAGTGTCCTCAGGAGGAACCAGTTCAAGTTGATTTTTTAAAAACTAGCCATGGAGGCACCTTGCTGGCTCCCTTGGTAGAGCATGCGGCTCTTGATCTAGGGGGTTGTGAGTTTAAGTTGCTCGTTGGACATAGAGATTGCTTTATTTTTTTTTAAGATTTTATTTATTTATTTAATTTTATTTTTTTTAAGATTTATTTATTCATTCAGAGAGAGCGGAGAGAGAGGCAGAGACACAGGCAGAGGGAGAAGCAGGCCCCATGCAGGAAGCCCGATGTGGGACTCCATCCCAGGTCTCCAGGATCATACCCCGGGCTGCAGGCGGCACTAAACCGCTGCACCACCGGGGCTGCCCAGATTTTATTTATTCATAGAGACACAGAGAGATAGGCAGAGACACAGGCAGAGGGAGAAGCAGGCTCCATGCACCGGGAGCCCGAGGTGGGATTCGATTCCGGGTCTCCAGGATCACGCCCTGGGCCAAAGGCAGGCGCTAAACCGCTGCGCCACCCAGGGATCCCCTAGAGATTGCTTTAAAAAAAGACAAAGCAAAAGTTGTAGCCTGGTGTACAGTCTTGATCCAGATTCTTTCTGCATCCTTGTGGCCCTCCACTCCCCCAGTCACACACACAAGCTTCTCTTGGCTGACCTTAGCATGGTAGACAGGATAATAGCCCTCCAAAGATGTCCACGCCCCACTCCCCAGAACCTGTGATTATGTGATCTCATATGGCAAAGGGACTTTGCAGATGTGATTGGAGTTAAGAATCTTGAGATGGGGGAGACTGTTTTGGATTATCTTGGGCCCCACGTAATCTCAGGCATCCTTATCAAAGGGAAGCAGGAGAGTCAGAGTCAGAGAAGGAGATGTGACAACAGGAACAGAAGCTGGAGTGAACTGGGGAAGGGGCCAGAGCCGAGGAATGTGGGCGGGTGGCCTCCAGAAGCTAGAAAGGCAGGGCTACAGGCTCCCCACTCAGAGCCTACGAAAGGAACACAGTGCTCCCAAAACCCTGATTCTAGCCCAGTATGTTAGTCTACTTGGCCCGAGATAGCAAAATACCACAGTGTAGGTGGTTTAAACAATAGAAAATTATTTTCTTACAGTGCTGGAGGCTGTAAGTTTAAGATTAAGGGACCAGAAAACTTGGTTTGCTGTGAGGGCTCTCTTCTGGGCTGGTAGAGAGCTATCTCCTGGCTGTGACCTCACCTGATCTTTTCTTTGTGTCTCTCCCTCTTCTTATAAGGACCCTAGTCTTATCAGATGAAGGCCCCACCCTGATGACCTCATTCACATTAATTACCTTCCTAAAGGCCCTATCTCCGAAGGCAGTCACATAGGGGTTGGGGCTTCAACATGAGAATTTGGGAAGAGGGACACAAATCAGTCCATAACTCTTAGTGAGATTGATTCCAGACCTCTGAGTTCTAGAAGGATAAAAAATAAATCTATGTTGTTTTAAGCCACGAAATCTGTGTTAATTGGTTACAGCAGCCACAGGACACTTGTACATCTCGCCAGCAATGCTCTGTCTCACCTTCATGGCTTCCCACACGCTGTACCTTCTGACTGGCGCTCTTAGCTGGTTAGGTCCTGCCAGGCCCTAGAGATTCAGCTCAGGTGTCCATGAAGTTTTTCTTGGCTCCATAAAATCTCCCGTTTATACATCTGTCTCTCTCAACGATGGGTGTGTATATAAACCCTTGCTGTTGACTCTGCAAAACCCAATGCTCTTGCCCTCTTGGAGATTTTGCTTCAATCAGGGAGCTGGACAGAGGGCAGGATCTCCACCTCTCTCACTTGTGTGTCCCCAGCACCTGGCAGCATCAGGTACATGGTGGATCCCAAACTGTTAAACTGACGCCAGACCCAGTGCGTGGGAGAATGGGTACCAGTCTGAAAGAGGCCCGGGGTTCCAGGCCCTACCCTTGTACAAATCCCCAGGGCTGCCATTCTGGAAAAAGTCCAGATGTGGAGTCTCAAGGCTGGCTCATCAGGCAGGGTGTGCTTTGCTGGCTCTGAGTTCCCTGGGTCCTCTCACACTTGTCAGGATTTCTCATTGCTCAGCCAACATCCAAGGCCAGCTTTGGGGCTAAGGGCACATGTAGACCATTCATCAGTCTGTGGCCTTGATGTGTCCGCTCTGAGCTGGGCTTTTCCCTGGCCCGCCTTTCTCAAGCCCATTGGTTCTCAACATGAGAGAGTCCTCCCTCCCCCGTGCTCTAAGGACATTTGGAACTGTCAAGACATTTTTGGTTGTTGTCATAAGTCAGGCTAAGAGGGTGCTAATGGCATTTAGTGGGTAGAGGCCAAAGATGCTGCTGAACATTCCTTGATGCCCAGGACAGCTCTCTTCTGATACAAAGAAGTGTCCAGCCCCACGTCAGTAGTCCTGAGGTTGGGAAACCCTGAGGCCTAATCCCACACTTTTGAATGATTCTTGGCTGGAGAGTGTTACTGTTTGGGTTATGGAGAGTTGTCACCTCTTTTTAGGAAAAGATGGGCAAAACTCTCTTGTATCGTGTCACAGTGGAGTCCTGGCCAGGGCTATCTGCCATCACATTATCTTCCTTTGAAGGCTTTCTGTTGAAACTTTGTTCTGGAGGATTCTACACGCTGGGGCTGTGATGTCTGGAGGCCACACTAGACTGAGAGTAATGTGTCCCCTGATTCACAACAAATCCCCAAGCACACCTGTGTTTCAGTCCCTGCTCATCTCAGCCCAGCTCAGGTGATTGGTGCCAGACTAAAGTCATCTTGGCCTTAAGATCCCCTGGGGTGCAAACCCTTGTCCTGAGCCTCGGAGCTTCCACTTCCTGATTTGTGAAACCGAGACAGTTATACCAGTCATTTAGAGCTGCAGGGGAATGAGATGTGAGTTCACTGGAATGTTGGACCTGGCTTGTACTGGCTCATGAAAGGCAAATGTTCAATTTTCAGGAATTTCGTGAGCCAGTGGTTAAATATAGCTATCATTAATAATTCAGTTCTACAAACTTACAATTAAATGAATTATAAGAAAAACCAAGCTAATAGATACTCTTGAAATTCATCACTTCCTATTCGACTATGGTGTCTGCTCTTAAGGATATTTGTATCTACTGGAAATACTATGTAACAGTGGCTGCTCTGCTCCTCTTCTCTACTCCAGGTTCAGGGACCTCACATCGGCATCTTGGAATCAGCCAGGGCGCAAGCATTAACGCCACAGAAATTGACCAGTGCTCATAGGACTTGCTTTGTTGTTTTGCTGATTTTCTAGATTTAAGACAGTGATGGAGAAAGGGTAAAGAGGGAGATGAAACCTGAGAGAGAGTTGTGTCTCTGGTCATTCCATTGTGAGTAGCCCTCCAAAAAATTAAGGAAAACCTCTTCTAGTGTTCAAACACTATTATCCAGTTCAGCCAGGTAGGGAAGTCCCAATAAACATCTTCACCGTCTCACCTTCCCAGAGTCTTTCATTGCAATGGAAACACCGATTAAGCTTCATGTCAAAATCCCACCCACTCTTCAATCCATGAACTATTTCTTTCGCTGAGCTGGATGTAATAAAGCATTTATTTGCAGTAAAATTTATTTATTTACTTATCTATTTATTTAAATGTATTTTTAAAAAGATTTTATTTATTTATTTGACAGAGAGAGCATGAGGGAGCACAAGCAGGGGGAGCGAGAGAGGGAGAAGCAGACTCCCTACTGAGCAGGGAGCCCAACATGGGGTTCAGTCCCAGGACCCTGAGATCATAATCTGAGCCAAAGGCAGACGGTAAACTGACAGCCACCCAGGTGCCTTTATTTATTTATTTATTTATTTATTTATTTATTTATTTATTTATTTATTTATTTATTTATTAAAGTATGCTCTATACCCAGCATGGAGTCCAACGTGGGGCTTGAACTTGCAACCCTGAGATCAAGACCTGAGCTGAGACCAAGAGTCGCATGCTTAACTGACTGAGCTACCCACACACCTCTGTGTGTAGTAAGATTTATAATGAACTTATGCATATATATTGATGGGATCATTGCCTCCCCCCACCCCCACCGGAGAACTGTTTGTTATACATTTAGCAGCACAGCATGGAAAGTGAGCCTAGATGTGGAAATTCTTCATGCAAGGAGAGGCTTCCACAGGGTCAGCACAGCCAACAGCCCTGCATCTGGAACTCTGTGTGTCTAAGCTGATATGGGGACTGGTTCTTGCAATCCTGGCCTAGAGGGTCCACTCTCCCTGCCCACCAAGACAACCTGAGTGGACATCCATGGGGCTACATGGCACATGCAGAGGCTGTGTCCTGGGCAGAGGTGAGCATCTGAGAACCCGAAGTGGGCACCTCCTGGTTTGGGCAGGTCCAGTGCCTACCCAGTTTGTGAGATGGCCCAGAAACCCCAGGGTCCACCTGGACTGAGCAGGTTGGAATGGGAAGGTGTGAGCATGGGTGGCCCTTGGAGGTAGAGGCGGGGGTGGGGGAGGCCTTGAGGGGCACACTCAGAGTTAGTCCAGTCTAGCTGGCAAAATATTGGGTACCAGGTCATTTTCACTGAGTCACTCAGTCATTCAGACAGCATACTGGATACTGCCAGAAAGTATCCCATCTATGCTGGCACTGAACGGGGTGCAGTCATTCAGCTCATTCATCTTTCCTTCTCTTGGAGAGAAAGTTCTAAGAGAGAGAACTAAGAGAAAAACAGGCCCCAGTGGCTGGAGAGCATGGCTGGAATTGGGGGTGGGGTGGTGCCAGCATGGCTAGGTGGGAGGATGTGTTACAGTGACCACTGTAAACAGTAAACTCTAAGCCTGGCTCATGTGTTGCTCCTTTACTAGTAAAGCTCATAAGCAAATGTTGGTGGAGTGAAAACCATCAAGAGATGGAAAGCTCACTGCTGTGCTTCCAGGGGGAAGGAAGGAAAGGTTCTTGAATGTCTGAGAAGCTTCATGAGCGTCATTCTTGGAGGATAAGCCGGGTAGGAATCTCAAAGTCTGTAAAGACCCCCACCCACTGGGCAGAAGCCGAAAGGACACTATTCTCAGCAGGATGGAGCTGCCCAGGGAGATGGTTGGAGCCAGGGAGTCCTTTCCAAAGACCAGGTACCTCTTGCCTGGCAGGACAGGCATGTGAGGTCAGTAGGGCAGCCGAGTGAGCACTCAGGCTTTACGTAAAAGACCCAAAGACGAACCTTCCTGGGGCATTTCGTCCGAACCCCCTTCCCATGCCCCCTCCTGCTGGGAAGCCCCTCACTGTTTCACACATCCACCCCTAATGGAGCCAGATTTAGCAAGAAAAATAGGATGCCCAGTTACATTTCAATTTCAGATAAACAACAAATAACTATTTAATGTAAGTCTGTCCCCTGCAACGTTTGGCAACTCCATACCTCCTGTGCCTACCTGAACCAGTCCCTGGGCCAGCACCCTTTCTCCCCAGCCACCCCTCTATGTGGGCTGGCTGCTGAGCAAGATGGGCTGAGCCAGCCCCAAAGCAGGGAGCCAGGGTCACATCCAGATGCAAGGAGGAGCCCAGGATCTGAAAGACACAGAGAAGCAGAGGGGGGTCAGGCTAAACCTGTGAGGGCAGAGCTGGGCCTGAACCCGCATCAGGTCTCAAACTCTCTCACCTGCTAAAGGACTTGCTGGCACCTCTCTTCTCTGAGCCCTTGTTGTCTGCCCCATCTGTCAGATGGGGATAATAATACTACACACAGGTGGCCGTGATGGTTACAGGGGATGGAGGGCACCCAGCACAGTGCCCAGCCTTACCGAGTGCTCAATAGATGGTAGGCATGACCATACGCTTATCCATTACTATATATATCATGTCATGTCATTACCAATGATTATTTATCACAATAATGAGCTATTATTGTTGTAGACTGGACTCTGGTTTTGCTGATTGTTCTACTGCCAGCATCTAGAATGGTGCCTGGAACACGGTAGGTACTCAATAAGTATGTGCTGAAGGACTATATCATGGGAATGAGAGCTTGGCCTCCAGGTGGCCAGGAAGGGACCAGGCACCCAGCAGCATCCCTGAGGTGGGCCTGGCCCATTCCTACCTGACCAAGCCACCCAGCATTGCCTGAATGATAAATAAACTAGACACATGGGAACATAGAAAACCCAGGCTGAAATGTGTGGCTTCATTTCCGCCGAGTTCTGGGAAATCAGACCTTTCTGACCTGGGACAGGAGGTGGGTGGCCTCTCGGTGCATCTGGGAATCCTGGCTCATCGTGGTCCCCTGTGGGGATGGAGCATGTTGTGATCCCAGCCCTACCCGTCCCTCCCGGCAGATGGAGAGGAACCTGGGAAAACAAATGCAGGATAGACAGC
Organism: Canis aureus; assembly: GCF_053574225.1. Lineage (NCBI taxonomy): Eukaryota > Metazoa > Chordata > Mammalia > Carnivora > Canidae > Canis > Canis aureus. The sequence goes on from NC_135613.1 coordinate 26,309,145, forward strand.
CACGGCTTCTGTTCCAGACGTCCCCCTGCCTGCCCTGGCCCTTGCTGGGGCCCCATCCCTGTGGCGCCCAGCATGCCTGGCCAGCGCTGCTGAAGGACACCGCAGCACCCAGCTCCGGCCTGAGCTCAGAGATTGGTCCCCTGGTCATTTGAGCAAAGGCACTTGCAAATTCCTGGGACTCTGAGCCCACAAACCCCAAACTCAGCATGTTTGAAGCTGAACTCCTGGCCTCCCACTGGGAACCTGCTTCTCCCCTCGTCGAGGAACACCTAAAGATTCAAGTCAATCACAGACACGATGACACCTCACTCCTGAACATTTATTTATTTAAAGATCTTTATTTTTATGTATTTATTCATGAGAGACACACAGAGAGAGGCAGAGACATAGGCAAAGGGAGAAGCAGGCTCCATGCAGGGAGCCAGATGCGGACTCCATCCCAGGACCCCGGGATCATGTCTGGCCCCCCTGCCGCTCACCCACTGAGCCCCCCAGGTGTCCCCCTCCTGAACACTTAAACAAGTGCCTTCTAAGATCAAGGACAGTCTCTTGTGCTACCAAAATTCCATTTGCATACCCAGGAATTTAACTTCAACGCCCGAAGAGTATATAAGGTGCAACCCATGACTGAATTCTCCAACAGCCCCTGGAATTAGCTGTTGTCCTTATTTTGCTTTGATCCAGGATCCAACCAAGAATCACACGCAATGTCCGGTGGTGCGTCCCCGTCGCCCTTCTGGCAGCACCTTGCCCACTGAAGCCCTTGTCCTGCCCCACGGAGCGGCTTCCACAAGCTCCCTGAGCGCAGGCCCCAAGCCTGTCTCCGATGGTGTCGCCCCGCTGCCCGGTGTTCCCAGTGTAGGGACAGCAGGCAGTCCATGCTTTCTGAAGCCGAATGGAGGAGACGACACACGTCCTGGGTGCTCACAACTCTCCTGTCCCTTCTCTGGTGAAACCCACCTCCTATAAAGAGGGTGCAGCTGCGGAAGCGCTTTGAACTCAGACCTTCACTCGGTCTAAACCATCTAAACCGCCTAAGCCGTCTAAACTGTGGGGTGTGCAGCCACGAGGGGAACGGGACCGAGGGCAGCTTGCAGCTCATCTTCGCTCTCCGTTTTTTTCCCTCTGAGGCTGCCCTAGTCTGACAGGGAGGGAGGCGAAAGGGGGCACCTGGGCAGGGATGTGGGGAGGAAGGGCCAACCGGAGCATCTTTCTGGCTCTTTCTGAGGATCTTTTATCTGTACCCCATGGCCATGAATGCCCAGGAGGTCTGGGGGATCCGGGTAAACGAGGCCGCGCAACGAGGACGCAGCAAATGCTTCCTGGATGAGGGACTCACTGGGTCACTCGCTCTGCAAGGCCCTGGATCTGGCAGGGAGAGTGACATGCTGGCTAAAATAACAATGGCCCGGACTGGGTCTTTGGAGGGGCAGGAAGGCCTTAATGGCCCTGCGAGACGGAGAGGTCATTCAGAGTCACCAATATTTATTGACACAGCCATGACTGTTCCTGGGACAGCTGTGAATCAGAGGAATTGCCGGGAATAGCACTCAAAGGCCAGACTCACACTGTCTGACCAGCGGCCGGCCGTGTCCCTCCCTCACCCCTGCCCCCAGCAGTGGGGCAGGAACCTCGCTGGGGCCCGTCCTGCCCGGACTCGGGTACTGCCCATGCAGGCTGGACGCAGCAGGGTGCCTGCTTCTGTAGCCTCCTGCACTAAGCCAAGACGAACCTCATTCCTTTGCTTGCTCAGTGCATCTTATTGAGCACCTACTGTACACCAAGCAGGGTTTTAAGCACTGAATTTGGTTTGAATAACCAATGCAGACTGAATGTCTGCATTTTTGAGCACCTACTGTGTGCTACGTGTGATCTGGATACTGGGTTCCAGTTATTGGTCTTTATTTATTTATTTATTTATTTTTTAAATTTTTTGATTTTTTTTTCGGTTATTGGTCTTTAAAAAAAATCTTATATATTCATGAGAGACACACAGAGAGAGGCAGAAACGCAGGCAGAGGGAGAAACAGCCTCCCTGTGGGGAGCCCGATGTGGGACTCGATCCCAGGACCCCAGGATCACAACCTGAGCTGAAGGCGGATGCTCAACTGCTGAGCCACCCAGGCATGCCTATTGGTCCTTTTTGTGTGCACCTACTATGTGTGTGTGCCAGGCATGGTATCAGAATGTTTGCCCAGGGTAATGCAAGGCAGTAAAGCCCAGAACCAGGCCCTGCCCTCACTTCCTTTGGGTCCTGACAGTGCTGCCTGGGGCTGGAGGGATGCAGTTTTCCCTCAGTCCAACAGGGATCCATGTGCCCCAAGGCCAGCCTGATAGGGGGGCAGCCCCTCAGGGGGGGCAGCAAGAGTGGGTGGCCCAGCTCCAGCCTGGGATGGGCATCCAGCCCTGGCCACTTACAAGGCTGTGCAGCCAGGCTGGCTGCGGCTCTCACCAGAGTGGCCCCCGTTGCTGGGAGACACCATGCAAAACAGTGCTGGCTGTTCTGCAAACCTGGCGTCACCCCCAGCCCTGAGGCCACTGCAAGGAGCCCAATCCCCTAATTAGAACCTGCCGGCTTGGCCCTCGCCCTCCCCAGGCCTGAGCTGACTTCAGTGGCCGTAAAACTTGCAAACTCTTTCCTGTGTGCTCTCTTGGGATGCAGCCTGCAGGAGCTTTAGAGGCGAGTCACTTCCCCTGGCCAGGGACGGGGCAGGTGCAGCTGCAGCCTCTGACCTCCCTGGCGGTGGAGGCTGTGGCTCTGGGGTGTAGGGCTGGCACACCGACCCATGCCTTTTGGGGCCTGGCACTCGGTGGGCACTGGGAAGGGACTGCTGAACAAATGAGCACACCCCTTCCCCCGCCCTGGCAAAGGCCCCTCTCCAGCATCCTCACCACCCCAGTCTGCTTCAGCCCAGCTCCCCATCCTGCGAGGGTTGGTAGTGGGTTCTTCTCTGGGCTTCCATGGCATCTGTGCAGACATACTGTGTTGCCAGGAATTCCTCTAGAGTGGGGACAAGGTTCTGTCCGTCTCTGCATCTCAGCGCCCTCCTCTTGGGTCTTGGCTCTGCTGGGAAGGAGCCACCCTTCTTTCCCAGGGATCGGAGATAGCAAAGCCTGACTTCTTCTCCCTACAGACCCCCAGAGGCTGGAACAGCCTGGGCCACCAGTGTCTCTAGCCAGGTGGATCGAACTGGTTCCAGCTCAGAGGCTACTTCTGTCCAAGTCCGGGCCGAGATTTCTACTTGGAGAAGATCCCCATGGTTGGGCTGGCTGAGGACCCAATTCGGAATCTCTGACTAATCCCAGCTGTCCGACCTCTAGTCCCTGAGTGCAAGGGAGCAGCTGGCATAATCTTCCTCCCCAAGGTTCTCCTTGGCCGTGCCTATGTGAGAGGTGGGTCTGGGTTGGGCACCCCGAGGTCTTCTAGTTCCCCCTTTTGTACCCCACAGCCTGCAGAAAAGCTTGATCCCAGCCTCTGAGAACTGTGTGCTGTGGCTTCCAGCAGGGCCAAGCCCCGCTGCAGGTTTTCTGGAAAGATGGCTGCTCTTTTCTGAGCTCTAGGGGTGTTTGTCCACACCAGTGGCAGTGGGATTCCCTGGTGGGAGGCCAGAGGGAAGGGTTGACAGCCAAGGCAGGGACTTCAAAGGGCTCCTCTGGACTCACCACTTGGGCCTCCAGCTGCAGGATAAGCTGAGCTGCCAGCCTGGCAGCTGGCAAAACATGGCTCTGCTTGCTGGAAGCACCGAACAGCAAACAAGCTGCCCAAAGGCAGCTTTCTAATCAGAGTGACAGGAGGGTCCTCTCAGGGAGTGGGGATTGAGGGTGGCTGTAGGCAGCAGACATAGGCAGCTCCTCCCCGGGGGCAGAGTACATGGGATCCCCAATCTCTGAGTGTGTGACTGTGACCCTGCTTGGTCCTCGGCCACCTCCTCCAGGGGCAGGCAACTCAGCTTATGCTGATTATTAGTTACTCATTTGTGAGTGACCATACTGGGGCAGAGTGGGGATTGGATAGATTCTGGTCATGACACACGAGGAGGAGAGGAATCTAGCACTTAGTAAGCACCAACTGCATGCCTGGCTTGGTGCTTGATGTCGGGGATGGAATGAAGAAGAATCAGCTCATGGGGTGGAGAGAGGGGAGGATGTAAGTCCAGGCTGTGGCCTGTCCTGGGATCAGCTGGGAATGGGGAGGCCAGTCCTCTGTCCTCGGGTGTGGGGCCGGTCCAGAGAATGAGGTCTTTGGTGGGCTGTGGCCCTGGAAAGGAGGGAGGAGTGGAGGAGAGGAAGTGGTGTCTGGGCCGAGGCTGCAGCTGTACCTTCCTCTGAGCCTCTCCAGCTTTCCCTGGAGGCTCCAGGCCCCCTTTCCTCCCATCCCCGCTGTGATCCAAGCAGAGTCTGTGGGCCCCCCACCCCACCCCCCCGGGCCACCTGCCTCCTGGTCTCAGGCGTTCCCGTGTGACTCAGGAGGGTGGAGAAGCAGCCTGGACGCGTCTCAGCATCCTCTTCCATCTCCTCCCGGCTGGTGGCCAGAGCCCTCCACCTTTTCTGTGGGACCCGGATGGCCTGCCTGGCTCCTCGGTCCCACGGAGCACATGGGATTTGAACCCTGTTTCCACTCAGGAAAAACCTGGTACATTCCACTCAGGAAAAACCTGGCTTGTCCCTGGGTGTGGCTGGCTGGCCTTGGCCCGGGGCCCCGTGCCAACTGTGCAGCCAGTGCCGTGCCTAGGCTCAGACACCCCAAAAAGGCTGCTGCTCAGCCTCACTGATTTAACCAAGGGGTCATTTAAAATCTCACCAGGGGCCCCTGGCTGGCTCAGTCAGTGGAGTTTGCGACTCTTGACCTCGGGTTTGTGGGTTTGAGCCCCATGTTGGGTGTGGAGATTACTTAAAAATAAAATCTATAAAGACAATAAAATAAATAAAGTTAAATCTCTCCAATTGCTGGATCACCGAGAGCCTGGAATCCATCCAGAGGACAAGCCTGCAGGGACCAGGAATTATCCCATAGCTCCCAGCTCCCCCAGGACCTGTTCTTCCCAGAGGCAAGAAGCGGCACGGGCCCTGGCCAAGCCTGGTGACTAGGCTTGCCAGATGCTTCCGTCCCCTGGAGTCTAGTGTGACAGCACTCAGGGAGGCCCTGGGTTTTTATGGAGTGGCCTCAAGGGTGACAAAAGCTCGCACAGCAGTGGGCCTCGGGGCACCAGGACTGCTGGACGCTTTAGAGATGCACCCTCCTTTCCTTCTCCCCCCAGGGCTTGCTGGGACCTTCCCAGGACACTTATGGGGAGGGGGTCGTCAGCTCCTTGCCAACAAGCACCGCGGCTGGGGCTTACAGGCCATGTGGAGGCTGCCAGGATTCGCCCATTACACCAGTCAGTCCTGTAGGTGCCAACCCAGGGAACAGTGCTGGATCCACCACCCCTCCTGTCCCCTTGTAAATCTTTTACCTCTTTTCTTTTTTTTATTTTTTAAAAGACTTTATTTATTTATGCATGAGAGACACACACAGAGAGAGAGAGGGAGAGAGAGAGAGAGAGGCAGAGATACAGGCAGAGGGAGAAGCAGGCTCCATGCAGGGAATGAGGTTATGAGGTGGGGCCCTGTCTCATGGGCTTCATGTTTTTTTTTTTTTTTTTTTTAAGATTTTATTCATTTGACAGAGAAAGAGAGAGAACACTAGCAAGGGGAAGAGCAGAGGCAGAGGGAGAAGCAGACTCCCCGCTGACCAGGGAGCCTGATGTGGGGCTCGATCCTAGGACCCTGGGGATCATGACCTGAGCTGAAAGTAGACACTTAACCCACTGAACCACCCAGGAGCCCAATTTGTGTCTTTATAAGAAGGGACACTAGAGAAGCTGTTCTCTCTCCCTGTCCCCCCCCCCCCCCAGGGCTGTGTACACACTGAGCCAAGGTCCAAGCACACACACAGTCAGGAGTGGTTGGCTACAAGCCAGGAAGAGGGCTTTTACCAGGAACTGAATGGGCCAGATCCGTCCTTGATCTCAGACTCCTCAGCCTCCAGAACCGTGAGAAATAAAACCCCGTTGTTTAAGTCATCCAGCGAATGATATTTTGTGTGGCGGCCTGAGGACAAGGTGCGAGGTGGGAGGGATGCTAAGGGTCCCATGAACCAGGAACCAAGGAACCCAGGCAGCCTCTAGAAGCTGGAAAAGGCAAGGAAGTGGATTCTTCCTGGAGCCTCCAGAAGTCAGCCCTGCTGACACCTTGATTTGGAGACCTCTGGCCTCCAGAACTGTAAGATAATCAATTTGTGTTGTTTTCAGCCGTTTTGCAGTACAGTCTGGTACAGCAGCCGCAGGAAGCTAAGGCAGGGCCCCGAGGCCCGGCCTGCCCTGTCTGCCCCGCTTCCCCTTCCCCTTCCCCTAGGAGCAGCCCCCGGCCCTTCCTCTGGGAACCCACTGCCCTGCCCGCAGCCCCTCCCCGGGCCACAGCCTGGAAACATCCAAACGGTACCTCTCCCTGCGCAGGGCAGGCCGCCGGGAGGCTGGGACTCTTGCTCAAACCGCGGGGAACCGCTCTTCCCACCGAGGTGGCCGAGGATGGACGTCAGCCCGAAGCCGTGGCTGGCCGGCTGGCCGGTGGGGGTGAGGCCCGCCCCGGGGTGCGGGCCACCCCTGAAATCAGGAACGCAGAACGGAGGGACGCAGGTGCCTCCTGACCATCACCCCAGTCAAGCCCCATCAACTTGAACTTTCCGACACGGGAACCACTAGATCCCCTGATTTGCTTAACCCACTTCCAGGTGACACTCTGCCACTTGCAACCTGCAGCGGCTTATAATAATGTCACTCACTCCCGGCCACTGTGATGAGCTCAGGTGGGAAAGAAAGGGCTGGAATTACAGCCAGCCCCGTGGGAATCATCCCCACTCTGGCCTGTCTTATCTCAACAGCGGCCACTTCAGTATTTGGGGGGGGGGGGTTAAGTGTGAATCACCGTGCTCCTCCTTGAACAGTTTCATTTGGGGAGCGTCCGTGAGAAACTGAGTCCTACCTGCTTGCTGTCTTCTACTCACCCTGGTATTGCACCAGGGGGAGGTGGGGACAGAGAGCAGCCTCGCCCCAGGTGAGCACCTGCTTCAGTTCTCCTGGGCATCCTTCTGTAAAAGGACACCCTCTTCTCCAACGTTTTATTTCTATTTGTTTCTTTCTTTCTTTATTTTTATGTAGCCTCCACACCCAGTGCGGAGCCCAACGTGGGGCTTGAACTCACAACCCTGAGATCAAGACCTGAGCTGAGATCGAGCAAGAGTCGGATGCTTAACCCACTGAGCCAGTCGGATGCCCCTTCTACTGTGTTTTATTCCGTGACGCTCCGGAACAGAGTACGTGGGGAAGAAAGCGCACGTGGCTCTCTGGAGAAATCTCGTGGGTGCACATGTGGCAACGGTGGAGTAAACGTGCATTTATCAGCGGCCCCACAGACACAGGGTGGGCAGGGCTCCCTGTGCCCTTGGGCAGTCTGGGCCCGTCGAGGTCTCCGTGGCTTCTGTTTTTCACAGTCTTGGGGACAGAAGAGCCACCACTTTTGCTTTGGGGTCTGGGTGTGATGGGCACAGTAATAATAACTATTACTTAGTATCTTCCACTTGTCGCTTGGATCTTGGCTCCAGCGTCCCCTGCTTCCTTGAGGCTGCCCTGTGTGGATCAGGGGCTCCTGTGGCCTCCGCTTTCTGGTTGGGAAGCCCCATAGTGGTCTGGAGAAAGGGGGGAGGCTCAAGGCAGGGATTCTACGCTTGTATTAGTTTCCTGGGGTTGCCATCGCAAAGCACCCCAGACTGGGGGGTTTAAACAACAGGAATTTGTTCTTGCACATTTGGGGGGGGGGTCATTAAGTCTGAAATCAAGAAATGGGCAGGGCCACAGCCTCCCTGGAGGCTCAGGGAGTGTCCTTCCCAGCCTCTCCTGGCTCTAGCTGTCTTTGAGCAAAAGAGAGACTTTATTGGCTCGTGTGCATGAAAAGTCTGTGATGGTGGCCTCACCTGAGGCAGCTCTGGATTCAGGTGTGCAAATGATGGCTGAAGAAGGCATGTGTCCCTCCTGCCAGCTCCGTGTCTCTGTGCCAGCTCTGTTTTGGATGGTTGTGCCTGGGAGCAGTGGGGGGCTCCTGACCTCCTGGCTTTGGGTTCCCAGCAGAAAGGGGGCTTCTCTCTCAATGGGGCCTGCAGAAGTCCCAGGGAAGACACTGGTGGACAGGGTCACATGTCGGGTAGGTGGCTCCCCAAACGGAAATCAGGCTGCAGTTGAGACTTCTGGAAAGGGCAGGTGCTTGGTGGGGGAAGGTGGGTGGAAGTTTAGTCACTTGGGGCTGTGGGGGTTAGGAGGGGCTGGGCAGATATGGGACTAGGGCTCCTTCCACCCTCCCTAGCAGAAGGGTCCTCTCTAGCCAGCAATTGGGAAGGAAGGGGTGGTGGTCTGTCTGGGGATGGGGATGAAGGCACTTAGGTGCCGAAGGACACCCCACCTGGCCCCAGGGCTTCAGCACCATAAACCCTCCCTAGGGACGGGGCTGCTCCTTCAAAGTCTGCCGCACACGGACGTCCCCAGGTGCTCTCCAGGAAGGCTCCGATATAGTGAATGAGCAGGATGGAGCCCCATCTGCCACCTCTAGCTATGTGACCTTGGGCCAGCACCACTGCCCTCTGGGCCTGTTGTAAAAATGGGGCCTGCTCCCCATCACTGAGAGGACCCAAAGAGGATAAGCAGGCATCTGACAGGCGCCCTGTGTGGATCTAGGAACCTGACCTCTGAGTCCCACCTTGAGGCCTGGTGATGAGTCCAGTGCTCCACAGTGTCTCCTGTCTTTCTGGGTCCCCTTCATGTCCTCTCTGGTCATCTCGTGGCCAGGCCGCTGGTTGTTCCAGAGAGGTTGGCTGCAGGTCACATTCTATCCCTCCTGCCCTGTGCATCCTTGGGCACTGCCTGTGGGAACTGATGTGTGAATCAGGAGAGGGGCAGGGGAATGAAGCCATGGGTGGGGGGTGTTGGGGTTGAGGGGGTTGGGGGAACTCTGCTTTCTCCAGGCTGGGTGTGAGTACCAGGCCTTGTGCCAACTTGGTGCTGGGCCAGCGCAGGCCACAGAGGACAAGGCATCCGAGCATCTCCATCTGAACCCAGGCCCTGTCTCCTTGCAGCGGGCAAGCCTGTGCCCTGGATGCCTCCGTTTCAGCCTCTGTGAGGGCAGGACAGACCCCCAATCGCAGGGCAGCGCTTCCAGAGCTAAGGGAGGTGGAGCATGTGCGCGCCTTGCGTGGGGCCCGGTCACTAGTTGATCGAACAGCCCAGTGTGGTTTGACTTCACTCCAGTTGCTTGATCTCCAGCTGTGCTCAAACCATTCTTTCCTTGACTTACAGAATTTCCTTCACTTTCAGTTTTAACAAGCGGATGTGGGGCATTCTGATTCTCTGGTCTCTCCCTTCATCTCCCCTCTGCTCTGTCTTTGCTCCTCCTGTGCGTTGGGTGGGGGTCGAGGGGAGCAAGGTTCAAGGTGTATGGCCTCGGTCGCCCTGGTCTTTGCTGTCTCTCTCTGGAGCCTCTGGGGGTGGGGGCGTCATCTCCTCCTGTCCTTGCCCTCTGCTCCTGTCCCTGGGGAGATGCACCCTTGCTCCCTCACCCCGTCGCTGGCAGCAGGATCAGAAGGATGACCTGTTACTTCCTGTGTCATTTGTTTGAGCCCAGTGGGGCCCATCCCCACCCCACCACCTCTCTTTGACTCTTGCTCTTCTGAGAGGTCCATCTGAAAGTATCAGCCTCTTGGTTCTTCGTAAATGTCCTTCTTCTGCTTGACTACTGGCCCCCTGGGATTCTGCAGCCCATACTAGGGGGTGAAATGAAAATTTTACTGACAAAGAAGGAGCCCGGTTTTCTGTTCCAGAGACTCAATCCAGCTGAGCCTGGGGGAAAGGAGGGGAGGTGGCACAGGGCCACCTTGTACAGGTGTTCAGGCTGTGTACTGCACAAGGGGGCCTTGGCCTATGAGGGCACTATTGTCAGTGTACACATAAACTGACTTATATGAGGTATGTGGGTAAATGTGGGAATGCAGGCCTGTGTATTTGGGTAGCTGGGGCAAGCCTCCTTTATGTGAACCCCACATTGGCCTGGACACACTTAGGGAGGCATCTGTACACTTCTGGAGCACACATGCATATGCATGTGTGCAGCTGTGCCTTCCCCTGCTGAGCTCTGGGGATGCCTTGAGGTCCCTCCACCTGCTTGCTGCTCTCAAATCCAATCCCTACCCTCACTGGGCTCCTGGGGGGCAGTCCTGAGGCAGGGTTCAAGGAATAAGTAGAGACCAAATAAATGAACAAATGAAGGAAGGGGCAAGTGACCAGACAGGGAGACAGACCTGCGTCTCTATCAGCAACTGGGAGAGAAAGGAGCCGGCAAGCAGCTAAATGTCTGACCATGTGCTTTTACTTCCTGGGTTGAGCCACGCTCCGGACCCAGGCTAGCTAGCTTCAGCATCTGTGCTGGGGGGTGGGGGTGGGGGGTGGGGGCGACGGACAGCCTTTCTCTCAGCTTAACCCCAAGTGGCTCTGGGCCTGGGTCTGCAGTCTCCCCCAGACCAGACTCGGGCCTTGGGACCAGTGGGTGGAGGGAGTACTGCCTTTAGAGTCCAGAGTCAAAGCCCCCCAGCCACCTGGGTGTCTGCGGCCCCGGCAGCAGCTGCACGGCGGAGAAAGGGAAGCACCGGGCAGAGGGCAGAGGCTTTACCAGGGCCCCAGTGGGCCCTCCAGGAGCGCCTGGCCTCCTTCCTCCCTCCCGCAGGGGGCACCGGCTCCCTGGTCCCCCGGGAATGGGGCTGGGGGTGGGGGCAGGGAGACGGGTGAGCTCTGTCCCAGCCAGCCCGCAGGGAGTCTGCTGGCCCCTCCCTGGGTTCTGGTGAGAGACTGGAACACAAAGCTATTTTTATTTATGATAGTGTCAGTGGGCTGGCCTCCGTCTAGACAGCTGGTGTTATCATTCGAGGCCATCCTGGAATGCGCAGCCCCATTTATTGAGAACAGAAGACAGTGTGCAGATTAAACAGCTCATAAAAATAAGCTAGGAGCTGACACTGGGCCGGGCAAACCAAGGTAACCGGCTAGGTCAACTGTCCACGTTGGTGTTGGACACTGGGATGTTTTCAGAGAAAACAAACCTCCATGTGGCTCTGAGGGAGCCAGTGTGCTCTGCTGGTGCCCCTCAGCAGAGGTGATGGCCAGGCAGGGGGCGGGGTGGGTGGGTGTTGGGGTGTGGGGGGAGGCTGCAGGGGCTCTGAAGTCTCTCTGCGGAGCCGGGTGCAGGCAGGGCTGAAGGAAGAGCCACCTTGCTCAGGACAGGTCTGCTGGGACAGCTGGGCCTCTGTTTGTGGAAACGTCAGCTTCCCCAGGGCCACCTAACACCCAGTCACCCTCTCCTGGGGCTTTTGGGCTCAGCCAGTGGCCAGTGCTGGTCACCCCCGTTATCTGGGTGACTGGTTGAAGAGACACATGTGCTGTTGGCAGGCTCGCCACCTCATTCACTCACTCGTTCACCTGTTTACCTGTTCGTTGGTTCACGGGCTCAGTCAACCCACAGATACGTCCTGAGCACTTGCAAGGTGCCAGGCAGTGACTCAGGCCTTGTCTTCGAGAGGTCTCGAGGCAGGTATGGGGGAGACAGACGTGAAAGCACAGACTCATATCCTGGAGTTCAAGGCCGGGGACTCGCACATGATCTGATCCTAGCACTCCCTGAATTAAAGGGCAGCCCTGTGGCTCTGCAGGAGGCAGCACCCTGGCCTCATTGCCTGGCCGTCCCACCCCCAGTCTTGCCTCTTGTGTACCTTCCAGCCCAGTGACGATGTCTACCCTCCCCAGGGGCCCTCTTGGCCTCGGAGCCTCTCTTTGGGCTGTGGGCTGTGTTTCAGAAGGCGTGTCCTTGGTCCTACCTAGGGCATGTGTCTCAGATGCCTCCACCTTGAAGAAGCCCTGGCGACCCCCACCCTAGACAAGGGTCCTGGCAGTTGCGTCCATGGGCTGTAAAGCCTCAACCCTTCCCTTGGGCCTTGGAGGTCTGGGAGGTCCCGGGAAGCAGGGGCTGGGGGCTGAGTGCCGTGTGGTGTGTGTGTGTGTGTGTGTGTGTGTGTGTGTGTGTATGTGTGTGATTCTGGAGGACATGGCCCAAATCTCCAGTTCTTTCTGGAGGTGCATCCAGCTGCCCCGGGCCTCAGTGTCTTCATCTGTAAAATGGGGATGAAGACGATGTGGATAAGGGGCAGAAAGAGTTTGGGAGTGCGCTGGTGCGTGGTGAAAGCCTCCCCAGGCTGATGCCTATATAGCTCAATTGTTATCACTTTTCTCTTCACCTTTGAAGTCTGGCCACAGGGTTTGCCAGGAGGCTCCGCTCTCTGCTAGCATCGTGGGGGATCTATTTCTAAGCTCCAAACAGAAATGTCAGTTCCTGGAAAATGGAAAGAGGAAAAGGCCTTGGCCAAGAGTGGCCTTGACCAGCCCTTCTGAACGGGCAAAGCCGCCGTAGCTGAGGCTCTGATGTGGGCACGGTGGGGCCAGTGCTGGAGAGGCCAGGCCTGGGCAGGAGAGAGCTCAGTGTGGATGAGAAAGGCAGGGACCCAGCTCTGCCCCAGCAGACAATCCCAGCACCCCTCTGAGCCTCAGTTTCGACTTCTGAGAAGTGGAAGCTAGTGGCTCCCTCGCTGGCTTGCCGGGTACGGAGTATGCCCAGTGCTTGGGAGCATCTGGTGCTGGGTGGACGCTTGACTCCTCCTGTGAACAGAGGGCCAGGTACCCACTGCCGCGCACCAGATAAACCCTGCTAGCACAGCGGGCCGGCTGGTCCTTTGGGTAGGGGCAGAAAGCAATGTACTTTCTGGTATCTGGTGACGTCTTGCTGTCCCAAGTGCATCCTGGCCTCCTGCTCCCACCCTGGCACTGGCTAAAGGTACAGATTTGTTCTTCTGCATTACCCTGCAGGCTACCCTGGCCTTTGACATCAACGCCTCTCCCTGCGCCGGGAGCCTGTGTGGTCAGAGAGGGCCCTGTCCTCATTTTCCTTCAGCTTCAGGAAGCCCAATGGTTTCTCCTGCTAACCCTTCCAGCCTTGTGGGCAGCCTCCCTACGAGGCTTGAGCCTCCATTCCAGCCTCTTTTTTTGTTCAGCCAATATGTATTTATTGAACATCTATTATGTGCCAGGGTCATGTAGGGAATCACATATGGCACCTGCCCTCCCATGCCTGTGGCAGAAGAACCTCTGGGTCGGGTCCACTCTGTCCCCGGGTCACCCCCAAAGCCAAGTTCTGCAGGGTAGCAGAACACCCTCAACCACCCAGGGCGGCAACACAGGAGGGCGTCAAGAGCCTGAGGTTGGTGCCAGTGAGTGATTTTGAGTTCCAGCTTCCCCACTTCAGCTGTGTGACCTTGTGTGTGTGCGTGGGGGTGCTATCTGAACAACCGAGGTCATGAGGCACCCCCCGTTAAAGGCTGTCATGGTGATAGTACACGTTAATGTGCGAACAGCGAGTGCTTTAGCTGGCACATGGCGAGTTCTCGAGGTTGGGGTATTGAATAGAGGTAGATGTTATGATCGTGCCTACTTTGGAGGGTGGCTGTGGAGGCTCAGAGACGTGGTTTTGTTTTCCCAGGACCACTAAGGAGTCTCAGGGCTGCAGGTGGAGCCAGGATCTTTTACCCTCGTCTATTTTTGAATCTATTATCCCCAGGAGGAATAGGCTCCAGTTCCTGCTGGGCTCCTGCCCTGGAATGACTTAGGAGGAAGGCAGCCTCAATCTATTGGGATGTGCTGGGGTTCTTTCCACTGCCCGTCAGGCCCCATGACACTGCAGCAGCATCACAGGGCTGACCCGCTGACACCGTGCAGTGCCTGAGGGACCCGTCACCATGCACAGAAGAGGCCCAGAATCCCCCTTTCTTTTTAAAGATCTTATTTATTCATTTGACAGAGAGAGAGAGGGAGAGAGAGAGCACAAGCAAAAGAGTGGCAGAGGGAGGAGAAGCAGACTCCCTGCTCAGCAGGGAGCCTGATGTGGGGCTTGATTCCAAGACTCCGGGATCATGACCTGAGCTGAAGGCAGACTTTTAATAGACTGAGCCACCCAGGTGCCCCATGGGGTCCCCCTTTCCCAGGACACACTGCACTGTGTGGGCTCAGAGTAGCCATCATGACTGCTCCCAGAGAAGACACCAGAAGGTAGGGCTCAAAGAGCCACAGGGACCAGCTCAGGCTCTTCTCCAGAGCAAGGACTGCTGGTGGGTTTAAGGGATGGAGCACCCAGGGCAATTCAGAGCCTCAGCATGGACCAGGAGCTGCCTAAGGATGGAAGAACTTCTGGATGTGAGCAGAACGCATGACCTGGGTACCTGAAGTTCTTTTTTTTTAGATTTTATTTATTTATTCATGGGGGGGGGGTGGCGGCACAGACACAGGCAGAGGGAGAAGCAGGCTCCATGCAGGGAGCCTGACGTGGGACTCGATCCCGGGTCTCCAGGATCAGGCCCTGGGCTGAAGGCGGCGTTAAACCGCTGAGCCACCCAGGGATCCCCAGACACTACTGTTATTACTATTATTATATCCATGCAATCCTTCAATGGCACTCACTGTGCCAGACATTGTTTCTAGCACCTTTTAAAGAGCCACTCAATGAGCAGGTCTTATCACCATCCCTATTTCACAGAGGAACCTGTACAAATGGGCTCAGTCCACCTCCCACCTCCCCCACTGAAAAATATTTATCTCTCAAAACCCTGGTAGGTCATCCCTGCCCTGATCTCCTGGTAGGGTCCATCCAGAGCCCCTCTGCATCACTTGGAGCCCTATCTCTTGCACCTGCTGGTCTGTGCCCATCTACTGAGCATCTTGCTCAGAAGCCTGCTTTTCTTTCTTGCCTTCTTCTTTCTTTCTTTCTTTCTTTCTTTCTTTCTTTCTTTCTTTCTTTCTTTCTTTCTTTCTTTCTTTCTTTCTTTTTTCTTTCTTTCTCTTTCTTTCTTTCTTTCTTTCTTTTTTCTTTCTTTCTTTCTTCTTTCTTTCTTTTCTCTTTTTCTTTCTTTTCTCTTTCTTTCTTTCTTTCTTCTTTCTTTCTTCTTTTTTCTTTTCTTTCTTCTTTTTCTTCTCTTCTCTTTCTTTCTTTCTTTCTCTTTCTTTCTTTCGTTCTTTCTTTCTTTTTCTTTTCTTTTCTTTTCTTTCTTTCTTCTTTCTTTCTTTTTTTTTTCTTCTTTCTTTCTTTCTTTCTTCTTTCTTCTTTTTCTTTTCTTCTCTTCTCTTTCTTTCTTTCTTCTTTCTTTCTTTCTTTCTTTCTTTCTTTTCTTTTTTTCTTTCTTCTTTCTTCTTCAGATTTATTTATTATTTTAAAGAGAAAGAGCATGAGCTAGGGGAAGGACAAAGGGAGAAGGAAATGATCTCAAGCAGATTCCACACTGAGCATGGAGCCCGACACAGGGCTTGATCTCACGACCCTGGGATCATGACCTGAGCTGTAATCAAAAGTTGAACGCTCAACTGACTGAGACACCCAGGTGCCCCAGAAGCCTGCTCTTCTGAGTCCGAATCCCTGGTGTTTCTGGTGTCTGGCACAGACAGGCAGTCAAGACACGTTTGCTAAATGGGATAACAGAGGCTATAGCCCTTCTTTTCTTCATTCCCACAGGCCCTTCTGGAGGAAAGGTTTGCTCGTCTCCCTCATAGGCGGCTAGAATGCCCTAAAAAGCCTGCCTTCCAACGGTGAGTCTGGGCTGGTCTGCTGCCCCAGCTCATCCCCAGCCCATCTTTCCAGGAAGCTGGGGGTGGGGGCGATCCCAGAGGGGCACCCAGCTTCCAGGGATGGCTGCAGGATGCCAGAGGAGAAGCCACAGGACCGGGGTGGGGGGGTGTTCTCTTGCAGGGGCAGGCATATCCAAGATACTCCTCTTTCCCACTTTCTTGTAAGTGGATAAGACCTTGGGCATGTGTGGGCTCTAGCACAGTTCCAGGCATTGCCCCACACCCAGTCCTTTCAGTCTTTGCAACACCATGAGCCTAGCTGGAAGGTATCACTATTCCCACTTCACAGAAGAGGAAATTGAGGCTCTCAAAGGTGTCTGGAGTCACAGGATCAGGGACTGGTGCTGTGAAGTGCAAACCCCAGCCTTCCCGCCCCCTTGCCTGGGTCTGTCTGCGCTTCTGCGGGTGACCGTGGGCCTCCCTCTGCAGCGGTCCAGCCTGGGAGCTTCCTGAATTCCACCACCATTCCTGGCTCTGTGGTGAGGGCTCCCTGCTTGTGATCATTCCTGTCTCCGGTCCTCTGGAGGACTCAGAAGAGAGAGGGGTGCAGGGGCTGGGGCTGGGTGGTGGGGAGGAGCCAGGCTCCTCAGGGCGGCCAGGAGAGGCCGGCTGGAGGCGACCCCTTGCACTCCATGGGGCAGGGTCCCCCGGCCAGTGGGCTGTTCCTTCTGTCCCAGGGCCACCAGGCCCGGCTCCTCCCGGCACGGCCCGCAGAGGCGTCTCCTTCCAGGGAGGGCCAAACTCCAGCGCGCTAGCAGAGGATGTTTTCCTGCCCAGTGGACAAAACATTTCTGGCACTTTCAGCAGGGGACTGAACACTCTGTCCACTTTGGCTGAGTTCGGGGTTCCTGGACGGACACAAGTGTGCTTTCACATGCAGCAAGATTAATCACACAGCCTCCCTCCCTCCCGGCTCCTCACCTGCCCCACCCCTTCCCTCATTGCCCGCTCTGCTCCAGAGCACACTTCTGAGACGTCACTCCAAGTGGCCTCAGGAAGTGAACACTTGAATCATGTGCCTCCTGCCACAGGCCTCCTCAAGAGGAGGAGGGGCTGAGAAACACCCCCTCACCCCCAGCCCTGAGCCCTGTGAACCCCAACCATCTCCCGTTGGGCCCATCCCATCCCAACTCGCAGGGCTGGCCTCTGACCTGACACAGTGGCCTTGATCCAAAGGTTGGTCCTACTCGTGCCTCCCTGGAACTTCCCTGGTTCATTAGAATTTCCAGAGGTTTGGGAACCTTCCAGAATCCTCTGGATTGACTGTGGTCCCAGCCCTTGTTCCCCATGTTCTTCCATGCTTCATTTAAAAAGGCTGGCCTCAAGTGGCCAAAGTGAAATTAGTGGGTGGGACCAGGATGGGAGATCAGGAAAGAAAGGGAAAGGTCTGTGTCCAGACCTCCAGGGCCACGCCCAGGGCTAAGGGGGAACAGCCCTGGCTAGGAGGGCCTGCTCCAAGGATGCCCCATTGCAAAGCTGTTCTCGAGGGCTCAAGGTTTGTTTTAGACTCTGCCTCTCTCCAAGGGCCCAGTGGTACATATCAGATGGAACATTCCACAATCTTAGGGTGGTGGCAAGACACCCTGAAGTCAGGGTCACACTGCCACCCTAGGAAGACCTGATGCTCTGGAAATCGGGCTCCTACCCTGGCTCCCCTCAAAGCAGAACAGGCTTGGCCTGCACAGGAGGGAGGGGCAAAGCTCTACAAGGGCCCCGTGGGCCAGTGCCAGGGCCCTGAACCCGCTGGGACAAGCTGAACTCCAGCGGGAGGCAGGCTGCTAACCAGTAAGCAAGTTGTAAAAACCCAACTCAGACACAACATCTGGCAGCTGCTTCAAATAGTTCTGTGTCTGAAGTTGGAGTTGCTTGAGGCCCTCCAGTAAATCAAACCATGTGCAAAGAGGAGACTGCGCCGACCTGAAGCACCCTGCTTGGCAAGGCCCCAACCGTGCCTCCAGTCTCTCTTGCTCTTTAAATAGCCTGGGGCTCACATTCCATTTCCTTGTACGATCAATTCGGAGCTGGCCTGGCTGGAGAAGCTGCAGGATGCGAGCTACCTCATTCGGTCTCAAAGAAAGATGGAGGGAGATGGGCACTGAGACTCCATCCTACCCCTGGCCCAAACTCTGTTTCTGATGACCTCTGAGCACTGCCTGCATCTTCCAAGACCCTGCGACCCCTGACTGTAGCTGGCCAGAGGGACACCCAGAGAGAGCCCAAGCACTCTGTCTGCTGTCAGGTTTCCCATTCTCCTCACATCCTGCCCTGAGCCTGGCCCTATGGCTTCCACGTGCAGTCTTGGTGCCCACCCTATAGAAGAACAACCATCCATCCTAAAGCAGATATGCTCCGGAAGAGACGGGGGCAGAAAGGACATGCTGGTGTGGCTAATGATGCTGGGAATCCTTACTTTGTTGCCAGCACCCACCCTGAGACTGGCACTGGGTTACGTTCTCCATGCTCATCATTTTGTAAATCCTCATGATCAATCTAAGAGGAGGTACTATTCTGAGCCTTGGTCTTTTCTTTTTTAAAGATTTTTATTTTTTAAGTAATCTCTACACTCAACATGGGGCTTGAACACACAATCCCCAGATCAAGAGTTGCCTGCTCCACTGACTAAGCCAGCCAGGCGTCCCTAGGTGCCCTGTTCTAAAGATATGTGTAGAGGGTTGGATGATGGTCCTCAGACAGGTGGGTCTACGTCCTATACCCCATAACTTTTGAATATGACCTTATTTGAAAAAAAGCGTCTTTGGGCGCCTGGGTAGCTCAGTGATTGAGCATCTGCCTTCGACTCAGGCCATGATCCTGGAGGTCCAGATTGAGTCCTGCATCCGGCTCTCTGAGGAGAATTTGCTTCTCCCTCTGCCTGTGTCTCGGCCTCTCTGTGTCTCTCATGAATAAGTAAATAAAATCTTAAAAAAAAAAAAAAAAAGAGAGAGAAAAGAAAAAAAGGGTCTTAGCAAATGCCATTGAGTTAAGCATCTCAAGATGATTTTGTCCTGGGTGGGCCCTAAATCCAATGATGAGTGTCCTTATAAGACAGAGACACAGGAGGGAAGACCACATGACGACAGAGGCAGAGGTCAGTGATGTGATCACAAGCCAAGCACCGCCTAGAGCCACCAGAAGCTGGAAGAGGCAGGAAGGATTCTCCCCTCGAGTCCCCGACGGGAGCACAGCTCTGTCCACACCTTGATTTTGGACTTCTGGCCTCCAGAACTATAAGAGAATAAATGTGTGTTGTTTTAAACCACCCAGTGCATGGTAAATTATTACAGCAGCCACAGGAACCTCATGCAATTTGGAAATTGGGGGTCAGAGTGACAGCACAAGACCACATAGCTCTTCACTGTTCCATACTCTGCCTCCCTGATTATGAGGCTGATTTTTAGAAAACTGACCTCATTTCCATCCAGCAGGATGGAGGCTCTGGGGCCCAGGCAGTTTCCCTGCAAGATGCCTTCCTAGGAAAGCCTTATTCACCAACCTCTGAGCATACAAGGGTCTGGGGGAGTCCCAGGCAGTGTGTGAGACATCACATTAGCTGCTTTTATTGACCACTTACTATAGGCCAGGCTGTGTTCTACGTTCTTCACAAACCTGGGACTCACTGAATCTTCACAGTAACCTCAAGAGAGGAAATTTTCTCTCCGTTTTACAAATGAGGAAACCGAGACAAAGGGAAGCAATGGGGGAGGGAGTCAGGGAACACCCCCTTGGAAAGCCAATTGGAAGTGAAAGAAGCAGGACTGAAAGGTTACATGGAATATGGTCCAGTGCACAACAGGCAAATCCGTAGTGTCAGAGTGCAGAGTGGTGGTTGCCAGGGGCGGGCCAGGAGGAGTGGGGAAGGACTGCCAACGGACACGGGGTCTCCCCTGGGAGGATAAAAATGTTCTGGAAGCAGATAGAGGTGGTGGTTGCACAACATCACAAATGTGCTAATGGCACTGAAGTGTACACTTTAAAATGGTGAACGTGGTATTTTATGAGTTTTACCTCAATTGTTTAAAAACCCAGTTTGAAAAGGGAGAGGTAGGAGTCCTTGTACCCTGTACCTTCTAGGTCTTAGAGGGTCTGAGTAAGAAACTACTGCTGCCATGTCCCAGACGGGGTACAGCAAAGCTCCTGAGATCCTTGTTGGAAGTCACCATCCTGGGTGCGCTGGGGTGCTGGGTGTGCATCCCTGGCTGTCCTGGCTCCGGAGCCTGGACCCTCTGCATGGTCCTGCAGACTCAATATGCAGACCAGCTCCACGGTGAAGCTCTTTGCTTTACAGCTGAAGTTTGTTCTACTTGTGGCCATCACAACCCAGATGGCAAGTTTGTTTAACACGATCAGTGGGCAGGAACTTCCCAAAGTGCTTTGGTTGAAAAAGCTGTAAAAAAGTGGGGCCAATGGCCCAGGTGGAAGGAAGAATGGCTTGTCTGCTCCTCATGCTGTAAAGAGAGGAGACAAGACACAATCGGGGAGAGACATGATCCTGGGGGGCACTGAGGTCATGGGACCCACCTGGGGAACCCCCAGTGGACAGCCCTGCTGGACGGCACCTGCACAGTGGCTCCGAGCTCCTGGTTCAGCTTTCTGGACTAATTTCCTTCGGAAAACCAAGGTTCCCTGCCTCCACTCTGGTATTTAAAAATTTTTTAAAAATTTATTTGAGAGAGAGAGAGAGAGAGAGAGCTCATGCACTAGACGAGGGAGGGGCAGAGGGAAGGAGGGAAGGGAGAAGCAGGCTCCCCGCTGAGCAGGGAGCCTGAAGTGGGACTCCATCCTAGGATGCTAGGATCACACCTGAGCCAAAGGCAGACGCCTAACCGACTGAGCCACCTAGGCGCCCCCACTCTGGTATTTTTCTCAGGCCACCTGGCTCACTCTTCTAGCCGAACGCTTCCTCACCCAGGAAGATGCTGGCGGTGCAGCCCCAGCTGGGGACTCTGCGGGACATTTGCATGTGCTCTGAAACTCAGGGTAGGGAGAGCTGATTTCCACGGAATCACCCCCACACTGGCGGTCTCCAGACTTCTCTGACTCATAGCCCCTGAAAGTCTCTGAAGGAAATGGGTACAACTCTGCAGATACCCCAGGCCAACGCATCAGACTCTGCTCCAATGTTTCACGAGGCAGAGTCCTGGACTTTACCAACTGCATCAACGTTTCTGGCATTTTGCTTTTTCCCCAGGGTGCCCTAGTGATTCAGATGCAGGAGGTACCTGCGAGGTTCAGCCGAGGGCCCCCAAGTCAGGTCCTGCTCTCTGTGTGCTTCTGTAAGACACAACCTTAGGGATGGCTGTGAGGTCTACCCTCCGAAGAGTCAGGGGAGGGATAAATGAGGCTTTGACTCTCCTGCCTACAAAGGAGACCCTGAAGGGCTGCAGCTGGGTCCAGCGGGGAGACAGACCCAGGGTAAGTCCATGCCACCTTCCATCTAGCCAGCTGCCCTCAGCCTGGGCTTCTCCATCAGGAACATTCCCTCTGCTCAGCAAAATCATTATCAGACCAGCAGCTGTGCGCTGGCCCAGGAAGAAAGGTTCCAAAGAAGTGTTAGCTTTCAGTTTTCAAGAAAGAAAAAGAAAAAAAGAGAAGAAAAAGAAAGAAGAAAGAAAGAAAGAAAGAAAGAAAGAAAGAAAGAAAGAAAGAAAGAAAGAGAAAGAAAGAAAGAAAGGAAGGAAGAGAAAAGAAAGAGAATAAAAGGGGAAAAGAGAAAAAAGGTCAGAGCCCCGCAGAGGACACGGAGGTCCGAGGCTGGGGCAGGATTTCGCTGAGCACACCAGGAGGACCGCCGGCCGCCCGCCAGCAGCTGAGCCCCAAGAAGCCCTCGGAGAGCCATGAGCGGCTTCCTCCGGGCTTGCTCGGCCAGGACATCATTTGTTGATTCTAGAGCCCAATCCCTAGCTCATGGTTTCCTCCTTGGTTGCCATGGTCCCGTACAGAAAACACAGCAAACTCCTGGCCCCGGGCAGCTCATTTATTTCAAATATTCCTTGCAGCTGGACTCCAACCATGTTTGGGTGTCTGGACTGGAGCATGAACTAATTGCTCTGTCTTCGCCCCCCCCCCCCCCCCCCCCCGCCCCCAGCTCCCCCAGCATACTTTATGGTTCAGTAAAGTCCACATTCCTCATCTCGCCGCCGAAGAGGCGCGGGAGGAAGGGTGGGAGGGAAGCCCGGTGCAGGAGAAGGAGGGGGTGCTCTTCCCATCTATGGCCAAGCCCCAGGCCGGCTACCTGCTCGAAGGCAGGGTATTAATTACAACCACATGGGCTGGTCTGCAAGATGGTTTTATTAAGACTGCTCCCTTCAACACGAAACCCTGCTCCCCCAGAAGTCTCCGGGCAGTACAAAGGGCCTTATTTTCCCTGGGCTTCCACCACCACCACCACCACCACCACCACCGCCGCCGCCGCCGCCGCCCCCACCCTGACCCCCTGCCTCCCCCTGCCACCTCCTTCAAAGCAAGCTGAGTTCCAACTGCAACCCAGACATGAACTCCAACCGAAAAAGAATTTCAGGCCACCCCTTTCCTCCCAAACACATCTGGGGAAGGCATCTAGGGCGCCCTTTCCCCCAAAACCCACCTTGATCTTTAGAGACTTTAGCCAAGAAGAAAGAACATTTACCAGGAAGCTGGTTTAGGGATGTTTGGACCGTTCTCAAAGACCAATTCCAGTCCAGGAGCTTCCATTTTCCAGAACAGAAGCGCACAAGCTTTTAAAGCATTTGTTTGCACACTTGCTGATGTGGCGGGCCCTGTCCTACAGCCTCATCTCATCCTCGCTGCCCTCCTAGAGATGGGCACTGTGAGGATTACCATTTGACGGAGGCTCATCCAAGAGTGCACAGTGGGGGAGGGGTCAGAGCCAACATTTGAACCCAGTTCTGACTCAGGAGTCCCTGTGCTCGTCGCTGGGCCAACCCACCAACACACTGAAAGAATTTCCCTTTCCTCAGCAACTTGTCCGGAAAAAGAGCTGACACAGTCGCAAACAGTGGTCTCCAAACTCTCTTAGGCAAGGTTGCTTGGGGAGTTTGAGAAAACTGCAGATCCCTGGCCTGGCCCCAGAAACGTTGATTCTGTTCATCTCAGGCAGGGCTCGGAGAAAACGTGCATTTTAGCCAACACCTCCCATGGGATGCCCATGCAGGGGGTGTGAGGACAGCTGGCCAGGAGGCTGTCAGAGAAGGGGACATGGGACTTTGGTCCTAGGGGTCTTGGGTCCTCAGACCAGGGTGCTTTCCACAGCACCGTGAGATCCTGAAAGGCCCACCGGGAGCTGAAATGCAATCTTGCCAATTCTTTGGAAACTAGTCATGACATGTGATCCTATCTAGGAAATTTCTTGACGATTTGTGTATCACTCACCAATCCTCTGAATAAGCCTGATTTTCCTGTCTTCTCTGCTAGAGGGTGAGGGGGAGGACCTGCCCACTGGAGCTGGAGGTACGATTCCTTCTACCTACAGCGCCTGGGCCCCGAGAGGGCTCACACGGGCTTATACCCTGCCCCTAAAAAGCCCACTGTCAACTCAAGCTGTAGACACAGGCGAGCCAGAGGCTCTTGCTGATGTGCAAAATCCTTTCTGTGAGGCTCAGAAAGTCTTAGTCTGGGCTGCAGGCTCACAAACTTCTGAAAAGGGATGGGGACATTCTAGGATCACCTCTCTAGGATTCGCCTCCTGCTGGGGCTCTCCTCACACCCTCTGCCAAAGTGTCCCAGGGGATCATCTCATTATCTATTGAAAACTAGACTCAGGGAGGCCTTGGCCACGCCTCTTCCCCTTTCCCCAAGGCACACAGAGGGACTCAAAAGTGGTTTTGTATTTTAATAAACTTTCCTTTATTAGGTTACTGACTATTATTAACCATCATAAAATAGAACGGGTGTTTCAAAACTGTACAGGTCACAAGGTTCTGAGCTGAGAGGAAAGAAGGGTGGGGCTGAGGTTTGGGAAACCGGGGACAGAGGTGCAGAGAGATGACCAAGAGCCCACAATTCATCCAGCGTCCGTGGGAGACGGCTGGGTCAAGGCGGTAAGGCTGGGATCTGTGTAAGTAAAACTCTCTCGTGTGCAACATTCATGAGAACATGACCCACCCTGAAACAGGAGTGAGAAAATGTCTTTAAGAGTCTTATAGGTAAGGTTTCCTCCCCTTCCTCCCCCCTGGAAAAAAACCTCAAAATAATAAGGGGGTAATTTACATTCCTCACCCAGACTTGGCACCAATTTTGTGCTTTAAAAAATATACTCCACTGGAAGACTTTTTTTTTTTTTAAAGGTACCCTACAGCAGCTGTTTAAAACATAATTCTTACAGACAAATATATATGTATATATATTAAACATTTAAACAAATAAAGTCATCTATTGTACCTGTACAGAAATGAACAGAAGTCAGATTTTAAGAGAGTTGACTTCAAGATCGAAGAAGCGGTGAGTACGGTGGCAGGGGCTGGGGTCTGCTACGTGGGGGGGCCGTGGCAGGGCACAGGTGGCCCTCTTCTGCTGGCTGCCCCTCCTCACCCCGCCCTGCTCCTTGTGTGGCTCTGGGGGGGGTCGTGATGAGCTGAGGCTGCTCCACTCGGATGCAAAGCCCGGACAGGAACACTATGTGGAGGCCTGCGCTGGCTTCCCAGGGGCACCTCACTCTGCTCTCCCAACCCCGCCGCGCCCCTGGCTTCTCTGGGGCTGCAGACCCCACCCATCCTCCCTTCTTAGTTCTTGGGAAGCCAGAGCTTCTGAGGCTGCACATGGGAGATCTCAGCTGGGGAGGCAAAAGCAAAAAGCAACCCCCCACAGAAGACTAAGAAGTAAAACCACGTGCAAAGATGTAGGAGCTGGAGTGGTTAGGTGACTACTTGGAGACACAGGGAGCTGCCACGGCCCCTGCAGACGGGTCCCCTAAGACTCTCATATTGCACGTGAGGCTAACGTTCCCTGAGGGGCGTGCTCGAAAACCCGGAGCAGAGCCCCCTGGAAACTGTGGGCCCGGGGACCCACATAAAGACACCGTTGTGCCCACGTGAGGACATACCACAGACACAGCCCAACAAGAGGGGCAGGTGAGGCACGCATGTCCCCGGGAGGGGCAGGTAGAGCAAGAGCTACAGAACACTCCAGAGAGAGGGGAACGAAACAAGGTTTCCTTTCTAAATGGAATAAATAAATGGCTTTCGTTATTGTTAAAAGAATAAATACAGGGTACCGGGGGAGGGCTGACAGCCGTGGTGATGCTGGGCGCTCATGTGCCTGGGGAAAGTCTTGGCTTCTGCCTGGGTGTCCGTGGGGAGTTTCTGATGTCCTGAGCGTTGTCTGCTGTGCCACGGCCCCCCTGGCCTCAGCACCAGCCCTCATCTGAGCACCTCTTAGCCGCCCTGGGGTCTGCTCTTGGGGTCAGGGCACCTCCTCCTGGGACCTGGCAGGTGGGGGGGGGTCCCCCGAGCCACCCCGAGGGCAGACTGGAGCTCAGTGTAGGGCTTCCTAGGAGTCTGTTCTCTGTGTTTTTTTCCAAAGAGGGACTGTGATACGGCATGCAGGGGACTTCTGCCAATGTCAGCATGGGGACAGAGGAGCCTGTGTCGAGCGGTCGGCGTCCGGCAGGGGCAGCGGGGAGGATGGAGAGGAAGAGCAAGGACGTCTTCCTGCAGCCGGATGCCAGTCCGAGGCACAGGGTACCGCACGGCGGCAGGCCGGTGAGGTGGCACCAGGTGTTTGTCGCGCTGGCGATGCAGGGTGGAGGGTCACTGGTAGAGGAGGTAG
Organism: Canis aureus; assembly: GCF_053574225.1. Lineage (NCBI taxonomy): Eukaryota > Metazoa > Chordata > Mammalia > Carnivora > Canidae > Canis > Canis aureus. The sequence continues at coordinate 26,334,695 of NC_135613.1, forward strand.
GCCTTGAGAGAGGCCGGCAGCGGCAGCGTGTGGATGTCACCCAGACGCTCCTTCCCGAGGGCCAGGCGCACTGAGCGGCGGCAGAGATCCATGAGCGGCAGGGGCTCGGCTGGGGGGACCGAGGAGAGAGCAGGGACAGGTTAGCACAGCTCTGGATGGCTCAAGAATGAACGATGCTAACAACAACAGCAATTGTAGCGGTGTTAGGTTCTATTTCATTATTTTTTAAAGATTTTATTTATTTGTTCATTCATGAGAGACACAGAGAGAGGCAGAGAGACACAGACAGAGGGAGAAGCAGGCTCCCTGCAGGGAGCCCAACGTGGGACTCGATCCTGGGACTCCAGGATCACTTCCTGGGCCAAAGGCGATGCTCAACCACTGACCCATCCAGGTACCCCACGGTGTTAGTTTTAACACATAAATAGTAATAAGACAATTTTACATTTTAAATCAACTGTTAATAGCTACCACGGAAAACCTGCTCTGGGCCAGGTACCTTTGTGAGCCCTCATTTAATGGTTTATTACAGTTGGCTATGAGGGACTCGATCCCAGGGAGGCATTATTATTATCCCCATTTTACAGATGAGGACACAGAGGGATAGGGAGTCCAAATAACTTGCCCAGGGTTACCGTGTTGGTAGGAGAAGGAGCTGGATCCGAACCCAGGCCGCCACTGCTCTCACTCAGTGGACAAGCCTTCATTGTGCATCTGATCCAGCACATGGAAGCCAGCCTGTCCCAGCACAGGCCCCAGCTCAGATCCCATACAGGCATTCAGGAAGGGAATCGTTCTATGTTAGCCCAATGCTTGTAGGTCCTGCAGCCGACCCCACCTCACTGGTGAGGGTGCTGAAGCAGGCAGGGCCTGATGTATCCGGGTTACATGCTGGGGTCTGAATCCAGGCAGTCCGAGCTCAGTAACCACATTGATTGCTGTCAATGAGGATGTAAGAAATGCTGGTCCAGGGGCGCCTGGGTGGCTCAGTTGATTGTCTGCTCAGGTCATGGTCCCAGAGTCCCAGAACTGAGCCCTGCATCAGGCTCCCTGCCCAGTGGGGAGTCTGCTTGTCCCTCTGATCCTTCCCCCTCTCATGCTTTTTTTCTCTCATTCACTATCTTGAAAAAATACATTAAAAAAAAATTGTAGGGGCACCTGGGTGGCTCAGTGGTTGAGCGTCTGCCTTTGGCTCAGGTCGTGATCCTGGAGTTCTGGGATCGAGTCCCGCATTGGGCTCCCTGCAGGGATTCTGCTTCTCCCTCTGCCTATGTCTCTGCCTCTCTCTCTCTCTGTGTCTCATGTATAAATAAATAAAATCCTGAAAGAAAGAAAGAAAGAAAGAAAGAAAGAAAGAAAGAAAGAAAGAAAGAAAGAAAGAAAGAGAAAGAAAGAAAGAAAGAAAGAGGGATCCCTGGGTGGCGCAGCGGTTTGGCGCCTGCCTTTGGCCCAGGGCGCGATCCTGGAGACCCGGGATCGAATCCCATATCAGGCTCCCGATGCATGGAGCCTGCTTCTCCCTCTGCCTGTGTCTCTGCCTCTCTCTCTCTCTCTGTGACTATCATAAGTAAATAAATAAAAATTAAAAAAAAAAAAAGAAAGAAAAAGAAAGAAAGAAAGAAAGAAAGAAGAAAGAAGAAAGAAAAAAAGAAAGAAATGCTGGTCCAGAGACACACTCTATAGGAGGCAGAGCTGAGGGGCCGTTCCGGGCCCAGCCACCCCATAGCCTGAAGGTGCAGTGTCTACAGAAACCCTAGGTCCTAGGTATACTTCTTCCCACCCAACACAGTGAGCTGAAGGCCCAGGCAAGGGAAAGTGGAAATCCCAGTCCAGCCTCAGCAACTGGGACCCTCAAGACTGTCCCAAGCACCGCCAGGGAAACTGAGGCCAGGGCTCATGGCAGCGCTGCTTCGGGCACCTGGATTTGAGAGGAACTTCCAGCTGCAGCCTACAGCCTGCAAGAGCACTTCTGTCCTTCTGTTCCTAGACAGCCTAGGATCTGTCTTCCCCAAAGGGAAGCTCCATGCAGCCTGCATCTCAGATAAACTCTGCTCCAGAAGAAGTGTGCAAGTCACTCCCTGCCAGGCCCTGGAGGCCGTGGGGGCAGAGTGGGCCCTGGTCTCCCTGCAGTTGATTCTTCCTGGGTCTCTTCCCAGAAGCAGGGTGCAGGTGAGCACACCTGGAGCTGCTCAGGGTCACCCCCCAGCATCCTGGATGTGGAAAGAGCTGAAGTGAGGGCATCTGTGGCTTTGTCCAGGGTCTCCCCTTGACACTGAGACTTCCCTGTGACCAAAAAACCTGAGAAAAAACCCCCAGTATTTCCTTTGAGACCCCACTGCCCCAATGAGAAGTGGATCGAAGTTCTTCAATACTCACAACTTGTCTCAGAATATTAAAAATACCATTTAAAAACCTCAACTATCGATGAGCAGATCCTATGGCTGGAGGTGTTGGGGGGAAATGGGGAATGATTACTGATGTGTTCAGGTTTCTTTGTGGGAGGAAGAGGGGGATGAAAGTGTTCTAAAACCAATCCTAGTGAGGGTTGCACAACTGTTACACCCTTTAAATGTGGGACTTGTACGGCCTGGAAATTACATCTTAACAGAGCTGTTAACAAAAGAATAAATCTGAGGCTTGGTAACACATTTATTAAATTCCTGGCTTCAAAAGAAGGCAAGCAACTGCTCTTCATCTCTCAGGGGCAGTTGGCCACAGCTAGACAGGAGAAGTATCTGAAATGGTCAATGTTGTTCATGAAAAGCTTTGAAATGGGGCCTTTCCTGGACAGCACAGGATGATTAAGGGGAGCCCTGGCTGGAGGCAGGAGGAGGAGCTACAAGCTCTTGCATGCTTTGGGGGCCAAGCATTCCAGCCTCCTGAGGCGCAGGGCCACCAGGTTTCTCCACCACAAGCCCAGAGAGCCACGAGTCTCCCTCATCGTAAGTGGCCCCACACCCAGCTACTTACTTCTGCCCTGCATAGCAGCCTGACTTCGAGCAGATCACTCCCTCTGCCTGAGCCTCAGTTTCCCCGTCTGTCAGATGAGGAATCTGGACCAGATGCTTCAGTCTCCTCCAGCTGAGATGCTGAAGGCCAGAAATGCCACCCAGTGGCTCTTGGCCTGGACATGCTGAGTGGCCCTTCAGCAGATCGAGTGGGGGGAAACCAGTGGCCCTTCCTCTCGTCCACTCAGGCTCTCTCTCTGTCTGCCACATCGGGCTAGCCCCTTTTTCCCCCAGGATGTGGCTCGGCCCCCATGGGGAGACGGAGGGGCTTCCCCTCGTGGCTGGGGACACTTGAGAAAGTATCAAGAGCCATTGAATGTGGCCAGAGAGCCGTGCAGAGCGACAGAGGGAAGGTTGAGAGGGAGTTCCTGTCACACCCTCTTAGCTTAATGGTTTCCCAGGCATCGCATGGGTACCCTCAACGAAGAGATGTTTCTAAATGGCAGAGCCTGCAACACCACCACCGCGCCCCCTCCCCCCACCCCAGCTTCCTTATTCTCGGTGACAGCCTACCTGAAATTAATGTCATGACCCCAGCAGCAGCTCCAGTTAGTGGAGCACAAATCGTGTGCCTGGTGGGGACTGTGCCCCCCACAATCTACAGATGGGGAAGTGACCTGGGGAGTAGAGAGCCAAGGGCTAATATGTGGATATGCACCCAGATCTAGCCAATTCCATAGTCTGGCTCTCTCTTTGCCAACATGACGAGGAAGCTCCTGATAGCCCCTTGTGCTTTACCCCAAGGGACAAGGACCTATGGCTACCTCCTTCCACCCCCACTGAAAGCAGCTGTGTGAGATGAGGGAGCTTCCTCTGCCTGGCCATCTCTGGACCACACTGAAAAATCCCGGTACGGAGGGGTAGTGAACCCAGGAGGGATGTGTCTTTCAGACATACCAGATCTGCCTGGATGAGTTGCAGGAGCAGCAACTAACAGATGCAGTGATGCATCTTGAGCCAAAAACATGACCAGCCATGCAAGCAGCCCATGGTGGGTCTGTTCTTGGGGGCCACAAGTACAAAAACAGGTCATTTCCCCCCTGGATCTTATAGGGGACAAACGATGATGCACAGGGCCATGGTCTGATTGTTTCTTAAAGGCTGGGCAGAGACCAGGAGTACACTGGCCACAGAAGTGGATGTGGTACCGGGCCATGGAAGATATCGGTCTTGATTTCAGTTGGTCACTAATAGATCCAAGAAGGTCTCCCTACCTCAACACTTTTGATGGGGGACTGCAGGCTCTGTATCCAGCTCCATCCACAAAGCCAGGTACCCACCGAAGTTCCACCGAAGAAGTTTCCAAACAGGGAAGGGAAGAGTTTATTTGATAACCTGTACGAGGGGCCTCAGCCACTAGGCCCACCTCCAGGAAGCTGAGGCGCTCGTCCTAAACTTTACATCGTTTATATGAATGGGGTGTGAAGGGCACGGAGTTCAGCACAGAAACTGGGAAGTAAATCAGGTGCTATTTATGGAAAGTTGAGGAACTGGATGGGTATATGCAGGAACTTCCACATTTTTCAGAGAAATGATTACCTGGTGGCCTATCTGAACATGCATGGCCTGGCATGCCCGCCTGCGCCTCTCCCACAGTTCTCAGAGCGACTACACCTGACTCATGCCTCCAGGGCCTGGTGCTGTGCTAGTTCACGGGCTCAGGGTATGAACTTTGGGTCTGCGAGGTGGAGGACAGAGATCTCATGTCAGGAAGTGCCCCTGGTCCAGCCATGTTCACATTCACACCCATCGCTTTCACCTTCCTAAGACTGGCCTCATGCTTACTCCTACGAGTAGCTCACAGTGAAAATGCCCCGTGAAATGGATTCTAGAAAGTGTTGGGTGGAGGACGGGCATCTCAGGATATGTGTGCATTTCCCCTCCACATCAAGCAGTTCTTATGAAAAAGAAGCAAGACCCCAACCCCTTGTACTTGGCAACCAGGGAAGGATACTTGACACAGTGAGCCTAGAACAGCCTCTTCTCTCCTAAGTGGGATCTTTTCCCCAGAAGGAAGCCCTTGGAGGTTGGGGTGACTAGGAGGTTCTCTGGAGCCCAGCTGGAATGGAGGTGCAGGGGGGAGCCACCATCAGGTGAGGCGCCCCAGGAGGGCATCTAGGGAGGCCAGGAGGACACCTGGAAGAGGTCACCAAGTGGAAAGTTTCTTGAGGAAAAGAGCTGAGCCCTCTCAGAACCCAGAATCCTGAAAATCCTCACCATACTCTTCTGGGAGCAGTAAAAGGGAGAATTTGAAAAATGGAGGAATGTAGAAAAAAGGATTCCTCAGTGGGAGACACAGTCACAAGCTGTGGGGGCAGGGAGGACCCAGGGGGACAGGGACTTTCCCTTGGGTGACAGCCAGTCTGCGGCTTGCAAGTAGGTCTTTTCTTTCTGTGCTTCTAGGGAGGGGCACAGGCAGGCCTGGAGGCCCAGCTGGGCCCTGTCTCCCCCTTACAAAGGTCATCTCCACCCCTTCACCCCAGGAAAGAGGAAGGTGACACCACAGCTCCTCTGGCTGTGGCTTCAGCCCCAGAAGGTCTCAAGGCTGGAGGAATCAGAACTAGTGGCCTGTGGTCAGAGCTGGCTGGGGACGGTGGGGGCGGCCGCACAGGGACACATTGATCACTCTGTGCCTTTGCTCTGGGCCCTGCCCCAGCAGGGGCAGCAACTCTGCTGGGGAGGGTGTGCCTAGGACACCAGGGAAGGGCCCCCCACTTAGCAACTCTGGCTGACAAGCTCTGCAAACTGCTACTCCCTGCTGAGGTCGGGACCTGGTGTCCGGGGTGGAGTGGGGTGGGGAAGGACGGTATAGAGGTCGTCCCAGACATCCCAGGGAGCGCTGACAGGTCAGATGGCCTCCGAGGCTGTGACCCTGGGAAGAGGTACCTAGCCAGCCCTGGCCAGACTCTGCCTGTCACACTCTGCTCCCCCGGGTGGGCCACAGATCTGGTCTTGCCATGACATTCCTCCTCCTCAGCTGCCTCAGAAGGTAAAGGAAACCCTCCTGAGCAGAAGACTTAGGTCCCCTTCGACCTCACCCAACAAATACCCTATCTGAGGGCCGTCTCGCCTTCCCTTCAGGGGGTGGCATGGGGGTCTCAGGGGGAATGATCTAGAGTCCCTGTCTCCACATCTATAATGAGGGGGATAGTGTCCTCTCTTCTAAATTCAGAACTCTCTGGATCCTCGGAATGTGACCCTCTTGGAAACAGCATCTTTGCAGATGTCATCACTTAAGGTAAGGTCATGCCAGAGAAGGGTGGGCCCTGAATCCAATGGCTGGTGTCCCCAAAAGATAAAGGCAGACCCAGGAGGTCATGTGGCAATGGAGGCGGAGATGGAGTCAGGCATCCACAAGTGAGGACTGCTTTCAACCAGCAGAAGCAGGAGGGAGGCCTGGGGAGGATTCCCCTCAGAGCCTTCAGAAGGGACCAACCTGTCGCCATCTTGACTTTGGACACCTGGCCTCTGGAACAGTGAGGGAATGCATTCTGCGGGTGGTCATCTGTTCCGGCAGCCCCAGGAATCAAACACACCATCCTTTCTGTCCGTCTGTAAACCCACTGCTCTGTCAGGCTTCTGACCCCACCCAACCCTGAAGACTTCTGTCAAGGCCACCAAAGATGGCCTTGATGTCAAAGCTGATGGACAATTCTCAGCCAGCACAGCACTTGACCTGGCATCACCTTGTCCTTCTGGAAGTCCTCTTTTCATGTGTTGTCCAGGCCACTCCTCTCCCCTTGAGCCCCACAGCCACTCTGTCTCCTCTCCCCTTCAACCGCCCTATCCTGAAATACAGACGTGGCCCAGCGCTCAGCCTCAGCCCTGCCCCCTCACTCCCTGGGTGATCTCATCAGGAGGCTCGGCCTTAAACCGCCCAGCCGTGGGTGACTGCCCCAGTGACCTCGATCCAGATTTGTAGAGCTACCGAGATGTGTGGAGTGAGAGTCTCAAACTTAACTCCCCTACCCTGGCCCAAGCCCTAGTCAGGCCACCTCTCCCCTGGATGACTGTCATGGTTCCTCCCCAGCCTCCCAGTGGCCACTCTCGCTCCCACCATTCATTTTGAGGCAGTAGCCAGAGCGATCCCATAAACGGGGCCCATTTATGCCCGACCAGGACTGGAAGAGACATTGAGAAGGCAAGGGAACACTCTGGTGTTGTCTGGCATCGAAACCAGTGGCCAAGGAATTCATGGAATGGATCACAGCTGCAGACTAACAGGCACAACTTTCTACCCAGATCTTTTCCTTCCTCCTTTAAATTTCACTGACTCTCGGGACACCTGGGTGGCTCAGTGATTGAGCGTCTGCCTTTGGCTCAGGTTGTGATCCCGGGGTCCTGGGATCAAGTCCCACATCAGGCTCCCCACAGGGAGCCTACTTCTCCCTCTGCCTCTCTCTCTGTGTCTCTCATGAATAAATACATAAAAATCTTAAAAAAAACTTTTTTCCTTGACTCTCCCTTGAGGGAGGCAGATTTGAGGCTTACCCTCCTGTCTCCTGGTTTGCCTGTCTCTCAAGTAAATCCTTTTCTTGCTGCATCCCGGTGATGGTCTGTGCTGCCCAGCGGGAAGGCAGACTTGGCTTGGGCTACAGCATGACATTTCTGGGGGGTGGAGGGTCCTCATCATCAACCAAGAGAATCCAAGTTGGGCTCAAGCCATTTGGCACTTGGGAGTCTCCATCCCAGACTCAGTTCATAGATGCAAATGTCTGCAACTCATTCCCAGGCCCGTTCCCTGCTCTGCTCCCCTCAACCTCCCCTCTATGTTTTCCCCAACAAGAAAATTTATAAAAGCATCCAACCTCCCATCGGATGCAGAGCTGACAGGGCATCTATTTCCAAGATGCGCATTTGGGCCTCCAGGGCCATCCTAGCAGAACCTTTGCCGAGCTTTGCTCTGACTAAGCAGAGGAATGATGCTGGTCGAATGTGCCCTGACTTGTCAGGTGAACAGGCCAGTCGCCTCCAGGCCGCTCGGGGCTCTGTGCTCTGTGTCAGAGCTGGCTATGTGAACGGAGAAGCCCAGTCAACTCCAACGCTGATGGACCTATTCCTGGAGGGGACAGGGGCTGCCCTGCTCTTGTCTCGACCAACGGTCTCAGTGACCTGGCAATGACACAGGGAGCCCAGTTGTTCGTTCATCTGTCTGTCTGCACAGAATGGGCATTACACTGACTAGGGCTGTGGTCACTCCTCTGTCAGGGCCAGGGCTCCTGAGATCCTAGTCCTGGGCAGGATGTGCCTAGTTCTCCCAAGGCCTGCCCACCCCAGCCTAGGGCAGATTTGGCTGTGGACTTTCTACTACCATCACCTGGGGTGAGAGACTCACAGAACTTGCTCTGCTGGTTCTTTAGATGATGAGGTTTGAGGTTATTTACTTGGGGAGGCTACCTGCCTCTGCCAGGAGTCCCATGACCTAGGGGTACTAGGCTGCACAGGTGAGGTTATTGCCATCACCCAGCCAAAGCCAGAGGCAAGAAGAGAGGGAAGGGGGGGGGGGGGCGTGGACGCTTCCAAAGAGAAGAGTTTAAGAGTTCCCTCTGCCTTATGTCCCTGGATATTTTCTCTGATATCTTCCAAGGCTGAAGTAGGGAAGAGCCATGGGAGAAGCTGAAATTCTGGAGGCTTCCAAGACCAGAGTAAGCATCTGTGCTTCTGACCCCAGCAGGGCCTTCCCTGAATGCTCACGTGGCCTATGGGGTGCCAGGTCAGACCTGCCTCATAGGGATGGTCAACACAGGGCTGGGCTGGGCAAAGCTTTCTGCACCTTTTTTCAGGCTGGGCTCTGCAGATGGTAGAAAGGACCCAAGAAAGAGTAAGGGTCAAACATGGGGATAGATAGTTTTGGAAGCCTAGGACCTCCTGCCACCATGGGGTCCCAGCCCCGAAGCCAAACAGCCCTCCACCTCCTACACTAGGATAGTATCACCACATGGCTATTTTCACATGTGGTCTGAGAAAGGCCACTCCCTTTCCCAAAGGAAAGGGTGGAAATCACTGCTGATTCAGCCTGTTTCTAATCTACACACTCTTCTCCAAGGCCTCCTGACGTCATGACTGAACAAGCCAGGGGACTGTGGTCTAAAGGAGCCAACTCAGAAGCCTCCAGCACCAGAAGAGACTCTAAACCTGTCTAATGAACAAGAGAGGCTATTGGCTTTCATTTATGTAAGAGATCCTCGTACCCTCAAAACTGCAAATCCAAGCCCAATAATATGCTGGCTACTGTATGAGAATTTGGTCAACAACAGATCAAAATTAGAGGTAGATCAACCAGAAAGAAAGAGCAACTACCCATGCATCTATCCATCCATCCAGCCACCCACCCACCCATCCATCCCTTCATCTATCCATCCATACTCCCTTATCTATCCATCTATCCATCCATCCCTTTATCCATCTATCCCCCATCCAACCATCCATCCATCCATTCACTCATTCTCTATCCATTCATCCATCCATCCATCCCTCCATCTACTCAACCATTCTTCTATCCTACCATCCACTCATTCATCCATCCACCCATCCATCCATCCATCCGTCCATCCATTCATGAGGTGCTTGCTATCAGGTAATCTGGCAGATTCCAGCTAGAATTCTTCATTTAAGCAGAAGCAGGCAAGAATAGCCTCTGAGGATCCGAATATGCTGGGATATCTACTTAAAGACGTTTTAGTTTCAATGACTGTAAACTTTTGATCAGGAGCAGCCAGGACCCCAGGAGGTCCGAGAACACTGCCACATTGGACAGCACAGGACACTTACGGTCAAGTCCATTCAAGTAGCGCATGCGGATCTCACAGTGGCCCCAGACGGCGCTCACTACAGGATATAGTTTTTTGCCCTTGAGTCCTCGAAAAGCCACTCCCATGTACTGTCCGTCCACAATGAAGCTCAGAGTCCCGTCATCCATGTCCAGGGCCACGAGGAAGGAGTCGGGGACAATAAATGTCTCATCCGGCTCCAAAAAGGCCGGGTATGTTTTGCTTGGTTGGTTTTTGCCATCATGATAGAGCCGGTTGCGCCCCAAGTCCCAGCCCCAAGACTCATGGTTGTTCCCCACGAGGGTTGTATACCCGACAGAGTGCAGGGGGGCATCCGCTGTCGCCACTCCAACCACAGCGTGTGTGCCCCGCTGCCTCATGGCCCACGTGATCTGCCAAACATGCAGCCCACGCGTGTACCCAACTTTGCCCCTGATGGCATCTGTACTCTGGGCCACCGGATGCCGGTGAAAGATTAGCTTGTCGTCCTCCTTCACAAAGACATTGAGCGATCGGTCATTGTTATTCCATGAGTGGAGCAGCTGGATGTCGTAGGACACGGGGGGCATGTCTAGCAGCAGGTCCAGGCGGGTGGGCTTGCAGTAGTCCAGGCCCTGGAGCTCCTGCTTCAGGGGCCGGTACGTGGGGTCCCTCATGTCCACGGTCTTGATCCCTCCAGTGACCTTCTGACCCATGTTTGCCTTTGGTTTCACCTCTGCACTGAGTCCCAAAGCAAACTCATCAATCGTGGGGCCTTCCGTCTGGTTTTCCAATGAAGCCCAGATCAGTCCTAAGGAAGGTTGGTAGGCGGCCTCTGGGGACTGTAGGGCCCTCCGTGGTGCCTGATGGAAGGAAAGAGAAACAGGCTGGATGAGCAGGAGGTGCGGGAAGAAGGGGAATACAGTAATTAGGAGTATGAGGCTGCCCATGCAGGCACGTCCCAGCTACCTGATGCAAGGCAGGCCGCAGCCATGGCTCTGTCGCCACAGCCACACCGCCAGGAAGGCGACAGGCTGTCCAGCTGCAGTCGGCAGGGAGAGGTGGGCTGAGGGGCCAGCCACCACGCTCAGTGGTGTTGGCTGTACGGCACTCACCTAACCCTAACCCCAGTTTCTCAGAGCAGAAGGCCCAGTTGGCATGGATGTTGCATCAGCCCCAAGGCAATGGGTGTCCTCCTGGGTCAAAGCAAGGGGAAGCTGATTTCCCTTGCCTGCAGTCTGGAGGGAAGGTGAAGCCATAACATACAACAGAAGTGGCCAGACCTCGTTTCCCAGCCCCTCTTCTCTTCTAGCACCGCTGCTTCCAAGGGTTCATGCCAGGGAAGGGGACCCTGGTGTAGGTAGAAAGCTCACTTGAGGGCTTGCATGGCACTCAGCTGGAAGGCCTCGGGGTCTCCTGGCTTGCGGTTCCCTGAAGCCACAGGGAACTCCCCAGCCAGCTCTGTGACCCTCCTGGGCCAGGGGTACCAGTGATACTCTTCCCGTGGCCCCTGGGCTGTCCCCTGATCAGGTGAGGACAGAGCTCTCACCCTCCTCCCTCAGGTGGTTCTGAACAACACTAAGAGGACCCCCACTTGTCCCTACCTGTACCCTTTAACCAGCAGCTGTTACTTGGCCCCTCGGGTGCCAACAGCCCATCTTGCGGGGAAGTCAGACCTCTGGACCCCTCGTTCCCACTCTGACTTCACCATCCCGTGGCTCCTCGAGGGAGGTCAGGGCCATGGGACTGGAGGAGAGATCTCACTCCATCTGTCCCGGTGTCTCCGCTGGCAGTGCCAGGAGAGTTACCTCCAAGGACGAGGGTCTGAAATGTGGGGCTGATCGACCACCCCCACCACACCTGTCCCGGTGTCCGGCCTTGGGTGAGGAAAAAGAATAGGTCATTTGGTTTCCGTTTTCTTCCCCGCAAGATTCTATTTATTTATTCATGAGACACACACACACACACACACACACACACACACACACACAGAGAGAGAGAGAGAGAGAGAGAGAGAGAGAGGCAGAGACACAGGCAGAGGGAGAAGCAGGCTCCCTGTGGGGAGCTCAATGCAGGACTTGATCCCTGGACCCCAGGATCACAACCTGAGCCAAACTGAGCCACACAGGTATGCCTTTCTCAAAGGTTTTAAAAGAAACTCTTGAGATCGTTCCTAGGAGCACTCAGGTGTCTTAGGTGAAGAGGGTACAAAGGAATCTGCTGGGGGTTACTGCGGGACTCCCCTCTGTGGGTGGCAGGGAAGAGCACCTGCTGGGAGATGAGGGCCGCCGGTGGTGCAAGGGAATCCGGGAGAGAAGCTCCCAGCGGGGCCAGGAGGAGGGAAGGGATCTGCAGTGGGCTTGCTGTCTCTTGTGGTCGGTCTCCCAGCCGACCCTGAGCCGCCTCCCGCCCCCGGGACCACATCTTCAGGGCAGCCAGGCCTCTGGGAGGCTGGCTCTCGGGCAAGATAAGTGTCCCTATGTGGGAGCACTTGGATGCACCCCTCCCTGCCCCCTCATTGACCACATCCAGCTTCTCACCCTCCCCTTTCTGCTGTGGAATGGAAGGCTCACTCACTCCCTGAGGCATGGTCATTTTTTCAGAGACTCATAGTGTCAAATGTATGCAAAGCTGGTATAGAGCAGAGGTGTCCGACTGCAGCTAGAGGACCATCCCGGTTCTGGAAAGTTCTATGGAGATCGTGACCTTAGTCCTGGATCCCCCAGGACAATACCAATTTCAAGCCTTCAGGCTCATTGACTCCTGAGAACCATCAATACTTTCAGGACTTGCCTGTGGCCCTGCGGGGACATCCCGTGGCTTTGGCACCTGCTTGTCTGGCTGTATGGGGGTGGAGAGATCTGGGGTTTAGGGGGTGCAAACATGGTCCTTGTAACTACAGACTGGGAGCCGCCTGGCTGCAGCCTCCCCAGACTCCATTCGAGTATCTTCCTGAGCTGGTCTGGGGCAGTTCTTAAAGTCAGAAGCACCCATATCCATCTCTGCCAGGACACCTCACTCTGGCCGGTGCCCTGCGACCTCTCAGTGCAGGAGGACCCTGTGGGGACCCAGGTCAGCCCTCTGGAGGACAGGGAGGGAGCTCTCAGGCCCCTGAGCTGAGACCTGTACACTTATAACTCCTACCTCAGCTAGACCAGGGATCGGAAACTTCCCGTGTACAGGGCTAGACGGCAAATGTTTTAGGCTTTGTGGCCAGGCAGCCTCAGCGGAACCACCCAACTCTGCCTTGTGGTGTGAAAGCAGCCACAGACAGAGCATAAATAAACGAGCATGGCCGGGTTCCAATAAAGCTTTATTTATAAGAATAGGCTGCTCCCCAGTCAGCCAACCATTGAGCTAGACAAGGGGCCGGGCACGTCATCTCCTCCGATGACAGAGCACTGCAGAAGGCAGGGGATGGAGGTGGGAAGGAATCTGATGGCTGCGAGGTCAGTCCAGCCTCGGAAGGAGCCGTCAGAAAAGACGGCATAACATCCCGGTGGCACCTCGGCTGTCTGTTGAGGCCAGTTCCGCAAGCTCTCCCCGCTCCACGGCCCCCTGGCCAGTCCATTGACATGGCCCTTGCGCTAAGCTCCCGCCCTCTTGGGCCATGACCCAGGGGACTGTCCAAGAGGTGGGGTCCTTCTGTCCCTGGACCACCTGACCTGGAGTAGCGGGAGCCCCTGGGAGGAAGGGGCGCAGGTAAAAGTGTCTGCAGCAGTGCGGGTGGCTCCCACGCAAGGGCACCCAGAGCCTCACCAGGGGGCACGGGCCACCCACTCTGCTGCTTCTGGGCCATCCTGCTGCAGTCACCCCAAGTGGGCAACCACCATAGCAACCCAGGCCACTCTTACCTTGTCTGTCACCTGCCTCTTCCCACCCTGCATCCACGCTACAGTCAGAGCCGACACTTTCTTCTCGTAGACCTCCTGCTGTCCATACCTGGCCACCTCCTTGCCATGCAAGGCCATTGAGGTGGTCCAGCTGCCCCTCCTTCCTTCTATTTTTAAATGTGGCCGCAGAGATCTGCCCTTCTGTGGGTCTCCTGGAGCCCTGCCAGCCCCTTCTTGGGGAGAGCTGTAGGGTGCCCCCCCACCCCGGCCCCCGACCAGACGCCTCCCCAATCGCACCTCCCTACTTTGTTCTCCTCCACCAGCACTGCTCCTGAGGACAGGGATGGCTCTGCTGCTGCTGCCGCCACCACCCATCAGCCACACTCAGCCACACACAAGCTCAGAGCAGCAGCGGCTGCGGTGTCGGGGCTACTGGGCAGGAGGGAGTGAAGTCCCGACAGTGCCAGGCTGCGGCTCCTTCACTCCCTCTGCGGGAGTTCCTGTTCAGAAAGCTCACGCACACAGTAGCCTCGGGGTCCCCAAGGCCACACCTGCCTGCCCTACTCAGGGCCGTCCCAAGCCAGCCCTCAAGACAAATTCCTGGTGTACACCTGTCCCGCGCTGCCAACCTCTGATTGCCCAGGTAATAGCTTGCTCCCCGCTGCCCTCAGCCCCTGGTGCTTCCCAAGGCCCAAGGCACACCTGGAGCAGGGGTGGGAGGGGCGACCTGAGGCTCCAGGATGGGGGCAGGGTGGAGATTTTTGGACTGAGTGGGTGGATTGTTACCCTCCTCAGCAGCACAGATGCAGCAGGATGGGTGTCTCAAGGAAGAGTAAGAGTGCATTGTGTACACACACACACACACACACACACCTGTGTGCACATAGGCACTGAAATGGAAGCAAAGTAAAATATGTTCAAAGGAGCTCTACCTGGAGGACAATTCTTCTTGCATGTTACATGGAGTCGACAAGTCATTCTGGGTTGGGAGCTCTTAGTGGCATTTTTCTACAGGTAAAAGTAGATTAAAGTCTCCAAAGGGCCCAAGGAGAAAAATAACCATACAAGGATGGTTCGGAAAGTGCACAAGAGAAAGGACACTCTACACAACTGTCAGAGAGTGTGAAGTCATAACACAGAAGCACGCCTGATTGGGGGTCAAGTTCTAGAGCCAGTGAGGTCGTGGGGCTCAGTGTGGTCAAAGTCACCCCATACGGTTCCAGAAATGCCATATGAACAGCTTCCTCACTGGGAAGGGCAGGCAAGCTGCCCCCTGCCCCCCACCGCACTGCCACAGGCATCTCCCTTGTCAGTTGGGCCACGTGGTTGTTGAGGAGTGGCTGGGCGGGGGTCACCAGGATTGAGTGTGCCCCTGAGGCTCCACTCTTCACGCTCCACTTCCCTCTGCTCCTCTGCTCCGCCGGGTCCACCAACCTCCCCCCACCCCCCTCCCAGGCCCAGCACAGCACTGGCCCCAGTCCCCAGGGGGACAGAGAAGAGGACCTGCCCCCAACATCAAAGCCAAGCTCGAGGTTGTGTCTGTCTCAAGCACTGGGGGGCTGGGAGTGGGCAGCGGAGGAGCACCCAGTGCAGGGGACGCAGGAACCACAGCCACCGGGCAGGGATACCTGTACTTCATACACTGGCTTTGTGAGCTGACCTGTTTTACCCTCAAGAGGGACACAGAGAGACATGAGCAAACACACCTTAGAAGCTTTAAGATGTTGCATTTACTTACAATCTCATGGATAATTTAAAAGCTCTGGGACTAGGGGTGGGGGGGTTGGGGGTGGGAGCACAGAGAAAGGGTGTTTGCTGTCAGGCCAGATGCCACTAAGGCCTATGGTCTGACCTGTGGGGGGGACCCCTTCCCCTCTCTCAACAACCCCCATCTCTCCCTCACTAACGCTACATATGCATCATCTTCGATGGGTCAAGTCAGTTCATGGTTCATTGCACAAGGGGATGCCTCCCCAACCCTCCAATGGGCAAAAGCATCCCTCCTACTATCCCTTGCAGCTGCCATGGGCTGGGTGACCTGTGCCTCCAGGACTCATCCTGTCCATAAAGGAATTCCAGGTGGACCCCTGGATTCTAAGCAGACAAGTTTCCAAAGCCTCCGGCTCCCACTGCTGCTACAGAGAGCCAAATTAAGGTGGTCTCAGTCCAGGATCAGGGACCAAGGCTCCTGTCACAAATGCCCGCTTTGGAGAGAGTTTGCTCGGGCCACAGCTCTCCATAGGGAGGAACACTAGAACCTCACAAACTATCTTTCCTTTCGTTTCTCAGGCCCCTCCGGGTATGCTCTTCTGTGCCGTCAGATGGCAGGGAGGCCAGATCTGGAATTGGTAGCTGTGCAAGGAAGGATGCCCAGAACTACATACGGATCCCTATGGGGTGAGAGGAGCCAGAAGCATCCTCATGGTGCACTGCTGGGGCGGGGGGGTGTCTGTGACCTGGGCCAGGGCTCCATCTTAACCCCAGGTCTTTAGTGATCTAAGGCAGCAATTCTTTCTCAAGGGGAAGGGAAAAGACACAGCAAATCTGTGTCTCCCGGGCACACATGGCAGGAGAACGGTGCCATGTTCTCACTCTACGGGTCAGAGTGAAGGGATGCTGGCAGACTGCCATCAGTGAGAGGGGACAGGGAACCATGTGGGATGCACAGGGTTAAAAAGGTTGGGAAGGAACTGGAGAGAATGTGGGGGAAAGTCACTCACACACAGGTGTGGGGGTGTGTCCAAGACATGCCACAGAGCAACCCCCATCCAGGTGTAAAACGCCCAGCAGTCCCCCAGCAGGTGCTCTTCCAGGGTCGTGTCTATGAAACCCAGGAGCTCTGCACAGGGACGCGCTCCCTGCCCTACGACCACACAGCCCTGAGAAGGAGACAGCCCCTCGGACTGCTGGCTTATAAATGTAACGTGATGCTCTTACATTTTAAAAAGTAAATTGGAGAACAATACACAGAACATGATCCCATTTCTGTAAGAACAGAATTTAAGAAGATTCTATCTGTGCACATTTATCTGTTTGTAGACATGGAGAAAGGGCTAAATGAATAAACATCAAACCTTTCACAATGGTTAACCCTGGTGGGGGGGTGGTGAGAGGGAAGATTTGTTCACTTTGAACGGTTTGGTTTTTTTTTTATGAGGCTCCACACCCAGCGTGGAACCCAATGCAGGGCTTGAACTCACTACCCTGAGATCAAGACCTGAGCTGAGATCAAGAGTCAGACGCTTAACCACGGAGCCACACAGGGGCCCCAACTTTGAACGTTTTTTGAATTGAAATTTTTTTAAACGCAAGTGTTACTTTGGTAATGAAATGATTTATAAGCGTGCGAAAAAAGAATAAAGGCTGGAGAAATACTGACAGTACACTTCCATCAACAAGTGGTTCCCAAAGCAATTCCTAGAGGCTCTCCACTCGTGTCACTTCGTCTAAAGCAAGCACAGGATAAATGTTTGATTTACGCAGGAAGATACACAGGAAGGATCCAGAGTCAGCAGAAGGGCTTTTAAAATAAAGGGTAGGGAGGGATCCCTGGGTGCGGCCCTGGGGCCATCCCAAAGAGGGACGTTATTCCTACAACTATTTCCCCCAAGACTTCCAACTGCACTGCTTCCAATTGGCAATTTTAATTTGCCCAGTAAAACCAGGGTAGCTACTAGTCTCCACTGGCCCCAAACAAGAACAGAACTGCTCTGTCCCGACTCCTGAGACCCATGGCGGCTGCACCCTTGTTCTGTGCTCAGTGAAGGCCAGGTGAGGAAGGAGCACCTCAGCGGGCAGAGACTGGGGAGGGACAAGAATTTCAACCCTTGGCTCCCCGAGCTCAGCACCTGGCCGCAACAATATACTGTCCCTTGGCTTAAAGCCACGCCTCTGCAGTTCCACTTTCCAAAAAAAAAAAAAAAAAGCACTTTGGAGTCAACTGGCCCCAGAGCCCACCTCCACTAAAAACTACTCCTCTGTCTTGTTTAAGGACAAGTCTGTTGAATGGGCATTAGTCTCTGACGGAGACACATCCAAGGGGACCAGTGACAAATGCACGGGGTGGGGAGTGAGGGGAGGGCACACACTCACCTCCCTTTTAGCTCAAACCCCCTCAGCGTGTCCGATTGACCCCAGAACAGTAAAACCATTGTTTTGACCCAAGACGGGGAAAGAATGAAATTCAGGATGTGGAACAAGGTGACCTATTTATAAAGCCTCCTTTCACCTGAAGATCAAATAAACTCCCTCCCTCCGCCTCCCCACCTCACACATCGGTGGTTGCAAGCCCAGAATTTTGCAAGAGAAGCATGCCCAGGAGCGGTCTGTTATTAGATCAGAATACAACCTCTGCAGCCTGGCTGAGTGGCTGCCCGGCTCTGCCTGCTAATTAGGGTGTCGTGCTCCTGTGAGCCAGGACTCGGAACCCTCTTGGTGGGGGAGCAGGCGCGGGGTGTCCGCCATGAGAGCCCGGCCACGAAGCCCCTGGCACGGGTGTCACCACCAGCAGGACAAGGCCATGCGGTTACAGTCCCCTGCCCCAACCCATCTGCCCGCTTGAGGAGAGATGCCTGGGAGCACCCAGGACAGCTGTGTGCTTCTCAAACAGGGATATAAAAGTAAGTCTCCCTTAGAACCACCAACAAAAAGTATTGGTCCCTTCTGGAAAGTTCTGACAAGTGATTTTGGAGAGAAAATCCTGCACGGTCCAGAGCTCTAGCCTCTGACCTCAAAAGACCAAGAATGCACCTGCTGTAAACACCTACAGAAGGACCCAAATTACTCACGGCACTTTCAGAAAGGGTGCAGATCAGTTGAACCTTGCCCCTGGGAAATTGGCATTACATTCATACAGAGACTAAAAATTAAAATAAAGAGTCACGACTGCAGCCTGAGGCAAGGTTGTGACGGCAGCAGCCTGTGCTTAGTTCGGATGAGAAGCCTTGTTCTTGGAGGGACCTCAGTGACACACAGTGACACATGGGGACCTGACCAAAAGTTTACAGGGAGCTGCAGATGAGCCTACACTGGGGGCTGGGCGTCCATCAAACTGGGCCTGGCTGGTACCCCAGAGACAGGGAGCAGGAGGGCAGGGCGGAGAGCTACACTCGGCCAGCTCCACAGGGACAGCCCACAGGAGCCCAGGGGAAAGGCCGGGGTACACAGGGCTAAGGGGCAGAAACCTGCCACCCCCAGGAGGATCTGGGGGCCTCAGTGGTGAAGCCTACCCTCCCTGACACAAGTGCCCGGAGGAGCCTCCGCAGGAAATAAGGGTTCTCTCAGGAGCCCTGGCATACTTCTAAGATACCAGTTGGCCTGCTCACCCCAGAGCCTGCGGGCCTGGAGCGATACCCCTGCCACCTGCCCCCATCAGGGAGGCCCCAGGAACAGAAGTCTGACCAAGCCCAGGCTTTAGGGCCTGGAAGCCTGAATGGGAGCAGGTGACACTCTCGCCTCCTCTGATGGGATTTGCCAGCTGGGAAAGGCCTCCTCTGGAGGGGTCCCTTGAGACTCGGTGGGCTGGCTGCCAGGGGAGTTAGAAGGCTGGTCTGCTCATCCTACCCTGCGACCCAGGTGATGCTCTCAAACCTCCTGGGGGCAGAAATGGTCGGGGGGAAGCAGCGCTCATCATTTCAATGTGGAGAAGCTAAAGTGCTCAACGTGGCATCGGGCACACACAGTAGGTACTTACTACATGTTGCATCCTGCCTTCTCCCGTTCCCTCTTAACACCAGGGGACATGGATGGAATCTTGAATGTCTAGTGCAAAAGAGCACTGAGCCAGGGGATACTAGGCCACTACCAGTTATGGCCTTAATGGGCAGTCCAAGGAGCCCAGTCCCACCCAGGGGGCATCTTGGGAGTGGCTTGATGTCACTTGATGTCCACCATACTGCCCGAAGGAGGTGAGGAGGCAGGAAGCCCCAGGTGGGGATGAAGAACTTCACAAAACTCCAAACTAAATAATGTGAATTTCTTAGGTCAGGACCAGGGACAGAAAGTCCCAAAACTTTTCTCCAGCAGGAGGTAGAGGCCGTAGGGATATTCTACGATGATGCTCATGATAGCTATGGTGAGCTCACCCTGAGCTATGATGATGCTCAGGGGTGGTTCTCAAAGTGGGGTCCCCGGATCAGGAGGTCAGCATCACCTGCTGGTGAAGCAAATGCTCGGGCCCCACCCCTGACCCACAGAACAGAAACTCTGTAGGTGGGGCCCAGTGGTCTGTGTTCAATGAGCCCTCTGCATGATTAGGAGGCTGCTGGTTCAAATGAATTACGGCTCAACATTTTGGACTCTTGAATCCATGTGAAATAAGAACTGCCAGGCTCGGATTTACAACACCATTTTTTAAAGAACTACTTGTTCTATCTTGATTTGAAATATTTCAAGTGTCATACATGCTCATAAGAAATCTCAATCCAGAAACGTATAAAGTGTAAATTAAAGTGTCCCCCTCCCACTGGGGGTAGGTTCACTAAGGGGAAAGGATCACACCCACATGCTACTCCCCAGTTGGCTTTTTCCAAGTCATAGTATATTAGCTCCTGTGTCAATTTTATGTGTTAGGAGCCATATGTTATTCCATCATCATAATCTGTCACTTGTCTCTAGAGATGAATGTGTAGGTTGCTTATAGTGATGGTCATGTGTGGGGTTAGGGATTTCTCCTTGGCAGGGTGGCCTGAGACCAGCTTCCTCTTACTAGTTCATGGCTACCTCTTCTCTCATCACTCTTGAAGTCTTGGACCTCAAGGCCCCACCCTACTGTCCATCTTTAGCAGAAGAAGATTAAATGTCAAAGGAACCTCCGACTGGGCTTCCTGGTGTTGGGACTGGCCATGGTACCTGGAAGGTGTTCAGATTTCTGCATAGCTAGCTGGTACAACTTCTTAACCCACAATGGCTCATGGACTTCCTCTTCTATGTTGCTGGACCTCCTCCTCCTCTCCTGTCAACCTGGGAAGTTCTGAACACCATCTGGGCTGCTATCTTGACAAGAGGGGCTCAGCAAATCCAAAGGCAGCAAATAAACCAATCCTGAACTTCCAGGCTGGCAGAAGGGTCCAGGTGCCATACCTCCATGGCAGCAGCTTGTCGCAGGGAGGACAAGGAAGGAAGTGGCCTCCCCAAGCTGAGACTTCTTGGGAATATTACACAGCCATCCAAGATGCTGGCTGGAAGGACCATTGTTCAAGGGGCAAGAAGAAAGGTCTGCGATTTCAGATGAAATGAAGATCACCAACTGTATCTGCCCAAAGAGTAAAATCTAGAACATACTATAGAGGCATGCATGGGAAAAGAGATGACAAGGAAGCCAGAAAACTGAAAACGTGGCTGTGTTTAGTGTGAATTTCCCTTTCTTTCATATTTCCTTACTGTTGTTTTATTATCGTTGCAAAAACATACATGGATGAACTCCCATGTCTGTCAGTAGACGAACAGGTAAACAAACTGTGGATTATACATACAATGATGGAACATTATTCAGGCATAAAGAAGCATAGAGGATTGACACAGGCTACAACATGGATGGACCTTAAATGAAATACTTGATGCTGGGTGAAAGCAGCCAGACATAATAAAAGATCGCATATGGCATGAGCCCACTGATATGATAAAGCCAGAAGAGTGACTCCATAGAGACACTATGCATGTTGGTGGTTGCCAGGGGCTGGGGAAGGTGGGGAGAAGTGAGAGTGACTGCTAAGGAGTTAGGGCCTCTTGTGGTGGGGGAATAAGAATGTTCTGGAACTAGTCAGAGAGTGGTTGCACAGTATCATGAATGTACTAAATGCCACTGAATTGTACTCTTGAAAACCGTTACGTGAATTTCACCTTGACAAACAAAAAAAGCACAAATGGATGACAGATGCCCACCTGTCCAAAGTGCACACGGCAGGAGGTGGGTGTGGAAGCGGCGAGGAAGGCCAGGAGCCGAGGAGGTCTGGCAGGTGGAAGGAGGCCTGTTCGCCAGGGTTACACACAGGGCCATGGCCAACAACATTCATATGTGGGGAGTAAGGAGCCTTCTAGAGCTGGGCTGCAGCTGCTCAGTGCTCTGCTCCCCACCACCCCCCTCTTTCCTCCAAAAGAAAAAGTGCAGAGCTGTGGTTTGGCAGACCCGCTGCCTGGACACAGCACCTGTAGATCGAGTTTCTCTGGAGGAATCTGGAGTGTGTGCCTGCATCTCTGTGCCTGTACCCAAAATGTGGTGTGGGGAGGGGTGACAACACATGCAGGAGCACCCTGCCCTGAAGATGAGGCTATGGAAGGACCCACGTCACAGTGATCACTGTCTGTGCTCTCCCCACTTGGGGAGCGAGGTGGGACAAGGAAAGCCTTGCTAGAATTCCCAGGCCCCTGCTTTTGCACAGAGCAAGTCAACACCCCAAGGCCACTCCAAATTGGCAGAGGTCCTACTTTGCGATACCAGGAAACCATTCTTGCAGCTCAGATCCTGCTCACTCCCTCTGTTTATGACGCTGGTGCCCGCCTGCCAGCTGCGATGCCACACCACAGGGCTTTGGCCCAGGCTGGGGCATGGTTTGACTGGACCTGTCACCACATGAAAACCTGTTCTCATGGGTTGAGTTTCTGTGTTCTCGTGAGGATTATTGCTCACAGACCTGGAAAGACCTAAGCCTCTTGGGCCAGGTGCCAACATCTCCCACCGACCCTCTGCGGCTGGACTCACTCATATAAAACATGGAAAGTTGGGCAAAAAACAACCACCCTTAAGGTCTATGTGCATACAGAGGTGTTACAAAATATCCAGGTTGCATACTCACCTGCTAGGCCCTGGGGGGCTAGGGGGCACCAGCTTCCCAAGACCCTTTCCTCGTTTCTTAGTCCCTGAGTACCTCAACTAAGTGGAAAATTCAAAAGTATGGGCTGCACATGGTTGGTGTTTAGGAAAGTAGGAGAGTGCCCCACCTATGCTGCCAGAGAGCATCTTCCCCCGGTGGAAAGTGCTAAGAATGGGCAAAATCAGCAGGACAGTCACCACAGAAGTGATCCAACCTGAGAGGTGGTCTATACATGTTCAGCTCATGAACATTTGGGAAACAGCCAAATCCAAGTAAGGTGCCTTAAGGTCAGAATTCATTTCAAAAATATTAGGCACCTACAATATACATAGTAGAAACCATTGCCTTTGTGGAGCTTAGTCTAGTGTGTGCGGGATGGATAGCAATCATTTGAATAACTCATGCAGGCTTCAAGGACAAAGGTTTTTATCTGTTGTGCTCACTGTGGCAGCTCCCATGCCTAGAACAGTGCCTGGGGCAGAGTAGGTGCTCAATAAATAAGTGTCGAATGAGTAAATATCTAATGCAGGGTCAAGTAATACAGGTCAAAGAAAAACAAGGCAGAGTAGTGAGGACAGAGCAAGGGATGGGAATAGGTGGTAAGGGAGGGTTTCTCTGATACTGTGATATATGGACAGAGATCTGGATGAATGAGGGGAGAAAGCATGAGCCTGCTTCAGAGGAAGAGCATTTTGGGCAGAGGGAACAGCTGGTGCAAAGGCCCTGAGGTGGAAGCATGCTTGATATGTCGAGAGAATAACAGAGGGGCCATATGGCTAGAGTCCAGGGAGGGGAGGCTGTGGAAGGAGGCAGGGTAAGAGCTCTGCAGATGGCAGCCACACAGGCCCTGTGAGCCAGAGTAGGGACTCTGGATTCTGTCTTCAGTGTGATGAGAAACCAGCAGAGGGCTTTGAGCAGGCAGGGGGCACAGTCTGACTTCTGCTCTAACAGGATCCTGTTAGGCTGTTGTGTTGAGAAGAGGTTGTTGGCAGCCAGAGTGGAGGCAGGGAGACCAGCTGAAGAGTCAATGCAAGGATGTTGCTTGAACTTGGGAGGGTGGTAGAAGCGGTAGGATCCAGAGCGTAACCAAAACGAATTATAACCCAATAGGTGACATTAGGCCTTGTCTAATGAAAGGGCTTGTTGGAGAAAGGGCTTGTTTAAAAAAGCTAGTGGTGAGTGAGGACACAGACTCAGAGCCTGGGAAGAGGGCGGCCTAACCTATGGACCCTCTTGTTACATCTGCCCCGATGGGGACAGCAGATATTGGTTATAAAACAGGAGGGCCATTCAACAGGTTCCCCTGAGCTCTGGTTCTATGCTTCCCATTTGTCACCTTCAGAGGTGAACACAAATCTTTAGCACACCTGACTGTCCTACTCCTTACTGTATGTAAATAAATTACCTCAGGTTTATACCCCAGTCTATGTGAGTTTGTTAGCTCTCTCTAAACTACATCCAAATTGGAAACACTGGGGGGAAAAAATCCAGTTCCCGAATCTACAAAATGTGGATGGACCACTATGACCCCAAGGGCCCAGATGGCCCCCTTGGGATCATCATCTGAGTAGCCCCAGTGCCTTCATCCAAGACTTCTTGGAACTGCAACAGGGTCAGTCAAGGGCAACTTGTTTACCAAGTGCCTACAAAGATGGAGAAGACACAAGCAGTCTGGAGTTGGGCCACTTGGGTTTAAGCTTCAGCTCCATGAGCTGGGAGACCTTGGGCAAGCTCTCGCCCTCCTCTGAGCCTTGCGTCCTCCACTGGAATGACAGGGGCATGACTGCTTGGCACCATGGCTTTGCTCTGAGGATCAAATGAGGAGCCCATAGAGAGCTTGGCACTTAATAAAGACCCAACACTGGTGATGCATTTGTAATTTAGGGGTTTGAGGAGAAGGGAGGGAGGGAGGGAGGGAAGCTGGGAGGGTTTCTTGGGAGAGCATCTCTGGTAGCTGTCCAGTGGTGGAATGCAGTCATAGAACAACCCCAAAGAACAGCCGCCTCAGGGTGTCCATGACTCAGCTCGGTGGCTGCCTCTGGCCATCTCAAGCTCATTAATGCAGGGAGAGGCTTCCTCAGGAAGCCCTCAGGTGCCAATGCCCCAAGGCCAGCAGTGGTTTTGCCTGCCTCTGCCGGACACTCCCTGGTGGCTCCCCAACGCGCCACCCCCCTGCTGCGCCTGCTCCAGGGCGTGGTGGCAGCTGTGGCTGTCCTGGGCTCTGCTGAGGCCCTGTGGCCGGAGGAGGCCGGGACACACACATCTGGAGAAGTTTCTTGGGGAAGCAACTTTGATCTGGGCTGAGTCTATCCTACATATCACATCTGAGAACACAAAAGGAAGAAAGGGGAAGTGGGGAAAAAGGGAAATTGGCCCAATATCCATTGAATGGGCTAGTGGGGCAGGGGGGCAATCAGGCCTCAGGGAGGAAGAAGCCAGAAAGGATGTGCTTGCTTCTCCAGCAAGCTTGTCTGAACAACTTTGGAGACGTGAGCCAGCCTAGGATCGGCCATCCGAGCCGAGCCAGGTCCCATGGGGCCCTGGGTCCCCGTGAGGGCTGCAGGTGCACCCCACAAGTGCACACCTCGACCGCCTTCAGAAAGGTACTTCCTCTGCAAGCTGGACTTGCGGTGAAGTACAGGTGGCAGCAGGTTACCTTCCCGGGGAGCCGGTGGGAGGGGGGGCAGAGGATGCGGCCCGCCCCCGCCAAGGTCACAGCCACAGGGAAGCTCAGACCTTAGACCCAGGTGTGGGGACCCTGTGCTACCCGCCCTGCTGTGGCTGGGCCCCCCAGGGACTGCCTTCCTGGCCAGGCAGCGAGTTTCCACAGCTGGAGGAGGACCACAGCTCCTCTCCCGCCGAACACTGGATGTGTCTAGGGCAGTCCCAAGTTTCCGTTCCCATATCAAGAGCGCCTCTTTTCTGCTGAGGCAGCAGGACCTGCCAACAAAACAAGCGGCCAGGACCCACGGTTTTCGTAACACAACGCCTTCCCTTGAAGCGCAGTGAATCACCGAGGTTTAATCGGATCGGCAGCTGGGCCGGTGGACGGCATCTGTGTGACGGGGCCCCGGCGCCCCCACCGCCTCTCCACCTCTCCTGGCCCCCAACTGCAAAACCAGACACGACCGCGGCCCTGCACGCGGAGCAGTCCAACTCCTTCCCCGAGGACACAGCTGCTTTCGGGGCCAGGGACCAGCTGGTTACACCTGCAGCTGGCGGGGAGTGCAGAGTCTCGGGCCTCCCCAGGTGATCTGCGCCCGGGCGGGGGGCTGAGGGAAGGCGGCAGAAGGCAAACGGAGGGGCGTCCAGCCTCTCCAGGAAGCAGTCCTGAACGTACCTGGCTCCTAACAAACCAAATCTAGAAGCCGACAAGTTTCACAGAAGTAACGGGGAAGAGTCTGTCACTGCCAGACCCACCGGAGCAGGGGCACCTGAAAGGGGCTGTAGATTCCCTGGCCCACACCTTCTAGAAGCCTCCGGCCACTTGGGGTCTGGGAAGACCCAGGTTTTGGTGACACTGTTCCAGCCCTTCCTCTGCTCACAGTCCGGCAGGGGCTCCCTTCTACCCACCCTCAAGTCCTCAGCTCTCCAAATATCCTCAATCCACCAGCGACCCACGCCAGCCGTGCCACTGCTCTCTGGGAGCCTCACACTTTCCTGCAGCCACACATGTTGCAGTGCCGACCCTGTCACTTCAAACAACCCCACCTGCTGGAATCCAGTCCGCCTGTCTGTCCGGGCACTCCTGGTCACAGAGCCTTCCGGGGTCAGCCTCATGCACATCTCCTGCTCCCGTAAAAAAAACCTCTGCCAGAATCACCTCCAGACCCTGGGTCCTGCCAGAACCTAGAAGGCAGGGCCCCTGTGGCCCCAAGTGACATCCTGGCTGAGAGCCGCCCCACACAGCCCGCCAGCAAGTGGCCTCACAGTCTCCCGGACACCTACCGGCAGATCCAGAGTTCTGGAATGTTTGGGGCCAGGGCCTGCGAAAGGCGTTGGGAGAGAAGCCCACGGGCCCTCAGGCTGGGGGAGCAGAGGAGGCAGCGCCCCCAGCCCTGCCAGCAGCCCGGGTCTGCAGGTCCCCCAGACCTCTCTCGCTGGGGCTGGATCAGCCCTGGCCTGAGTGAGCTCCACCGTCACCAAGGGGAAGCGGCCCTTGGTTACCACCGGCCTGGAGAACACAGAAGGCAAAACAAACAGTGGAGCCGCTCCTCCACTGACTCGCTCCTCGCTGCTGGGAACAATTACAAGGTTATAGGCCAGTTTTTAAAAGCCCTCCAGAAGGGAGGCTGTGGGCCCAATGGGAGGCCACTCTGTAACCCATTCCCTTCCTCCTGCTGCTGCTGCACCCTCCCCAAGAGCCAGGGAGCCTCCCTCCACCCCAGTCAGGGCAGCCCAGAAAAGCAAGGCCTGAAGTCACAGAGGAAGCGGGGCAGAGGCAGGATCTCAGGCAGACACTATACCCATTTCGAGGTCTCAAAACGACAGATGGGCCCGGCTTGGCAGCGGCTGTGGAGGTGACATCCCCAGACCCCAGTCCAGCCTGCAGGAGCAGCCTCATGACAGCACTGTCCCCTGAATCCCCTTCCCAGCCCCCTCTGGCAATGACCAGCTCTCCTGTCCCCAAACAACTTGCCATGAAACGAACAGAAACTCACCAGCTTACTGGGCTCCAGCTGGGGCTGGCAGGCGATGGGCCAGGATGGCACCGAGGCCATGGCCAGACTCAAGGCTATCCTCAGGGGGTACTCCGGGCCCAGTCTGGGTACTGATCCCCATTTGCCTCCTGTCAGAGGAGACCCAGAACTCCAGGCAGTTGGGTCACCCACGGGCAGAGGCACCTCTTGGCTGGGGCCTCAGTTATGTCCCAGGTCCCCAAGAGCAGAAATTCACAGGAGGGATACATTAGTGGAAATAGGGTAGGGGGGCAGCCCCGGTGGCTCAGTGGTTTAGCGCTGCCTTCAGCCCAGGGCATGATCCTGGAGACCTAGGGTTGAGTCCCACGTCAGGCTCCCTGCATGGAGCCTGCTTCTCCCTCTGCTTGTGTCTCTGCCTCTCATGAATAAATAAATAAAATCTTAAAAAAAAAAAAAAAAAAAAAAGGAAATAGGGTAGGGGAAGAGCTGAGTGATACTCCTCACCCCAGTCTCAAGGTGTCCCCCAGGTGGTGGGGGAGGGGCCCATGCCCCCCTCCCTCCCCCACTGTGGATTTATACCGAGCCTTTAATATCTTCCAGCACCAATTCAAGCCCTGCTTTCTCTCCCTACTTCCACACTGAGAAGGTGGGAGCATCCCTCACTTCCCCCAGGGGACAGATTGCTAACTCTGGAGAAGGTATGTGGCAGTGGGTCCAAACCCCCAACAAAAGGAAGAGCCATGAGAATACCTGTCTTACCTTTGGAATCACCCCACCCCCACTCCTCCCACCCCACCAGGCACAGGAGTCAGGTTTTCCCCAGTCTTAGTGAAGTCATGCTGGTCTCAGGCTGGAAGACCCCACCCTGGTTTCAGGGGCCTCCTAGGGCACAGATAGAGAAAGAGACAGAGAGATAGGGATAGAGACATAGACAGAGAGACACAGAGAGACACAAGATGAGGCAGGAAAGGAAGCACAGGGAGCAGGAGGCAGGGGCCTGGAGGCCTCAAACCCTCAACAAATGTCCACTTGGGACTCCAAGTGACTAGAGTGTCCCCATCAGGAGGGCAGGGCTGAGGATGGGTGTGGGACCTGCCCACAGAGGGGCTGCTAACCAGGGGAACCTTTTCCATGTGAGGCAGGAGGGTTAGCGCCCATGACCGGAGGGGAGAAGGGTGGCAGAGAGCTGGGATGCACCTCCTCCCACCCCTAGCCTTACCCTGCTCCTTCCCCGCACAAAGCAGATTTTCTGTTCTCAAACCTGGGAGGTCTTGAAGTTAAAACAAGCTGACAACCTCAGTGACCAGGCAGGCCAGTGGCTCCACGGCCTGGAAGGGAGAGGTCACCTGGCCAGGTGCAAGCTTCCTGTTTGGGGACTGGCTCTGGGGAGAGAGAGGGGACCAGTGGCAGTGGCAGCTCCACCAAGCAGGCCTGGAGGCTTGGGGGCGGTGCCCCCTCTCCTTTTAAAAGGCACCAGTACCTTTGGAGGTGAAGGCCTGGCTCCCCTGAGTATCGGAGCCAAGCTCCCAGTCTCTCTGCCCCACCTGGCCAAGTCTCTGCTTGTCTGAGAGGGACCAGGGGCCAACTTCCGCCCCACCCTGCCCCTGTCACGGAGCTGTTCTCTCGGTGGGGGTGGGGGTGGTGCTGAACTGCGGGGTTAGTCTGAGATCCCCACTCTGACATGCTGGGAATTGAAATGGAGCGTTTCTAGGACAGCCAGACAGAAACTATAGGAAGCTCCTCCCTCGCTCCCTTGAGTTGATAGTTTCTTCTAGACCTTCAGGTGTGGACTTTGCTCTGAATGGGGGAAGTGAAAGGACCAAGACTCATTGGACTAAGACCTCAGACCCTCCTGGGAGCACCCCCTTCCTCTGTCTCCCTTGAGGACTCCCCACTGGGGCAAGGGACCACTGCTGCTTTCCCCAACAGGAGTTCAGCTAGGGAAGAAGTCACTGGGCGGTGTCTTCTGTTTAAAAATCTGTAAACTGGCTTTCTCTTTGTAGTCTCTCTCCTCCCACATTAGAGGAAAAACATAAACCATCAGGAAAAAGTAAAAAGCTTCTTGACACAGCCTTGTTCTTTTCAACTACAAGGATCTGTCCAGCAAATGTGATGGTCTGCCTGTCTGGCAAGGCAGAGCCTGGGTGGGGAGACCGAGGCAAACACACCAGAGGTGCCTGCAGCCTTGTGGGAGAGTCACAGCAGAAGCAGGTGTATGACCTGCAGGGCTGCAGAGACAGGTGGGGGGCGAGATGAGCCGAGAGAGGCAGGCAGGAGAGACACTCTGGGCAGAGAACCTGGCCAGTGGTGATGGCGTATTTGGGAACCCAAGGGAGGTCAAGTGATTAGAGTAGCAGGAGCATTTAGGGCAATAATTAGCGAGCATGAGCGCAAGACAGGGTCTGGAGCAGGATGGTTGAATGTCACTATAGGGGGTCAGGACTCAGGCACTCGGACCAGCTGGGGAGGTATCAGATCAGAAAGTTCATCTGGCCCCCTGGGCTTCCAGAAAGCACTTTAAAAGGAAAGCTAATGAATGTCCTCTCTTTCCATGGAGCAGTTACAGTTGCTCTGCTTAATGAAAAGTGCCATGAGGGGCAGTGGCTCCATAAACACAGCAAGTGATGCCCTTTTATTGTCTCCAGGCTTGGGGACCCTAGTAGAGGAGGTGGCCTCTTGTGTGCCACTCCCCCTAAACACTTCCTCGAATACTTCTTGCTTTCTTTCTTTTACTTTGGGGGAGGTAGGTTAAGAACCAGGAAGGAAGAAAAAGAATATTTCTTTTAGGTAAACAAAATTTGAAATGCGTTATCAACCCAAGAAATACTATTTCCAACCAACAGCATGAGTAACAAATATGTAGTCTGCAAGAGGGCTGAGAGAATCAAAGACAATAATAGACGTGAAGAGGCCAACATTTCCCAGCACATAGTGGATCCTTCAACAATACCGGATGTTCACGCAGACCTCACTGTGAGGGGGGCATTTTTGGGGAACTTTGCACTTTTTACATGTTGATGTATTAGGTGGCATAATAATTGTTGTTCACATGATATTCAAGGGGTCAAATTTTAACTCCAAAGATCATCCTCTAGCCACTGACCACAGAACCAGAGAACCATTACTTTCTTTTCAAGCACAAAGAGATCTTAAAGACCACCTAATGGGGATGCCTGGGTAGCTCAGCGGTTTAGTGCCTGCCTTCAGCCCAGGGGTGTGATCCTGGAGTTCTGGGATCAAATCTCACATCGGGCTCCCTGCATAGAGCCTGCTTCTCCTGCCTGTGTCTCTGCCTCTCTCTCTCTGTCTCTCATGAATAGATAAATAAAATCTTAAAAAAAAAAAACAAAACACCATTCAATCAAAATGCTTTTTTTGGTAAAATGGTGCAGCTGCTGAGGTAGGTAGTATGGTGAATCCTCAAAAAAAATTTTAAGACTTTTTAAAAAATTACTTATTCATGAGAGACACACAGAGAGAGGCAGAGACACAGAGGGAGAAGCAGGCTCCCTGTGGGGACTCCAATCCCAGAACTCCAGGATCACGCTCGGAGCCAAAGGCAGACGCTCAACTGCTGAGCCACCCAGGTGTCCCTTGAATCCTCAGAAATTTAAACACAGAATTACCATTAACATATGATCCAGCAACTCCAGTTCTGGGCATATACTCAAAAGAATTGAACGTGGGGTCTGGAACAGATATTTGTATGCCCACGTTCACAGAAGCATTACTCACAGCAGCTAAGAGGTAGAAGCAACCCAAGTGTCTATGGATGAATGCGTGGGTGAGCAAACTGTGGAAGATCCATACAATGGAATATTATTCAGCCTTAAAAAGGAAGGACATTCTGACGTGCTATAACACGGATGAACCTTGAGGACATTATGCTCAATGAAATAAGCCAGTCACAAAAAGACAAATACTAGTGATTCCACTTCTATGAGGCACCTGGAGTACTTAGATTCATAGATGGCAAGGGGAATGGTGGGTATCAGGGGCTGCAGAAAGGGAAGGGTAAGAGTTAGTGTTTCATGGGGACACAGTTTCAGTCTGGGAAGACGAAGATGAGAGAGTTCTGCAGGTGGATGGTGGTGAGGGCTGCACAGCAGTGTGAATGTGCTTGACACCACCGAACTGTACACTTAAAAGGGGTAAAAACGATAAATTTTATGTATATTTTATGTAAGAAATGCTTTATTTTAGGGGCGCTTGGTAGTTCACTTGGTTAAGCATCACACTCTTGATTTCGGTTCAGGTCATGATCTGGGGGTCATCGGATTGAGCCCTGCTTTGGGCTCCGAGCTTGGTGTAGAGTCTGCTTGGGATTCCCTCTCTCTCTCTCCCTCTGTCCCTCCCCTCTGTGAATGCGCTCGGTTGCTCGCTCTCTCTAAAATAAATCTTTTTAAAAAAATGTTTTGTTTTATTGAAAATAAGGAAGAAAAACCTGAGGCATAGAAAAATTAAGTGAGGAAAAAGGGGTCCCTCTACCCTGAGCTACCAGAACAAATGCTGAACAAGGCAAAGGGATGTGGTCAGCCATCCCTGGCTGTGGCCCCCCATCCCCACCCCCTCAGCCAACTGTGGCCAAGGTTGTCCACACATGGAGCTGTTTTCCAAGGAGCCCAACTAGAGGGGGAAATCGGTCCAAGCAGAGAGATAGAATGTCACCATTTCTTTGGCTAACGGGCTCCAGAGACTTTTTTGCCAACCTCCCTTCTTCTCAGAATAAGGAAAAGAAAGGCCTGAATACTGACAGGCTGCTTCCAGGCCCAGTCTGAGGGGGTGGGCAGTGGGGGTGTTCCCCCACTATTTCACACTGGGGGTGCCTCACAAACCCAATGGGGAGGCAGGACCGGCAAGAGATATAAGTGGGTTTGGAGAAGAAGATAATTTCTGGAAGGCCGAGCCCAAAATGGCTAAGAAGCTGGGATAGGTTGCTGTCCAGGAAATGACTCATGTCTCCCCTGGTCCCTTGGGGCTGCTCTGGGAACAGACGCTGCAACAAGGAGACAAAGGTTCTCGAGGTTCTCACAGGAAGGCAGCTTCTGGCCGATTCCACCAGGGACTAGAGACCTGAGAGACACCTGGGCTGGTGGGCACCCTGCACGGCCCACGAGGGCGGCTCAGTGCCCGCTCCGGGCTGACGAGTGCGGAAATGGAGCTGGAGGGCCACCAGCCCAGGGTGCGCCATGGACTCGTTGCCCGCTCCTGCCACCACCCACACTTCCTGTGGCCTCTGTCACCCTCCACACGCTCAGGCTGCTGAGCCTAACAAGCTGTTGTGGGGCCCCAGCCACTTCAGGGGAAAGTGTTCTTCTAAAGTCATGACCTCCTCATCAATAAATCGAACAGCCTAAAACAGCATCTTCTCCATCTCTCAGCCTTGTGAAAATACGGACTGTGTCCTTGACCTTGAAACATTGGTTTCGCGCTGGGCGAGGCTCCCACCCCAGCTCCTCTGCCAGCTCTTCCTCCTGCCCCTTAGACACAGATGCTCTGGACAGTCCCTCCCTCCCGGGGGTCCTCTGCTCTCCTGGCTCTAGGGAGCATCCCCCTTGACCTTGACGTGTCCAGCAGATAGCATCTCTCTAATGCCAACCCTGCCCCCACCCACAGCTCCCCCTACCCCACCCCGACTCAAGGCCTCTATATCTGCCGATTTCTCTCCTCATCCTCCCATCCTTCCAGATTCAAACCCCTTACTTCCCTGTACTCTTCTTGGCTTCCCACATTAGCACCAAATGTTATAAACTCCTTGCCCCCGTAATTGCTCCAATCTGTCCCCACTCTCATGTTTAAGTCACTATCACTGGCAAGGAGACCGCAAGAGTCCCCAGACTGGCCTCTCTGCCCACAGCGTCTCTTCGACCCAGCCCACACAACCAATCTTCCCGAAACGCTCTCATGTAGATGGCTTCCTTCGTTTTGAAAATGTCTAATTCAAAAACGTATAAAAGGGATTTGTATTTTCAACACCTAAAATGAACAGCTGTCAACGGTTTGTCACATGTGCTTCTGGTCCTTTTCCTGCGCAATGGTCAAATGGCCAGAGGACGTGAATAGGCAATTTGGGGAAAAAGTAAATGCAAATGGTGAATAAACATGTATGGAAAGATGCCAGACTTCCCTGGTACACAGAGACCCACAGAACTGAAGTGATAGAGTTATCCGTTGTACCCCCAGGTTTTTAAATAGTCAATGCAGAGATCTTGCTGGTGGGGAGGGAGGAGCTGGCACCCACGCGGCCAGTATGGTCTCAATGCATGCAGCTTTGGGGAAACAAAATCGAAACAGAAATCATCCCAGCAATTGCACTCCTGGGGCTTGGGCCCACAAGGATAAAAGTGGCCGTAGTAAGGATGTCTGCATAGGATATATATTACGGAGACACTGCCATGGTCTGCTGCTCAAAATTAAGTGTATTGTCATGGATGGAAGAGTCATCAAGTGGATAGCTCTGGCACATCTGTACCATGAACCAGTACACAGCAATTTCAAAAATAAGGTTTACCTTATGACCCAGCAATTGCACTACCAGGCATTTATCCAAAGGATACAAACATAGTGATTCGAAGAGGCAACTGCACCCCCAAGTTTACAGCAGCAATGTCCACAATAGGTCAACTATTGAAAGAGCCCAAATGCCCTTCCACAGATGAATGGATAAAGAAGTCACACACACACACAATGGAATATTACTCAGCCATAAAAAAAAAATAAATCTGGGATTCCTGGGTGGCTCAGCGGTTAAGTGCCTGCCTTCACCCCAGGGCATGATCCTGGAGACCCAGGATCAAATCCTACGTCAGGCTCACTGCATGGAGCCTGATTCTCCCTCTGCCTATGTCTCTGCCTCTCTCTCTCTCTCTCTCTCATGAATAAATAAATAAAATCTAAAAAAAAAAAAAAAGAAACCTTACCATTTGCAATGACGTAGATGGAACTAGAAGGTATGATGCTCAGTGAAATAAGTTAGTCAGAGAAAGTCAATTATCATATGATTTCACTCATGTGGAATTTAAGAAACAAATGAACATAAGGGAAGGGAAGGAAAAATAAAATAAGATTAAAATAGGGAGACAAACCATAAGAGACAGTTAACTCTAAGAAACAAACAGGGTTGCTACAGGGGAGTGGAGTGGAGGGGATGGGCATTACAGAGGGCATGGGACAGAATGAGCATTGGATGTGATACAGAACTGATGAATCACTGAACTCTACCCCTGAAACTAATGATATACTATATGTTAACTAAATTGAATTTAAATTAAAAAAATTAAGATTAAAAAATGAGGTAGAACCACACCAGTGAATCTGGAGACATTTCCACATGTGTTCAGAGAGAAGAGTCATGGGGACCATGAAAGATGAGCCTGTTTTAATAGAATAATGCTGTCCCCAAAGATATATGCATATATATCACTGGGCAGGCAGGGCGGTATGGAGCTAGGTACTTGGGGTGTATCAACCTTCAGTAAGAGATTTATGTCAAAGTAAAAACAACTAGAAGATAACATGTTGGAAAGGAGGCGGAGAACTGGAAACCCTGTACGGTCTTGGCGGGGATGTAACATGATGTAGGTGTTGCAGAAACAGTACGGTGGTTCCTCAAAAAAACTAGAAGTAGATTTACTGTAGGGCCCAGCACCTCCACTTCTGGTTATATGCCCAGGATTGCCAGCAGAGACTCAGGCAGGTATCTATACACCTGTGTTAATGGCAGCATTGTTCGCAGCAGCCAAAAAGCAGAAGCAACCACTGATAGGTGAATGGATAAGCAAGATGCGGGGCGCCCACTCAATGGAGTACTACTCAGCCTTAAAAAGGAAGGAAATCCTGTCACACTCTGTAATGCATATGGCCCTGGGGGACATTATGCTAAGTGAAACAAACTAGTCCTAAAAAGACAAATTCTGTATGATTTCCTTTACCTGAGGTTCCTAGAGGAGTCAGATGCTTAGGGATAAAAAGTAGAGTGGCAGTTGGGTGGGGGCAATGGGGATAACAAAGTATATTTACTATGATGAAAAAATAAATTTTAAAAATGACTTTTAAAAAAGCTGTTCTATACAAAAAAATAATAGTAATAATAATAATAATAATAATAATAATAATAATAATAATAATAAAGGTATCGACAGGCACGTAGGAGCCCAGAAGGGGAGATTGCTGTCATCAGGTGTTAGGGGAGCGGGCTGTCACCCACTCCATGCCCAAAGGATAAACTTCCAACCTGAGCACAAGGTATTCTAGAAGAACCTAGTGGAATGCTGGAAGGCAGCAGAGGCCCGTGGATGGACATGGCCAGCCCAAGGTGACCTCACAGGACCGAGACAGGGTCCATCTTGACCTCACTCTTCTCCTTTTCTCTGATCCCAGCTGGAAGCCAGAGGGAAAAGGAGTCCCTCGACATGGTCCACTGGTCCAGCCCCAGGACCGGGGTCAACATGGGGTGTGGCAGGGAATGATCTGGGGGGGTGTGGAAGCCCCAGCATAAGTCCCAAGATTGTTTTTTTCTAAGCAGAGTACAATGCAGTATAATACAGGTGTCACCGTTTCAGTGAGAAAGAGAAGTAGAGTATATTATAGGCAAGGTTACATACACACAGCAGATCTGGATGGACCCCCCTCCCCAAGAAAATGACTGTATTTGACATTCTATGGAGGGTACCAGGGTATCTGGGGAACAGGAGTTGATGGGAGGGGTAGACT
The DNA here is from genome assembly GCF_053574225.1 of Canis aureus. NCBI lineage: Eukaryota > Metazoa > Chordata > Mammalia > Carnivora > Canidae > Canis > Canis aureus. Next base: position 26,370,447 of record NC_135613.1, read on the forward strand.
TTTCACTATCTACTGTATTATGCCTTTTGAATTTTGAACCCTACAAACGGCTCCAAATATTAAAATTTTTGTTCACATTAAAATTTAGAAATAGGGGCACCTGGGTGGCTCAGTCGGTTAACTGTCCGACTCTTGATTTCAGCTCAGGTCATGATATCATGGGTCATGAGAAGGAGCTTTGTATCGGGCTCCATGCTTGGCCGGCAGCCTGCTTGAAGAATCTCTTCCTCTCCTCCTCCTCCCCTGGTCTCCCCTCAAATAAATAAATAAAGCCTTTAAAAACTCAGAAATAAAATTGCATTTTTAAAAGAAAAAAAAATTAGAATGGTGGGTACCAGAGTTTGCGAGGCGGGTAGAGTGTAAGGGATACCGAGTTGTTGTTTTTTGGGGACAAATTTTCAGTTTTACAAGATGAAGAGTTCTAGAGATGGATGTTGGCAGTGGTTGTAAAACCCCGTAAACATGGTTAATGCTACAGAACTATACACCTAAAAATGGTTAAGACATGCTATGGACTTTCAGTGTGCATCCCCAGAAACGCATATGTTGAAATCCTAACCCCTAATGTGATCATACGAGGAGATCAGGCCTTTGGGAGGTGCTGAGGTCAAGAGGATGGTGAATGGGGTTAGTGCCCTTATAAAAAGAAACCCCAAAGAGATGATCTTTCTCCCTGCCGCATGAGTATACAATAAAACAGCTGTGTACCAGCCAGGAAGAGGGTCTCACCACACACCACACCTGCCGGCACCCTGATCTTGGATGTCCAGCCTCCAGAACTCTGAGACGTACATGTTTGTTGGTTAAGTCCCCTGCCTGCGGTATTCTCTTGCAGCAAGCCAAGAGGATGAAGACAGATGGTAAATTTTATTTTATTTTTTTAAAGATTTTATTTATTTATTCATGAGAGACATGGGGGGGGGGGCGTGGGGACAGAGACACAGGCAGAAGGAGAAGCAGGCTCCATGCAGGGAACCTGATGTGGGACTCGATTCCCGATCTCTAGGATCACACCCTGGGCTGAAGGCAGCGCTAAACCGCTGGGCCATCGGGGCTGCCTATAGATGGTAAATTTTATTATGTGTACTTCACCGCAACGTGAAAAAAAGGATGGAAAGACATGCTCCAGGTTAACATCGGTTTGGGATGGGAAATGAGAGAGACAAAAGGGAAGAGGGTTGTAGGCAGACACGAAATAGTCTCCCAAACGTGTCCGCCTGAAGATACGAATGTGTGTGGTCAGGCATCAGGAGGCTAATGTGGGGACCTCAGGATCAGGCGATTTGTACTTCTGTATATTTACATATCCCATATCCCTCAGCCTTCACGGTGAGTGCACATCGTAATCAGGAACAATAAGTTATTTTCGCCATGTAAAAAGATGACATACAGAAAAGCACAAGTGTTGATAGCACCAAACTCCATATTTTTTTCGTGCAGAATTGACAGCCGTAAGCAATGCTGCTTCAGATCGAGTCGTGTCTCCTGGGAGCGTCTTGTGAAAAAATCCCCAGCAATACGTGCATGCCATCCCCTTGGAACATGCATGATGTTCATCAGGATGTTCTTGCTCTAAAGCCCGGGGTGGCTCCGTCCAGCCAGTAGGACCAAGTCCAAACTTCTGACCTGGGCACCAAAGGCTATTCCCACACTCACCTCAGCTCACTTTGTCACAGAAAGGCTCGCTCCACCGCTTCGCTTGCTCTGACCAGCTACTCCCACCCCCGCCCCTCCATTAGACTCACACACCTGCCAATGTCAGGTCGCCCCACTCATCTGTCACTACAGGACCAGGAGACCCTCCGGAATCCCCTGGAAGTTGCACATCACCTTGAACAACCAGCTAACTAACCAATCAACCAACCAACCAACCAACCAAGTACAAAGGTGCCGTCTCTTTCCTCTCCGTATACTGTTCGCCTGTGAATCAACCTTGCTGTCTGCCCCACCCTAACTGAGACTCCTAGCAATTGTTCAACAATCGTGGGTGAGAAAGGACGCCCCGCGTGCTTAGAACAGTGGTACGAGACCCACGCAGACCGTCTGGTTTCTTTCTCAGCACAAACGTGTGGCCATCGGCTGGTGTGCCACTCTGAACCAGTCTGTCACTCAGGGCAACCTTCCTCCCTAGACTCTGGGAATCAGTCCCGGAACAGGCTCCGAAGCTTTATACCATCAAAGTTTTGAGAATAAAACATCTGTAGAGTGGCACTACCCACAGGACAGTGTCCACGACCCTCCCACTGAACCCATCCACACCCAAGCTCACTGTCATTCCTGCTGCTTGTCCAAGGTCTCCCGGACTCTGGCACTGCCTTCTAGTTGGCTGCCAGGCTCACCTCCCAGAACACTCTCCATCCCAGTGCTTTGTGCCCTCCTCATACATCCCACCCACTGCCCCGCAGCACCTTACCTGAACACTCCATCATTCCCTGTCCACAAAGTCATTTCCCTCCTGCCCTGGCGTGAAGTCCTTGGCCCCGGGCGCATGCATGCCCTCCATCCACTCAGGATTTCACCTTTGCCTCCCTCTTTAGCTGTGTCTCCCCATCCACGAATCCCTCAATTGGGGGCACCAGACCCTAATGCGGAATAGAACCACCTGTGAATGTTCTTATACCTTCAGGACTCTTCAAGCTTCCTGCTGGATGCCTCGTGCTCCTGCCCTGCGCCACCTGGGGATTCTCATCTACTCTGTTAGAGCTCCAGCAAAACTTCCTACCACTGATCAGAGATCCCAGGAAATGCAGAGTCCACACTTAGTAGCTTAACTAAGCCAGAGCAGCAGTTCTCAAGTGGGGTGATTTTACCTGCCTCCCACCCAGGGGACATTTGGCCATGTCTGCAGACCTTTTTGGGGGCTACACCAGGGATGGGAGGTGCCACTGGTACCCCAAATAACCTCCAGGGCAGATAATCCCACATCAAAAAATTATCCTGCCTGTAATGTTAACAGTGCCCCAGCTGAAAACAGAGAGATGAACGGATGCAGTGCACCCCTGGACAAAACTCTCTTCATGTGGCCGTGGCCAGAAGCACAATCCAGGACACCCGCATCTGTGACTCTGTATCAGGGCAAGGAGGTGGCACCTCCACTCCACGGCTCTCCCGAGCCAGGAGGGAAGTAGCTGACTAGAAACTCCAACCCGACACCATTTCCAGGTCTCTGTGTCACCCTGAGCAAGACATTCGACCACCATGGGCCTTAGGTATCCCCAGATGTAAAATAAAGTGTCGAAGCAGACTGGCTCTTCTGCAAATGGGGCTAGACAGATTCTTAAAGCACTGGAAAACTTGTTTCTGAGTTAGGGGAGATATGCTATGCCCTCCTGGAGTCACGAAGCCCATTAGCCTCTTCAAGGCTCAGAAAAAATCCTACAGGACAGACACTAGCAGGTGCTGTTCAACTCTGGTGCTTCCACACCCAAGGGAAGGGGATAGTCTTCACGCAGACACCTGCCCACAACGCCGCAAACTGCAAGGGACTCCAGTTTGCAGGGCCTCTGAATCTTCCAGCACTGCTGCTTTGTGATTCTCTGATGAGTAGGGGCCCTGCCTCCTTTCACTGCCATGACACTCCGGCTCTAAAGGAGTTGGTACAAAAGTGTGCTGGAGTTGGGGGTGCTCTGCTGTGTTATGGAAAGGGACATTTTACATGCTCCGCCTCTGCAAACTCCCTGCAGAATCTACCATACTCCTCGAATCCCAAAGCATATCTCTCTGGAGCACTCATTTGTGAATGCAAGATCAGGGGCTCGCTTTTTGCTGGGTGATAGCAGCTGGTTCTGAGCCACGTCGGGCCCCATCCCCTTAGTTCAGACCAGGGTTTGGCAAATGACAACCCATGGGCCAGTCTCAACCACTGTCAGTTTTTGTAAATAAAGTTTTATCGGCACACAGCCATGCCCTTATATTGATATAATCACCTCTGGCTACTTTTCTCCTCACTATGCATAGCTGTGATGGAGAGATCACATGGGCCATAAGCCTAATTACTTACTATCTGGTTCTTAGAGTTTGATGACCCTTGGTCCAGACCTTACGAAATGGTGTCTGCCATGGAAGAAACGGGCCAAACCTCTCCCCGAAACTCCTCCAAGAGCCCATCCCACCAGACCCAGGCCCCCACATCCACACGCAGGGGGATGACACATGATGCCCAAGCACAAAGCAGCGCCAGGATGCTGCTGCCTGCCACGCCACACCTGCCTACGCCCTCCTTCGCCAGGCACCTGCTCTGTCTTCCCAGGTGCACTTCCCCACCGCAGCCTTCCCTGGAACCCCCAGGGACGCCCCCTCCCTTCACAAGCCAGAACCCATTCACAGTACAGCGTACCAGCTTTTTTTCGGTTATGTACCGGGTTAGCAAACATTTAAGTACATATCTCCTAAAAGAGATATTATGCGTACCTTATGCTCCTGTGTTTCTGTATTGATAGACGACACACATTATGAAACACACATTAAAAAAAAAATAGAAATTAGACAGGAAGAGGTTAAAAAAAAAATCAAGCTACGAATTTCTTCCCCTGCCTTGGCAGACCATCTTAGGAGAGGCGTTCTGGAGGCTGCGGGTTCCCAGCGTCACCCAGCACCTGCAGGTGCTCAGGCCTTCAGGTGGGGGCTGTGCTTCTTTCTCAACAAAGGGCAGCAGCTTCACCAACGGATGCACAATCATCCTGCTGCCCACCCAGCCCTGAGCACCTGTCCCAGAGGACCCCTGGGTTAAAGGAGGCTCAGGGTCTTGGGACCCAGGAGCCACCAGGCTGCAGGCAGGAAGGGAAGGATTAGGGACCACCCCCCCCCCAGAAGGCACCAGCTCCTCCCTCAGCAGCAAGCACTGTGGCACATCCAGGGGGATTTTTGTGTTTTGACTCAGAGGCAATAGGTCTTTCAAATTAAGCCAACGCAGACCAAACTGCAGTAATGAGGAAAGCCCCTTGGACACAGCCAGCTTGGAGTTCACGCTTGTGCCAGGCCGGGGAGGGAAGATGGCTGGTGAGGGGGTGGAGAGCAGCCTGTGGCTCCCTCCTGGGAGGGGCTGCCTCTGGCACAGCAGCTTCAATGGGTTCTCAGACCTACCCCCCCAGTTCCCACCTGGGCCTCCAGCGCCCTCGCTCCGGTCTTCCCAGGCCAGTCCACCCACCAGGAAAACACTGGGCCCCAGGCAGTGACCCCAGGGAAGCTGAGGTCCCATCACTCCCCTTCTCAGCCTTAGCCACTGCTCAAGGCGCGATTTGGGGAGTCCACTCGGACACCACCCACTGACCCTCTATGGACACTTCAGAGGGCCTCAGGGGCTCCCACAGGGTCATCTGGCGGTCCCCATGGCACAGGCTCAGAAAAGTGACCTGAGCAGCCCTTGGGGAGTGCTGGGACCAAACTGAGGTCTTCCTCAACTCTCTCAAGGGTGATGCCTCGTTCCCCAGGAAATCTCATGAGTGCCAATGGCCCCGCAGACCAAAGGCAGGGAAGGCCAAACCCACACGGACAACCCTCCGTGTGACCTCTCCAATGTCAGGGGTCAGCCCAGCCACACTCCAGGGGACAGACAGAATGCACTCTGATCTCATGGACCCCAGACCCCCTGTAGCATCTTCTTTCTCCTGGGAAGTCCGGGCAGACGCAGGGACACACATACATCTTCCCTCGAGTTTTATGATGGAAAAAATTCAACCGCAGGGAGCTTAGTGCCAGCCCAGGAAGCAGGGCCACCCAAGTGAAAAGGCGGCCTGGCCTCACTGGGCAACTGGCTGCTTTTCGAGAAACACACCCTGCTCATCCACCACAAACATCAGCCTACAGCTCCCTGGTAAGAGAAGGGCTGCGAGCATGCTGGGCAAAGCTGAGGACGAGCTTCCGCTCTGCTGCCCGAATTGGTCCAGACGGCCTCCCAGGGAGAGAGCATGAGATCAAGTGCGAGCCCCAGCCATCAAGGAGGCAGGAGCAGGGACCTGGCCTCCTCTGTTCCAGGCCAAGCACCAAGCATGGGGCCAGCTCCTGACTGCGCCCCGCCCCCACCCCAAGCAGGCCACCAGGGTGGCCCAGGCCCTCACTCATCTCACGGTGTTGCTTCCCTGCTTGGAACCATCTGGTGGCATCTGTGAAACAGACAGGTCATCGGAGGTAGTTTACTGAGCGACCACGATGTACCAGGCACAGGGCCACCGCAAAAACAATGGTCAAACTCTCACTTACAAGAGCGTTTCATGACCTGGTTCTGACTACCCTTCTGGCCTCATTCCCCACCCCTTCCCTGCTGCCAGCCCCGCCCGCCAAACAAACACAACCACCCGCTGAAAAACAAGCATGGTGTCCCTAACAAGTAGGGGTGACGGTGAGGGTCTGACTCCTCGGTCCACACCCAGTTTCTCGTTCTGGTGATGCATCTCAATCCTGTCTAGGAGGGCTCCCCGTCCCTGCTCCCGGTCCTGGGCTCCAGGGTGGGCACCCGGGCTCACTTGACTGCACTGGGGCATCACCCACCCCTGTGATGGTGAGGATGCAGACCAGTCAGAACCAATCCTGGGGCCTTTGCTTAAATGACCTTCTGAGAACCAGGCCAGAAAGAAAAAAGGCAGACTAAGCTTAGCGAGAGAGAGGCACTTGCTGATGCCAGGATTTGAGCTTCTGGATCCAGCTATGCCTGAAACCTCTTAACTTTTTGGCTGCTTAATCCAGTTCAGCAAACCGGTTGTGTTTTGCTTAAGGCTAACACCGGGTTGTCTGTCTTTTGCAACTGGGAAAGTCCTAATCGACTCACAAGGCAAGCTTTTTGAAGACCACTTTTTTGCTTATACTGTGTCTTGCACCTGAATAGCCTGAGGTTACCAGGCTTTTCAAGGAGACTTTGAAACCAAACTCAAATTCCCTCTGGAAAGCCTGAAACACACACACCCATGTTACTTAGATGCCCCTACGCTGTGCGTCTCCATACCTGTGTGCTCTTTCCATTCATTCAACAGTCTCTCACATGTGCTGAGCACCCGAGCCCTGCCGCTTGGCTCACTCCAGGGGAAGATGCTGTGGCTGCTGGCTTTCTTTCCTGTCTCCCCCACCTTGAAGGAGGGACTGGTTTGCTCAAGCACCCAGCACAGAGTTCGGCACACAGCAAGTGCCAGATAAATGTCCACTGAAGGCAGAGGGAGCAGTCCTGCTTATCCACCGACATGTTACATTCAAGTGATGAATACAGAAATACAGAACCTGGTCTGTCCGGGAGCAAACCCTGTCAGTCCTACCTTCAGTCTATCCAGAACCCAGCCATCCTCATCACCTCACTGCCTCCTCCTGGCCCTCAACATCAGCCTCCTTTTGCCCAGACCCTCCAGGGTTCCACCCACTAAAAAGCAGGTGTTTCACAATGGCCCACAGGATCCCTCCAAGCCCAGCCTCCTGCACCTCCTCCCCCTCTTCCACTCTGTCCTGCCTTCCTGGCCTTCTGGCTGTTCCTGCCACATGCTAAGCCCCTACCTCTGGGCCTTTGCACTTCCCAAGCCCCTCTGCATGGTACCAGGTACATTGGGCCCAGGCACTAGGGCGGCAATCCCTCAGTTCCATCAGAACTCTACTCAAAGGTCATCTCATCACAGAGGCCTTCCCAGCTAGCCGAATTTAAATGGCAAATGTTCTTTGACCCCAGCACTCCTGCCTCATGCCCCAATGACATGCCCATGACTTTCAGCTTCCCAATGACATTCACTTGGTTATTTGCTTATGACCTGTTCCCCAACAAGAATACTTGCTTCCTAAGGGCAGGTGTCTTGTTCACCTCTATGTTCCAGGGCCTGGAACAGTGCCTGGTACACAGTAGATGCTCAATGAATACTTGTAGAATGAGTAGCTCTTTCCATTCCATGGTGCCACCTGCCACAGAAATGGCCAAGCCAAGCTCCACAGAAATGCCACCTCCCTGAAAGCAGCACCTAGAGCCTCCACGTCTACTCCACCTTCTGAAAGGTGTAGTCTGACATCCCTCTTGCCTGTCCCCTACTGCTCTAGAACCTTCCCCCAACTGATTCGTAGCTTCTCTGCACCCCCTGCCTTCCAGGTCCCTCATTCCTTGAAAGCTCGGTCTCCAAACATGCAAGAGCTCACCACTAAACAGCCCAAATCAACCCTAATGTGCAGGGCGGGCAAGTGCCCAGACAGCACGAGGCAATCTTGGTCCCTTTCCTCTGCCTACACTGGCAGCTCTTTCCTGGAAAACCCCGAGTCAGCGGTGGGAGCAGGAGGCAGGCTCTGTCAACTGCCACATGCTGAGCCCTGGGGTCCCCACGTCAAGCATCCACACAAGCCCTCCATTCAGGGGCAGCAGCTGGCAGGTGGCTGCGCTTCCAGACAGGACTCCCACAGCCCCCCCAGCGCCCGCCTGGCACAGACCCGCTTACAGGGCACCTCCCATCCCAGCCTCATCCCTACCACCCCCACCCACTTGGTTTTCCAAGAAAGAATGTGTCTGGTCTGGATCCGACAGCACTGGCTCCGCGACAGGAGAACAGACTTATTGTCCCAAACACCACCGTCTCGCCAGTGTTGGCTCAGAGAGGTCAAAGATCACAGGCGTTATCATCACAGTGGGCCGTGGCCCCTGGGCGGTCATACCCGTTCCCGGGGAGAGTCTGGGTGCTGGGAGGCGCTGGCCACCTCCTCCTCCCGCCGGGAGCTGCACACAAAGTTCCCTTTATGGGAACACGGCGGGCTGGGTGCTGGCAGTTTCAGCCTCAGGGAAACCAGGTTTGGGTTTTCTCTGAGGGCACAACCAGTCCTTTGTCTTGACTTTGCCCCATCCCCACCCGGCCGGCCGGCCTCCCTGTCGGGGACACTGTGTCCGGGACCTGAGCCCTTCCGAGCGGACCCTTCTGAGGCTGGGCCCAAATGTCTACACCACAGAAGACAGCAAGGCGTGTGGGAGCAGCACTGAACACAATCCACGCCCCCCACCAAGACCTCATGGGGGGCCTACTGCGCAGTGAGCAATGGGATCGCAGTGGAACCTGCCACAGAGGAGGGCAGCACAAGGGACCCCAGCGAATTGGGACACGATTCAGTGATGTGAGGAAATGTACAGCCCCACTCAATGCTGGCACTGTGCCCACCATGGGTCCAAACAGTGAAAGGACAAAGTGCTGTTCACCTGGAGCCCCCTCTGGCCGCATCGAACACACCAACTTGCTAAGAGAAGCATGAACGTGTGATCATCCACCGGGATTTGGTCCCCTACTTTGGCACACATGAAAGATGTGCCCTAAAAAACGCAGGAAAAAGAAACAGGAAAAAACCCCACAGATTATGCCTGAAGGGAGCAATCAGGGTGTCCCGAGGGGGGATTCTGGAGCTGGATTTTGGGTGCCTCCACCCCGCCGGCTGGTACGTATCAAGCCTGCCCGTGACACCCCGCACCCCACCTTGTGTCTGTATCCTGGTTCTCCTTCCTGCAGGAAAAGTCCCCCCAAATTTCACATGAGCTACAGGGAGGAAGGAAGGGAGGAGGCCCCACGCTGCACAGCCCTGCTGTCTGTGAGCACCACAGCAGACCTGATTCCTCATCCCCGGTATACCCAGCAGGGGTGCCAGTGGTATGGATGTGGCCTTGTCTCCTGGAGGCCTAGGGGCCCTTACAGATCTGCAAAGGCTACCTCCCCAGAATCTGCCTAGGGGACTCAGGTGCCCAAAGACACAGGCAGCCAGGTGTGGGCAGGAAACCCCCTCCCAGAGGGGAGATGGGTCTGGTGTTCTCTGTTCTCTGTTTTGTGCACACCTGGATTCTATGAAGACTAAAAGTGAAGCCCGAGGTGAGCCCTCCATGGCAGACAGGGCTCCAGGCCGGGCGAGGAGGCCGCACAGCCCAGCACTGCCTTCTGGGCGTCAGGAGACGTCGAGTGTGCACCTTCAGGTCACCCCTGTCATCCGGGCTGTGGGGAAGCATCTTCCAAGACCTCCCATGCTCTCCACCTGCAGTCCTGGAGTGACAGCTGCCCCCCAGCCAGCCTCGGGGAGGAGCAGAAAAACCCTGGTGATTTTTCGGAAGGAACATCCACCGCTGAGCACCAGGCGGAGGAGCTGGGGAGCCAGCAAGGGCCCGGGGGGAGCCGTCAGGCCCCCTCGGCTCCACCTGGCAGGAACTAGTCTGCTCCACGGAGACCGGCAGAGCCGCCGGCCCAGCCAGGGCACTCGGCGGAGAGGAAGAGGTCGGCGCTCAGACAGGAGGTCCGGAGTGTGGATTTCCCCTTGTCCAGCAGGGCCGCGGGGAGGAGGCGAGGCCGGCCGGGCATCGCAGGGCTGCGGAGGGCTGAGGTCCCCGAAGGCCAGAGTGGGGCGGAGTCGGGTGGGGCACCTCGCTCCCAGACACTCGCAGCCCCTCCGCACACAGCATCAAAGAGTGACAGCCAGACACTCACCGCAGGGAAGGTCACATGTGGGTCAGTGCCGGCAGCACGGGAAGGGAGTGACCTATTTCCAAGGCCCATTCAGGAACCTCTCTGCCAGGCCAGACGTCTGACGCAGCCAGACGACAAAGGGAAGGGGGCTGGGGTGGGGGTGCGGGAGGTGTCTGATGGTCCAACACGGCACCCCTACCCATCCCAGGAGCCCCCACAGCTGCGCCTCCACCCCCTGCTGACCATTGGAGTAGCCAGGGCAGGGCCGATCGTGCACAACTACCTGCCACCCTGCTCTGGTGCTCCTGGCTCTCCAAGAATATTCTAATTTTCAGTCTCGGTGGAACGAGAGCTGGTCCTGGACTCCTCAGAATGTGCCCCAGGGTCCCCGTAAGCACACCTCTCCCTGAGAATGATGCCATCTCTCACACGGCTTGGAGGGACACCCGTCACCCCGGGCCTTATTCACAAACATCTGCTCCCAATCAACCATCGGTCAGGACTTCAAGTCCACCTGCAGACAGGATAGGTCACCATAGGAATTGGGGAGGAAGAATCAATGCTAATCTACTGAAAACTCGTGAACATCAGAGATGGGCATGGGCTTTAGAAGTGACAACCATGGGTTCAAATCCCAGCTCCGACTCTCCCCTAGCGAGGACCTGAGATTTTTCTGGTCCTCAGTTTCCCTGTCTGCAAAATGAGGACAATAACCTTATCTGTGTCACAGGGGTGGCTTCAGGGTTAGGCCATCCAGTGCACATGTGTCCTGGTGCCTGGTTTGTATTGAGTGCTCCCGAAACAGAAGCCACAGAGACGAGTCCAAGGCAAGAAAGGAGCTCAGGTACCAAGGACTAAGCCCAGTACAGGATGGGAGCTCAGGGGAGCAGGTATTGAAACCCTCTGCCCACTGCTATTCCCAGGGGTGCACTACCCAGGACAGCCTCTGCCCTTCTGCACAAGACACATCGTGGCTGCTCCTCAACTGGGGTAGAGGCTACAGAGCCCAGCGGCCACCATGGGTGGCGAGCACTGACCTTACTGCTGCTGTTCACTCCCCGGCCCCACTCTGCCCCACCAACTGCCACCCGAGATACCACTGCAGCTGAACGAACCTCCCCCGTGAGCTTGGCCATGCCTCTGGCTGGTCCAAGGCGCCCATCCTGTCTCTCATGACTCAGGATGACTCACAGTTAACATTGCCGAGATCGGGCTGGTCCTGGAGTCCACGGCACGGTCCAGGGACAATCAGCAGCTTATTAAAAAAAAAGGGGAACCTTCCTTGCTGTGGGTCTCAGACGTGATGAAGGACAGGACTAATGAGCTGCTGTGTCCGCCTCCCTCATCGCTGCCTAAACTGCTCCAATGCACTCTTACCCACTTTTTGGCTGAGTAGTAAGTGTTCATTAAAGGTGTGAAGAGCCCAACTGCTCAGGCTCCTCCCTGGCAGGTACCAAGGTGATGGCCAAAGGTCAGGGCACTCTTGCAAAAGTCACATTGGGCCTGCTCTCTCCCAAGAGTGCACCCTGGGGCTTGGAGGCCACCCTGTGCCATCCAGGATATTTGGAATTCCACCCCACACATGCTTTCTTTGTAAAGAGTTCTGGCTTCCTGTACCACTAACCCAGAAACTCGACACTCAAAAGCATCAGCTAAGCCCTAGGAATGCGAATGTTTCAGGGTTTAAGGGCTTTTGTCAGGTGGGGGTGGGGTGGGGGCACAGGGGTTGGAAGAGAAGGTTAGGAGGGGGACAGGACTGTTGTCAGTACCTATAAGCACACTGCTGCCTTTTCTAGCCAAAGTGCATCTCATCCCTTGGCCTGGGGAGTGGGTCAGAGACTCAGGGATTCAGAGATGTGAATGGAACAGAGAAGATAATGCCTGTTTTAAAGGGGGAGGAGGTCTTCCCCTGGAGCCTGGGGGTGGGGAGTGGCCCCTCCCAGTCATACCAACTTTTCATGAGCAGAGCATCCCAGAATTCCAACCCACCTCCACCAGCCCCAAGAGTGAGTATGGCCTTAAACCGCCAGCGACATAAATGAAAAATCCTCCCCAAGGAAACAAGACACAGAGCCCACCTTCCAGGGCACCTTCTAAAAGAAGGCCATGATCAGCCTGGGTGGGTGGGGGGGTGGTCAGCCCCACAACTGGGATCAAGTGAAGCCTGAAAAGCACTCAGCCGATTCAGTCCTACGTGTGCTAGGCACTGTCTTAGGCACCTTGACTGCCAAAGGAGGCAGTCAGAGCCCCTGCTCTCATGGAGACAGACAGACATCAACAGGCAACCGCAGAATATGAGCTGATTGGGTCAAAGACGCTAACTTTTCCATCGCTGTTGGCTAGCCGGTTCGTTCATTCATCCGATGAATGAGCCCTTGTGGTGTCCCAGCCACTGTGCTAGATGGGTGCAGGACTTGATGGTGAGGACCAAGGTCTCTGCCCAAGGAGGTGTTCCAGTGATTCCCACATCCCTCAAGACCCCATGGTGCCTCCTGAGTTCCTCACAAGCTCCCGGGACAGGCACTGAGCATGGAGATCAGCTCCTTCAATTAATACATTAGGAACACTGAGCAAAGCCACTGGGTATAAGAAGCCCCATCGATAATGTGCTCTGGAAAAGATGCAAAGGGGTCTTCTGGCTCTAGGACCTTCCAAGACCTGCCAGTCAGACAAGAGAGCAGGGGCACACACATCTGTAAAGGACAGTGGGGAGGACAGGTGAGAGCAGGTTAAAGCCCAGCACAGGGGTAGAGGGAGGGAGGAAGTGTTGCAGGTAGGCCCCCAAGATTGAGATCCTCCCAACACACAGAAGGGAGTCCTTGCCTCCGGAGAGACAACAATGATTATCATTCTTCAGTCTGTGTTGTTTCTGCTATAACCCCCTGCCTAAAACAATGACTGGCACATTGTGGGTGCTCAGTAAATATTTGCAGAAGGGAGTTTCTGCTCTGAAAGTTTAAGAGGGAAGCAAAGAAAAACCAAAGTCGGGGGTGGGAGACACCCAGAAACAGTGAAAAAGAGACACCAACTTGGGCATCTAGAATCCCTGGCAGGGGACCTGGCCCTGTCCTGAGCAGGTGAGTCCGGCTGCCACAACATAAGTCACCTGACCCAGTGGGACAGGAAGTACACATTCCCCTCCACCTCTTGGAAAAGGAGAGTGTCCTGCCTCTGACCCCAGGACCAGGCAAGCAGGTGGCCCGCCCAGGCCCAGACCCAGTCAGGGTCTTCCCAGGAGGTCTGGGGCTGGAAGCTGGGGGACAGGCTTCCCACCTAAGGCCAACAGTTCATGCAACCACAGGACCAGTCAGTATGGACTCAGGAGTTCTCTCAAAATGACCTATCTCCAGCCGCCAGGTGGGACAGTGTTTGGGAGCCCCACCCTTCCAGAGGTGGCCCTATCAACAACACCCCCCACCCAAACCATGCCAGCACCTGTCAAGACACCTGGGACTGGAAACATCCCATGCTTCAAAGCCACATAAAACGCATGGCCCCTGCCACCCCAATCCAATTCCCCCTCAGTCCCCTTTCCACACTCCAGTGTGGACACCCGCTCCCTCATTCAGCTTCTCCCCACTGCACATGAGCATGCAGATCACATGGCTTCACCCAGCCTCTAACCCAAAATGGTCTCCACCTCCTCCTCAACTCAATTCAGGGGGCTCCAAGGAGGGGTGGGGTAGGAAGGCCCCCAGGACTGTCCTCATCCCTCCTGCCGGCCTCTCCTCTGTCCTTGCCCTTCAAGGCTCCAGATGGGGGTAGCATGGGAGGGGAAGCCCTGATCCTGTGGCGCAGGGCGTGTTCCACAGGCAAGGTGAATGACACGTGGCTGCAGTGGTTCACAGGGCCCAGCCTCCGTCCACCTCCTCTCTAGCCAGCCTGCCATGTCTGCACACCGACTGCTGCAGGACGACCCTCGCCTGGGCTGGGTCTCTGGGCCAGGGGGCCTCTCCTGCGAACTCTCCCTGCACCAGTCACACCGTGTTGTAATTATAGCTCAAGTGACTGTCCCCACCAGACAGCACATCCTCCAGGGCAGGGGCCTGCGTCGTCCAGGGTGAACCACCCAGATGGCTGGGTGTGCCTGAGAACAGTTCTTGGAATGAAGCAAACAACTGCCCACCAGGCAGCAGCCCCACGATCTTCGTCTAGCCCTTATGGTTACGATTCTGCAAGGGGAGCATTGGAAAAGGTTAAAGATGTGGAAAGTGAGACTCGAAAAGTCTAATGTGTCTGGGATCCAGGTCAGAAGCCAGGATCCAACCTCATGGTCATTCCAGGACGTACAGGAAGCCTGGCGAGGTGGCGGCTGGATGGAGTGTGGCAGGAGTGCTATGTGGGCTACAGGTGCAGGACTGCCTGGAGGTGTGCCTACGCCAGAGTGGTGTGTGTGTGTGTGTGTGTGTGTGTGTGTGTGGTGCAGCCACTGCTCTGCATGGGCAGTCATGGCATGGCATGGGCACCCGGGACACACCATCCCTCTCTGTGCCTCAGCTTCCCAGAATAAACGCCACGTCCCCCCAAGCTACCCGGAAAGGGAGTGAGTCTGGCAGCTTCCTGTGGTCCCCACCTGGCTGGCAGGGGCTGAGCCTGTCCATCCCGCTTCCCCGGGCTCCCGGGGGACGCCCAGTCACACTGTCTTGCCCAGTCCGGGCTCTCCAGGGCAGGCCCAGGGTACTGGGAAGTTCCAGAATAGCACGGGCTTAAAAACCCAACCAGGGCAATCACACAGGGTCGGGACTCCCCTTGGGTCTTGGCCCGTGTCTGTGTGTGCCGTCGGCCTGGCCCACTCGGCAGCCGGCTTGCAGAGAGCTCTGGCAAACATGTGGGATCAAGGGAGGCTCGATGAAAAATAAAAAGCACCCATCCAAGAAGCCTGTGGAGCTGCTGGGACTCAAAAAAAAAAAAAAAAAATCAGTTCCCTTTGCCACAGGAAATCAGTTGCATGTGGCTTTGAAATGGTCTTTTCCCACCTGGTGATGTGAAAATCTCCCTCCCATGTGTACACACACACACACACACACACACCCTTCACCTCTTGCCCTGGGAAGGCCATGAGTTTGACTCTGGCTTCCAACCTGGATCCCAGACAAATTACTTTCCACATCTATAAAAATAGATAGAACAGAACTATAAAAATAGGTTTCCAGATTCCTAAAAATCCTGGAGTCCTTGATTTTAAAGGTATTAATTAAATGCTTATTACACACTGGGTACCACCGCACTCCCGGCGGTTTGGGATACGGACAGCCTCTTCTGCCAGTGACAGATCTCTTCCCTTCTCTCTCTCTTTCTAGTTTTTACACATCCTAAGGTTCAACTTTAACATCGCCTCTTCCAGGAAGCCGTCCTGGATCCCTCTGCTCAGAGTAAACTCTGAATCCCAACTAAATACTCCAGAACTCTGCTTACCTCTCATTGCCTTTAGGACCCTCTGCCTAACATGATATTCTTTGAGAGTTAACCATATATCTGGCCTCTTCTCTTCCAGAAAGCACACAAACAAGTACTCAAAGGCCAGGACTAAAGATGATAAATTCCAAGGCATGTTCCCTCAGAGCAGGAAGGCACGTGGGTGGTAAGGCCCCACCTCACCTCAGGCCTTGAATCCCAGTTATGGGAAGGACAGCACCTTTCGCCCATGTCAACTCACTCCATCCATGTGGTACTCTTATGCCCCCATTTCACAGAGGGGAGACCAAAGCCCAGACCACAGAGAGAGGAAACACCAGAACAGTACAGCCGCCTCCACCTACTCCCAGGCCAGGCTCCTAGCTGCTCCAGCCCCCAGACCCAGATTAAACACAGTTTCCCAAGGTGGCTTCCTCCAGAGAAAAAACCCTTAAACCAGAACATCACACAGGGCTGCGTTTGTGCCCTGGGGCAGCGGGACGCCTGTGGGCTCCGAGATGCCCAAACAGTCCCTGATCTCTTGGTAAACAGCTACTGCCCCAAAACCCCCAGGTACCTCCTTCATCAATCAGCCCCTTTGCCACCTTCACCCTCTCACCATCCAGCAGTGACAGAGGTCATGCCTGGCATAGCAGGATCCTGCCCCAGGCTGACACGAAGGTCTGCCCTGCACGGCTGGTGCTCACGCCAAAGCAGCATGCTAATATTACCAGGTCGAGCCTGTGTGAGAACACAGACTCACACCCACCCACCCGCACCCACCCCTCCTTTGTCCCCTGGGAACCGCCTCTCACCCTCTAACGTGCCCAGGCACACCATCATCTCCACCTCACCTGAAGCAGGTGGCCCCAGCCAGCAGGGGAGTGTCTCCTTCCCAGGCCAGGTCCCCCGGGGGCTCCAGGGTGGGCGAGGCCAGCCATCCCACCTGGCACCGTCCTCCCACCTCTCCCCACCCTCCTCCCAGGCCTGCAGGGCTGAGCGCGGAAGCCCACGGGCCCTGCACCTCTCTGAACTCCCGCACCTGGTCCCCGCTTGTCCATGACTAAGCAGTTTCCACCTCGGAGTCTGCCTGCCAAGAGGCCCCGCTGGCCGCACGGCCGCACCGGGATGCCCGGAGCCGCACACACTAAACCCATCATTGGCCAGACCTCTTCTTGGGAAAGAAAACCCCCTCCATGTTTTGTTTTGTTTTGTTTTCCCCTAAAATGAAACAAATCCACCCACGTAGTTACTGGAAACTCAAGCTTGTGAAACTGAACCGTTTGCAAAGAGAATTAGTCAGCAAGCTTGTGAGTAGCGCCTCTGTGGGTGGAGCGGCCCGTGCTCTCGAGGTTCCCGAGCCAGGAGGGAAGTGGGGGTCCCGACACGCAGGCCAGGTCCCCCAGACTGCCGGTGACGCGGCTGAACGTGAGGGCGAGCCTGTTTGCGCCAGGTGGAGGGTGAAATGCGCTGCTTACCGCGTCCCCGTCCCCACTTTGTGAAACTCGGTCATGAGAGATCAGACTCGTATTCAGATCCCACCCCATCCAGTTAGTTGAACCCCTGTGGGTCTCAGTTTCCTCATCTGTAAAATGGGGCAACAGAACCTGCCAGGAACACTGCCAGGCTCACAGGGACCATCTATGGGAAGTGGTTTGTGTCTGGCACCCAACAGGCGGCAACGCGTGCTGCTGCTTGAGGAGGTGCCTGCCACCGGGGAGCTGTGGCTAGCGGATTGCTGTAAGGCTCTGTCCCTCCAGTTCTGTCCCTCTCGCTGCAGCAGAATCGGCTGAGCTGGTTTCCAGCCCTGCTGCCTTACCCAGGAGGCAGCCTGGGGAGGTGGAGGGGGGCCAGGCCAGGCGCCCATAGGTACAAGTCCAGTCCTGGATTCCTAAGCCCTGAAGCTCCGTGACCTTGTCTTCTTCGCCTGTACAAGGAGGGCTCAGACATTATATTGTGTTGTTTCTTAAAAAACAAACAAACAAAAACCCCACTAAGTTATTTGCCAAAACCACCTGGATTCCTGGATTCTCTTAGGTGGAAAAAGAAACGAAAAAAAAAAAAAAAAAAAAAAGAAACGGACCCCACAGTGACCCCACAGTGCGGTGGATCCAGGGCTGGGTAAGAGGCCACTCCCTGACACAGGATACACGCGCTCTGCTTAGCCACAGCCCTCCCCCTCCCTAGAGCCTTCCACCCGGTGCGGGTGCGGGTGCTTCGTTAGTGCCTCCCTCCCAGCCTCTGGGGGCATCTCAGTTTGTGACCCAGTTTAAAACCCTAATTTTATGTAGGAGCACGACCTCAGCCACTTGTCACTAGAAATATCCACAGTAAGTGTCCCTCGGGAAGGTAATTAAAGTCTGATGCTGCGGGCTGATTTTTCTTGGAGAAAAACAAGACGATGTGAAAAGACCTACGCCCCAGTCTGGCCGAGGGCAAATCAAGGAGGAGACAGTAATTCTCTGAAATTCTTTACGTGATTTACTAGACGGAGTGCAGAAGCGAGGGGCTGGGGTCCTATCCTCAGTTCCCTAATTGCTTCCCTCTCCTTTCGCTAATGAACCAAGAGGCCTCGCTCTGCCCTCACCCCTCTGGACGCGCAGATGGTGGGCAGTGGGGGTCCAGATGCTGAGGCGCGGGCCTCCCAGGGCGGCTGCTTGCAGAACCAGAAACCACCCCCCCGCCCCAGCTCTCCCAGCTGGCTATGGTGTTCTGTTTATTTGAGGGGGCAGGGGAGGTAGGATTCGGTGGACACAGCCGGATCTACTCACAGCCCAGCAGAGATGCTGAAAATGTCAAGTGAGCATTTGAGGGCATTCTCAAGGTGTCTGGGTCACTCCTGAAGGGAAAAACACAGGATTTAGGATCTCCAGTCTCTTGTCTCTCTAGTAACACATCTTCATTCAGTTTCTGCTGAGCACCTGCTAAGGGCTGGCCAGCGAGATGCAGCAGGGACAGACAGGCCGATGGGAACCAGTTATCATCCAGTCTGCGCCCTCGTACATCCTCCACCTGGGGACCCATCCTGCATTCCCTCCTTTGTCTGACTAAGGCTTCTCTCCTCCAGAAAGTTCTCATCCCCCCCCAGAGCACCCCCAGCACACTCATATCACGTAATTCAACACTGTGTGGCAACCCAATGACTACTGCCTTTTGACCCACTCCCCATCCCACCAGATCATGAGCCTCTACATGCTCAGAGGCCTCGTGGGGCAGTGATTCAGAGCATAGACGGGGGATGCATCCAGCCTGACTTCTTGGCTGTGTGATCCCAGGCTAGTTATTTGACGTTTTGGGGCTTCAGTTTTCTCATCTGTAAAATGGACACAATCAACTCCACTCTTGGGAGCCCTAAGTAGGTTAATGCATGGAAGGTGCCAAGCATGGTGCCTGGCACATAGTAAGTGCTCAATAAACAGTAAATAAACTGGTCTAAACCCAGGAGGAAAAGTCAGTGTGCACAGTCCACTGGGGACACACAGACAGCCCTGGGCCCAGCTTTGGGCAATTGGAAGAGTAACTGCCAGTCATTTCCCCTTTATAGCCTCCATAAAGCCCCAAACTACCTAGGCAGCTGTTAACAGGTACTTTCCAAGACTGAGGCTCAGTGAGATAACAAGGCATGAGATTGTCCAATCCTCACAAAATGCAGCTCATGAGCTGCTTACCCAAGGAACTTCCATGACTGTACTGCTTCTACTGGTGCCCACACTCAAAAGACTAGAAACTGCAATCCCCTGACCCTGGTTTCCACCTACAGAGAGTGCTGGCATAGTGAGAAGTCACAAATTCAAGGATGGTGTTGCTGGCTGCCATCAAATCAACAAAGTGGACATTTACAGTGGGTGAACTGCATGGCATGTGAACTGTGTATCAATAAGACTGCGGAAATTGAATCCTGCCTTAGCTCCTGCTGTATGCACTCTGAGCCTTGAAGAGACTGCATCCCACTATAATACCCAGAAAAGTCAGGTTCTACCTGCTTTGTCTTTTTAAAAATTCAGGGGGAACAGTGACACCAAGGCAAAAACTCGTCATCACAAGGGCTCTTGTATCCTCATGCTTGCGTATTCTCTGGCTTAAGGTGTGAAAGACAACTCCATTTTTTCACATTGCCACACCACAGCTATTTTATCTGGTTCCCCATGGATGCTCCAAACCCACCTTCCCAGAAAGAATACAGAGGTCACATCCCTGACACCCAAAATATGGCAATCGAGCCACATTTTGTGCCCAATGCCCAACAAGTTGGGGCAGAACCATCCTGCCTGGCCCCCAACATTGACTTTTACCTGCTCCTGCCCCTCACTGAAATGTTTTGGGTGAAGGGCAGAGGCAGGAGGGGGCGATAGAAAACCACCCTCAGTCTACTTCTAGGACACTGGCCCCCAAACTTATTTTCAGCAGTTCAATTTCCCCCAAAGTTAAGTCTTGCACAGAACCCTACTTCCCCCCCAAAAAAAGATCCAAGTCAGATGCTCTGGTCTTCCCACTTGGGCGCGGCAGCCCGAGGCTCTACATGAAACCAGGGCCCAGGGGATGTGGCATCCACAGCACAAGAGCCCCATCGGGGCTTCTCTGGGGCTTCGATGTTACCCCCTGAGCAGGACCTTTGCAGACAGGAGGGTGTCCCGTGCACAGTAAAGAGACACATGAATGGTGATAACACTGCACTGGGTCATGGAGACGTGGGGCTCATGAGACCCATCTCTGTGCCTGCATAGCCTCTAAGTTTTCCACTTAAAATATGCATGTAAACATGGACAGCAAAGGAAAACCTCAGGGGTGGTGAGACACCTGAAGGATTGGGGGGGGGAACCTGGTCTCAGTTCTGGACTCAGCTCAGACATGGTCCCCTGGGTCGGTGCCATCTGGGCATCTCCCTCAGCACAGGGACCGTGACAGCCGGGACAGCTCCGGCATTCAGCGAATGTTGGCTGGACGATGAAGCTGGAGCCGTCTGGACATGGCTGAGTGAGACACAGTGGTGAGGAAGACGGGCTTGCTGCAACCCTGGGGGGTACAGGGTGGGAGTGGAGGGGGACAAAACATGCAAAATACAAAACAGCTCAAATTTGGCCCAATAGGATAAAACCAGAAGGAGAGAGGGGAAATCCCTATCTTTTTTAACACTATGTATCTCCAAAGATGATGAAGTTTGTTCAAAGAGACCCTGACATTTATATATAATTTACATATAATTAAACACATTTCACACTGGTGTTGCCCCTTAGGGTGATTCTTTCAAGCTTCACAAATGCAAGGTGACGTTTCTCATCAGAGCTTCTAAAAATCTCCAAATTGCAAAGACCCTCAGACAAGCAAAAACCCTCACAGGTCTCCCCCTACACCCTCCTCCCAACTTCAGAGTAATTAGGCAACGCACTTCTGATTCCCAGGTTTTCTGATACGTCCAGGGGGTTATCCCTCAGAAATCCATGTAGGTGCCCCAAGAACTTGGCATGGGGCCCCTCACCCTGCACAAAAATCACCATGCTCTGAATCCTGTGTTTTATGTCAGGATTGCATGAGGCGTCCTGGGATCAACCTAGCAGGAAGATCCTACCCATGTGGCCTGTTTCCTGTGCCTTCCAATGGTGGGAAGTTAGCTCTGGCGGGTCCAGGAGCCTCAAAGAGCCTCCCCATGCTCTCACCAGAGGTTCAGGCCCACCCCTGCCATAAACCTCAGCCTTGCTCAGACCTGTAGCCAATTGCTGATGGTTACGGTCTGCTAGGAGAGTCCCAGAGCGTCCAGGAAAAGGACCAGGGGCTTGATTTGACTCCTAAGAGGACCTGGCCAGAGTATTCAATGAAGGAGGCAGAGGCAGATGGAGACAAAAATTTCTAGTTTATCCATGCCTCTTAGGAACAACTTTTGGGGTGAATGGGGTAGGAAGGGATCTAGGGACACCTCCTATCCATCCGCCCGGGGCCTGGCATTCGAGGCCTCCCTGCTGTACAGCAACCTTCCTATGATCCTCCTCCTAATGGTCAGTCCCTCCTCCTTGGGGTCACTCTACCTCCCTACCCCTATCCCGAGACCCCTCCCCCAGCCAGCACAAATCGTCTGGAACAGTCACAGGAGGCTCTCCGTGCCCACCCAGCACACCTGACAGCTAGCCAGTGATTCCTGTGCACACCTGTCATCTCTATCTGCTCCATCACAGACTCTCGCCAGCATTATGCCTGGGGACAAGAAGTGCTAAATGCCCCCCCCACCCCGTGTGCTCAGCAGTCACAGTAGAGAGAACAGAGGCTGTGGATTCAGGCCAGCCTTTTACTATCCACGCAGCTGTGTCTCCTCCAGCAGCACAGAAAACATCTCTGAAGCTCACTTTCCTCATTTGTAAAGGGGCAGGCCAGACCTATAACTCCTAGGTTAATGTTTGAAGCATTAGAAATCCGTCTACAACAGCAAGTACAGTGCCTGACACACAGCAGGCATTTGATAACAGTTAACACCATTTCTGAAAGAGTCATGCTTTGAGCAGACAGGAGTCGAGACAACCTCACTGAAATATTTGCCTGAGGGTGGGAGAGAAAAGGCAGGGGAAAGTTGTCAGGGGCTCCAGCAACGATAGAGCCAACATCCCCGGAGGTGTGACAGGTCAGGTCTTCTCCTATGCTGGGGGACACCCCACTGGTGTCCTTTCTACAAACCGCCCCCCACCCCACCCACAACGATGGCACCAGGGCTCTGCAGGGTCCCCCAAGGCAGGGGAACTGCTGATCCATTCAAGGGTGGACACGGAGCAAATGGCACACTGGTCAGGGCATCGCTGCCCCACCCAGTCATGTCCCAAATGAGACAGAGACAGTCCACTCTCTTGGGGCCTGATGGTCGGGTCTCAGCAAACACCCACAGGAAGGAGACAGAATGACCAGCTAAAGCCAAAGAAAGCCCTGGTGCCAGACGGGCCAGCAAGATTTGAAAGTGGCACCGAATTGCAATACTGCCAGTGCCCACTCCTAGAAACAGCTGCCAGCTCCAGGTGGCCTGGGGGAGAAGCAGCTCCATGAGCTACTGACCCCCAGCCTCGGAGCCAGTCCACGTGGGGACACATGTGGCATTGCTGCTTGAGATGGAGGGGGCGGCGGGTGGCTGCACGAAGTGAGCCTGAGACAAGGTCATGCCCTACAGGCCACATCTCAGATTTGGGGATTTTCCCTAAGAGCAACATGCCTATGGATGGGTTTCAAGAGAGGAGTGGACATCACCAGGTGTTCATTTAAAAAAGATCACCGGAAAAAGTTTGAAACAATGAAAAAGACGGCCAGCAGCAGGAGAGCAGTGGCGATGGATACACAGAGGGGCAGGTGTTTACAGTTCTAGGTGAATGTTTTAGACAAGCTGTCTGGACAGAGCTGTCCCCACCTTCAAGTGGCCCCTGAGTGAGCCACGAAGGGAAATCCAGCTTCTATTCAGGAAACGCTGCAATCTTCCATGCCAAACGTAATTAGCCAGAAGCCAGACACAAAAGGTCCCAGAGTGGATGATTCCAATTATAGGAAATGTCCGGAATAGGCAAATCCAAAGAGACAGGAGGCGGACCGGTGGCGGCCAGGGGCTGGGGGTGGGGGGCAGGCACAGTGACTGCTAACAGGTATGAGGTTTTCTGTTCGGGTGACAAAGATTTGGGGAAGTGGGTAGAGGGGCTGAGGTGATTGCACAGCATTGTGAATGTCCTAAATGCAACTGAACTGGTCACTTTGGGATGGTCTGTCTTAGCTTATATGAAATTCACCTCAATTTAAAGAAAAGGAAGTAGTCAGGACCCCAGCACATATTAAGAGGCAGTGAGGGCTCTCCACCGGGGCCCCAAACCCATTTCTGCTGGGAGTGCCATCATATCCTCACAAACTTGGGGCCCCTTCTGACTCTCAGTGACCCGCTATGTCCAGTTATCAGGCCACAGTGACGTCTGGTCTTCTAGCCTCTCACGTCACTTATTTCTGCTTCTTCGAGGCAGAGCTTCATGGGTAAGGGTGTAAACCCAGGAGCCAGGCTGCAGGGCTGGGCTCCCAGCTCCTCCCCTTATTGCTCAGTGGCCCCAAGCATCTGTCTTCTCATCTGTAAAATGGGGCAGCACCGTCTGCCAGGCTTCACAGACCACATGAAGCCTGACTTCACACACACGTAGCACCTGCAAGCGCACCCAGACTCACCAGCCTCCAGTAACTGTTGTTACTAATGGGGCTCCAAGCCCAGCACGGTGCCTGAATTTCTGTGCTTGGCCTTTCAGAGCTGCCTCTTGTCCACCTGACCTCTGCATGTGCTCTTCTTCCTCCATCATGTTCAAACCATCCTGGCCTGGCTTTCCTGTGCCCCTAAGCTGGACCCATCTGCCTACCCCAGTCCCCAACACTCCACCCATCTCCACCTCCCCGTCCGGGTGGTGAGTGAGGGGCATCCCACAGGGAAGAGTTCTTCCCAGCCCCCCTCCCCACGCCATCCCAGCTCTGCTCTGCCCAAAATGCTCTTCCCGGTCCAATCCTGGCTACTCAGAGTGAACACTTGCTGAGTCAACTCTTCTGGAAGCAGCATCCACCACGAGGAGGCCACTCTGCTATAGGGACCCACGGCCAAGGGGGTAAAAACGACAGACCTAGAGGAGTAGTCTCCCCACAGGCCCTCAGCATGGCCCTGAGGAGCCCATGTCAGAGCTCCCCCTCCCTACCCCATAGGCCCCCTCCTGGTGTCTGCCGGCTTCTCTGCCCTCGCCTAGCCCCAGCCAGCGGCACACTGGCCCCACTCGCCTCCCATGCCTGCTGTCCTTCCACCAGGAATGCCCACCTACCTCCCCCCACCCTCCCCACCACGCCCTGGCAAGGTCATCACTGGAGACAGGCTGATCTCCCACACCAGACAGAGAGGTCTCTGAAAGTGACACTCCCCCTCCCCTTTGTATCCTCAGCCCAGCAGATGGGCTGCATACTGTAGGTACTCAATATGTGCCTACAGTATGCAGCCTACTCATTCTTTCAATATGCGCGAATGAAAGAATGAATGACAAGCAGTCCAAAAATAGTGAGAGTGGAGGCTTGTTTTGGACTTCTGGAAATTCTCCCGGGGGAAGTTCTGGTAGGCACATTGAAAAGGGCACCAGGGTCTATGGTGGGTGGGTCTGTTGGGGACGATGCCACCCCCCGCCCCAGCACATCGAGACTACGCACTGTGGCCAGTGCTGATGCACGTCACCTTCCTGAACCCCCACAGCCGCCCCACCAAGTGGCGGCTAGGGTGCAGTTAGGGTGGCAGAGGCTCTAGGGGAAAGCCTGGGTCCAGGTCATCCAGCAACCAGGGCCTGGCACCTTCCCAGAGCCCAGATTCAGGTCTCTCCAAGCCCGCTCAGAAGCACTGAACTACCGGCCCTGCCCACATCCAGCCGTCTTGTGGGTATCCAGTAGGAGCCTACTATGTGTGCTGAGCACTGAGGGCGGAGGGATGAGCGACACCCACAAGGCCTGGCCCTGCCCGCTCCCCAGCCCAGTCCAGCAGGATGACTGCCAGCTTCCCCGTGGTTCCTCGAGGGGGTGAGTGTGTGTCTGGCTTGGGTTTCTGGGTGGAAGGTGGAGGCAGAGCTGCCGCAGGAGCACCATGTGAGCCACCGGGCCCGGGAGGAGGGAGGCACGTGGGAGTCAGGGTTTAAAACCTAAGCGAGACGGGCTTGCAGAACATCCAGGTAGAAAAGTGCTGGACTGCACGGAACATGGGCGGCGGCGGGGGGGGGGGGGGGCAGTCAGCGAGACATAGATGCAGGGGATTGAGACTGTGAGGGACATTAGGAGGTGGGGGGGAGGGAGGATGCTGGGAGGGAAGGACGCCTCCCCCCCAACGGAGGCTGGTGCAGAGAATTCCCTAAGCAGGAAGGAAGGGCAACAGCATCAAGGCAGCAGGTTCAGTGATTATTGGCAGTTGGGCCAGTGCCATCCAGGAGCTCCTGGAAAGACCCAGAAGTGCCAAGGAAGCAAGGAAGTGGAGACCAGAGGCATTGACCTGGGAGTGGGAGGCAGGCTGGCAGCAGTGTCTGGAAGAGCTGCTCCTCTTAGCCTGAGGGCAGCTCTGGGGGCTCAGGGACCAAGGGGAGCCAGAGCCCTGGGACTCCCTCCACCCCATGACCCAGGCTCCCTGGGCCCTGCGAGCTCCCACAGGCAGCCTCATCTTATGTCCGAGCAGCTGGAGGGGGCAGCAGCCTGTGGGGCTGGGCCAGTCGCATCAGGGCAGAGAGGGGGCCCAAGCAGCCCAGCATCAGTGCCCTCCTTCCCCGCACCTCCCCCCCCAGCACCCCAAAGGCCCATGACGAGGCCCCTCCCTGGAGCTGTGCTTTCAGGGAGTGCAATAAAAGGAGACTAAGAGTCCATCCATGGATGAATGGATAAGCAAAATGTGGTAGATCCATACAAGGGAGTATTATTCAGCTTTAAAAAGGAAGGACATTCAGGGACGCCTGGGTGGTTCAGTGCTTGAGCATCTGCCTTTGGCTCAGGTTGTGATCCCAAGGTCCTGGGATCGAGTCCTGCATCAGGCTCCCTGCATGGAGCCTGCTTCTCCCTATGCCTATGTATCTGCCTCTCTCTCTCTGTGCCTCTCATGAATAAATAAATACAAATCTATACAAAATAAGATAATTTTTTTTTTAAATGGAAGGACATTCTGACACAGGCTACACCACAGAGGAACCTGAGGACAACATATGGGGTGAGATAAGCCAGTCACAGAAGGATAGTGCATAGGATTCCACCCACCTGAGGGATGTAGAGGAGTCAGACTAGAATGGAGAGTGCCAGGGGCTGGGAAGAGAGAATGGGGAGTTGGCATCTAATGCAGACAGACTTTGAGTTTTGCAGGCTGGAAAAAAGAGTCTGGGAGATGGACATAGAGGCAGCTGCCCAGTAGCGTGAATGTGCTTGATGCCGCACCACTGCACACTTAGGGGTGGCTGAGACAGGAAATTTGATGTTATGTACATATTACGATAAAACAAGAGATAAGTTAGAAACCTCCAAACCGAGGGAGGCCTTCCCACCTGGCTCCTGGGCAGCCTGGCACCCACTGTGGAGACCCTACGCCCAACCCTCACTGTCAGAGGTGGACCGTCCAGAACACACACAGGCCCAAGCAGGTACACTAGGGCCTGAGGATGCTGGTACAAGGGTCTCTCCCCCAGTGCTAGATGAAAATGCCAGAGCAAGGGTTCTATTCCCAGGCATGCCTCATCTCATGCCAGATGCTCTTCTGCAAACCCCCTTGAAAGGAAGGTTCCAGAGTTTCTGTCTCCAGCCAGGCCTCTCTCTAGAGCTCCAGGCCTAGCTGCCATCTGGACACATCCACAGACCACTTCTACCTAGGAGAGGCTTAAGGCACCCCCATGCCCCTAGCCCCTAGCCTTCTCTATCGGGTCGCCATCCACTCTGACCCTCAAACTAGCCAGGAGGCTCACAGACATTTGTAGTTCTTCATACTTCTTCATACCTTGTGTCCAAATAGTTACCTAACCTGAGGATTCCACCTTGAAAATGCCGCCAGCCTCTGTCTCAAGCAGATGGAAACAGATGCAGCATGACACAAGGAAACATTTTTAATCATCACAGGCCCCAAAGCGGAGACAGCATTTGCGTGGCCACAAGCAGCCTGTCTGGCAAGGGCTGTTCACAGTGGGGGCAGCTGTCAAGACCCTGTCACCAGGCAGATCCTGGATTCCTGCCCCCTGTGGCATTTACATCCCACACGGCCTTAGTCTTAGGCCCAAATCACCCACTGTGTCCCTCATTTTCCCAGAGACACCCCAAGGGTGGCAGGTGCCCCCACGCTCCTGCATATGTTACCCGCACAGTGGTGTGTTCAATCGAGACGGTTAAGCTTGGGTTGAAGCTTGGGTCAGGTGCCATGCTTGTTGACAAACCACTTCCACATCCTCTGCCGCCCAGGCCCATCTCGAAGCCCATGCCTACACGAGGCCCAGCCTCAATGGGGAGCAAAGCAGGGTTGTGCCTTTCAGGTTCTCCTCCGCATCGCCAAGGGAGGCCCATGGGGAGCCGAGGCCTGTGGTTGACGTGGTTTGTCCCATGACCAGCGGACTCATTTATTTGCAATGTTAAGCAATGAACAGGACTCTTAAAACACAAGACAAGCCAGAAGCTTCCCAAAGACTCTGGGAGGGAGGTGGTGGCCACACCAAGACAGATCTCCCAATGAGCCATCCTCCTCTTGCTGCAGCCAGGAAGGACCCTTAAGTCCAAGTCAGGAAGAGTGTGCTTACCTCAACCTGCCCACAGTGGGGTCAGTCTATTTCTTTGAGACTTGAGATTTCACTTAAATGCTTAGCAAGGACTTACAGGAGACCTGACACCACATCCGAGACTGGTATCAGAATGGTCCAGCATGAGTGTGTGCGTGTGTATGTGTACACCTGTGTGGGTGTGTACAGATGTATGTGAGCATGGGTGTGCATGTAGGTGTTGACACTTGAAGCTGGTAAGGGGATCCTACACCCTTCTCCCAACTTTGGTATATATTTGAAATTTTCCATAATAATAAAAATTTTTTCATTAAAAAAATAAGGGGCACCTGAGTAGCTCAGAGGTTGACTGTCTGCCTCCGGGTCAGGTCATGATCCCAGGGTCCTGGGATCAAGTCCTGCATCGGGCTCCCCGCAGGGAGCCTACTTCTCTCTCTGCCTCTCATGAATAAATAAATAAAATCTTAAAAAAAAAAAAAGAGCTTAGGCACCAAAAATAGGGTTAGAGTTTTGTTCTGCTCCTGGTAGCAGCAAGACTACGGCTGGATCATATGGCCAGCCATTCCAACCTCAGGAGGAGGTGGATGGTAGGAGAACCAGCTCACTGCCTCAGGGTTCTTAAGAAAAGTACAAGGGTTAGTGTGTCAAGGACTCAGATGAGAGCCTGGTACTAGCAGGTGCTATAAAACCATTTCCTACTCTCACTACCACTACCACCGTCATCATCAAACAACATCATGCCTGTAAAGCATGCAGCACATGCCTGGCACCTGGCTGTGAGCTGGACTTTTTAGATTAGGAGGGACTCACTCTATCAGGTGACTGGGAAAAAAAAAAAAAAGCACTATTTTGGAAGTCTAAAATAAAAGTCTGGGTTCATCAGTCAGGCTTGTGAGGGAGGGGCAGGGTATTGTATCCTTAGGCTGGCAGAGGCACACCTACGCCTGCCCTGTGCTTTTGCCCAATAAAGATCCTCGTTCTCAAACTTTTCAGAAACCAAAAAATAAACTGATTATGCACAAGAGCCACAACCTATTTCTTGAAAAGAACTGGTGTGAAATTCCTGGACAAAACCCTCAAGCTGTAGAGTCAGAGGTTTTCCTAAGTGTGAAAACACAGCAGTAGGCAAGTCTCTGCTCACCCAAGGAAAGGAAAGGTCCAAGGGACCAGGCCCAGGCAGGGGAGCGCAGTCTCCATTGTTCCTAGTGAACAGGGTCAGCACTGGCCTCCACCAGCTAGACCCCCGTTCTGTTCCCAGGCTTCAGAGGAGAAATTAAATACCTACACTGAATGCCTGGGGGACCCACAGAGTTTTAGGAGGCAGCCCCAGGAGCCCACTGAAGGGTGGTTTTAGCCTTGTTGGAGCAGCGCAAGGAATGTAGCCTCACCCAGCAACAAAGTGACATCACCCAGGGCCCCTGGCAGGACCACTCCTTCCTAAGAGCAGTGTGACCCCTAGAACCCACGATCACCCCATAGCCCCGACCTCCCTGAAATCAGGTCTGCCCCTGCTTGCCCCGTGACTGTCAGAACCATTGTGGTCCACGTGCCACTGCTTCCCTGATGTAGCCAGGCTGGGAAAGAAAAGGATTCGTAAAGTTTCTGCATTAGGCCACTCTACACCTCCCCACTGGCAATCTCCGCCACCCCCCCCACCGCCCTGGGTAAAGCACTCTCTGCAGAAGAAAAAGGAGTAAGAAAACAAGAAGTGCTTAAAATGATCTAATCTTGTCCATCACCTTACAGCTGGGGAGGTGTGAGGGGCCCGGCCCATGACCTCAGCACCAGAGGCTATAACACTCAGCAACAGCCAGGGCTACGGACAGCCTCTGTAAGTCAGCCCCCCTCCCCGGGCCTCTGCCGGGAAGGGAAAGGTTGGCCTACACAGATGCCCTGTGAGTAAGATAGGGCTTCCCTAGCTCCGTGATTCCTCAGCAAAGGGAAGCCTGTCTCTGCCCTGCATGCTTAATCTAGCACTTTCCACCACCTAGAGGGGGAGTAGCAGAAAGGGATGGGGCAGAGAAGGGAAGAGAAGCCCCCACTGCCTTCCTTGTTTGCTGTCCTCCCAACACCAGGGGTGCAGTTCTGGGGCCCCCTCCCCAGCTGCCCTATCCCAGGAGAGAATTTTGCCAAGGACACCAAACTGTAGTCACCAGGGATGGCGTTTTTACCATCACCACCTGTTAAAACTCAGCTCATGACCAGTTTCTGATGCTACCGGCTAGAGAGTTTAATTAAATATTACTCACTCAGGAAGCAGCCCCTGCCAACTCACCCTCAAACCCTCGGGTTCATTTTCAGAGAAAAAGAGAGAGAAGGAGAAGGAAGGCTGTGTCCGCTTCAGCTGGCACGGGCAGGGCGACCGGTCCGCACAGCCCACTTTTGAGAAAAAAAACCAAGCAAGGAATAGTCAGGCCAAGCAGCTCTCGGTAACCAGCAGCCCCACTGCCAGGTTACCATAGATGGCACACACACACACACACACACACACACACGCACGTACACGCACACTCATAGAGACACACACTCACCCCAAACAGATGCACTCACCACACTCGCCCCAGGCGCACACTTACTGATGTCCACAGATACACAAAGACACAGAAACACACACTGCAGACACACACACACACTCACGCACACTTAATCTCCCAGACACACTCGTACACACCACCCTGACGTGCTCAGACACACACACACTCACACACACACTTGCAGTCTCCCATCAGGGGAAGCCACCGCGCCTGGGGCCAGGAAGCATTCCAGGAGCCTTTGCCCTGAACCCAGACAGGACAATCACCAAGTCCCCACACAACCGGGCCGTGCCACCGACAGACCCAGGCTGCTCTGGGTTGTTTTTTTTTGTTGTTGTTTTTTTTCTGTTTTAATCGATCTGCTGACACAACACTCGGCTCCCCCCTTGGTGCCGGGAGAGGCTGCGGCGGCTCCGGGACGGCGGGGAGGGAGGCGCCGCCCGGGGTGTCGCCCGGCGGGCTCCCTGGGGGAGGCGCAGCCGCCAGGGCGGGGGAGCCCCGAGGGGGCCCGGAGGGCCGCGCCGAAGATCCGGGACCCGACTGGCGGGAAAAGCGAAACTAAGTTCGCCGAGCGGGGTCGCGCTGCCCCCGGGTGGGAGGGGCAGGTCGGCGCCCCCGCCTCGGCCCGGGGACCGTCGCGGGAACTGGGGCCCCGGCGCCCGGGCACCTGGGAATCGGCGGGGGTCCCTCCCCGCGTCTGCAGGCAGCCGAGCTTCCACCCCCGGCGCCACGGTGTCCGCGCCGCCAGGACCCCCGCCCCGCCTGGCCCCGCCGGTGGGACCCCTGGACGCCGCGACCCGCGCCCGCACCCGCGCCCGCACCCGCGCTGGGCGGCGCCCGGCCCCCGCGCCCGGGACCTGCGGGAGGGAGGGGTTCCCCGCGGCCCCTCACCCACCAGGGCCCCAGCGCGCAGCCCCGCGCCCGCCAGCCGCTCCCCGAGGGCCACGGTCCCCGCGCCCACCCCGCGCGGACCCCACCCCGCGCCCCGCCCGTGCCCGCTGCCTACCGCGCCTGGGAGGCCGCCGCCGCCGCCGCCGCCGCTCTTGGGGCCGAGGAGGCCGCGCCCGCCCGCCGCGGGGAGAGGAGCGAACTCGTCTCCTCCCGCGGCCCCGGCGCCAGCGCCTGGAGCCTCGTTCCGGCTGCGAGCGCGCGGGGAGCCCGAGCGCGACTTCTGTGCGAAGAAGAAAAAGCAGGCGAAGGCTTTAAAGTGCTGCGCGGGGAGCGCGCTGGGGGCGGGGCCGGCGCCCCGGGAGCCCCGCCCGCCCCGCCCCGCCGCCCCGCCCGCCCCGCCCCGCCCCTCGGCCCGGCTCCGGCTCCCGCTCCCGCTCCCGCTCCCGCTCCGCCGCGCTGTGCGCTGTGCGCTGCGGGGGGGCGGCGGGGCATCCCGTGCCGGGCGCCCCCTCGGCCGCCCCCCGCCCCCCCCTCGGCCGCTGCGGCGCGCGGGGAGGCACCGGAGCGTGCGTCCCTCCGGAGGCGTCTTTGGGAAACGCCGGGCAGCCTCCACCGGGCGAGAGGCCGGGGTGCAACACCCGCGGGGCCGCGGCCGGCCGGGGGAGGGGGCTTACTAATAATAATTTTTAAAACCTCTGGGGACGGTGGGGTGTGTTTCAATAACCTCGGGAGCAAGGCCTCGCTTGCCTCATCTGAAATTCCCAGCAGCTTAAAGTTCCGTAATTCGGAGGCGCAGGAGAGGAGGACGCAAGCCGCGGCCCATCCAGGGGCTCTCCGCCCCGCCCCGGAGGCGCTGCCGTTCCGGTACCCACCCCCCTTCCCTCCCCGGCCCCCACCCCCATCCCCCCTGCTCCCCCACCGCCAGCCCAGGCGCTGGGGTCTCTGAACTCCCGAACCCCGCGAGGGCTCAGCGCATACAGCAGGCAGCGCTCCAGGAGTGTTTGTGGAATGAATGAGCGAGCGATTGCGGGTGGGTCCCCCTCCCCGAGGACTTCGTACAGAGTGTCCCGTGGCTCGTGGCTCCTCCAGGGAATGCCCCTCCGCAGCCATAGAACCGGGAACGTTTTAAAGAAATTCGTGTTTTAGGAGGAAGATCCCCCTGCATCTCTCACCCGTGTGTGTAGTGTCCACCGAAGGAGGTGGGGGAGCAGCGTTACTGGAGCGGTAACAAAGTGGTCGAGTTTTTTTCATCTTTACTCTAACTCTGTAACTATATCAGCGTAATATGAGATTGCTGTGGTCAGACCTCTAAGGTGAGGGCGCCCTAACTGGTGCAAAGGCCCTGCTGGGTCAGAACCTCCAGCCCAAAAGGACTCTGTTATCGTTTCAGGTATCTCACTTCGCTGTGCTGAAAATCAGCTTTGTTTTGTTTTGAATATAAAAATTACTAAGGCTCGACTGGCTACCTTGGGCAGAGTGAGCGTTGGTGGGCATTCTGGTGGCTCAGTTAACGCTGCCACTTCCAGTTGTCTAGGAACCCAGGCTGCTCAGGTGGGTAGCCACGGTCAGCGATCCAGGGTTGGGTGAGATTTCAAGAGAGCCCAGGACCCCCCCTTCAGCCCCTTTGCAATGTGAGAACCGTCAGTTGTCCCAGGATGGAATAGCACTTGGAAGAACTGTGAAAACACCCAGGATGGCAAAGGAGTCTTTCCAAGTTACTGGTATACCCCCAGAGTAACCTAATTCCTAAAAAGGACGGCCACTTCTGTGCTTCGGGTGTCTCCCTTGGAGGAGTAGGCATGGTGGGGTGTGTTACGCAGGGAGTGTATGCCCCTCGCTCCGGCTGTTGTCAGCCTCCTGAGAGGGACTCCTCCAGGCTTCACCTCTTATTCTGGAGGAGACCTTCTGGGGCAGACTGCGTGTAATTCAAGTGGCAGGATCTGTTCATTTAGGGCCAGAGACCCCACCTTTGATGTGAGGGCCCTGAAACAGATGGTTCCCAATTAGGAGTCTTCAGCACTCCCACTCCACCCTCCTTCGGCATTAATCTTAAAATCTCAGCTCTGAGCCAGTAGGGTAATTAGATCCTGCTGACCTAAATTTCCTAAAGGGATCTCTGGGGAGTGAGGCTTCCTCCCCACCAGGACTCTGCGCAGGTAGGTATGGCCATGGCTGGAGAGCTGATGATCCAGCAGTGACCCACTACAGCATGGAGCATTGTTGCACAATCATGGAGACCAGATTGTGAGAAAGGGGTGTA
Source organism: Canis aureus (assembly GCF_053574225.1). Lineage (NCBI taxonomy): Eukaryota > Metazoa > Chordata > Mammalia > Carnivora > Canidae > Canis > Canis aureus. The sequence continues at coordinate 26,404,144 of NC_135613.1, forward strand.
TACTCATCCTATCAAAGCTGATACTATTATTTGCTTAAAAGATACAAAATCTTACAATATTGTGACATCAGCTGATAAACATCCAGGAATTTGAAGACTGACTCAAGTCTGTGCTCTACAGGGGTGAGTAGGGAGGGGGGTGGCTCTGGGCTCCTGGTGGTGCCACGCCCCCTCCACCCCCACTCCCACTCCACCCACACATTTCATCATTGGCATCCACACACACAATTTGTTCCTTTCTGTTATCTGTCTCGGGAGAAAATTAGTAGATAGCAAATTAACATCAGCTGCTTTTTCTGACAAGAGAAAAATCTGTCCAGAAACATGTTGGACACCTTTTGAGCCCTCTGAGCAGAATCTGTTGCCCTCACACGCTTGTGTCTCCTGGGGCACTCATTGTCTCTAGGTTCCTTTTGCTGCCTGGAATGAACAGATGGACAAAGGATTTTTATCCAGCACTGTCATTCATTGCCTATGTGACCCGGAGCTAGTTCCTTAACCTCTCTGAGACTCAGTTTCCCCATCTGTAGCAATACTCTATGTGTTCTCCAGGATTTCCAGGGTTGCGGGGAGGCAGGGAGGGGCAATCATCCAACAAATACTGAGTTTAACATGGGCAGGACAATGTGTTAGAATGAGATCAGAGGTTTTTGAGAAATTTAAAAATAATAGATGCATTTTAGATATTATTATTATTGACAATAATAAAAAATACTTTCCTGGTTAAAGTGAGGAATCCATAACACAAAAGAGTGGCAAGACCACCAGAACAGAAAGAACACTGAGGCATATTAATATATGAGGCACATACTGCATTCCTATCATGAGATATACTTAACTTGTGAAGTGAAGCTGAAATAGAGGGGGACTTATCTTACAGAATTTTGATCTTACAGCATTCATGAAATAGTACACTGATGCATTTTATGCTCTTGGCCTTAAAAAGCTGTGGGTGTCACACAAGGTCATGTATTGTTAGACAGCGACACCTGCCGGCAAAGTATGATATTGCAGAGTAGCTCTATCAGACATTACTTATCAGAATAAAGGGAAAGATGCAGAGCCCAGTTTCTGTAGCCTTTTTTTTTTTTTTTTTAAGATTTTATTTATTCATGAGAGACACAGAGACACAGGCAGAGGGAGAATCAGCCTCCCTTCAAGGAGCCTGATGTGGGACTCGATCCCAGGACCGTGGGATCATGATGTGAGTCAAAGGCAGACGCTCAACCAGAGCCACCCAGGTGCCCTTCTGTAGCTTTATGAGACAGTAGATGATAACCAAGATTGAGGAGACTTCCTGTGACCTTGAGAAGAGATGCTCTTGGGCATGTGACACTAATTATCGTAAAGTTCTTCAAAAACACTTCCAGAGAAGGAAAAGTGAAAAGGCTGTGATCTTGATGCCTGTCTTAACTCTTTACTACAGTCTTTCAGTGTAGTTTTTCCTCATGGGACAACATCTTTAATTATAGAACTTCAATATTATAGAATTATAGAACCCCATCATAGAAGTGAAGTATCCTTCCAAGTATTTATTTATTTGGTCCTTCAGTATTTTTTTTTTTTACTTCAGTAGTGAGGAACTGAATGAATAAATATTAAACAGCACTATTCTGCATGCTGGAGGGAGAATAGTAAACCAAATAGACCAGGTTCCTGACCTTAGATAATTCCAAGTTAAGTGGGAGAGACAGACCATAAATAGTAAGTGAGATCATTTCAGATAATAACAAGTGATAATAAATAATCATTTTATGTAAATTTGCTCTGTGATCTATTTTTCTTTAAACAGAGGTCAAAGTGGCCTCAGTTCAAACTTTCAGACTCTCTATAAAAATTCTAGAGAGGTCATCTTTCCGTTCCCAAATGACAGATCAGAGACCTCCAGTATTCAGGGACTCGTTTTTCCTTCATGACCCCACAGCATGGTTTGCTGTATTTGGTAGACACCTTAAAAAATGAGTCCAAACTGACTGGTCAGGCCTCTGCTCCATCCTCATCTCAGGATGAATTCCAGTCCCCAGTCAGGGGGTGAGCTGCCTCGCTCCCTCAGCAAGCACTTACTGGGAATGAGCTGTGTGCTGCTCTGTGCCAGGAGCTTGTGAAGTTAGCATCGATCCCACAGAGACCAGTTTGAAGACTGAGGATGGACCAGTTTCCATTCTGCTTCACTCCTAGGAAAGCATCTCCAAGAGCTTGGAACTTTGGTCCCGCCACCTCTTCTGCACAGAACCTGGCACATTCTGGCTGGGATTGGTGATGCCAGCTCCGGCTGAGCTGTTTTCTCATCAAGGGCATCCTAAACCTTTCTTTTAAGGGATGTCAGGTTGGAAGAAGGAAGAATTAGGCATCCAAACCCATAAGATGGTCATATATATATATATGCTAACATTTATTGAACACTTACAACATGCCAGGTGCAGTGCTCTGTGCTTTATGTATATCATCCCCTATGAAGTAAGTACCATGATTATCTACATTTTACAAGGGGGGACATGAAGTGATTTAGCAGATCATCCAGAGTTGCATGACCAGTAAGTGGCAGAGCTAAGACTTGAACCTGGAGCAATTTCTAGAGCCCCAGCTGTATGTTGGCCCAGGTCAGATCGATGCCTATGAACTCAGGGCTCCTGGTGCAGAGAGAAGGTCAAGTGCTGCCTTGTCAAGCCTGCAGAGGGGTCAGGTACAGAGCAACAGCCAAACAGGAGACAAGCCTGATGAGGAAATGAGTGGACACCACCCCCAAGGGGTGGCTCTGCAGCCAGGTGGAGGCTCATCACAGTGATCAAGAGAAGAGTGAAGCCCCAGATGGCCAGCAGTTGGGCTCAGCTCCACCTTCCATTTATTTTACCCCCTCAGTAACTCTCCGCACCGCCTATTCCTTGCCCCCTCCTCTGCACACCCACCCTATGCCTTGTGCATTGGGGTAAAGATCTTGTCCCCCAAATCCTGCTCACCCACAAATTGTGAACATGACCTTATTTAGAAATAGGTCCAGAATGTCATCCAGTTAAGATGGATTAGGGTGAGTCATAATCCAATGGCAAGTGTCCTTACAAGAAGGAGAAGTGGGGATGCCTGGGTAGCTCAGCAGTTGAGCGTCTGCCTTCGGCTCAGGGCATGATCTTGGGGTCAGGGATTGAGTCCTGTGTCAGCTCCTTGTGGGGAGCCTGCTTCTCCCTCTGCCTATGTCTCTGCCTCTGTCTCTGTCTCTGTCTCTCTCTCTGTGTGTGTCTCTTGTGAATAAATAAATAAAATCTTTAAAAAAAAAGTTAGAAGTGGACACAGAGGAAAATGTGATGTGATGTCCGGGGTTGGAGTGATGCATCTATAAACCAAGGATCACCAACAGCTGCTAGGAGCTGCGGAGGCCTAGAAGGATTCTCTCCTGGAGCTTTCCGAAGGAGCATGGCCCTGCTGACACCCCAATCTTGGACTTCTAGAGTCCAGAACTGTGAGAGAATACATTTGTGTTATTTTAAGCTACTGGTTAGTGGGAGTCTGTTACAGCCGCCCTGGGGAACTGATGCACATGCTCTCATCACGTGTTCCCATCACGTGTTCCCTGGATGGCTGCCACGGCCTCCTCACCCACCGCCCTGCAGGCACTCATGGCTCCTCTGATCCATTTCCCACTCTGCAGTGAAACTGACCTTTGCAAGATGCACGTGGCACATGGACCCCACTTGTGCTCTTCAGACAGAGTCCAGGATTCTTACCTCGCCTCCTGGCTCTAGGTGGTCTGGCTACTGTGGCCCTATAAACCAGCCGGGCACGGTGCCCTGTCCCACCTCTCCTGGCTCCACTGCTTTCCTCTGAGTCCCATGCTGCCTCCTGCTGAGAAGCATCCCTCGCAGCCTTTCCACCTGGATTTCAATCCCTTGCCCCGTTCCTCTTCCTGCTCCCAGCTCCCATCCTACCTGACCTGATCATTGCCTCCTACTGCACACTCTCCTATGTACATCCCTGACCCCCCTGACACTTGTCATGGGGAGAATTTTGCATTTATCAGTGTAAGATAAGATAAAGTTATTGCAGACCTTATCTCAGACCTCTCAGACCAAGGGCATACAGTGGCCCTTTGTAACAGTCAGCTATTGCTGCATAACAAACCACCCCAAAACTCAGTGGCTTCCAGTTACGATCATTTATACTCACATTTCTTCAGGGGGGTGTCCTGCAGTCCTGACCTGGTGTCTATGCTTTGGACTGTTATGCTGCCTGGCTTGGCTCATCCATCTGCTCTGTCTGTTCATCCTGGGGCTCAGGACAAAGAGGTCCTGGAAGCCCCTGGGAAGTGCTTCTCCTGGCAATGCCAGGGGTACCAAGAAGGAAAGGTCCAGAGTGCTTTTGAGAGCACATTTTTTTTAAAGATTTTATTTATTTATTCATGAAAGACACAGGGAGAGAGAGGGGCAGAGACACAGGCAGAGGGAGAAGCAGGCTCCATGCAGGGAGCCCGACATGGGACTCGATCCCGGGTCTCCAGGATCACACCCTGGGCTGAAGGCAGCGCTAGACCACTGAGCCACCCGGACTGTCCAGAGAGCACATTTTGATCTCTACTTGAGTCATGTCTGCTTGCTCCACATTGGTCAAAACTAGTGACATAGGCAAGCCTGGTCCTGGGGTGTGGAAGGAGCTTCTGCAGTGGATGGAGTGTGTGTGTGTGTGTGGGGGGGGGGGTCAGGGGGACAGTAAATATTAACTGAATGAGAATCTAATCTCCTACAGTCCTCAATCAATATTTGTTGAGCAAATGTATTTGTTTGAGCAAGATTAGTCATATGGAAATAAAGGGATAGTCATTAGAAAAAAAGGGGCGAGGGACAAAGAATTCTAGAATTCTCGGGAGGGTCCTGGGTGCGTTGCTTGGTTCACATGCTTCTGGTGCTGGCCTTTTGGAAGATGTCTCCTGGAGACCCCACGACTGTCAGCATTATGCTCCATGGGAGAGCACAGGGCACCCACCACCTTCCCTGTGGGGTGAGAAACACCAGCCCTGCCAGGCCCTGGGGGACGCACCAGGAGAGGATCCCCTCCTGAGCTCCCTCCTGTCCCTTGGGACACTGGTCCCTCATGCCTCCAGCCCGTGGCAGTTGGCCAGTCAGCTCTGGATGCCACTGTCCCTCACCCACTTGCACCCAGCAATGCCCTGCTCACCTCGGTCACCTGCCTCAGAGACCCCCTCACCAGAAGCAGTCAGCAGGACAGTGCGGGGGGGACATGCCAACACTTTCCTTCTTCACTTGGAACATTGGCTGGGGAGCCTTTGGCTCACAGGATCCCCAAAGGTCAGCACTGGGGGCAGGGAAGATCCTTGAACACCGTGATGGCCAGGTGGGGAAACTGAGGCATACAGGCATCAGTGACTAGCTCAAAGTCTCAAAACTAGCTGGCACAAAAACCAGAGATTAACCTTAGCTCTTTAGATTTAAATTCCAAAACTGGAAGCAGAAATATTTGTTAAGTCTCTCTTTGTACCACTCAGAGATCACATTGGGGAGCCCTCTTCCTTCCTCTGGAGTGAGCTCCAAGCTTAGCCCCAGACTCCTGTATAGGAGACTATTATTATTATTTCTGTCATACAGGTGACAGAAAGGCAAGGAGGCCACGTGGACTGAGGCACCCAACCACCAAGTTGAACCTTAGCCCAACCACGACTTCAGGAGAATCACCTAATCCCTCTGCTTTAGCCTCCTCGTCTGTGAAAGGGGAATAGTAATAGAGATCCCGTGAGTGTTCAGCAGACCCTCATCTTTGTCTTTTCCTCTTCCAGACCCAGGCATCCCTGTGCCAACAACCCAACTTGCTTTGCAGGTGCGCTGGCAGGCTTCCGTGGGGGTAAGCTAGCCCTGACCCCTGGGCACCCTTCTGACCACCTGCACGAGGCTCAGGAAACTGTGGGACCCCGCATGGCCTGTGTGTGGACAGCCCAGGGGTGCAGTTGGTCACTGCCCGTAGGAGCAAACCTTCGCCTAATGGGATATGCCGGCCAGGGATCCCTGGGTGGCTCAGCGGTTTGGCACCTGCCTTTGGCCCAGGGCATGATCCCGGAGTCCTAGAATTGAGTCCCACATTGGGCTCCCTGCGTGGGCAGGGAGCCGGCTTCTCCCTCTGCCTGTGTCTCTGCCTCTCTCTCTCTCTGTCTCTCATGAATAAATAAAATCTTAAAAAATAAAATGGGATATGCAGGCCAAAGGAGATGTTCTTATTTCTAAAATGCAATCCTAGGGGCACCTGGTGGCTCAGTTGGTTAAGCATCTGACTTTTGGTTTTGGCCCAGGTCCTGATCTCGCTGTTGTGGGAACGAGCCCTGTGTCCAGCTCTGTGCTCAGTGCAGTCTGCTTCAGATTCTTTCTCCTTCTTCTGCTCCCCTCTGCTCACCTGCAAGTGCTCTCACTCTGTCTCTCAAATAAATAAATACAATATTTGAGAGACAGAGTGAAAGAGAGAGAGAGCATGAACAGAGAGAGAAGCAGACTCGGGGCTTGATCCCAGGACCCTGAGATCATGACCTGAGCCAAAGGCAGACGCTTAACTGACTGTGCCACCCAAGTGCCTCATAATAAATAAAATCTTTATAATGGGATTCTAGTGGCTTCCCTGAGAGGCTGAGTGGTAGGTTATAAGACCAGCTCAGGGGTGCTCCTGTATACTGAGTCTCTCTCTTTCCTTGTCCTCTTACCCTCACCTCTGTTTGCAGTCCTAGGCATTGAGAGGATCGGCGTTCGTTTCATAAAGCCCTTGGAACTATGCCTGGAATGGAGCCCCCGTAGGTGACAGCACCCATGGTTTTTCCTGCCATTACTGTTATTCTCATCATAGCAGAGCTTTAAGGAAGGGGACTTCTGGTGACACATGGCCAACTGACCACTCATAGTTATCTGTCTCCCTCCCAAAATGGGATTTTTCGAGTATGAATGCCTGAGGACAAAGAGGATGGGCAAGAAGACAGCTGATGGGGGACGGCAAAAAATTTCAGAGTGGGCAAGCACAGCAGAGCCAGCATCTGCAGGAGGAAGCTCCGAGAAGCCAGCCACCACACCCCACACCCTGCAGGGCTTGGGAGGCTCAGGAGCTGTCCTGTGTCCTTCCCTCTGCAAGCAGCGCAGGTTGGAGAGAAGGGGGATCCCTGGTATGAAGGTACATGTGAAGGAGCTGGATCCACAAATCCCTCCTGACCAGGTGCAGCCAGGCTGTTTCCCACCCACTCTGGGGAGGCAGGTAACCAACTTACAGGTGCCCTGGGCTCCGGACACCAGGCAGGGTGGAGGGGTGTGGGCGAGGGGTGTGCCTCATTGAAAACAACCAGATGAAACCTAAGTCTGCCTGCTGAGCTGGGACTTTGCCCCTTCCCCTTCCCCAACTTCCCAGGGCTGCCTTTCCCCCCACAGACAAGAGACCCCAGGGAGTTTTCTTGGGGGTCTTTGGAGGGAAGGGGCACCTGGGTGGCTCAGTAAGCATCTGCTTTGGCTCAGGACATGATCCCAGGGTCCTAGGATTGAGCCCCGAGTCAGGCTCCCTGCTCAGCGAGGAGTCTGCTTCTCCTTTTGCCCCTCCCCTGTTCATGTTCTCTCTCTTAAATAAATAAATAATCTTTTAAAAAAAGAGATTTGGAGGGAAGAATTTGTAATAGGAAATTAAAAGACAAAGTAATACTTAACTATAGAAAACACACACACACACACACACACGTGCACACACACCAGAAAGGAAATGTAATCATAGCATACTACGTGGCTCAACTGTAAACGATAGAGAATCATAATAATGGGCTTGGTGACCACCTGTCTTACTGTGATTTAACTCTATTCTGAAGGTGGGAGGAGAGTGAAGGTTCTCATCAAGATGATGACTATTATAATAATATTAATGGCCAACGCTTATTGAGAGCTTATGTGCCAGGCCCGAAGCACACTTGCCGGTCCACTGTCTGCTCCTGTGAGCCTGGGGATGGGTGGGGGGGTGATACTACTACCCCACACCACAGATAAGGAAACTGAGCCCGGATGAGGTGAAGAACTTGTTCGGGGGTTGCACCATCATAAATGGCAGAGCCTGGCTTTGAACCCGGGTAATCTGGCTCAAAACTCTGCATCATAACCATTATTCTGTGTAGTTTCCTAGATTTTACACTTAGATAATGTCAAAAATGAAAAAATATGAAGCAGTTATATAGACAGGCTATTGAAAAATATGGCAATAAATATTCAAAATACTGGCCAAAAGGAGTTGCGAGTAGTCCCCTCTTGGGTGTTACCACTGGGCATGGGGGGTGGGGCAGGAAATGGCTGGGGGGGGTTGCTTTTGCTTGTAGCCCTCTGGTATTTTAAAAAACTATTTGCATGTATTATTTTGATTCAAATACAAATCAAATCAGGAAAGATGCTTCAAAGGGTACAAGAGGGATCTCCAGTCCCATCCCCCCCACCACCAGAGACAAACCCAGGTCTGGCGGCTTCCTGTGTGTCCTCCAGACCTGCCTGAGCTCTGTAGCACGGGCGCTGCTCATCACACCCATCGGGATGTCCCTCCTGTGGCTCTCCCCTTAATAGCCTGTCTTGGAGCTGGCTCCCATCAGGGCACAGGGGGCTCTCCAGCATTCCACTGCATGGTTGTGGCGGCACATCTAGCTATGTCTGCCAGCTGCAGGGGGCCCTGGGCGAGCTCTTCCCCAAGTGCCTGAGGACCTGTATGGCATCAGCCACCAAGACGGGAGCAGAGCCATCAAGCCCAGTAGCCTCTCGTCCTTGGCAGAGTTCAGACCCAGAGAGAGAGCCACTGTCCGGGCCACTGGCCACTGTTGGCACAGGCCCTGGGAGGATCTAGGGTCAGTAACCCAGGTGGCCCTGAGCATCAGAGCCTCACTGCCCCCTTTTTGTTTTATGGGTCATCTGGTTGCCCTCATCCTGTGATTTCTATGTGCCACGGATGCCCAGCACCTCTCTGGATGAGTGGTGCCCTGGGATATTGAGTCAGCTACATGCCACTCTGGTCCTCCCACTTGTCTCCAGGAATCCCCTCAGGAGTGAGGGAGTCCCCTCCCTGTCCTCCACCCTGTCCCTGCTCCGTCCCCTCTGAGAGCAAGAGCCATCTGCTCAGTATCCAGGAAGCTGAGTCTGGGTGAGGTCCCCAGGGTGCCCACTCAGAACCCAGAAGGAGGAGGACTGGGGTGGAGTGAGTTGAATTTCCTTTCTATTTAAAGAAGAAACCCAAGTCAATATTTTTAGGTGCCAGCTAAGAAGTTGCTTCCTTTGCACAGGGTCCTGGTCTGTTGTGTGGCTGGGTGGTGGCTGACCCAGCCTGCAGGGTGAGGGGGCAGAGGAGGAAGAGGAGCAAGACGGGGTGGGGGTTTCCGTCTCCCTGAGATGCTGCAGGATAGATGCTAACATCTGGTTTTAAGTGAGGGGTCTGTTTTTTCCTCACTCAACCAATGGGTTTGCCCGGAGCTCCAGAAGAAACTTGCAGGAAATTGGTGGCAATTCGAACCCAGGCTCCTTCTGGCCTCTGGATTTCGTTCAGATACCAGACCACCCAGGCGGCTGGCACTTAGCAAGAGTGGGCTGAGCTCTGTCTGGAAGCCACATCTGGGAGACACTCCAGGGCGGATGCTAAATCCAGGCCCATCTGTAGGATTGTCAACCTGTGTTTTTCTGTGCCAGCAGGGCCGGTTGCAAGAAGGTGCTCATGTGGGGGTGGCAGAGGGGGTCAGCTCTGTCTGCCAGGGCAGCTGGGAGGGGCACAGGGACTAGCAGAGGCCCAGCGGGGAGCTCTGCGCCACCCCCACCCCTCGTGCCCACCAGAAGCTTCTGGGCTTTGGGGCAACAGATGGGAGGTAGAGCCTCACTTGTGCTGAGACAAGGCACGTGGGCAAAGTGAGGCCAGGGTCGCTTTGTGGGTCATGCAAAATCAGAACAGCTCTTCGGTGGCTACCAGGCCACCTGCACCTGGAGCCCCACGGTCCCCTGCTCCCCCTGCAGCACCTGAGAACTCTCTGTTCAGGGTGTTTGAGTCTTACCAGCCTGTCATTTCCTGGGTGCAGGGCCGCGTCTCGGTCATCCTTGCAGAAGACAAATCCCTAGTGCTTAAGAGACCTGCAAGTGTTAGAGGAACAGGCTTTTGGTGGGTGGGTACGTGTCCCCTGCTTTCGGTGGGGCCCGTGCCTCTGGCCACCCGGGCATGCTGTGGGTCTTGGCTGCTGAGGCCCCCATGGAAACCCAGCTCTGCACCTCCTTCCCGGAAAGCAGGGTTTATTATCCTGGTTGACGGTGGTGAAATCAGCCCTGTTGCTCTGCAGCTGCACAGCAGGCCCAGGATTTGAACCCAAATATTTCTGACCCCGGGTGCCAGCTCTTAACCTCACAAGCTGCTGTCTCCTCCCAGACGTCTTGGAAAGGCCAAGGACGGTGGGAATCCTAGGTCCTTGCTCCCAATAGCCTGCTGAGGGGGCAGACATGTGCCACGGGCTACGTGGAGCATCTCTGGCTGTTGGCAGCAGCCCCTCCGAGAGCGGGAGCGGGCTGTGTGGGCAGAGCCAGCAAACCTTGGCCTCCACCACTGATACAAAACACATGGCCACGCAGCCTGACGAACTGCTACCGATCCAGTCATTGACAGAGTCCACAAGCACCCACCAGACGCCAGCTGGGTGCCAGGCAGTGGGGCCAGAGCGCCAATGGGGAGGGTGCCAAGTGACAGATCACAGCCTGGGGTGGGGAGGGAGGCCCCTGCCACCTCCTTCACGGCCGAGTCCCCCACATGCATTGTTATCTGTGGAATAGTGACCCCAGGGGCAAGCTGGTTTGGCAGGAGGGCCGACCCCCTTCTTGCTGGGCCCTCACACCACAGGCAGACCTGGCGGGACCCCTCCTGGGCTAGAAGCTCCTGAATGACCCCCCACCACCCCGGAAGTGATGCTCAGGCTTCCCCTCCCCCAAACCACCCTCACTTACCTCCAGTGGGAATGTTTTTGAAGTCTTGTGTTTTATATCCGAAAGGGGTGGAATTTTGCTCTTTGCCCAGGGTTGTTTTAGCATAAAAAGAATATTTTTGTTGAATTCTTGAAGCAGGTTTCTCTTTTTTCCTTAGAACAGGGTGCTTAATTTGCCCTGTGTCTTCACATCTTCCCAACTCTAGTGGTGATCACGCTCCACAATGCCCACATTCCTCGGCTGGCCTCAAGGCCTGAGGGTCAGGCCTCTGTGACCTCTGCTGTCTCCACCCCCCCCCCCCCCGCCCCCCGCCCCGGGACTGTCTTATTCATCAGCACAGGACTGCATGTGGCCCCTGACCCAATTCAGGCAGCTTTAGGTCCACTGCCTGGGATTCCCTGCGTGGCTCCCCATCTCCTCTGCAGGCTGATGTCTACTCATCCTTCCACACTCAACTCAGCACCGCCTCTTCCAGGAAGCCCTCTCAATCCCCAGGTGGGGCTCAGGGCTCTGCCCGTGTCCTCTGTAATGCCCTCTAGTGTCAGGCTTCCATTTGGTTTTAGAGTGATGTTTCTTATCTGTCCATCCTGTATTATCTAGGACTCTTTAATTGCAAATGATAAAAATCCAATCCAATTGGTTTAAGCCTGAGAAAGGGTGAGATTGGTTGGCTCACCAAACTGAGGAAGGCATGAGTGGAACCAGCCTCTGGGTGATGGGATGTGAGGACCCCTTCGTGCCTCTCATCCACCTGGCTTCTTTCTCTGGGCCAGGAGGCCTGGCTGCCTGCTCCCCAGGCAAACACACACACAATTCCCAGTCACAGGACAAAACACCTTTTCTCTACCAGCTGCAGGTAGAAAAGTGCCATGGAAGGTGTCTCAGCTTTTGGTGCACACGCATGAGAGTAATTTGAGCAGAGCTGGGAAAGAAGGTCTTTAGGTAGGTCTGGGCCCATCGTGGAAACGGCAAGGGCTGGGGCAAGCCTGAGCTGTGGGTTGGCAGGGAGGGCTGTGTGCACCCCCACCCCCAGGCCTGAAGGGCCAGTAGGAGGCCACAGGTACTGGAGGGCCAGGGGAGAGACCCACAGGGAGTCCGGGCCGCAAGAGCATCCGGGCCTTCCTCCAAGGATGCAGCCACCCTTCGCAGCTGGAGTGACAAGTTACCCATCCAGCTCTTGTCCTGTTAATGGACCCAGCCGGAGCCAGAGATGCTGCCTGTGCAGACCAACCCCTCGGGGGTGACGGGAGGCTGATGGCGATGGGAGCAAACAGATGGAGGGTGGGTGAGAGCTGACGACACCCTGCTGTATCAGCCTCCCCGCTGGGCCTCCCTGCAGCCTCCAAGGGGCCTGATGGGCCCAGCCTCTGGCACCTCCTTCTGGAGTCTGTATAAAGGGGTGCTGGGAAGGTTGACACCAGAGTCCTACACCCCCTCAGCACACATTCAGGTCTATTAGGGGGGCCTCCTCTCTTCAGGGTTTAGGACAGATAACTCCTCAGTGGATGAGGCTCCGGCAAAGCCTGGCAGCAGGGGCACAGCTGAGCGGGGACATGTCTGGCTGCCTCACAGGAGGCTTTCCACAGGGTGTGGGGCAGCCCAAAGTGTCCCAAAGATCAGGCCCTGGGAAGGGGCCCTGCCTGAGGGAGGGGAGCTGCAGGTGAATCCTGGGATGACAGCAGGAGGACAAGGTGGCCTGGAGCCCGCTGAAGGAGAAGGGAGGAACGAAGCCTCTTTGTGGGGTTCTCGGGAAGGTCTCTGCCGAGAAGCCCTCCAAGGTGGCCCTCCGAGGGGAGGCCACAGCCCCAGCCCGGCCCCCAGCTGCCTCTGCGTCACCTGTGGTCTGGCCAAGGGAGTCGGGAATGTCACTGGAGCTCAAGACACCGCGGCCACGCCTCCTGGGCCCTGGCTCTCTGTGGCATCTCAGGGTTTGTGAAAATCCTCTCTGGCAGCACCTGGAGTCGGAACATCTTCACGGATCAACCAGGGCTGAGAGTGGAGACGCCCTGGCAGCCTTGTTTCAGAGGCACGGAGGGTGGTTTCAGCAGTTTGCTGTGGAATTCAAGTTCGGGTTTGGCCCCCAGGCTGCTGCTGGGGTTCCCCCAGGGAGCTCTGCTCTCAGCACCAGTGGGAGGAACCCGGCTGGAAAACGAGGCCCTTGGTTTGGGTTTCTCGGGGGATGACTGCTTCCAAAATCACTTTATGATGGGAAAACCTTTCAGGTGGCCGTTTCCTTCCCTGGAACTCGGGATAACTGCTAAAACTATTATTTCTATTAACGAGATGGCCCTGATTTCTGAGGACCGGTAGGCGCTGAATGAGAAGTATAAGGCTTTTCCCATGTGTCCAGCCCACGGGAAGGATCCATCCATGTGGGTCTGGGCCAGCATGCTCTCCCTGGGGAGCAATCCAGCGGGTTGGCCCAGCACCCCAGGGATGAACAACACCCCCACCTCCCAGCCCCATCTGGCCATGTGTTCAGAGATGGGCCCTACCCAACGCCCCATGAGGAGATACAGGGCAGGCATCTGAGCAGGAAAGGGGACACAGTGCTTGACTTGACAAGAGCATCTCAACTCACCACGTCCAAGAGGGTGCACAGTGTGGGGCGGGAGGAGTCAGGGGGTTCTCCAGGCACCTCCTGGTGCTGCCACCGCAATGACCCACACTGGACACAACAAAGTTCCCCAGGTTCGCTGGCAGAGCCAGGAGCCGGCCCCACACCCTCTCTTCCTCTGGCATCTCAGGCCATCCGGATGCTGAGAGCTGCAGGCAGCCACAGGAAAACCTATCTGCACACACAGCAGGGTTGCCAGGTTAAACACAGGATACCCCGGTAAATTAGAATTTCAAAAAAACAACAAATAATACTTATAGTATAAGGAGTATAATACATTAGTTTAATATGTCCCAAATGTTGCATGGGACATATGTCTACTGAAATTGTATTTTTGTGCTTTATGTGAAGTTCTAATTTATCTGCATGTCCTATAGGTTTATCTGCAAATTCTGACAACCCCAGTGGAAGGGAGCTGAACTCCGCTCCTTGACGACACTGCCTGACTTCCCTGGATTTAGTTGTGCTGAAGCTGCTCTGCTCCGGGCCCTCCAAGGATGGGAGACTGGCACTTCCTTGTTCTTTCAGATCTAATCTGAGTTGGGCTTCTGTCACTTGCAACAAAAGGAGTCGAGGTTGAGATAGCCAGTGATGGCTACAGTTCAGGGGGAAAAGCAACCCCAGAATCCAAGGACTTAAAAACCCAAAGGATAGCACTAGGGGCTCAAGAACTCTCGAAGGAGGGTTTCTGGGGCTGGTGCCCTGGCCTGCAGCCCAGCAGGTGACCCCTGCTTTCCCATCTCCTCCTTCCTTCACACTCTCCTCTCCTTTCCTTCCTGGGCCATTGACTGTTGCTGTGGTTATAACTGCAGAGTTCGTTGTCCCATTACAAAGTCATTCATGTTTACCATCTCATTTTAAACCCCACATTTCCATAAATTTAAAAGAACAGAGAAAGGACACCTGGGTGGCTCAGTGGTTGAGTGTCTGCCTTTGGCTCAAGTCGTGATCCCAGGGTCCTGAGACCAAGTCTGGCATCGGGCTCCCCGCAGGGAGCTTGCTTCTCCCTCTGCCTATCTCTCTGCCTCTGTCTCTGTGTCTCTCATCAATCAATAAATAAAATCTTTAAAAAGAAAAACAAAAAGAGCAGAGAAGCTTTTTTTTTTTTTGCAGTAAAAAAACATTTTGTTACAGCATTACCTCCAGCAGGCAAATGCTAGAAATAGTGAATGTGTTCAATGACTGGATAGAAATGTTCATCAGGACGCTTCTGTTCCATGGGATGTGCATGGAACACATGCATGGAAGCCAAACATGAAGACATGAAGAAACATGGAGAATGTTCATGAAAACATATGCATAAAAAGAGCAGAATACAGAACCCTGGGATGGTAAAGATAAAGTGTCCTAGGACAGGTCCCTGAACACAAAAATAATAGTTAGAGTGGTGGGCAGGCATTGTGGATAATTTTTCCCATTTCACGTTTTTTTTAATGGTATTTTTTATACTTAACTAGAAAGCCAAAGGGTATAAAATCCACCTTTACGAATTGCTTTCCCTCTTGGTTGGATGTGGGAAGGGAAACAGACCTCAGCTTTGCAACCATCGTAGTTAAATTAATGGAGAGGCTAAATGAGGAGGAAGGGACTGCAGTAAAAACAGAAGTCACCCTCCAGCCCAGCCCCAGCTTTGCTCTCAGGGTCAGCAGACATCGGCCCAGTCCCCCCAGTTGGGTGCAGCCAGCAGGTCTTGGTGACAACGGCCTCACCTGGCTACCACCCCAGCTTAACGATGTTCTCTGCTGTGGATCAGCAGAAACAAGCCCTTGGGAAGAGGAAGCGAGAGCTGGCCAAAGTGGAGGCCCTCTCTCACTTGGAGCCCAGGTCTGGGGATCTGATGGAGGCTGGGGAAGGGCAGATGGCCTGGCTCCGGGATGGCCACTGGCTGAGCGCTGCTGTTTTACCCAAAGACAGCACCTTCTTTCCCAGGAGCACCTGCTTCTGAGGTGATCCCATAGTTAAGGGTGTAGACTTGGGTCAGACAGACATTGGGGGCTTTGCCAGTTGGTAGCTGGACCTTGGGCAAGTTAGGGAACCTCTTGATGCCTTGGTTTCTCATCAGCAAAATGAGGTCTTAATCTGAGCTGTGGACACTGTGGCTGTGGTGGCAGTGGCCTTTCACTGTGTCTGTGAGCTCCAAGGTGTGGCCGTGTCCAATAGGAGGTCATAATGACCTTCGAGGGCACTTCTGACAGAGTGGTGCAGGTGGAAGTAGGTAGGGGGGCCACTGAGAAATCTGCTAGCGAGGAGGGCATTCCTGCAAAACAATCTTTGTGTTCGAATGCTGAGAAGTGGCACAGGTGGCTAATGAAGCAGAGGAGGCATTTCCCAAAGACGGGGGTGTGAACCCCAAATAACAGAGGGATGGAGGATTTGAAAGAACGAGGAGCATGGTCTCCATGTAGATAGGGTCTTTGGTTCCTGCAGGATGCCCTGGGCTGGAACAGAGCCCGGCCTTGAGCCAGCAGCTGCTTCGTATCTAAACTGAGTGTCCCTTCCCTGGGGCCTGGCCCCCTGAGGCTGGGCGGTGAGGTGCTGCATGCTCAGCCTGCACCCCACACATGTATAGGTGGAGGGATGCATGCAGCCAGCACACCGTGGAGCCCGGGCCTCCATGGGAAGGGGCACAGAGAGGGGGGGTGCACATTCAGAAGACAAAGGAGACGCAGTCATGCCTCCACCTTCCTGGATGGGAGAAGGTGAGTTTGGGCATCAGAAGTGTGACATAGTGTGGCACGGAGACCACAGGAGGCAACTGGGAGAAACATTAGGAACCCTGGACGACAGCAAAATAAAAATCATTGAGCTACCAAAATCCAGAGCCGGGGGTAGGGGTGCAGGTGACGGGAAGCTGTGTGAGAGCCCATGTCTTTACCTATTGAAGTCAGCAGACCCCCAAATCGAAATCGAAGCATGGAGTTAAAAAGCCATGCTAAAAACCAGTGAGGACCCCAGCCTCTTAATGTTTTCGATACTTCTCATGTTAAAGAACCCTTTTTGGAAATAGTAGGTCTCGTGTGACCAAGTATTTACATGGAGTTCAGCAACACTTTCAATTTCAAGGAAATAATTAACGCACTATTGAAGTTGAAATTAGCTTCAAGAGAAGGATCTTGTCTTTACAAAATATTTTTGATCTGTTCTATTTGTATCCATGTCTTGCAAGAAGTTCACCTAATGCCACTGTTGCTTGTTTCCGGGGAATTTTTTTTTTTTTTTTTTTTTTTTGCATTTCTTTGTGTGCTTTTGGGTACAGTTAAAATTCAGTTATAGGGATCCCTGGGTGGCGCAGCGGTTTGGCGCCTGCCTTTGGCCCAGGGCACGATCCTGGAGACCCGGGATCGAATCCCACATCGGGCTCCCAGTGCATGGAGCCTGCTTCTCCCTCTGCCTGTGTCTCTGCCTCTCTCTGTGTGTGTGTGACTATCATTAAAAAAAAAAAAAAATCAGTTATACCCAGCATGCATTATTTTTACCAAAATATGCGATTTTGTTTTTTTCAAAAAAAAAAAAAGGCCAATATCCAAAGATCTTATAGTGGTTAATGCTGAGTGGAAGTGATCTACATGGATTAGTATTCTTTTTTTTTTTTAAATATTTAATTTATTTATTCATGAGAGACACAGAGAGAGAGAGAGAGGCAGAGACACAGGCAGAGGGAGAAGCAGGCTCCATGCAGGGAGCCCGACGCGGGACTCGATCCCAGGACTCCAGGATCACGTCCCGAGAAGGCAGACGCTCAACTGCTGAGCCACCCAGGTGCCCCTAGTTTAATATTCTTATCTTTGCTTTTCTGTATTATTTTTTTCTTTCTGTTTAAAATGAAAGCATGCGGAGCAGCAGGGAGGGTGTAAGTGGTGGCATGAGCCTAGTTTTATGATTTTTATTTCCAACAATGCTTCTTCAAACAAAAAATATGATGGCAGTGTCCACAGGCCTGTCGGGGCTCGGGACGAGAGAGGGGAGCGGCTGTGCCCACACCCCTCAGGATGGCAGGAGCGGGTGAGGCACAGGGGTGGGGGGGGTCGCGCCTGCCAATGTCCGGCGGCCACATTGTCCCCTGGCCCCGCTCCCCACCTGCGGTAAGCCGGAAAGTCCCTGGTGTGAGGGTAGACCTTGCCTCACTTCTGCAGGCCCCCCATCACCCCAACATGAGTACTGGCGCCCGTTGCAGCCGCTGCTGTGAAGTGGGAGATGCAATCTCCCCTGGAGGTGATGCCATGTATCAGTCTCCCCTCTGGCTGCCACACCCACCTTGTCCTCTACCCATCTGGCCTCTTGCATTGGCTGCCCTGGCTTCGAGAAGCTCTGCCGATGGCGCCCTGTGGAAGCTTCGCGGTCCCAGGCACCAGCCCTGTTCTGTCCTCACCCACAGACACCTACCTCGAGGCTCCCCAGCAGACCTGCCTGAGCCTCTTTTGGTGACTCTCCCCCAGGCTCCTGCTGGGGAGATGCATTACTCCCTGCATTACTGAGATGGCCCTGCTTAGTAGGTCCTCCAGGAGGAGGCACCTGTGAGCAAGGACTTCAGGACAGTCCCTGAACTTTCCCAGCCATAGCTGACAATTTTTGTCCAACTTTCACGATCACTCTCTATCCATTCAGTCACACGTTTACTGCGCCGCAGGCATGTGGAGTCTCTGGGGTCTTGGTACTCACTCAGTGGACAGGTCAGGGACAGTGGGCAGATGGGGGAGAGAACAGAGGACAGTCAGTGGCATCCAGCCACACCGTCCCCCTCTGCTGGGGGCCCAGGGTGCAAGCTGACGCCCTCCAGGGCTCTGGCTGTGGTCCCACAGGGCTGGGAGGAGACTCCGGAGAAGCCCTTTAGGCCAGGGTTTCCCGAGCTTGTCTGCCAAGAGCTCCATCCCTCCTGCCCTTCTGACTTGCTTAGCAAACACTTTGGTCAAGCAAGAAAAATGGTCCAGATGAAGAAACCACCAAGAGCCAAAGCACTATAGCACTGGGCCAGCCAGAGCTGGTGTGGCCACCCTGGACTGATGAAAGCCTGGCCCGGACGGAGCCATCTGCCCTCCTGATGGGCCCCAGCCACCTCTCGGGTCACTGTGGGGTTTCTGTTGGGCTTCCTCACCCCCCGCCCCTCAGCTGTGGTGCCTCTTAAGTGTATTCCTTGCCACAGGTGACAGCCCTATTTTCACTAATTGAAGCTCCTGCAAATCAATGATCAGTGGGCAGTATCACGGTGCGACTGGTGTCTGGGCCTGGGGTGGCTCCCTGGGCTCTGCTCTGCCGTGCCCCTCACTCTCAGGCTCCTCGTGGCGGGCGAGGGCTGCCAGCAGGTCCAGGACACAGAGCAGCTCTGGCTCTCATCCTTGAATTCACTCTGATTTGATTGACAGTCCCCACCGAGCCAGTCACTGCAGCTGTGGGCATCGGACGTCTTGTCTCTCCAGGACCCCTGAACACAAGTACACGGAGGCTCCCAGGGAAGGGGGTGGGGGTGGGGAGACTCTCCACTGCTGCCTTCACAGACACCAGCTGGGCCCCCAGCAGACAGTAGGGAACCAACACCGTCTCTCCCCCAGCTCTGGGCCACCTCCCCAGAAGCACATTCTCGGCACACTTCCTGGGATGCAGCAGAGCCAAGGACTCTCTGGTCCCTGGGGACATCATTCTCTGGATGAACCTGTGGCTCTTGTCACTGCCTCGTGAGGTCACCACACCTCCTTGGGGCCCGCAGCCAGTGAATCTCTGGCTCCCATACCCCCACCCCCCATGGTTCTGACACTTTATCTGACCCCTCCCCCAAATCTTTAGGTTCCTGGGAACATGACACAGGTTGGAGGTGAAAACCGACCAGAGGACACAAAAATGACCAACTATGGCCATCAAGCCCTGCAGCTTTCAGAGGAGCTCCCTCCTGGTGTCACCTTCTCAGACACCACAATATACCCCCTCTGGGCAAGGTTTTCCCCAGCTGGTAGGCTGCCAGAAATGCTGGGCGAATGGCTTAGAGACCCATGAAGTCCAGTCACCTGGCCCACTGCGGTCTCTCCCAGGAGGCCTGTGGGCCTCGTACCAATGGGATGCAGCTGGCTTGCCCCCACACACCTGCACCTGCAGTGAGGACGTCAGGAGGTCTTCCCTCCCAGACCTGACTCACCCCCCACCTCCAAGAGCACGCAGAGCACAATGGCCAGGTCCGAAACCCACACACCCTGTCTCCCAGAGGAAGAAGGAGAGCATGGACTGTGGCAAAACAATTTTATTGTTTAAAAAATAAATGTTACATTTGACATACAAAAAGTCTTTTTAAAAACTCCATTCTGAATGTGTCTCATGGTCTGAGACATCCTTGAGTGTTCACCACTTCCATAAAAACCAGGGGCAGTTTCTCTGCGTGAGAAAACAAGGCACATTCCTGCTGCCTGGCAGAGAGCAGTTTTCATGCCTACTGTCGCCCGGCCACATAAGGGACATGGTCTCTCTGAGAAAGGAGCTTCCCTGTCTCTCTGCTCGCTAGCAGCCCAGGATGGAGTGTCCCAGCATGGGACAGAGAAGGCCCGGACACGGCCCTGATTATAACAGACCCTGGTTTCCACACTGGCCGCCCCCACACCGCCACACCCCTGTCTAGGTCTCCTGCCGGCACCGGACCAGCACGGCCTTCCGGCTGAAGGCTCTGCACTCAGGCCGGGGCAGCACCACCCTCGGGCCCAGTGGAGGCCCTGCTGGTTGTGGGGCCTGGAGGAGCAGACTGCACAGGTCACACCTCAGACAGCTGGATGCACCCTGGGCCCTGGTCTGGAGCTAACCCAGGGTCCTTTCCTTTCCCAGTTATGTATCTTGTGACATGTTCTAACTGACCTTCCTAGACTTCCGTAGCGGTAAGGCTAAAGACCCAAACTGACAAATTTATGTAGTGTCTGTTTGCACTTCCACTTTCAAAGCAAACGACTAGCCAATATGCTCCACTGGGCTCTGAGCAAATGCAAACATGTTTACCTGGCCCTACACCCGAGGGACAGAAGAGATGCAGAGACGCACTGTAAAGCACCTGAGAGCAGGGCAAGAGGCTTAGACAAAGACCATCCTTGGGAATCAACAAACAAGTGGAAGCATAATTCACCTAGACCTACGCCCTATCTCACCTTCAGGTCACACACAAATGCAACCCCAGGGATCTGCTTTGCAAACAGAAGCGACCAGAAGCTGGCTGGGGAGGTAGGTTCCCTGGTGTGCTATAATTTCAGAAAGGCCTCAAATCCTGCCACTTCTGTCTCATGCTGGTGACAGTGCTAATGAACTTGTACCTCATTTAGTGATGAGCTGTGGAAGTCGTGCTCAAAGACCACCCAGAGCTGTTGGCTGGGCAGGGGGGAGGGGAGGGAGGCCAGAGCATCGCCTCTAGGGAAGACATCTGCTCCTGTGCATCCCCAGAAAACATGCTGGCCTGGGTTCCCACTTGCTCCACCTGGTGGAGACCTGTGTGGAGCGAAGGCTGCTCTGAACGGGGGCAGTGATCTGCTCTAGTGCTGATAGGGCACCCAGGGACTGTGGCTTCGTACTGAGACTGCAGTGTGGGGCACAGGGCACCCCATAGCCAGAAACACAAGATGAACGCTGGGCCGCAGAGCCTGTGGCTTGGGTGACCTGCCGGTGAGCCGAGGGAAGAGAAGGCAGGCAGGACCCACGCGGGAACCAATCCACGCTTGCAACCAGGCGACACCCGTTGCTAGAATTCAAATGCCCAGAGCCTCTGAGAACTGGGAGAACCAACTGAGCCCATTTTCCCCGTTTATCTGCCTAGACACCCCCTCAGGTTCCCATCGGCTGCCAGATGCTGGTTAGGCTGGCGGAAGTTCCCTCTTCCTCGAGGGGAGGTCACCTGAACAAAGCGAGCAGCCCCCCAGGTGCCACCAGCATGGGCTGCAGACTGTGGCCCATGGGCCCAGCAGAGCAGTGGTGGGAGGTATAGGAGGGGTGCAAGCAACAAGGGCTTCAGGTCAGGATGCTGACAGCAGGGGACGGCCTGACACAGGTCTGGTGACACGGGGGTGGGGGGTGGGCAGCAGCCCTCTTCAGGCCCTTGCCCCCCTGGGGTCTACCTTTCGAGGGGCGGGCAGCTGCAGATGGTGCTGGCAGGCCATCACGGGCATTACCAGTCTTTCCTGTGCCTGGTTCATTTGAGAACATGCTGCCAGGCAGCTTCTCTACAAGTGGAGTAAGTTCTGCAGGGTCCTGTCTGCTCAGGATAAAAGCCTAACTTGATACAACTGATGCTGAGTCTGCTTATGTGAGGCTGCGTGTATTTTTGTTGGAAAAAAAAATTTTTTTTTTGTTCCTGAAAACTAAATTGTGGGAAACCGCCCCTTAAGGTCTGGTGGAAGCTTCTTCCCTCCTCTGTCACACTGCCCTCAGCTCTGTATAAACGGGGAAGGAGGGAGCAAGGCAGAGCAGGAGTAAGCTCTGGGCCTGGGGCCAGAAGCCTGTACTTGGGGGAGGACGCCCCAGAGGGGCATCCTGAACCATCAGTTCGCTGGCAGCGAGCTTTGATTCTTCGTACCTGGAGGCCCAAGAGCGGGAATAAAGCACTGTCTGCAGAGAAACAAGCAGCAGGAAGGTCAACAAGGCACCA
This sequence comes from Canis aureus, assembly GCF_053574225.1. Classification (NCBI taxonomy): domain Eukaryota; kingdom Metazoa; phylum Chordata; class Mammalia; order Carnivora; family Canidae; genus Canis; species Canis aureus. Next base: position 26,426,294 of record NC_135613.1, read on the forward strand.
TTTTTTCACTTGCTTAGCAGGAAACTGCTCCCAGATCAGAACCACAATCTAGTTTACAACAGCCTGGAAAGTCCCTAGTTCATTCCACACAACAAATAGTACCGTGCTTGCTCTAGAGATGCTCATTTGCTGTGGAGGGGCCCTGGGCCTCTTCCAGGACCCCAAGGGCATGCAGGCTTGCGACCACCTCGGAAGCGCCCCTTTGAGCAACAAGAGCCCCCTGGGAAGGAGGGGGCAGGACAGGGCTGGCACCCAGGCCTGCTGTCAACAGACAGGTTCAGGTTCAGGTTCAAAGTCATCCAGAAAAAAGACTGCACCCCTTTCCTCAGGGTTGGCTGAGAGGGTAGATGAGACCAAGTGAGCAGGGCAAGCAGGGTGTGAAGCCCCAGGCCTGGTCCTCTTCACTCCCCAGATGAAGGCTCCTCTGCCGGCCACGCCGGGAGGGCCGGGGCGGTGCAAGAGCGCCCCCACGCGGCCACAGGTGGCACCACCCGGCCTGCAACCACCTGCGTCCCCTCAGGAGCACGGCCCACCAGATGCAAAAACAAAAACAAAAAAACAAACCAAAAAACCCTAAAATGCGGACCCCCAGTGAGAAAGAGAGAGACAGACATCCAGACCCGGCAGTGAGGTTCCACTTTTCTGAGGTTAGCTCTCTTGGTGTAAGGAGATGTCCTGTCCAGACGGGTCATAAGAGGCCAGGGACTTTTAACACCAGTGCCTTTCACATAGAGAACCCCCACTCGGGCACCCAATTCACATGCACGCATCTCAAATGAAAGCCAGAATTCTTTGAAATCCATTGCCTTGAAGAAAGTGTAAACAATCAAAAGCAGAGAAATACACTTTGCGATGCTCCTTCTCACGAAAGCCCTCGGGGTGACACCAACACCTGACACAAAGTGTGACTTTACAACAAGAGAGCAGTCACACAGAATGATTGGTCTTATTCCTTTACGGTAATGTCTGGGGAGCATGATGTGGGAAGTTGAAATAATAATTAGTGAGAATATTTTTAAAAAGATTTTCAGAGGGACCCTCCACACACTAGTACTGGCCCAGCGCTAATCAAGAACAGAGGACCCAACCTGCTCCAAACAGAAGCTATCTATTTGTTCCCTAGGTGGTCAGCAGTGTTGGCAGTGACATGAGAGGTGGCAGGAGGGGCCAGCAGATAGCAAGTAGGCAGGCTCCGTGTCCCCGAGGGGTAGCGAGGAAGGTAGACTGCCACTTGTCCCCCGAAGGCTGCAAACTGGCCACATTCCTGAGAAGCTGGTGGGCAGCCAGTGTGGCCTAGGAGCCGCCTGGCCTGTGGAGGAGGCCTGGCTCCTGTCTGGGCAGATCAGAGCACCTGGATGGTCTGGACCACTGACATCACATCTCTCCCCACAAATGATGTGTCCCATCACAGAAAGACTTAACCGAATTTCCTGGTAAAGTGAGAGGGTATACTGAGAGTATACACCCACCGGAAGTCCCCTGAGGTGCAAAGGACCCTCTTGATTGAGGGACCCCTGGAATGGCCGAATCGTCTATGCCCACTGCGTATCACGAGGGGGTTGGCTAGAGAAGGGGGAGTGGGGAGGGGCCTCCCCCGCGCAGAGCTGTTCATCTACTGAGAAAGGAAGCTCCAAATACCAGTTGTGAGATTTCTGGGACCTTTTAACTTCCTAGTTATCTGTTGCTGTGTTACTACTACCATCCTTCATCTGTCTGAGAGTCAGCACAGGGACAGAGCAGGAGGCAGCCACAAAGAGGCCAGGACAGTAGACTAAATGTCAAAGTCTCAGAAAGAAGGGAATAGATGGGAGAAATAGGGACTCAGCCAACTCAAGGTCTCTGAACAGTTTCTAGCACCCTGCTTTGCATGGGCTCTGGCCTGATGAACACCTGTGCTCCCTTCTATCATCCATATTTTTCTTTTGCACAGGGGCCTGTTCAAGGATCACCCCTTCCAGGAAGCCTTCTCTAATTAACCCTAGCCATCGTATTGCTATTGAAGTTGGGAGCTTTCACAGTGTTCTATTTGTGCTGGCTGGTATTAATGCGTAACTGCTACAGCTATGTTCTTAAGGGGGCTACTTCTCTCCTAACTTGGACTGGAAGTTCTCAAGAGCAGAGACTCCACTTCTTATGTCTGTGCCTACCCACCACAACTAGATACAGACTGTCAAAGGGATTGGGATAAGGCCTCATCCTTTCCTCTCTGGGGCTTAACCCTGAGGCATCGGGTTCCAGAGAGCCGGGGCAGGTGGTGGGATGAAGAGGAAGGGGGCAGTACAGGGGAAAGCAAGCATGGGAGTGAGCAAAGGCCAAAGGCACCATCACCCCAGAAATGCCTCATAGTCCATATACCAAACCAGCTGGCCAGAACTAGGCAGGACACCTGAAATGGGCCACTTCTTGGGCTCATGGCCTGCGCGGCTCACCAGCATCGTGATCTCACGCTTCACTCTGCCCATGACCAGGACTGCCACCTTCCTGGCACGGTTGATGAGGGGCAGGCTAAGGCTCATGCGCTGGTGTGGCTTGTAGGGGCTCCTGGTCAGCACTACTGGCTGTGTGCCATCCAGGCCAGCAGGGGACTGTGGGAAGAGGGAGGCTGTGTGCCCGTCCGTGCCCATGCCCAGCAGCACCAGGTCAAAGCTGCTGTTGGTCACCAGGGCTGAGATCTCGCTGGCATACATCTGGGCCCCCTGGTCCTCCTCAGCACAGAGCCGCTGGTGCAGATGCACAGGCATGGGGTGGATATTGTAGTAGGGGACCCTGATGTACCGCAGCAGGTGAGCCTGCAGGCCCTGGAAGTTTGACTCAGGATCCCAAAGTGGGACACAGCGCTCATCCACCAGCCACAGATGCGTCTGGGCCCAGGGGAAGCCAAAGTGCCCAGTGGCCAGCTGCTCCAACAGGGGCACAGGGCTTGAGCCACCAGAGAGTGCCAGATGGAACTCGCCAAACCGCCGTACGGCCCGCACAGCTGTGGCCTCGATGTCATCGGCCAGCTTAGAGATCAGCTCCTCAGGCCAGGCCGAGATCAGGGGGCTTTCCCGGTACTTGGCCGTAAGAACCTGGAAGTTACTGGGCATTGGAGCAGAACCTGGCCCAGGCACCAGCTGCTCCAGCTGCTGCTGGCAAAAGCGCAGCTGGGTGCCACTGAACTCAAAGTCCAACAGGAACCCATTCTCAGCTCCTCCTGGGTAGAGGCGTGGGACCTCGTGGGCCAGGCTGTCCAGCAAGGGCGTCCAGAAGACCCAGGAGGCCAGCAAGTTCTCCGTGGTGATGAAGGAGTCCTTTCGGCCATGGAAGATATGAGATATGAGGACAGAATAGGCATCCTGCTCCCTCACGGGGCTGTAGGCATAGTAATCAGAGATAGGGCGGCCGAAAAGGTGGAGCCCGGGTCGGCCCTCCACTTCCTTCCAGCTCTTGGAGGGCAGGGAGGGTCTGAACAGGTTCCGACTGACCAGCACGGCAGGGCTGCCCAGCTCACCATGTCCAATGTAGAAGATGATCTGTCGAGGCAGGCACTGGCTCTGGTCCACCACCCAGCGCTTCTCGTTCTGGGCACAGTAAGCCTGGTTCCTAAACAAGATCCGAATGTAGCCCACTCTCTCATCCAAGGCTTTGCCAGACATCAAGATGAAAGGGACGCCCTCCCAGCGAAGGTTGTCCACGTGAACAAGGATGCCTGAGATGACAGGGGACAGTGGAGGTGACATTCAGGCACAGAGAACCCAGGACTTCCAGTGCACCTGCCTTCCCTTCTTTACCACCCCACCAACCTTTCTCCTCTCTGAATGGAGCACCCCTGGATGCTATGCTCATCCTTTCTAGCATCTTCTCCCCCAAGCCAGTCCTCAAAATCTAGCCTCTAGGCCACCTCAGATGCCCACCTCTGTGAGGCACCTTAAGAGTCCTGGCCTCCCCCAGCCCCAAGCAAAGAAAACTGAAGTCTTATGGTGGAGGCATTTCTGACTCTTGGTGGGGGGAGGAGGATCCTTGAGAACCCAGATGCGCATGAGGCAAGGCCAGACAGCAGAGAAGAGGTGGGCTGGGGTTCTGAGCCAACAGCAGGGTGGGGTGCACCTACGGGGGCTGCAGTGAGAGGGGGGCAGGCACCAAAGTGGTGGAAGCCAGTGGCTGAGGGCACACCTGATTTGGGTTCCAAGCCTGGTTTTTCCATGTACTATCTGTGCCTAACCTTGGGCAAGTTTCTGAACTTCACTGAGCCTCTGGTTTCCTGACCTCTGGATGGGGGTAGCAATCATGGCTGCATCACGGATCTGTGCACCTGAGGATTATATAAGGTAGCGTATATCAAGTGCCTGGCATGTCGGAAGTGCCCCATAAACAGTCACTGCTTTTGTAGTAGAGTTTATTATCTGCAGCCTTAGGGAGTCAGCCCTTTCCAGGAACGCTCTGGGCCTAGGGAAGTGTCCATAGGATGGCTCGAGAGGACATTTGTCTGAGCAGCAGGGTGACTGCCTCCTGGCAATGCTGTGGGCTGTGGCCAGACAGGTGGATAACCTCACTGGGGGGCTGGATATAAGCGGGAGCCAGGTCTGAACCCGGCTCAGAGAGCTCTGGAAGTGTGTGTGGATGTGGACTGAACTGAGACCATCACTGGGGTGTCCTTTACCAAGAACGACCCAAAAGGTGACCTACTGCTGAAAGACGGTGGAAGGCCAGAGAGGCAAAGGACTTTCCTCCTTGGTGATGAGCACCCCCGTGAATATCCCTCCTGAGGTCTCTTCCAACCCAAACCAAAGGGTGTCTGGCCTTGGAAGGCTGTGGCCCCAGAGCCCACCTGCGAAGGTTGGCGTCAGGCTGTAGAAGCTGTCTGGCTTTTGCTGCTCTCTGCGCACCTGCCTGCTGTACGCCTGGTACTGGCCCAGGACAGCACTGCCCTTCTGCAGGCCCCGCAGAGCCTGGAAGGCCTGCAGCTTGTGCTGCAGCACAGCCTTGGAGCTGCTGATGTTGTAGGGTAGCTCCATAGCCACGAGGGTGAGGACCTCTGTCAGGTGGTTCTGGAGCACATCTCGGATGACACCATACTCCTCATAGAAGCTGGTGCGGCCTGCGCGGGAGGAGGAGGGGAGGCAGAGGCTGTCAAAGACTGGCAACATGCCCAACTTCCCCGAGAAACACCTGGACCCCCGCCCTGCACCCCTGCCCTGCCCGCCCACCCTGCAGCTGGAGTCCTCATCCCTCAGAGAGCTTATAAAAATGACTTATGTCAGAGCAAACCATTTTTTTTTAATATATGAAGTTTTTTTTTTTAAGATTTTATTTATTTATTCATGAGAGACACAGAAACATAGGCAGAGGGAGAAGCAGGCTCCATGCAAGGAGCTCAACGCAGGACTCCATCCCAGGACCCCAGGATCACGCCCCGGGCCAAAGGCAGGCGCTAAAGGGATCCCAAAGTTTTTTTTTGTTTTGTTTTGTTTTTTAATTTATTGATTTGAAAGAGAGAGCGAGAGAAAGCATGAAGGGGGGAGGGTCAGAGGGAGAAGCAGACTCCCTGCTGAGCGGGGAGCCTGATGCAGATGGGGTTCCATCCCAGGATCCTGGGATCATGACCTGAGCTGAAGGCAGACACTTAATCATCTGAGCCACCCAGACACCCCAGAGCAAACCTCAACAAAAGAAGGAAGGAGAGTGCCTGAGCATTTTAAGTGAAGCTGTCAAACTCCTTGGCCCTTCCTAAGAATCTGCGTGGGGAAGGGTCTTGTCCCAGCAAAGGCCAGAGGGCATTTATTTGCAGATGGGTGGCCAGACTCCTGCTCTCCTCAGGAATTGGTGGGTGGGTGTGGTGCCAGAGAAGGAGGTGGCATTATGGTGAGGGCCTGGGCTCTAGGGTCCCACTGCCACTTAGTACTGTGTGATTCTAGGCATTCCCTGACTTCTGGGTCTGTTTTCGCACCCTGCCATTAAATGGGGTAATAACCACCAGCCCATTACTAAGGGCACAGCTGAACCGGGCAGTGTGCAGGTGCGAGGGCCCTGCCCTTGGCTTTCAGTGAGAGGGAGAGAAAACAAAGTAAGTCAGCAAAGAAATTACAGGGGCACCTGGCTGCCTCAGTCATTTGGGTGTCTGACTCTTGGTATCAACTCAAGTCTTAATCTCAGGGTCATGGGTCCAAGCCCTGCATTGGGCTCTATGCTGGATGCAGAGCTGACTTAAAAAAATAAAAAAGAAATTACAGACAGAGTGAGAAGAGGGCCTGAGGACTCCAGAGTGAGCTGCAAAAAAACAGGGAAAGATGATAAAGGAGCCTTCAGATGCACACACCCCGAGGCAGGAAAGAGCTCGGCTGTGATGGTCTACAGGAAGGTGAGCAGGGCTGGCGGTACCAGCAGTACCAGCTTCTACCTTCAGAGGAAGCCAGCGGAGAATCTGAGGCAGGGAAAGACGAGATCTGGTGCGCATTCAGAACAGATTCCAGACCACTGTGGGGAGAATGGATGCAGAAACAACAAGCCCACGGCAGAGGCCACACAGTTGCTCAGCAGAGTGGCAACCAGGCTGGAGTTGACGTGGCAGCAGAAAAGCCAGAGGGAGTGGATGATTTGTTACAGGATCAGAAGTGACTGGGCTTGCTGCACACTGGTGGCAAGCCTAAGCCCAAGGTGGGGGCCAAAGGTAACTTCTAGAACTGAGGCCTAAGCAAAGAATGGGCAATGGGAAGGCCCCACTGGGAGAGGAGCAGTTTGATGGAGGGGAAATCATGAGGTCCGTTTTGTGTGTGTTTAAGTGTAAGACCCCCAGATGCAGACACCAGCTTGGCAGGAGGGCAGGGTCCTGCAAGGGTAGAGGAGAGTAGCACAGAAGACATTGAGCAGAGAGCCCCGCCACAGCAGCTAGGTGCTCACTGTACCCCTTCCGCTCACACACACACGGGGTCCTGCACGGCAGCCACCACCATTACCCCTGCTGCACACCAGATGGAAGCACTGAATGTCTAGGGCCAGCACATGCAACACTACACCACACCCTCTAGAACTCAGGGCGAGGTCTGATGATCAGCGACTCAAATACATACAAGCCCACAGTCTCACAGCCTGGGCTTCAAATGCACAACACCTCACAGGGCATAGTTCATACTCCACCCACCTGCCGACACCCAGCCAATCCAGAGCCTTATAGAAAAGGCCTGACATCATGACAGGAGGAGCAATCATCTGTCAAAGGCTTCATGTGAGTGAGCTGGAACTTGGGATTGGGTCTTCACCCACTAACATCTACCTGTCCTGCAGGTCCCTGCTTCTAGAGGGTTTCACTGACCCCTTGGCCTGCACTCCTTGGGGGCCCTGTCTTCTGCAAGCCCAGGTGAATGACTCAGTGCCCGCTCGTCCCTCTCCCTGCCACACCTGAATCTGGAGCAGGTGAGTAGGAGCTCACCTGTCTGCCCACTGCTGTGTGCCCTGTGCCTGCCACAGCCCCATGACCATACCATGGGACCCTGGACAGCAGAGAACATGAACATCCATGCTCACAGAAACACAATGTCGAGAGAAAAACATGCTTGCTTTGATAACATAAAAATTAATTTTGAAAATAGGATATAAGATGAACTGTATACATAGAACTCCAATAAATGAAAAACACAACTGGAAATTAGAAATGCAATGAATGGGTTTTATGAATTAGAAACAGTAGAAAAGAGTCAGCCAACAGAAGACACAACTGAAGAGATTATCCTGTATGCAGGATAGAGAGACAAAAAGACCCACACTCTCTCACTCAGACACACACACAGGCACATGCATGCACACGCAGTATGTCTCCTCTTCAAAACTAAACAACATATTGTCTTGGGAATCAGACCTACACAGAAACAATTAAGAGCAGCAAGGGAGTAACTGAACCAAAATCTGGAATAGTAAAGGAGAGGAAATGGGACAGAATTTGGGGAAGGACACAAAGAGCTCTTTTTATTTTTTTATTTTTTTATTTTTTTTTAAGAAGCTCTTTTTAAACAATGCTTGCTGGGTACACTGGTGTTTGTTATATCACACTTCTTCACATCCTATACACATTTAGTAAGAATTCTTTTTTATCTAGTCAATATTTAATTCAAACAAGCAAAAACAAGTGGTCCCTAGTTTAGACCTGCTTAGCCTCACATGCTCCCTTCCAGGGGCCACGCAGGGTCCCCGGCACCAGTCCGAACCACCTGCCCCAACCAGGCCTGCGGTGCTCGGTCACGCCAGCTGGATGGCGAGCAGGACCAGCCACGACTGGCAGAATGTCCCCTGAATTCAGCCCAAGATGCCAGGCCTGGGAGCACCCGGCTTGTGGGGCAAGAAGTGGAGCCAGGAGCCCGCTTGCAGGAAGGCACCTTTGTGCTCAGTAGTGGGAGTCTGACTCTCTTATTCTCAGCCAGAAATTAGGGTACAGCTCTGGCCAGTCATGCTAAACCCTCGAAGAGCTGGACAATCAGCTCAGCGGGGCCAGCCAAAATGCCAAAAGCACCCCTGTCCCCGCTCCATGGAAACAATGCCTGAGCTCCCCTAGCCCCACAGAGTTCTGGTCTTCAAGGTTCTTAGAGTATGGTTGAGAAGGCATCAAGAAAAGACAATAATTATAGTAACAGCATCTACCAGTCTATTTATTCCTCATGGTAACAATCTATAAGGAGATCTTACTTTGAAAATACAAATTTTGGTGATCCCTGGGTGGCTCAGCGGTTTAGCGCCACCTTCAGCTCGGGGCCTGATCCTGGAGACCCGGGATCAAGTCCCACATCAGGCTCCCTGCACGGAGCCTGCCTCTTCCTCTGTCTGTATCTCTGCCTCTCTCTCTCTCTCTCTCTCTCTCTGTGTGTCTCTATGAATAAATAAAATCTTTTAAAAAATACAAATTTTAATTTTAAAAATACAAGGAAACTGAGGTTCAGAGAAGTTAGAAATAGGGCCACACAGCTCACAAAGGGGTAAATATGAATTTGAACCCAGAGCCTGCAATTCTTACCATCCCTTTTAACTTCCACCACTCCCATTTAAACAACCATACAATGGCATGAGCACCAGTGACTTGGAGTGAGAAGCTAGTGGAGCTTGGCTCTGGAAGGATGGATCTAGGTCAAAGGTCAAGGGCCCCAACACAGTTTGCCTGGTGATGGTAAGCCTGGTCTAGCAGAAGCAGCCAGTCTGTGATTCAGAATAGCAGAAATCAAGAACGGTTGTAAAGGGCCTTGGAAACTCGGCTGAGAAGTCAAGGGGCTAGTATAAGTTTTTCACCTTCACTGGTTAAACAGAACTACCGTATGATCCAGCCATTTCACTCCTATGTGCACACCCATGAGCAATGAACACATAGTCCACACAGATGCTGGTACGTGAACCTCCACGGCAGCATTATTCACGATGGCCAAAGAGCAGAAACAACCCAAATGCCTATCAACTGATGAATGGAGGGATAAAGTATGGTCTGTCCATACAACAGAATATTATTCACAATAAGAAAAGAAACACTGGTACATGCCGCAGCATGGATGCACCCCGAAACCATGCCACTGTGACAGAAGCTAAACACAAAAGGCCACCACTGTGTGATGTCGTTTAGATGAAGTGTCAGGAACAGGCAGGTCCACAGAGAAATCAGGTCGTCTGCTGCATGGGGCTGGGAGGGAACATGGATGAGGATGGAGGGTACAGGGTTTCTCTTGGGGGTGATGAAAACTTTCTAAAACTGGCTGTGGTGGTGGGTGCATGACTGTGAATACACTAAAATCTCCTGGATTAAATGCTGTACATGGGGAAATTGTCTGAAATGCGAATTGAATCTCTAATAAGACTTTTTCTAGCAAGTATCAGAGCAGAAGTGGAATCACATAGGGGTGCCGTGGGACAGTGGGGCTATCTCCCATCTACCTGCGAGACAAGTTTATGGAGAGCGGGCTGGTGGTGGTGTAGCAGCAAGGCAGCACTCGGGGCAAATGAGGGAAGTAACAAGGGTCACAGCAAATGCAAAGACATTGGTTGGGGAGGAGTAAAAGCTGTGTGGGAGGAGTAAAAGCTGTGTGGTGCCTGGCTAGACCTGAGAGGCCACAGGAGTCATGACCTGGAGTATGGTCTCTGGAGCCAGATGTAGGGATTCAAGTACCTGCTCTGCCACCTTTCAGCTCTGCAACCCCACGTGAGCAGCTCTCCCTCACACAAAGAAGAGGACAGTGGCGTCCCTCCCTTGCAGGGCTGCTGTGGACGTTAATGAGTTAACACATCTATCTATGGGGCTTGGAACAGTGCCTGGCACACAGGAAGCACTGGCAGGTCCTGCCTAGGATTTGTATTTTTACAGGAGCTGAAAAAGAGGGGCTACTGGCCCGGCAGCACAGAGGGCAGTCACCATCTGGAAATAAAGAAGGCAGAAAATGTAGCTCGTGTTTCAATGACAGTTTAAGTTCTAAATCTGCTGAGTCTGAAGTGGTGACATCCTGTGAACATCTCTAGAAGGCCAGTCAGAGATAGAAGACTAGAGCTTGGAGAGGCAACAGAAGTCAGAGATATACTGGATTTCATCAAATCCAAAATGCCAATCATGGTGAAAGCATCACTGGTTTACAACCACTAAGAAACAGCCAGACCATGGACTATGTCAACCACGGCACCCCATCAACAGTACATACAATTTCTGAGATGTTCAAATGTAAAATTAAAAAAAAAAAAAAAAAAGGTGTGTCCTGGAATTAGTGAATTACAGATTTAAGGGTATAAACAGGATAGTTAAAGCTTTGAGAACAGATGAATTTTTGATGAAGAGAACACAGCAGAGTCCTCAAAAGCCCTGTTATCTGTTTACTATTCATTAGTTTAGCAAATCCCTAAGTAGCCCTCTTCCTATTTTTATCCTCTTACACTCCACGGGGAGAATGCACTTCACAGATTTACTACCCGCTGTGTAAAAGAGAGCTTCCTTTATTCCTTAATTTCAAGCTTCAGGGGGTGCCTGTGTTTAGCACAGCCAGGAGACTTGTGGCCTTCCATCCCTCCTTGGTTAGCTCTGCCTTTTCACCTCTCAGGGAGAGGCCACACAGTGAAGCACAGGATGGGAAGTCATGTCAGGGGATGGGCTCTCCCAAGGATGCCAACCACTCCATTTTTTCCCTAGTCATCATGGGCTGATTTTTCCTGAAAATGATCTAACATTAACCCCTGACATCTTTTCCTACATTGAAAGTTGAGGGTTAGAAACCCACTGATGTATTAACAAGGGCAGAAAAAAACTCCACCAGGTTGGACAACTGGAAGCAAGACCCCCATAAACCTGGCTTCTAAACAGTTCAAGTTCAAGACTAACCCAAGACCATAAGATCACCAGCATGGGGATCCCTGGGTGGTGCAGCGGTTTAGCGCCTGCCTTTGGCCCAGGGCGCGATCCTGGAGACCCGGGATCGAATCCCACCTCGGGCTCCCGGTGCATGGAGCCTGCTTCTCCTTCTGCCTGTGTCTCTGCCCCCCAACCCTCTGTGTGACTATCATAAATTAAAAAAAAAAAAAAAAAAAAAAAAAAGATCACCAGCATGGGAGACCCACTGCTCTGCCCTTTGGCTGTGCTGCCCCTCAAACTTTCATGGGGTAGTATCCCATGGAAGGCAGGAGAAGCTGTGTCCCACGTGCTTGGAGAAGACCTCCATGGGGCACCTGGCTGGCTCTGCCGGTAGAGCTTGTGACTCTTACCTCGGGATTATGAGTTTGTGCTTCAAGTTGGGTGTAGCGATTACTTAAAAAAAAGAAAGAAAGAAAGAAAGAAAAGGACCCCTACAAAGCTACCAGACTGGCAAGGACAGGAAGGACAGAGCACCCAAGGTGAGCAAAGCTGTAGGAAAAATAAGTACAAACACATATTGCACACGTTCTAGAAAACAGCCTAATGAGACGTAATAAGAGTAATAAAGTCATTTCTACCATGTGGCCTAATAATTCCACTTCAGAAGCATACTCAAAGGAAAAATATTTTTTAAGTGTTCATAAGTGTTCCAGAATGATAGTGGTTGAACAACTTTGTGAATCTATTAAAAACTATTAAACTGTATACTTTAAAAGAGTAAATTTTATGATATGTGAATTATATCTTAATTTTTAAAATTTTTTTTAAAAATTTATTTATGATAGTCACACACAGAGAGAGAGAGAGGGAGGCAGAGACACAGGCAGAGGGAGAAGCAGGCTCCATGCACCGGGAACCCGACATGGGATTTGATCTCAGGTCTCCAGGATCGCGCCCTGGGCCAAAGGCAGGCGCCAAACCGCTGCGCCACCCAGGGATCCCTATATCTTAATTTTTTAAAAGCTTGCAAAGTACTATTTAAAATGGCAAAAAGTGAGAACAGCCAAAATGCCTCATAATAGGGCAATTCATTTTCTGTGAAACAAAATCGAGCAGAAATAGAGGTTATACTTTATACAGACTGTCGATATGTGCAAGTTTAAATACATATTCAGCTATATATATGAGACAAAGAGAGATGGTATTAGGTGAAGAACAGACGTGAAAGAGTATTACAGACCAGTAGGGTCCGTACATCACCCAGTATACGTCACAGAGAAGTCACGGGGAGCCCCAGAGAACTCGGTTGCTTCCTCTCCTTGACAGCTTGGAAGAACAGCATTTCTATTTGTAAAGTATTTCCACGTATGTTATTTTACCTAATCCTTAAACCAACCATGAGAGAGAGGTAATGGGGGGAGGGGTGGTTACCATCATTACACAGAGACATGCTGAGGAGGGCACCCCCTCCCCGTCGCCTCCACACTGTGGGAGATCTGGATTTTCCTGGGAAAACACAGATTTCAGAACACCACCACTGAAAGCTAGCTGTGATCCCAACCGATACCTTCAGGGAGAACTAAAAATAAAAAGCAGGGAGGGCCAAGGAGAGAGCAGGTCTGCAGGCGGGCTGGCCAGCGTGCTCTCTGGTCAGGAGGCCTGGCGGCTGCCCCAGCTCACCTTGCAGATAGCTCTGCAGGAGGGGAGCGCAGCAGGCTGGACAGCAGGACAGCTGGTGCGCACCTGGGAGGACCCCGGCTGCCTTGGTCTCTGGGAGAGAGGCATGAGCTGGCCAATCTGACCCTCAGAGGTCAGCATGCACCATGCCCCTTCCCCAGTGTCCAAACAGGGACCCTCCCAGGCAGGGAGAGCTACACCATCCTCAGGGAGTCTCCCTTTCTTCCTACCAAAAAAAAAAAAAAAAAACACCTTCCAGCCAGAGGGGAAAGTAGGGCAGCAAAGAGACGCAGAGACGCTACGAGCACATCCTGGCAGGAAGGCCAAGTGCCAAGGGCCTAGACAGACACTGCAGCCACGGGCACAGTGGTCAGAAACCGTGATTCTGAGGTGCCGCAGACCTTGGATCACATTCCTGCTGCACCCCTAGAAGAGAGGACAGTCCAGCCTGGACGGCTGCCCCTCAGGCCACTCATGACGCAGCCCTCCTTTCCGTGGGGCCCCTCAGGGGCCGTGATGAGAGCCAGGCGGGGTCATCCCCACACGGTGGCTCAGTGGCCCAGCCCCGGTCACTCCTGGTCCAACCCACAGTACTGCAGCTTCAGGAGACCCCTGGGCCCCGGGGTTTCTGAGGCTCTGAGAGGGGTGCCTCAGATGAAACTGAGAGGAGCGGGGGGCCCTGGGACTTGGGAGGAAGGCTCTTCTTTTCCTCCTCCACTCCTGCTCTCTCCCTCCTGCTGTGCAGTGGCCGTTGTGACACTGCAGCAGATGCCTCTGGGCCCCAGGCTGCGGCAGGGAAGGAGAGCGGCTCACACAGCCCATGGCTGCAGAGGGGGGCAGGCAGCTCTGATGTTTGGGAGGTGAGGGGAGACATCCCAACCACCCGGCTGCTCAAAAGCTCCCTCCTGGGGCCTGCAGCAGCTTGGGATCTGGCACTCAGCCAGAACTGGGCTGCTCCAGAGCTTCTCTGTGCAAGAGTCAGAGGGGCTGCACATCTGAAGCGGGCCCTGGCCAGGTGGGGGATACAGCCACCGCCCTTTGCCCTTCTGAAGCTTCACAGTCAGATTGCTGGGCTCTAAAGCCTACCTCAGAAACTTCCAGGCCATGCTCCATCTCACCGTGGCTACCCTCCTGAGAAGCACACTGAACCACAGCAAGGCATTGTGACCTCTAGTAGGAGGGCAGTCCTTCCTCCTGCCCACCTCCCATCCCCGACCCCAGGAGGAGACACAGCCCAGGCCCTGATGAGCTGGTCACAGGGCTCACTGGCCACGGAGTGGCTGCAGGGTCCCCAGCTCCTGTCCCTTCTCTCCAGCCTAGACTCAAGTATCCATAAGGGCCCCCCTGAGGGACAGTGAGGATCAGTGTTTGGGCCTCCAGAGCTACACCAGGCCACTTTCTCAGCATGCAGAGAATGCTTGTCCTTCTGGGTTCCCAAGGCCCAGGAGACAGGGATAACTCACTGTTGCCAGAGGCCCTCCTTGCTACAGGGATGAGCACAGTAGCAGGAACTCAGCCCCTGTAACCCTGGTCTGGGCCCAGGTATGCAACTAGCAGGCAAATAGGCCGACCAAGGAGATCCAACCCCCAGGACAGCTTCAGTCCCCCTGGCCATCTCTGACAGGGACAGGTGGCTGAACTAGCCCACTGACCACACACTTACTGGTTATAAGTCCCCCAGGGGCTAGTGGGTCCTCTGCCTGCCTGCCTGCTCTGTGTCTCTGTGCCTCCAGGCTGAAGCCACAGGGCCCAGAGGAGTGAAAAAGCTGTGTGCTCTGGAGCATGGCAGCAATGAGACTTTCCCCTCAAAACCCACACTCTGCAGGAAGCTGGGCCCATGCTTTGGTTCCACATAGCAACCTCCAAAGCAGAGCCACTGTGCCTTCCTTTCTTGACCTCGGCTGTCTACTGCTATCCAAACCTGAGACTCCCCTGCCTCAGGCCAGGCCTTGGCAAATAGATCTGCCCGGGCCTCGGCCCACCTTTCTATCTTGCCTTCTCCCTTCCTTTCTCCAATATCCAAAGGTACCTTTGCTGGGGTAAGCAGACTTTTAGTTTGCCTAGCCCCTGGCTCCCAAGGGATCCCACAAAAAGAAACCCTACAGATGACATCAGAAACCAAAAGGGAAATGGGGTGGGAGGCCTGGAAGGAACACAGGACAACAGTGTCAAGTGGTTAACTCCAGATGCCAGCTCTTCCCCAGCCCAGGGTGGGCACAGCAAGGACTTACTAAAAATGGGGGAGGAGTCCTGGTGTCCCAGCCCTGCTGGTGGCTGAGCCAAATCCAGGCAGAGACTGGTGCTAGCCTACAGAAGGGGTGACAGCAGCACCTTCCCATCCTCTACCCCCCACACTCTCGGCGCCAGATCTGAGGTGCATCTCTCTGCAGATGAAGCAGGAGCAAGGCCTAGCACTCACCCCCACAGGGACACAGCACAAGGAGCAAACCCATAGCCTGAGCCCCTGCTGAGGACAGGAGGGAAATATGGAGGGGGAGGGGGAGGTTCTTGAGACCCATGAAGGCTCAGTGAGTGTGGAGAGGGCTTCTGCTCTGGTATGGGCTCCCGGCTGGAGAAACCCAGCTCCTCTCTAGGCCAGCCATGCCCTCAGAGGCCTGGCTCGCGGGGCCCCTCACACTGCCTGCCTGCATCATTCATTTTGGAGTCTATACAGATATAGCCTCTCCCCCAGTGACCTGCGAGGTATCAGGGGCTGAGGCTGTGCCTCACACACTCTGCACAGCCTTGAGCTCCCCTCACACCCTCTGCATGGCCTTCAGCCCCGGATATACATTTGAAGAGGAAGGGAGGGAGGGAGGGTGGACAGAATAGCCAAGGGAAGGAGAAAGAAGAGGAGGAAAAGGCAAATGGAAGGAGACAAGACCTCCTGGACCCCCACCAGGCCCGAAGAGTCTGTGGCCCCCAATCTGCCCAGGGGCACACTGCAGGATGGGCACAGTGGCCCTGGGCACTCCAGAGCAGGCTGCACAGAGCAGCCAGCGGGATGAACAGGATGCCGTGGTGCAGAGCCTGGGTTCCAGAGCCAGACTGCACCCCAAGAACCCAGTCCTGCCACTTCCTGCTCAGTGACCTTGGCCACATCACCAAACTAGGTCTGTAGGTAGAGGCTAATAATAGGACCCACCTCATTTGGCCATTGTGTTTTTTTTTGGGGGGGGGTGGCTGACACAAGAAGAATTAGCTTGTACTGTCTCAGGTAAGAATGGATGCTTTGAACATAACCATTGATGCTCCAAACAGCTGGAGAAATCCCAGAATGCCAGAGCTCTGAGAAGCCTCGGGAGGTGCTATCCCCTGCACGCCACCTCACAAATGATAGGAGTGACGTGCTGAGGTCACCCAGCAAAGACAGGCCCAACACTCCCAGGTCCACACTGCTCATTCACTTGGTATTTATTTGGCACTTCTGACATGTATGCCAGGAGCCAGAATGGAGGGGCCTGGTGCCTACAGCCCCGAGAGTGGCACACTGGACCCGGAAAAGACCCAGAAAAGACTGGAGGGTAGACAAGGGAGGCAGGTGGCTGACAGTGTGATGGGAGTGGACCCTATGGAGAACGGCCCTCGAGCAAAGCCCCCTGAGAAAGTGGCAGCCAAGCTGGGAATGAACAACCAGGAGGGACAGGCAGTAACGAGCAGGTGAGAAGAAGCATCTAGGCAGACCGGGCCACCTATATAGTACAAGGTCTGAGGAGCCCCTGTGCAGCTCTGAGGGTCTCCACAACATCCATGTAAAACTCAGGTTGGCTTCCAGGTCTGTGTCCCCTAAGGGCAGCAAGGACCATGTGGGCTTTGCCTGTGGGCACCCTGGGGGTTAGCATGGTCCAGAACTGGGCATGCAGCAGCCCTGGAGGGAGACACATGCCAGCAAAATCCTCCCCAAGAAGCACCAACCAAGGCAGGCAGAAGCTGGGCAGATCCTCCTGCCCTGCAGGGCCCGATGCCTTACCAGGCCCAGAGCAGGTGGAGGTTGTAGCACAGGACCACTCACGCACCTTCTGCATCCACTGTCTCCTTCATGATGATCTCCACCCGCTCCACATGGTGCCGGTTCCAGAGGCCATCTAGAGCCTTGCGGTTCTGGTCTCGGAAAGGCAGGATCTGAGCCACGGCCTGCCAGGGAAGGAGACGGTTATGCTGCTGATTCTCAGGATGAAATAATCCTGACTCCAGGGGAGGGCCCTGACGTCTCTACCCCTGGCTCAGTGAAGATGCTCTCAGGAGCCACAGTCCCTGGGCTTTAGGACTTCACAGCTCTATACAGTCTCCAAAAACTAAGTGACCTCCACAGGATTACCAGCTTTTTATTTTGCAAGGAGAAAAATATTTAAGATTACTTATCTTCTATTATCATCAACTTTTATTATTTTTAAGATTTTATTTATTTGAGAGAAAGAGAGAGAAAGCACGAGAGAAAGATCACAAGCAGGGGGAGGGGCAGAGGGCAAAGCAGACTCCCCACTGAGCAGGGAGCCTGATGTGGACTCGATCCCAAGACTCCAGGATCATGACCTGAGCCAAAGGCAGACACCTAACTGACTAAGCCACCCAGGCACCCACTATTACCATCAGCTTTTAATAAAAGAAAGATATTTTAACACCAAAAATGGAGCAAAAAAACCTTTAGGAAGTGCTCTTTTTTCATTTTCCCAGAAACAAGTGAAAACCTCACCAGGTCAGACACTGGTCCAAGAACCACTCTTTGGGAATGTTGCAGCTCTAAATAAGACTGGCTAGAAAGCAATGCCTCTGTCCTGGAAGACTATGAGATGCCCACACACGTGGCCCTGGGCTCTCCAGCCTGGTCACTACCAAAGAATACTTCACTATGTGTTCTCTGCTGGGGTTTCTAGGAAGGGATGTTCTGGAGGTGCTTGGAGGGTATGCTCAGAGTGAAGTGGCCAGCCGGCCTGCATCGCCTAGGAGCTCAGCCTCATGCTCTGCCACAGAACCTGACTGGGAAGCATGGATGTAGGCTCTGTCCTCACTGTAGGACCTTGTTACCAGCCTTCTGGCTCAAAACAGAACTCAGAAAAACAGAGATACTGAAAAAAGGCAGACTGAGTGTGGAATAAGTTAATTCTAATTCCCACACCACGACCCCCTGGAAGTCAGGCCCACATCTGCATAGAGGATGCAGGGCAATGAGAAACAAACCACTGGAAACATGGACAAAGGCCACGCAGTCCTGCCCTTGCTGATCTGCTTTTCCTGCAGCCTCTCACTGCCTGCCCACTTTCAGGACAGCCATGGGAGCTCGGATTTCGCAATGGCTTCAGGCCTAATCCCACAAATCGCAGTGTGGCTCTGTCAATGGGGTCTACCTATCTACCCGGCTCTAACTCTGGCAAGCTCCCAGGTGAAGCTCACCTGCTTGCCCAGGTAGTGGTCCACCCGATACATCTCCTCCTCTTGGAAAAAGCTCCCGAGCTCTGTGGCCAGCTGCTGGGCAGAGACGTAGTCATGGCCAAAGGGTTTCTCCAGGACAACCCGCAGCCAGGCGCCCGGGCCTGGGCGGCAGCTGCTGTTGATGCTACGAGCAATATCCGCATAGGCGAAGGGTGGCACTGAAAAGTAGAAAATCCTGCCAGCCTCCCGAAGGCCTTCATGTTGGAGCTGTGCCTCAATGTCCTTGCTCAGGGCCATGTAGTCCTCATTTGTTTTCAGGTGGCGGTACTGGCTCAGCCGCTGGAACTGGCCCTTGAGTTCGGCACAGCGCCCAGGCTCCATGTCCTCAGGGCAGGAGAGGGACTCCAGGACCTTGGCGATTAACTCTTGGCCCTGCTTGGTGGAGGTCAGAGCAGCCCCATGGAAGCTGAAACTGTAGCCCTTCCCCACTTCATCCAGGTACAGCTGGAACAGTCCCTGCCATAAGTATTTTTTGGCCAGGTCCCCAGTTGCTCCCAGCAGGATTATGGAGACATGGCCCTGGAGCTCCTGAGCCTGCAGGCAAGCCAGAAAGGCCATGCACACTGCCACTGTGAACATCTTCCAACAGCCAGGGGGCCTGGGCAGAGGTAGGACAGACAAGGAACAGGAAGGATCAGACATGGTTCAGGTGGCTGGGATGTGGAGGTAAACACATTTCTAGGCTATCAAACATTTCCTGTCTGGCAAAACACCACCACGTGTTTTCTCAGAAAAAAATTTTATAATCCCACAGCTTGCCCCTCCCTCCTCAGCAGCTTGGATTCTATGCCAGGAACAGGTGGGTAGGGAGCCTAGCCTGTAAACAGGGACTACACCCAGAAAGGTGGTAGGCCACTTGCTGGAGACGGGCCACTGTGCTGCAGGAGGCACCAGGGAAGCCCGCAGGGGCTGCCACGGAATTGGAGCTGTCCACTCTCCAACCAAGGCCAGTCTTGTTCATGAGCACAGGTCACCAGGACCATCAGGGCAGCTCAGGAATGGAAACAGGCCCTCAGGTGCTGGCTGGAACTGTGAGAAGATATGATCATCCCCGCTCATCCTCCTTTTGTTTATCCCATGGCCGCTGGGCTCCAAGCACAAAACGATTCCTAGGAACTTCCACAGTGTAGGGATTCAAAACATAGACACTAGGGACCCCTGGGGGTGCTCAGTTATGCTTAAGCATCCGACTCTTAGTCTCAGCTCAGGTCTTGATCTCAGAACCTGAGTTCAGGCCCTGAGTTGGGCTCGTTGGGCTCCACACTGGGCAATGGAGACTACTTTAAATTAATTAATTAAAATAAAATAAAAATATAGTCTCTGGAACCGAGTTTGAATCCCAGCTCAACTCTTTACTGTTTGATCATGGACAATTATTTAACCTCCCCATACCTCAGTTTCCTCATCTGAAGTGGGGGGTAATAGTGACCTATGCTGTAGAATAATCATAAGAACAAAATGAGTTAATATTTAGAAAATGTTCAGGACTCTGCTTACCACTTATGAAGCACTGCCTAAGTGATATTACTATGATATGTTAATGATAGTCGCAACACTGAACTAAGTGCTCATGTGGGGAGGATCTTCTGGGATCCAGAGAGAAGTCCTGAAAACAGACCAGTGGAGTGGATACTATTCCCCTTCTGCAGTGAGAGAAGCCGAGGCTCAGGTGGTGAAGGGGGCTAGGTGAGGAAGTGGGGGGCTGGACAGGCACTAGGTTCTCTGGCCTTTGAGCACACACACAGTAAAGGCACACCACAGCCTCCCTGGGGGTGGGTCTCACATTTTAGCTGGTTTCCAGCCTAATTTAAAGCAGCTGACACATCTGAAAGGCCAGAGGCCTCAGAACTGCCACAAACGCACCAAAGGATTTGCTTTCACCTGCGTCTGTCCTGATCAAGGCTGTGGGGGCTTACTATGTTGCGTTCTTATTCTGGCTCTCCTGTTCAGTCTCCCACCAAGGCCAGTGCTCTGAGGGCAAGGGAGGAGTGGTGATGGAGAAAGTAATCATGGTCAGAAACACGGCTCTCAGAAACACAAGGGGCAATGGGGCCCGGCCTGGGGCACTGAAGCAGTGAAGAGAGATTCACTAAACCCTCAGCTAGGACACTCTAGTGTATTGGTCAGGCAGGGAAACTGAGGTTTCAAGAGATACCTGGCCAGCTCACCCTCCTGTATCCCTATACCATCCTCCATCCTGAGGACAGCCAGCAACCCCTGCCCCAACTTTTCCCTCTGCCTCTTCATCTCTCTCTGTCAGTGGCCAAACCAAGGTGAGGGTCCAATTGCAGTATCTGCATACCAGACATTTCCACTGCTGAAGCTTCAACTAGGGGATCAAGGGACCAGCTGAGTGGCCTCCCAGGCTTCTCCTTCCCCTCCCCCTTAACCTGAACACTCACTTCCAAATCAGATGGCCCACTGGACCATTCTATACTTTCTTCTGCTTCCCAATTCCTGTCCTTGGCCCTTTATGCATTTTCTTTCTCAACTGGCCATCATCTCTGTCTGGAGGGAAGAAAAAGCTGCAAGGTCAGTGCGGGAAAGAGGCAGTGAGAAATCTGAAGCCCAGAGAACAGCCTGGAGGAGGAGGAGCCTCCAGCTGGCAAGCTGCATTTCAGAGCTCCTGATCCTATACGGGTAGCAAGGGCTCTGGATGTGCCGGGAACAAGAGGAGGAGCTCAGGAACCTGAGAGAGCCTGGTACCAGGCAGGTGAGGGAGCTCCAAGGGCCAGCACCCCTACCCCAACTCCGTAAGACTGCAGAACTGTCATGTCACCAAGCCAGAGGCCCCAGCCACTGTGCTAATCAGCTTCCTCAGTCAAGTGGAGGAACATGGCATTTGGGTCAGAGGACCAGGGCTCAAGACCACCTCCCCCTGGTGTGTGATCTAATTAAGTCACCTATTCGATTTGGGCCTATATTTCCTATCAAACAGGGCTAGTTCTACCAAACTAAATGGGGGGGTCAGAAAGATCAGCTGAGGTGACACACGTGACAAACCCTATGCAGATGTGAACTATGTTAGCTAAATGGAAGGCCCCTCCTAGCTCCTAAGGGTGGCATAATGCTGCTGCTGTCAGGAAAAACCGAACGCCCCTTGTCTCAGGGGCAGAAGGCAGCACCGAGGAACCAAAACAGGCATTCCCATAACATTCCCCAGACTAGCCCTGATGCCCTGCTCAGAGAGCAGGGCGACAATGACAGATATGGCTGTCCTCCCTGCTGCCCCAACAGGGACATAAACAGGCTCGGAGAAGCCCACCAGAGTCAAGAACAGGGTTCCAGGTCGGGAGTGGCGGTGAGGGAAACCAGATGGCCCCAACACGTCCACCAGTGGTCTAAACTGCTCCCGTGCTATGAGGCTCTACTTCTGAAGGGTTTTCTTTTCTTTTCTTTTTTTTTTTTTTTAAAGATTTATTTGACAGAGAGAACGAGAGAGCGCAAGCAAGGGGAGCAGCAGAGGGAGAGGGAGACACAGGATCCCCATTGAGCAGGTAGCCTGATGTGGGGCTTGATCCCAGGACCCCAGGGATCACGACCTGAGCCGACCTGAGCCGAAGGCAGACGCTCAACCAACTGAGCCACCCACGTGCCCCTTGATGGGTTTTCTGAAGCACTTCCTCCTGCCTCCTTGCTTGCCCTAAGAGAAATGAGCCTAAATACGCCTCCTAAAGTTACACACTTGAAGTGAGACCAGAAGCATGGATGCGGCATTCCAACAGCTGGTACTGCCATGAATGGTTTCTATTTTTAATGAATAAGTAAATAAGAAAGCTGTTGGTGAAAAGTTCAAAGAGCCCCAGCACAGCAAGGATAGTGGATCAGGCAGTGGGTTGGACTGTGCGGTGGCTCTGCTCTGGCTCCTGGGGGAAACCACATCACCGTGCACATATCTTGGGCCCTGCGTAGGCCTCCGTTCCTCATCTATAGTGTGAATAGACTTAGCTGAAGCACCGCTACTTCACTGCCTCCAGATCCTCTGTTTTCCATGGAAAGGAAGTAGCCCCTCTCCTATCAGGGAGATGCCAGAGCTCCGCCTTCCTACAGGGCAGTTAAGTGCTTAGTGCCTTAGAGCCGGGCAGCAGGGCCAGGGAAAGAAGGCTAAAACAGGAAGCAAGGGGCTGATGGCTACGTGTCATTCGAAAGTTAAGACAAAACTCTCTGAAGCTTTAACTTAAATGTGTGAAGGATGCGATTTCATTTACAACAATTATTATTCGAGAAACCTGCCAGAAACACAAAAGCAGAGCTATGGGAGCCTCTTCCAGGCAGGTGCAGAAGACCTTCTACAGACAGGCGCATCTCAGCCTCAGGCCTGATGAGGCACATGTACACAGTCCAGGGCACCTTTCATGGCACCCCCACCCAGTCGGAGGGGTTCCCATCAGACATCCTGGCGGACTCACCTTTTAAAATGTAGCTAACATTCCCAAAGCTTCAAACGCTGACCCGGCCCAACCAGAAGGATTGGATCAGAGTCAGGGTACCAGGCTTTGTTTCTGCCCAAGCAAGACTGGCAGGAATGGTGGCAGGGAGGGGCCTGCAGCCGTGCCTGAGCCACCTCTGCATGGACCCAGCATGTGCTGGCACTCCAGTACAGGGTGGTTTCTGGTAAACCACAGGAAGCAGCAGCTCCAGTCCCCTATTCCCAGCAGACGAGGGGCAGGAGTAAAGTTCAGTGGCTGCCGCAGCCTGTTCCTTTCCCAATGCCACACTGACACCTCTGACCTCTATCTTCTGCTTGCCAAGCAGGAAGAAGGGAGGTTTTCTTCAAATCACAGCCCATGAGTTTGGAATTTTTGAAAGAACATGTGGGAGTAAAACAAGAGTTCAAACTGAAGATCATTTTTAACCAAAGTGGGAGGGGACATGCCCAGTTCTCTCTACAATCACCAACACCAGCATTTTTCCTGCACTCTCCTTGTTCGGGCCCATCAGCACCCAACACACCCTTGCAGGTCAAATCCTTCAGCCGCTGTGAGACCTGTACTCCTTCCCTACTTGTTCCCCTTGGCTAGACTGGGGACAAGACTTGCAAAATCAGGCTCTGGGGCCCTTTCCCTGCCCTGATCTCAGAGAATCTTTATACCCATCACCTCTTTAGGTGTCTTGGTTCCCTGTGATCACAGTGGTGTGCTGGAGCCACCTTGTACTGGCACACAAGATTTCAACTGCTGCATTTTCAGGAATTTTTCAAGCCAAGGGTTAAACACAGCCATTATTAAAAACAAAATCGCACAATTTTATAGCTAAATAAATTATATTAAAAACAAAGATAATAAATACTTATTGCAGCTTATCCCTTCCTAATTATTTTACTACGTTTTATTCCTAACTCGTGCTCTTTACGTTTTTTATACCTATTGTATGTGTAAGGTGAAGATACTCTCTACTGCGGTGCTTGCAACAGCCAATTAGGAATATTGCACCACAGATATTGGCAAATGCTGTAAATCGGGCTCTCCATCACCAACCCCCACCCCTGCTGAGTCGTTATACATTTACCAGCATGCCACACCAGGCCTTCATCTCTGGTCTGGGCTTTCTCCCCCTCAACTCTAGGCTGATACAATCAGCTGCTCCTCTGACACCATTAGCTGGATGCCTACAAGACTTACTGTGTTCAAAATCGAATGGATTTCTCCCCAGAAGTCCCCAATCTGGTCCAAATGCAGATTCCCCCAGCCTCAGTAAATGGCAACTCCATCCTTACAGATGCTGAGACCAGAAACATTGGAGGTCATCCAATCTGTTAGCAAATCCTATAGTTTCTTTCTTTCTTTCTTTTTTTAATCCTATAGTTTCTATCAGCAAAATTTATCCAGAACACAGCTACTAACCCACCACCTTCCACCACTCCACTCTAGTCCCAGCCACCATTACCTGTGGTCTAGATTACTGTAGGAACTGCTTAAAGGGCCTCCCATTTCTGTCTTCCCCACTCATTACCTCCTTGATCTCTTTTGCTACTGTGCCTCCCTCTCAGCTCCAGCCACCCATCCTCCTGCCTCAGGGCCTTTGTACTTGCTGTTCGCTCTGCCTGACCTACTTTTCCCTGCAGATGTCCACATGGTTCACTCCCTCACTAACTTGAATTCTTTGCTGAAATGTCACCTTCTCTGTAAGGCTTTCTCAGCCGACTCTAAAATTGCAAACCTCCCACCTCCATCTCACTCCCTGCTTTTCTCTCCGCGGTACGTATCAGTCTCCAATACATTGTCCTTGGAAAGTATATTTGTTTTGCTTAGTCCTTGCCACCCCTCCCCTCAAGAATGTAAGTATCTAAAACCGGGCCCAGCACACAGAAGGTACATTCTAAATATGTGCTGAATGAACAAATAAATCCCATCTGCAGAACACCACTGTCACCTGTGTAGGAGCTATCTGCATCTGAATGATGGCACAAAGGAAGAAATGTCTACTGCTGACCTCAAGCACAGTGACACAGCACACCTTAACACCAGCTTCCTAACCGTAACGACACGATTAATAATAAAAAGAAACATTTACAGAGTATTTAACTATATGCCAAATACTAGAGCTTCACATTCAACAATGGATTTAAATTCTTGCCACAGCCTATGAGAAAGGCACCATTATTACGCCCATTTTTAAAACAAGAACAGAGGAAACCAAGGTGCACAGAAGGAAAGCCACTGAAGGGCAGACAGTTCAGAGGTGATCAGATGTGAATACGGGCAGTCTGGCTTTGGCACTTACCTCCCACCTACCAGGAAAACACGGAATCACAACCCCAAGTGGTGAAATTTAAAACACTGTATTGGCGTGGACACCGATCCTGCCCCTCTGAGAGACTGGAGCAAACCGTCTACTTCTCTCATGTGTCGAAACCATGGAGTAGGAAAACAAGTTGATAAGAAGCACAAGATGAGGCAATCCATATAAAACACGTGGCAGGACACTTGGCATACAGTAAGCACCCAAGAAATGTAGCTTCTATCATTATTAAACCAAAGGTATCTTGGGTAAAGTTACTTTTCTTGCTAGCTTCTTGGAATTGCTACAAAATTAATTAACAAGCGCAACAGAAAAAATGCCAAGGAACAGCTCATCAACAGCTTCATGACCCTCCAGTCATACTGATGAAAAATCAAAGAAATATCAGGCTAAAAAGGTTAAAAGTCCCCACTCCAGTCCTTGAAGGATTTATAATCTGGCCCAAAGAAGAGGGGCCAGCATAAACCCCTTCGCTCTGCAGCCACAGGCCTATCACCTACCTACCCAACTGTAAAATGGGGATCCATCCGCCTCATTTCAAATTTGGGCTAAAAAAAAATCCAGTTCGTGGCTGCAAAAATACTTTAGGGGGCAATGGTTTTAAGAGCTCTCCCAGACGGAGAGCCACGTGGCTCCCAACTCAGGGCAGCAAAAAGCAAAACCAGACTTCCTGCTCTGCCCCTGGGTGAGGGTCTGGCAGGAAGGGTGGGCGGGGTGAGGTGGGGGTGGGGGGAATCTGGCATCCTGCAATGACATCTTACCTTGTTCCTATTCCATCAATAGTGAGAAGTGGCGGGGCCACGGATGGCCAAAGGTGCCTCTTGGTTTCCCTTTTAGATGACCTGAAACCATCTGACTGTAAGAGTAACTTAGTGAACTCCAATCTTTGGATAAAAATAACTTGAATGTTTGCCTAGAGTGGTTATTTATTGGGCAGTCATGGACCTCAAAGAAAAGTTACACAAAGTACTGTCTGAAAAATAAGCTCCGTTCATGCCAAATAGGGAGCATTTTTATCTCAGGTGCTCCTAAAAACTTACCAAAAGATTAGCCTCATAAGCTCAAAGTCTATCCACCATCCATCACTGCAGAGAATGCAGAAAACAGTTTGAAATATGCCCACTCCACCAGTCTCCCCGAATTTGCTCCCTTTCATGAAGGGGGGGGGCGGTTGGGAGGACAGGGGAGGTTGAGTGGGCAAAGAATTTCGGCTTATGATCTTTCCAGAAGTTCTCACTTCCGACTGCATTCAAGTGAGCTGGTTTTCAGAGATGCAGATAGGTTCACTCCTGGAAAACTATTCACTGCTGGGTGTATTGCAAACGCTGATTGAAACCTGAGGGCTCCTGCCAAAAGTTATAATGACCCCAGGGGGAAAACAAAAAAGGCAACTGGAGGAGGAAGTGAGCGGTCTGTGTGCAGGGCGCGGGGCCGGGCGGGCGCTCGGCGGGCTGGGCTGCAGGCCCCGCGGGAGCGCGGCACACGCCGCGGCGCCGCCCAGAAGGCCCGAGAGCTCCCGGGCCGCGGGGCCGCCCCCCGCCCCGACCGCGGCCGAAGGAGCCGGAGACCCGGCGGGGGAGGCAGCTTACTTCATCTGGGCCGTCGGAGCCGGCCGCTTCTCCGGGCAAGGTCGGCGGCGGCGCGGGGCGCGCGACACTGCGGGCCGGGCTCGGGCCAGGCCGCGGCCCCGCGCATCCTCGTCCGCAGGCGCCGCCCGCCCCGACAGGTGCGTGTCACGCGGCCCCGCGTCGGACGCGCGCTCGGGTTTCGCCGAGAGGAACCGGGGGCGACCGGCGCGGAGGGCGCGGAGGGCGCGGAGGGCGCGGAGGGCGCGGAGGGCGCGAGGCCGAGTCCGCCCGGCCGCCCCTTCCGTGCCCCACGCGAGCCGTGGCAGGACCGGCAGCCCGGGGGGGTCCCCCAACCCCGACCCCCCGCGCGCGGGCCCGGGTCCCAAACCACAGCGGCCTCCGCTCGCGCGCGCGCAGTGGGGCCGACTCAGGGGCGCGCGCGCGCAGTCGGGTCCGCGGCGAGGGGCGCGCGGCGGAGGCGCAGGCGAAGCCACGCCCCCTAGTTCGGAGTCGCCCCGGTGGGGGGAGGCGGGGCCTCCGGAATGATTTCTTGGTTAGCGTGGATGGGGCGGGACTTCAGAGCGAAGTGGGCGGGCAAGCGGCGCGGCTGCCCTTCTGGTCGCCAGCGCAGGGTTCTGCTGTGCATCTGAGGCGCTGCCCTCTGAGACCCACGAATGGCCGGGGAAGTGGTTGTGTCGTGGAGGAAGCCTGGAGGGCGGGTGGCCGGGTCGTCCCCAGGATCTGGCATGAGCTGTGGGACCTGGAACAGGTTACCTGACCTCCTCAGGCCTTGCCCATACAAGGCCTTGCCCATCTGTACAAAGAGCAGCTTGGTTCATCCCACTTGCGACGCCCCGCAGTGGTGATTTAGGTGATTTAGGGGTCCGAGAGCTCACTATGGCCCCGGCTCCGCTTTTAGCTTCAAATCTCTGCTAATACCCACGTGACCTTGAAGACCCAAGCCTGTACAGTAGGGGCAGTAAGAGGATGTGCTTCAGCGGTGATGCGGCCTGTGACAAGCACTCAGTAAATGGGAGCTTGCACCTGTGTGCCATTATTAGCAAGACACAGTAAATGGGGCTAAGCCCTCCCTGTAGGGTAGTGGCAGGGTGTGTACATGGGATGACATGGTCATTGCTGCTGCTTTCAGCACCCAGGGGATGGTACACTAGTCCTCTACCCTTGTCCTTACCAAGGTCATGCAGCATCTAACCCTCACCCTGCCGCGACCTTGTGCCTGCTTTTCTCCCAGCCCTACAGGGCTGTGGGCGCTCCTAGTGGCACCCCAGCCATGAGAGAGGCAGCTGCTGCTTCCTGAGTGAAGATCCTGAGTGACCTCAGGTCATTACGGCAAGGCCACCCAGGACCACCTCCTGGATATGAATCCCACATCCCTACTCCTGGAGCATCTTAGCTCTGTCCCTTCTCCAGATCCACCTTCCTCCCAGCGCAGGGACAGGAGAACACATGGTCTCCTCTGCTAAAGTGTGCAGACCACCCAGGAAATGGATTCTGACTGGAGAGGAAAAGCTGGTAGCAGACTTTTATTTCACAAAGGTTCCATTAGGGGTAGTGCATTGAGAACTAGTAGAGGGAACGTGGCAGTGACCAGCAAAACGGAGTGGAGCCAACAGGCAAGATTACCACACAGGATATTGGGCAAGAGGGTTCCAGGAAGACTGGGAAGCCAAAGTGGGTGGAGCCCCACTGTCAGCACAGCCAGGGGGCCACCTGGGGGCTTGCAATGAGCTGCCAGGCCTCATGAAGAATTAAGGCCATACAGGGTGGGACCTGGGGAGAGGGTCAAGAAGCCAGGTATCCACTGGCTGGAAGTGGGCAGGAGGGTCTGGGGCATCGGAGCCAAACCAGTCTGGGTGATACCAGGACTCTTGGCCAAGAGCCCTTCCCATGTTTTGTAACCCTGAGTGCACCATGCCTCACACAACTGTGTAAACTGGGGCTGAGGGAGGTACAGATGAGAGAAGACAGGTGCCCAAGGACTAAGATGAGCCCAGGGGATATTTCCTAGGTCCCTAATACAGCCATCACAAAGGTGATCTGTGGGTACCTTGAGGACATAGTCAAATCAATCATAAGCAGCTTTTTTTTTAAAGAAGTATTGATTTATCTTAGGGAGAGAGAGAGTGCACATGCACATGCAAGCAGACAGAGGGGCAGAGGGAGAGGGAGAAAGAATCCTCAAGCAGATTCCCATCTGAGCTCAGACTCCCACTTCCTACCAAGGGGCTTGATCCAACCATTCTGAGATCACAACTAGAGCCAAAATCAAGAGTTGGCCGCTTAACTGACTCAGCCATCCAGGCACCTCAATTGTAAGCAGTTTATTAAGAAAATGCATGTGTCCACTTAGGTGTCAGTGGGGTGGGGTCTGAGGAGTGACTTGAAATGAGCCTAGGATCCCACAACTGCTTTCCCTGCTGGTCCTTCCACTCCCATGCATCACTGAGATGTTTTTATTTCTCTACCCTCCCCCCTTATTTTTAAAGTCCTTATCTCAGGCTCATCCTGACTCTGTACCTTCTAGTCTGATATGGACCAGTACTTTGCTTTCTTTCCATCATGAAAACAATTTGGTCTCGGGGCACCTGGGTGGCTTACTTGGTTAAGCATCTGCCTTCAACTCAGATCATGATCCCGGGGTCCTGGGATGGAGCCCCACATCCGGCTCCCTGCTCAGTGGAGAGCCTGCTTCTCTCTCTCCCTCTGCTGCTCCCCCCTGCTTGTGCGCTCTCTCTCTCTCTCTCTCTGTCAAATAAATAAATAAAATCTTTTTAAAGAGAAAAAAGAAAACAATTTTCTTTTCAGGTGTAAGAGTATTGCCCCCCCAAACCCACAAATCTAAGACCTTGCCCATTTGGGCGTGTTACTGACTTCTACACATTTGCCTACCTGAAGCTTTTCTCATTTCTGTGTTACCAACAGCTACAAGACAATCCAGACTACATCACAGAGGACAAGGTGTGCCCCAAGCCCTCTGAAGGAAGCCAGAAGAAAGGAACAATAACCCGTGAGGCATCCTGCGACCCAGACTGCGTCGGTGGCTTTCCACCTGTCAAGGAGCACCCTATAGTTCTCTTCGTGAAGCTGATTTTTTTTCATCTTCCTAAACTGTGGGGTAGGCAGAAGTCAGGGTTAAGCCAGCCTGCTTCACAGACATGGAAAGTGAGACCCAGAAAGATGAATGACTCACAAGAGATGTCTGTGGAGTTAGAAATAAAATCACGTTGCAGTTTCTATTTTCAGAACCACTCACTAAGTCAGCTCTGCTTGTTCACTCTGCTTTTTGCACCAGGTGGGGAGGGGGAGAACAGGTGTTGTGGATTTTCAGCCACAAGTAGATCTTTTCGTCCCCAGACATGAGAAAGCTCAGCACTCCCCCCCCTCCCAAAGATTGGCTTCATAAAGTCTACATGAAGCAGCTCTGTATTGTTTTTCTATTGCTGCCATGACTACTTGCCACCATTTAGTGACTCAAACAATGCAAACGTATTATCTTACAGCCCTATGGATCGGGAATCCAGCATGGGTCTCAGTGGGCTCAAGCCCCAAGGCTGCAGGGCTGTGTTCCTTTCTACAGCAGCCTTTTTCTTGCTCATTTGGATGCTGCCAGAAGTCAGTTCCTTGTGGCTTGGGACTGAGATTCCTATTCCCTAGCTGGCTGTCAGCTGAGAGCCATTTCCAGCTTCTAGAAGCTACCATATTCCCTGGCTTTTGGTCCCCTTCATCGGTCTTCAAAGCCACACAGAAGGTTGAGTGCTTTAATATCTCCTCTTTTTTTGGGTTCATCTCTGACCCTTCTGAGAAAGGGCTTCTGCTGTTTGTTTGTTTTTTAAGATTTATTTATTTATTTTTGAGAGAAAGGGAAAGAGTGTGTGTGAGCAGGGGGAGGGGCAGAGGGAGAGAAGCAGACTCCCCACTGGGCGTGGAGCCTGACATGGGGCTTGAATCTGTGACCCTGAGATCATGCCTGAACTGAAGAGTCAGATGCTTAACCAACTGAACCACCCAGGCGCGCAGTTTTTAAAAGCTTCTGCTTTTAACAACTCACATGATTAGACTGGGCCCACTCAAATAATCCAGGATGATCTCTCCCTTCTTCAGAGGCCATATCCTTAGTCACATCTGCAAAGCCTGTTTTGCCACGTAAAGTGACATTTTCACAGGTTCCAGACATTAGAGCTTGGACATCTTCAAGGGGTCATATTCTGTGTGCTACAAATTATAACTTTCCAGAGTCTCAAGCCCTCCTGATAGTCCAGGATCTTGAGGACTTTCTACTAATAGCTTTATTAAAATATAACTCACCCATTTAAAGTGTAAAGTTTATTGGTCTTTAGTGTGTTCACTGAGTGGTGCAGCATCACCAATATCCATTTAGAACACTTTTATCACCCCAACAAGAAACTGTATGTATTAGCACATACTCCCTCTGTCTCCCCAACTGTCTGAACCCTAGGCAGCCTCTAGTCTACTTTCTGTCTCTGTGATTTGCCAATTCTGGACATTTCATATACATGGAATCATAGAATATGTGATCTTTTGTGTCTATATACATTAGATACACATACATATAATGTGTACTTACATAATGTTTTCTTTTTCTTTTTTTTTACATAATGTTTTCAAGGGTCATCCATGTTGTAGTGTGTATCAATGTTTCATTCCTTTTTTGTTTGTTTGTTTCATTCCTTTTATTACTAAATCATATTTAATTGTATGAATAGGCAGCATTTTGTTTATCCATTCATCAGTTCCTGAGCATCTGTGTTATGGGTTATTTCCACTTTGGGGGTATTATAAATAATGCTGCTATGAACATATGCATACATGTTTTTCTGTGGAAGGTTCTTATTTCTCTTAGGTATATACCCAGGAGTGGCATTGGCCAATCTTATGGTAACTCGCCCATTAACTTTTTGAGGAACCACCAGGCTGTTTGCCACAGTGGCTGGGCCAATCTACATTCCCACCAACAGTGTATGAGCTTTCCTATTTCTATTTCTCCACATTCTGGCCAATACTTGTTATTATCTGACTTTTTGATTCCAGCCATCCTCATAGGTGTGAATTGGTATCTAATTGTGGTTTTGATTTACATTTTCTTTTTTTTTTTTTAGATTTTATTTATTTATTCATGAGAGACAGAGAGAGAGAGAGAGAGAGAGAGAGAAAGAGACATAGGCAGAGGGAGAAGCAGGCTCCATGCAGGAAGCCCTATGCAGGACTCGATTCTGGGACCCCGGGATCATGCCCTGAACCAAAGGCTCAACCTCTGAGCCACCCAGGTGTCCCTTTTTTTTATTTTAAAGATTTTATTTATTGATTGATATACATTTTCTTGATGGCTTTAGACATTGGGCATCTTTTCATGGGCTTCTTGGCCACTTGTTTATAACCTTTGGAAAAATGTCTGGTCAGATTCTTTACCCATTTTTCAATTGGGGTGTCTTTTTGTTAGTGAGTTACAATTCTTTTTTTTAATTTTTAAAAAAATATTTTATTTATTTATTCATGAGAGACACACAGAGAGAGAGGCAGAGACACAGGCAGAGAGAGAAGCAGGCTCCATGCAGGGAGCCTGACATGGGACTCAGTCCCATGGGCTGAAAGCAGGGCTAAACCGCTAAGCCACCCGGGCTACCCCTTTTTTAAAAAAAAAAAGTTTTTTTTTTCTTTTAAGAGAGTTGTTACAATTCTTTATATATTCTGGATATAAGTTCCTTCCTAGGTAGATGGTTTACAAACATGTTCTCCCATCCTGTGGGTTGTCTTTTCATTTTCTTGATAGCACCCCTTGAAGATCTATTTTTCCTTTTGTTGCTTCTGCTCTTAGTGTCATGTTCTAAGGAGGCTTTTTTGTTTTTGTTTTTGTTTTTTTGTTTTTTTTTTTTTAACATGGCTGTGATGCTGAACAACTCTGGTCTTTCCCATAAAACAAGTAAGATCTAACTGACAGAGTATACTGACCCTTGAAGCAGCAACCCTCAGGTTTCAATATAGGCCTGGGTATTTTTAAATAAGTAAGGCTAGAATGAGCTATGGAGTTTTTAAGAATATATTGAGTGATAGATGGCGATTACATCAGGTGATCTGAACAGACCTGCATAGGTAATAAACCACGTCACACAGGTAGAATATGCCAGTACCGACGTGTATGGCTCCCCATTTCAGTAAGACTATGTGGTTCTCTAGAGGAGGAAGAGGTGACCTTCTCAGCTTTTTATTGGTCAAGTTCTACTAAGGCTTGTAGAATTACCTACCATCAGGTCAATGCTTCTGTCTAGAAGAGGCTTTCAGTCCCATGGGCTGAAAGCAGGGCTAAACTGCTGAGCCACCCGGGCTACCCCTTTTTTTTAAAAAAGGTTTTTTTTTTTCTTTTTTTTTAAGAGAGTTGTTACAATTCTTTATATATTCTGGATATAAGTTCCTTCCTAGGTAGATGGTTTACAAACATGTTCTCCCATCCTGTGGGTTGTCTTTTCATTTTCTTGATAGCACCCCTTGAAGCATAAGCTAATTCTGTAATGATATCCAACTGATCTATTTTTCCTTTTGTTGCTTCTGCTCTTAGTGTCATGTTCTAAGGAGGCTTTGCCTAATCCAAAGTCGTGGAAATTTATGCTTGCATTTTCTTCTAAGAGTTCAATAGTATTAGCTCTTACACTGAGACTTTTGGTCCACTCTGAGTTGGTTCTGGTATATGAGGTGAGAGGTAGTGGGTCTAACTTCAGACTTTTGCATGTGGATGTCCAATTGTCCTAGGATGCTTTGTTGGATTAACACATAATGTGCTCTGAAAACATTGGTTTGGATAGTCATGCAACATGGACGTGACCAAAGTCCCTGCCCCGCCCAGTGAGACAGTCCCCAGCAGACCAATGCCTGACACATAATACTCTTAAAAAATGCTGACAAATGAATGTCATTGAAGGTGGGGAGCCAGAGCTACCAGGTTCAGCTGTTGGAGTCCCCTTCATTTGGCACATGGCTGTGAGTCACTCCGAGAGTGTTTTCTCTAAGCACCCTCTTGGCAGCAGCCTGAGAGGTGCATTGGTGCCCTTGGGTAAGAGAGATAAACCAGTAGTGCCACTATAGCCCAAGCCAGATCTCTGGGGGGGAAAAATCCCAAATTTTGTTCTGAGGCTGCCCAGGAGGTAAGGAGTCAAGAGAAAAGAAGAGAGAAGCTGGGGGAGCAGCTGGCCTGGATGTGAACCAGGACAGGGGACCTTGAGTAACAAAGCAAGAGGTGCCTGTACTCAAGGTCAATGTTTCTTGCCTTAAGCTTCAAGAGTCAAAAGCAGGGAAAAGCTCTTGGCTGGCAGATGAAATGAAAAGATAAAAGTGCTGGCAGCCACCCCAGACATCTCTGCACCAGCAAAAGCTGCATCGTATCCTTTGGGCCAAGTGGAGACGCAGCCTGGGGACAGCCAAGCTTCTGGAACAGGCAATGGATGAGCCTGGGGTCTGGGGAAGGATAGGGAAACCTTTGCTGGGGAAACGTGATGGTCAGCAGGACCTCATGAGGCAGTGGTTGGTTTCCCGTTGGCTTCTCCAGGAAGCAGGCAAGCTCTGTCTCTCCTGGCCCTGACACTACAGTCATCTTATCTGGGGGCTGGGAATGTGGGAGCCTCTGGTGAGCCAGCAGCTCCCTTGTGGCTGCGGGGTCATTGCAGGGGACATCTCCATTGTCATCAGACCCTTCCACTTCTTCCCTCTTCAGTGGTGGAAATACAGGGAAGGTGCCCCTTGTTAATTAGTCCAGTGCTACATGCCAGTCTGTGGAGGCTCGGGGGTTGTAAACATGGACAAGGCTCCTGTTCACTGGGAGCTTCCATTCTACTCCAGGTGGAGGGGTGGGGGGGGGGCGCATGTAAAAGAATGAGTACAGAGTGACAAACGCAAGGACCACAATAAGACAGAATAATGGAGTGGAATGTCTCTGAGGCAGGAAAGGGTGTGGAATCTCTGAAGGATGGAGGGAAGGCCAGTGGGGAAGAGCACGGAGCAAGAAGTGTCCCAAGCCTAGTTGTGCAAGGAGTGTCCCAAGCCTAGTTGTAGGTGCCCGTGAGGATGGTGCATTTTATTCCAACTTTCAGTGGAAGGCTCTGGGGAATTATGAGTAAGAGAGCAACACAATTGGTTTTCATTTTGGAAAAGGCCCCGGGGCTCCTGGACCATGGGCTTAAAGGAGAAACACATTGAGAGGGTGGGGGTGGGGGTGAGGGGTGAAGTGGGGATGGTTATCAAAGGGTCCAGATAGGCAGGGGAGGGGCACAAATGTGTTACTATTTTTTTAAATGTGTTACTATTATTCAGGTTTGGCAAGGCCAACTGATTAGGAGAGACTGTCATTGAAAAAGTAGTTTGTGACAGTCCCCGGGAAAGAGGACAGGCCACAGGGCTACGTGGGGAAGCCCCAAGGTCAGTCAGAAAAAAGGTGGAAGGAGCCTGGGAAAATGTGCA
This sequence comes from Canis aureus, assembly GCF_053574225.1. Lineage (NCBI taxonomy): Eukaryota > Metazoa > Chordata > Mammalia > Carnivora > Canidae > Canis > Canis aureus. Next base: position 26,461,469 of record NC_135613.1, read on the forward strand.
CAAGGTTTCTGTGGGAAAGCATGGGCAAGGCAGGGTAAGAAGCCTGAGTATTGGCTAGTCTGATAGTTTCATCAGGCTCTGGGCCACGGAAACTGCTCCCTAGTTGTCAGTACCTGGTTCTGGGGGATTCAGGCAGGTGGCCCTGAGTGTGACAGCATGATAGAGGAGGTGGTTGGGAGTGTGGGCTCTGAATTGGTTGGTTTGTGTATGAAATGCATACTCCAGGGTAAATAATTTACGATCTCTAGGAACTGGCTATTGTAAGAAGGGCAAGGCCCTCCAGAGCCAGCCAGGCTGCAGGTGTCAGAACATCAGGGGCTCCTGTATCTTATGGAGAGAAGTTTGGGAGACAACATTGGCAGGATTGGCTGATGGGTTAGACATAGGAATGAGGGAGGAGGAATCACCGAGGATGCTGCCTGGGTTTTGGTTTAAGCAACTGGGTCCCTCACTCTCAAAGTAGGTCTTTGGGAGGTCAGAAGACATAGCTCCCCCTAGGGAGCTTAAACTCTTGTAGGGAAGACCAGCTTCAAGTTGGGAAGGTTGGCAAGTCAAGTGGCATTAGGCTCCCTGAAGTATGGGTGGACCTTGCCTTAAATCACAGAAATATTGCTAAAAAGTATTGCATAATACAAACATTCATAGTAACCATTTAGAAGTCCTATTTCTCCATGGACTTACATTCATTTGAGAAACCATGACTTCCATGATGAGGGGCTCTGCTGCCATCATCCAGGAATGTTATGCTTTCCCTAAACTCGCCTTATCTGTCTTAGAAAAATCTCTTCATGGGAATTTAAGATGAAGCCTTTCAAAAATATACTCTTTTACTCCATGTAAATAATTGCTTTTTAACTTTCTTGTTTTGTAAGATCATATTTCATCAAATTCAATTACATGTAACAGTAAATAGCTTCTATTATTAGTTGGAATCAAGATTTAAACAACAGTACCCATGACATAAAATAATTTCTGTGTGGATTCGATTTGATGGTATAGGTTCCACGAAAGGTGGGACTGCTGATATATTTATATCTGTCACAAAGCTATAAAGTAGTATCTTCCTGGAATACAACCTTGACCTGGTAAGGGACCAGATGGGCAGGGGATGTTATAACACCTAAGTTAACATTCTCGAGTGCTTGCTAATTTAGATGTCACACAGCAGCTACTGTGAGGGTGGAAATATTGATTGCTGGTGAGAAATTTGATTGTGTGGTTTGGGGCAGGTGATAAAGGTCTTGAGTGGCTTTCTCTGACTAACCTCCCTTGATGCTGGAACATCCCATCCCATCAACTGGAAATCACACATTTGAAATGATCATATAACACCTGCAAATATCTATTGTTATTATTTTTTGGCCTCCGTTTTATTTTTTATTTAAAAAAATTTTTTTTAAGTTTTTATTTATTTATGATAGTCACAGAGAGAGAGAGAGAGAGGCAGAGACACAGGCAGAGGGAGAAGCAGGCTCCATGCACTGGGAGCCTGATGTGGGATTCGATCCCGGGTCTCCAGGATCGCGCCCTGGGCCAAAGGCAGGCGCCAAACCACTGCGCCACCCAGGGATCCCTGGCCTCTGTTTTATAGGAAGCGTCTTGTCTACTACACTATAAGCACTTTGAAAGTGGTCTGGTGGCAACTGTATCTTATGAATACAGACCTCTCCGCAACACCCAGCACCAAACTCTCCTTAGCACATACTTGGGTTAAATACTCTCTATATTACATGTATAAATGAGTGAATTAATTAACATAACATAGGTGTCCTCTGGCAGATCTTTATCGGATCAACTTTTTTTAAACATATGTAAGAAGTCAGTTTGGTTGTGCATCAAAGGACACTATTGAGAGAGAGCAGAATGAGACAAAATTCTGCAAATCATATGTCTGATATGGGATCAATATTCAGAAGATAAAGAGAACTCTTACAACTCAACAAAAAAAACGAACAACCCAATTAAAAAATGAGCAGAGGACTTTAAAAGACATTTCTCCAAAGAAGACAGACAGTAAGATATACAATGGCCAACAAGTACATGAAAGGATGCTCAGCATCACTAGTTGTTAGGGAAATGCAAATCAAAACCATAATGAGAGCCCACTCATACTCACTAGAAGGCTACCGTCGAACAAACCAACCAAAAAAAAAGGGGGGGGGGATAATAAACAAGTGTTGGTAAGGATGTAGAGAAAACAGAACTCTCATGCATTACGGATGAGATTATATCCTTGTACGGATATAAAATGGAGCAGCTGCTGCAGAAAAACAATTTAGAGGTCCCTCCAAATGTTCAACATAGAATTACTATGTGATCCAGAGATTCCATTGCTAAGTACACACCCAAAATAATTGAAAGCACAGACTCAGATACTTGTACATCAACATTCATGGCAGTATTTTTAAAAATTATTATTCATGAGAGATACACAGAGAGAGGCAGAGGGAGAAGCAGACTCCCTGCAGTGAGCCCAATGTGGGCCTTGATCCCAGGACCCCAGGATCATGACCTGAGCCAAAGGCAGATGCTCAACCACTGAGCCACCCAGCCCCTTATGGTGGTATTATTCACAACAGTCAAAAGGTAGAAACAACCCAAGTGTCAGCCAACAGATGAATAGATAAATGAAATGTGGTCTAGCCCCACAATGAAGTAGTATTTGGACACAAGATGGAAGGACATTCTGATACCTGCTACAACGCAGGTGGATGCTGAAGAGGTTTATGTTTAGTGAAATGTGAAACATTTTATGCCAGACACAAAAGGACAAATAGTGTAGGATTCCACTTACATGTGGTACCTAAAACAGGCACTTTCAAAGGAGACTGAAAGAATGATGGTTACCAGGACCAGGAGAGGGGGAGATGGGACGGTAGCATTTAATGGGAACAGAGATTCTGTTTGGGAGCATGAAAAAAGTTTTGGAGATGGATGGTAGCGATGGTTACTCAATATCATGAATGCTTAATTCCACTGAACTATATGATCAAAAATGATGAAAATGGTAAATGTTATATTTTGTCACAATTTTAAAAATCACTAAAAAGAAGCCAAGTCACATCGGGCAGCATCCCACGGACAAGGGGCTGAGAGGTACTTGGCTTGGGTAGCATCATTTAACCAGGTGCCTACATGTCTCTGCTGCACCCCAGGATTACATCAAGCCAGTCATCCTTTTACCTTTGTCTGGGGAGGGTTGGACACATGGATGTTTATCCCAGGGGCTGACATCTGCCAGAGCGGGGACAGCAGCCAATGTTCATGAGGCAGAACGAGAACTGCTTAAAGGGTCCAGACCCTGCCTCCATTGCTCCTTGTCCTTCCCAACACCCCAGCAATGCCTGTCCTGTTGCAATTTTATTGTAACAGGTTAGTCATGTGTTAGCTGAAGTCAGATACTTTGCCTTGAAGACTGGTCCAGTATGGGAGAGTGCTGAGTACCTGTTAAGTCCCTGTTGCGAAATAAAAAGTTTTGCATATGAAATTCAAACACATGCCAAGGGCTCTGAAATATGACATTCCCGGGACCCATGCAATCGGGCAGGCAACAGTGATGCTCTCCTAATTCTCATAGAATGAAGCACCACGTGGATAAGGTCCCCAAAAGGATTTATCTGTATTAAGTTCCAGGATGCTTGGTAAAGTCAGAGCGAGGCTCTCAGGTATTTGAAGAAATCCAAATTGCAAATAGAACCCTAATGAGTGCAGCTCCACATAATCAGGTATTTAGAGGTGAGGCAGGAAGTGTAAATGGAGCTCTACTTAATGCATGTGCTAATTGTGTTTCCCTGCAATTGGGACATCAACCCTGACTGTCTTAAAGCTTTTGTGTGTAGCTGGTGATTGGGCAGGGGTGGGGGGAGATGGGTGTGTGTCTGTGTGTGTGTGTGTGTGTGTGTGTGGCAACGGGACTCCTCAAGTGCAAAAAAGAACAACTTCCTATCCCCCCTGATGGTGTGTAGCTGGTGAATGGGGGGGTGGGGGGTGGACAGGACTCCCCAGGTGCAAAAGAAAACAACTTCCTATCCCCATGGCTGGCTCAGACCTGCTGGGATGCTCTAACTCCACCCTTGGATGGAATCGAAGGAGGAAATCTGACTTTCCAGGCCTCGCTCTCTAGCCAGGATTTTAAATGTCCAGTCCCATATACTAGTCAAAACCCCAAAGTTACAGCTTCTCCCCACCGCCCAGCTCCTGGGGGAGGTAGGGGAAGGGCTGGTGCATGCTTCTACCTGCTATCTGTAGTCCCTGCCTCCTCCAGAATCACAGTTGGGGCAGGAAAAAGACACAAAAGGGGACAGGTGAGGTTTACCAACTGGGAAGCCATGGATCAGCATGAGTGTTCAGCAGGGATCTGAAGCCTACCGCACCAGGCACTTTGGAGGGTCTTTGGAGACTCCAACTGGGAGGAGCTCACACCTGCGGTCCTTTTGATTCCAGTGAAAACACCTTCTCTGGCTAGTCTTCTGTTATTTATTTGTAATCCCACCCCCAGCCCCTAGAGATTTGAACTCATCCTCTGGTTCCCCCTCCATGCCTTCCCTTCTCATCTGGCTGGGAAGATTTAAGAACCCTCCTAGACGCACAGCTGGTCTGCAGAAGCTCCCACCTCAGACCCTCTGCCTGGGGAAGAATGTCACTGCCAGGGGCTGCTTTAGCCACACGCCCCCTCTCTGCCTTCAGATGTGTCAGGGGAGGGCCGCATCCCTGGCGCTGGGGCCTGTGTGCCTGCCCTCTGAGTTCTCTCCAGAAAGATCCTTCCAGTCTGCTGGAGAATAGGGGAAAACAAGCCACTGCTCCTCCACATGGGGGCGATATTCACAAGACACTGACCCCTAAATGCCATCTTTTCCCTGACCTCAAAAGTGCTGCCCGCTTTTTCTTCTTCATTGTAGTTGTTGGATGTAAAGCGGTCCAGCTGTCCATACCTCACTCTGGAATGGGGAATCATGGCCTCTAAAGACTGAATGGAGCCTGGGTCCTTTTTAGTGTCCCTCTACACATGCTTCTCATGACCACAGATTGTAGGCAAAGCAAGGAGAGTCTCCTGGCAAAGAGCCTGCTTCTCCCTCTGCTTATGTCTCTGCCTCTCTCTCTGTGTGTGTGTCTCTCATGAATAAATAAATACAATCTTTTTTTTTTTTTAAGAATTTTGCTTAATAGTAAATCCAAAAGGTGAAAAATTCTCAGCAGAACTTCAGGGAGTCATGCAAATCATTCAGGGGCTTCGGGGGGCCCAGAAAATTACTCCAAAATACCAGTTGCAGGTAAGAGCTCTAGCGGCTAATGAAGATCTTCACGGCCCATGCAGAGCATCAGCAAACTGGAATCCTCCTCCAATGGGTGAGTTTTGTCCAGAATATTAATGAATCCACCAGGGCCTTTCTCCAAGGTACTGCAACATGGATGCAACCTAATTAGAATGCAACCGGGTACCCTCTTGGACCATTTCACACTCGTTTACCACCTCTGGGAGCAGGCACCCCAACGGCAGGTCCCCTTCACCCAGCGTTCTCTCCCCTCCATCGTAGCACCCTGCCTAGCACATGGTGGGATCTAGATATGCCCCAATAGAATTACAGTCTAAGGATGGAAAATGGGGTGATCCACAGAGACCAGGTATTTATTCAAGGGTTTACTCCTTTCCTTAAAAACATTCTTTTAAAATTAGATTTGAGATATAAAAAAAATAAATCTGCTGCTTTATTTTATTACTCTTCTGATATATTAAATTATGCCCTTGGTGGTTTAGAACTGTAACCAGAAAAGTCTATAAAACAAAACAGTAAGCATGTTAAAATTGCCTGTATTTTTAAAAAGTGGGCCTTTAACATCCTCCTGCAGAAAAGGCCAGGTGCCCTAATAAATGAGGAAAGAGGACACAGTGTTCTACTGAGCCCATTTGCCTCCCCAGTATCCATTCGCCCTCTCTTCTAGTAACAGACACTTGATTTTATTCAGTGTGGCAATGTACACAGTACTGCATTTCAAGCTTCTCTTACAGCTAAATATGACCACATGACTAAGTTCTGGCCTATGAGATATAAGCAGAAGTTGTCCGAACAGATGAAAAGGGGGAATAGACTGCTGGCATGTGCTTTTTTCATATTCTTCCTCCACCTGCTCCTTGCTTCTTGCCTAGAATGTTGATATGACAACCGGGGCTTCAGCAACTCTTTTGGCTCATGAGGCAACCGTGAGGCTGGAGGTTTAAGAATGGAAGAAGAAAAGGTAGGAGGAGCTCAGGTCCCTGGTCACCTGGTGGAGCCACCAAGATATCCTAGGACCTTTGACCTCTAGATTTTTTTTCATTTGCAAGATAAATTTCTGTTTTGTTTGTTTCTTTATTTCCAGCTTCTGTCATTTACTCAGTTTTACCTGTTACATTTGTCATAAAGGATCACTTAAGCACCAATCTTTTTTTTTTTTACCCATTTTGGAAAAAAATCTTTCCAGAATGCATGGCACACTCTCTTGTCTTTTTAAAGTACCCACATAGGGCGCCTCGGTGGCTCAGTCAGTTAAGTATCTCCCTTCAGCTCAGGTCATGATTCCAGGGTCTTGGGATCTAGTCCCCACCAAGCAGGGAGCCTGCTTCCCCTTTCCCTCTACCTGCCACTCCCCTTGCTTGTGTTCTCTCTCTGTCTCTGTCAAATGAATAAAATCTAAAAAAAAAAAAAAAAAAAAAGGCTTAAAAAATAATAGGCAACCCATATAGTGAACATATAAAGTCACTGGATTAAAATACAGGACACCCAGTAAATCTGAATTTCAGATAAGCAACAAATAATTCTTTAGTAGAAGCATGTCCCAAATATTGCCTAGAATGCACTCATATGAAAAAATAACTTGCTGTTTATATGAAATTTAAATGCAACTGGGAGTCCTGCATTTTTATTGGTTAACTCTGCCAGCCCTAACAGAACAGACCTTTTTCCTGCTGTTACTCATGATGATGTGTATGGCGATGCCTTGAGGGCCTACTGAGGCATGTAGGGCGACCAGCCCTTCTGTGAAATGGACCTAGATTTCTCTGCTTTTCAGTCTTTGTCCTGCCCTCACAATATTTCCTTATCCTCTTTGATTGTCGGTCTGTCAGTAGGTCTGTCTGTCGCTTGGATTCCTGCCTAGATAAGAGGGGGGCAGTTAGAGCTGCCTTGTGGCTTATGTGAGCCTTAAATGTGGGAAGGGATGGGGCAGCGCCTGGCCCTTAGGACGCCTCCGGCAAGTGTGGTAATTACTGTGCAGTGGGCAGAGTAACTGGATAGTCCAACTGGAGAAACAAAGATCTAAGGAGAAAGCTTCGATGAGTAAAATGTGAGCAACAAGGATGCTGAGGTCGCTGAGAGGAGACACAGGCGGGGGGCCGGGGGCTGGGAGCTGAGGTCACCCAAAAGCTTGAAGACATGCACCCAGCCAGTGTGGGTGGAGCCGGTGGGTAGCATGGGTGTTGTTATGTGTTCCCCAAAATTCACATGCCGAGGCCCAGACCCCCCAGCACCTTAGGATGGGACTATATGAGGGATGGGGTCTTTCAAGAGGTGACTGAGTTCAAATGAGGTCATTAGGTGGGATTCTGATCCAATCCGACTGGTGGCCTTAGAAGAAAGGTTAGCACCAGACCCGCACAGAGGGACAACCACACAAGGACCCAGAGAGAGGATGCCATCTACACACCAAGGAGAGGGACCTCAGGAGAAAGCAACCCTGCCGACACCGTGGTCCCGGATTTCCAGCCTCCAGAACTGGGAAAATAAATGTCTGTTGTTTGTGCTGCGCTGTCCACACCCTCTGTTATGGCAGCCCCAGCAAACCGGTAGAGGTGTTGCAGCAGAAGGCTGCGGAAAGGTGGCAGCAGGCCGAGTGCCTGGACACAGAAATTGGTCCCTTTATCCAATAGATATTATTATTGCTACTGCTGTCCTTACAGATGTCAGGGAGCTCAGCAATGAACACTGTCCTCCCTGTGAGGAGGACAGAAACCTAAGTGAAGGACAAACTAGAGAACCACAGGCAGTGGCAAGTGCCAGGCTGAGGGACTGTCCGGGAGGGAGTGAGGAGCAGGGAGACAGGTGCCAGTCCAGGGAACCAGTCAGAAGAGGCTCCAAGGATTAGGAGCAGGGAAGAAGGGGCCAGCTGGGCAAAGGGCTGTGTCAGGTAAGGGAACTGCAAGGGGCATTTTCTTTTTTTCTTTCTTTTTTTTTAATATTATATTTATTTATTCATGAGAGACACAGAGAGAGAGGCAGAGAAGCAGAGGGAGAAGTAGGCTCCCCATGGGAAGCCTGATATGGGACTTGATCCCAGGACCCCGGGATCACAACCTGAGCTGAAGGCAGGCGCTCAACCACTGAGTCACCCAGGTGCCCCTGCAAAGGGCATTTTAAAAAACCCCAAGGAGGCCATGCCGCCAGAGCTCAACATGGAGAGTAGCCAAGAGGAGGCCAGGAGTGGGTGCAGTGGGCCTGGGCCCCAGGGAGGCGTTTGCACTTACCCTAAGATGAGGGGCAGCCAAGAAGGGCTGTGCCCGTAGAGGAGGCGAGCTCCTTCCGGCTGTGTTGGCAACAGCGGGGGTGACTCCCAAGGGCATGATCTGAGCAGCCGTAACTCAGGCTTCTGGGGAGCCAATTTGCACTTATGCTGGAACACCAGAAGTCCCCAAGTGGCGGAGGTCATAGGTTTGCCTAGAATTGGTAAAGAATTCCACTGGGCACAGTGGAAAAAAAGATATAAATGCAGCTTCTCCTGCACACTGGGCGCTGCTCTGGTGCTGAGGACACAGCAGCAATGCAACAGCCAACTTCTCTGCGTTGGGGGAGGTGGCAATCCAATGCAGTGTGGTTACAAATCAATAAGCGTACGATGCCAGGCACAATATATCAGCTCAGAAGAGAAGTAAAAGTGAGGTGAGAAACAGGGGGAGGAGGCGGTGCTAGTGTGCTACTTGGAAGAAGGGAAGGACTCTCCCATAGAGGACACTTGGGCACAAACCAGAAGATCTGGGTTCCACAACCAGAGTGGTAATTTCAAGGACCCCAGGAATGCTTCCTGGCACTGGAGAGATTTTTCATCTGGCATCGGGGCCCAGGAATGCCCCTATCAATCCCCTGCAGCTTCCATACAGACATTCCTGGGAAGAACCTCAGCCCCAGCCGGCGCACCTCCAGCGGAGATACGTTAACAATCTGTGCTGTGCAAACTCACCTTTGCCCAGCATGGATGGAAGTTGTGTCTCTCCACTGCTCTGTGCATAGTAGGTGCTCCAGAAACGTTTTTTAAACGAATAAGTGTGAATATCCATGGAGTGCCCTGGTAAGCCCGCAGATGTGATAAGTGAGCATTTATGATTCTGTTCAAACATACCCAGAGGCGGATCAGGAGGGTAGGAGATGGCCATATGATCACTGACAAGGAAGAGGCAGGAGGAAGAGACAGTGTTTGGGGTGGAAGGGCTGTTGCTGATCAGAACCGGCTTTCGCTCCATCATGTCGCCTGGCTCATGGCAGAGGGAGCACATGACGAGGTTATCAATATGGGGTAAGAGATTCAAGACACAGAAGGCCTTTATCCCCTGTTGGAAACAGAAGCCGCCCTCTTGCACCCCCTCCCTGGTGATGGTGGTTTTGTGTTGGGAAGCAAAGGCGAAGCACATGGAAATCATCACAGAAGGCTTTACTCATCCGGAAAGAAAAACCACTGTGGCGCATTCGACACCCCGGTCCCAACCCAGATGTTTTGCTACCCAAAGGTCGAGGGACTTTTTATGAGTTAAGATGTAGGGAATCTCCTGACTCAGATAGCAATCTGGAGCTTATCTCCAGGCGGTACCACTCCTGGCCCTTCAGGCCTTTTACCTCACCCTAAAAAGGGAAAGACCCTGAAATCAACCCTAGAGTGATATTTTAGAACAACTGCCAGTTAGAGCACTCTTCCTAGGTGTCACCCAGTTTTCTCCTGCTGTTATGGGACATAAAAGAGAATTGTTGCATATTAACCTCACATAAGGCGGCCGGGGAAGGAAACAGGCTGGATCTGCCTTCCACCTCCAAGCATGCAACCTGAGCGAGGCCAGCATGGGAGACAGAACGAGGAACTGCACGTATTTTTTCCCAAGGTCTAAGTTGACAAGGTCATTCGTAAGCTAAAGATACAAGGACTTGGAGTTTAAGAAGAAATCTCTTGTGTGTTAGAGCTTGTCCTTGAAAAAGGGGAAAGAATTGGTGGGTTTGCTAAAACACCATGAGCAAGGCGAAGTAAAACACAGGACCCATAATGTTGGCAGTTCCTGAAGACCACTGTCGTTCCTAAGTTTCTTCCTTTTCCTATTGGTTTAAAAACAAATGCTCATTTCATGTTAGTTATCAACCTGGCAGGTGTTTTGCTAATCACTAGTGACACAGCGAGATGTGCAGAGATATGGCCCCTCCATTCTCAAGGTGATCCCGCACGCTCATCAGCAGAGTTGTGTGTTTGGATGGGCTATAGAGCCGTCCTAAGTAGGGATGGCAAAGAATGGTGTCCCACAGTATGTCAGCACAGAGTACACATCCAAAAATGTCCAGTATCTGCGAAAGAAACAAATCCGAGATGTGGGTTGGATAGCAAATCAATGGTGTCAAGTTGAGAGAGAGAGATAGAGAGAGAGAGAGAGAGGAGTCTGCAGCCCTGGCAGGAATTAGCAGAAGTGTGGTTAAGAGCGCACATTCTAGAACCAGATGGCCTACCTCCCACCACTCGGTAGCTGTGTGACCCAAACTTCTTTATTGTCTTGGTTTCCTTGACTGTAAAATGGAGGTGATAAGGAAGTACCTGCCTCAGAGGGTTGTTGTAAGAATTAAGTCAAGGTTGTTGTAAGAATTAACTCAAAATGAGCAGAGCCCTTATAAAAAGGCTGAATATTCCATAGATGTAGCTATTCACTTCTTCTAACCAAAGGGGTGGGCATGTCATGGCATCTTTGAAGCCTGAGATGGGATTGGCCGGCATCACATCTCATCACTATTGGTTCTCATAGGAAACCTTTCATCAGACAAGGTAGTGGGCTGAACAATGGGGCCCCCATAGATCTGTTCAGCTGCAATCTGTGAAGATGAATTTATTTGGAGAAAGGTGTTTTGCAGAGTAATTTAGGATCTGAGGATGAGACCAGGCTGGATTAGGGCAGGTCCTAAATCCAATGACAAGTGTCCTTATCAGAGGAAAGACAAAAAGAAAAGTAAGACATCCAGGGAGGAGACTGCGTGAAGAAGAAGACAGAGATTGGTGTGGTGCGTCTACAAGCCAAGGAATGCCAGGAACTGCCTGCTACCACCAAAAACAAGCTGACAGAGATGTGCAACAGATGCTCTCTCAGAGCCTCCAGAAGGAACCCACCGTGCCAACACCTTCGTTTCAGACTTTGGGCCTTTAGAGCTGTGAGACAATCATTTCTATGGCCTTAAGCCACCAATTTTGTGGCAATTTGTTACAGCAGCCCTAGCAGATGAATGCAAATGATATTTTGGGTCTCAAAATTGGAGGACGCTGAAGAAAGCTCCTTCTGCACGGCCTTGCCTCTAGCAACAAGAAAATGACTTGGTATTCCTTGGCCTAAGTCTGCAGACCATCTAGGGAGGGGATATTGAGTGACAGAGCAGAGAGTAATCCTCAAGGTCATGTGAGGAGGTGGCCGGGACAGATGGCTCACCTAAGGTGATGACAGGTACAGGGGGAGGATGACAGGACGAAGCATCTGAAGATCCAAATTCTAATCTAGGTTCTGTACTTCACTAGCCAGGTCACTGTCTTGGGGCTCAGCTTTCTTGTCTGTGAAATGGCAGGATTGGGCTGCGTGCTCTCTGGGGTCCCTTCCGCCGTGACACTCCATGAGTCTGCGGCCGTCCGCCACGGCCGCCAGGGGTGCAGCCTGGAGGAGGACAGTGCCAACAGCCTGACTGCGGCTAGGTCCTTGGCTCTGTCCGCTGGCACAGCCTTACCTGTCTGCCAAGGCCCCAGAGCGAGGAAGGTGGGTGAGGGCGGCGGGCACGATGCAGTGCACTGCAGCAGCAGTGTGGCCGAGTGTGTCCCAGGCAGGGCGCAGCAGCAGAGCCTTCCCTCCTGGTCTGTTTAGAAACAAGTCACACACACCGCGTCTTCCTTCCGTAATGAAACATATATGGAATTGATGCAATTGGTCCCTCTGAACTATTTATTTATGAGTCTTGATTGCCCTCCCCCCACTTTCTCCTTTACTGTCCTTTCTCAGACTCTGAGTTGGCATTAAATTCAAAATCGGGGGACACTTCATGTCCCCCCCACACCCTCCTCGACTTCTGGGTTTATCTATTCTGCATCACCTCTCATGAATTATACTAGGATGTGCCATTCTAACCATATCTGCATTTAAAGTGCTTCTCTCCCCTGGAATGTTCCCAATTAAATCCCTGCCTCAATCTTTAATGATTAACTAACTTGCAGAGACGCAGGAGCAAAAACTTTAAGAATCATGGACGTTGTCAGGACAAAATTTACACTTTGTGGGGCCCACCCTGTGTGTTTCACGTGAACACAAATTTCTTAAGTGGGATTTTCTTGAAACAAAGCAAAAAATAGACATTTCCAAACTGTTGAAACTTTGCCAGGGGACAGAAAGGAATATTTTTCTATTCTTTTTACTCTGGGTCTTTCTCTGTCCTTTCTCAGTAAAGTGATGGTGTGGTCTTGTCTGAAGCAAAGCAGACCATCACTCGTCACTCGCTGTCTCTGCTCCTTCCTGGGCATCAGGCTCCAATTCCCAAACTTCAGAACAAGTCCCACCTTCTCCAAAATGTGGTCCCAGAAAGGAAGGAATTAAGGATTCCGCAGTCCCGGTCCTCTCCTTTTTCTTGTTCTTGTTCTTTTTTTTTTTTTTTTTTTTGCAAGAAAAGCATCTTCAGGTGAACAAATGGGGGGAGGTGGAGCAAAGCCTTGGACCTGGTTGTGAGGAAGTGTGGGGAGGGAGGAGGTTCTTTGGAGATCTAGGAGCGGGCATCTTGCAGTGTCAGGGGTTTAAATTAAACGGAGGGGAGGAGGAGAGACCATCCCGGCGGCGCCTGCAGCGTTGACTCCGGGCATCATTTCGGTGCAGGGACCCAGCTGACACTTCTTATTTCGGGTCCTGCCTCCCCAGCAGCAGTCTGCAACTTGCCGGCATCCGGGCAGCACCACGGCAGCTGATGAGCAGAGGAAAGAGGTAACTTTCAGGGAGGGGTGTGTTGGCTTCTTGATGCTAGATCAGCTCATTTCACAGGCTCCTTAGGCAGGCGGCAGGAAGATCCCCTTTCCTTTGGGTTTCAGAAAGCTTTCTCCTCTGAGAAGCTTCAGCCCTCTCCCTGCACTTTGCGGAAACTCCGGGCTTGATGAAGTTCCTCTATGTCCTTCCCCGCATGGCTTTCCAGCCGAGCGGTGCAAGGAAAGCTGAGTCAGTCGCTCACAGGGGTACATTTTTCAAAATAATTTTAAGACGCTGTTTGGATTATCATTTTTAATGGGGTTCTTTCTCGTGTTGGTTTCATGTTTGCACCTTGTGTTTTGAGGAAGCTGCAAAGAATGTTAAGTTTACGGAGGAAATTTTGGTGGGGGTTTTACGGTTTAAAAAAAAAAAAATTCTACTCCATTGCAGTCCTGCTGCAGTCCCAGCAACCTGGTTTAGCTGCAGAGGCTCTCATGGTGCCGTCTGCCTCTCCTCTTTACCCTTGCTAGAGTCGGAGTCTCTGATTCCCACCTGCCTGGCTTCTCTAAGCCCCCCCACCCATTCCCTCTCTCCTTGCCCACCCACCATCTGCAAAGGACCCCGTAAGTGAGCTGATGTTCGTGACACTTGGGGTTTGAAGGAGAATTTGGGCACTGCAGCTTTAAGAATGCCGTACTGCGAAATCTTTCTCCTTCAAGTGACTGCAGAAGCTCTTCGGCAGTGGGAGGAGGCAGCTGGGGGGGGGGGGGGGGAGGGAGAAGGGGGGAGGGGGGGAGGGAGGGGAGGGGGAAGAGATTGGGATACCCACTCTCCGGGTCTGCCCCTGTGTACCTCAGCCTGGGGAGCACTCAGCCCCAGGGCAAAATCCAAAAGCCCGATCAGGATCTTACTTTGGTTTGGTTTCCCTCTCCCGCATGCTTGGGGCAGGGGACCCCACAGACTTATGGATGAGTTTAAGCTTAGTCCTTGCCTCGGAGCGCGCGTTTGTATCTGGTTAACTGGCTCTCTAAGTTATGGGGAATCGGGCTGAGGCATTCGGTCCATCTCTGTTGTGATTTTTCCTAGCGTGGCTTGAACCCTGGGAACACAAGTGCAGCCTTACTAATCGGGGGTGGAGGTTTTCGTCTTCTGGGTAAACTGAGGCGAGCTTTGGAGGGAAACTCAAAATGCAAATTACTGTTTGCGATCACTGGGGCAGAGGCTGCGGTATTTAAGAATGGATGGATTCCCTCTGTGTTAGTAGCAGGTATTGAATGATGATACATGGGGTGCCTGCCAGTTGGGGGGCTCCATTGGGGGCTCCTCTAGATGGGATGGCACAGCAGCAGCTGAAAGCACACTTTGGGCAGTGGCTTTTTCTGGGGAAATGAACAAGCAGCTTAAGGCCCCTGAGCTCTAGTCTTTGGGACCAGACTCCTCCCCACCTGGCCAAAGGGCCGCCCCAAAGCCAGTCGCTGCCTCAGTAGGTGCTGGCTGGAGGAGCTCCCAGGCTGGCACTGCTGGCATGGCATTCCCGGACATGCAGTGCTGGGATCCTGGTCTGTGCTGAGAGTGATGTCATGCAGGGCCAATGCCCGCAGCTGCCCAGGTGGTCCCAGGCACTGGTAGGGCTGAACTCACAATTCTCCCAAAGCAAACGGTGTCCTTTTACCAAAAAAGAAAACAAAAAAAGGCAAACAACACACACAAAAAAACCCATATTCAGTCTCACAATAAATCAGCACTAAGGATGTGCAGCAAACGTCTCAGATATAAATTATCCAGGCAAGCCCCTGAAACAGCAACTGGGCTGAGGCTGGCAATGTGCCATGACCTCCGTGAGTTCCTGCGTCGTGTTCTGGTTCTTGCTGGAGACGGGAGCCAGACTGGAGGGCTCGTCCTGAGAAAGCCTGCCTGTGCTCGGCCAGCGGAGCCAGAGATAGAGCTCCCTGGGGCACGACAGGTGCTCCTATCAAGCCTCTATCGGCGTTTGGGAAACTACATGCTCACAGACCAGTATTTCATAGAGTCTCAGACCACATAACCACCCAGACTGGAGGAGCACCCCATTCCCAAATTAAGAGTGTCTTTCTGCTTCTCTACTCTGGCCATCCCCATTCTGTCCCAGAGAGCCCTCAGTTTTGCTCCAGCCATTTTAATACATTCCCTGTGTATTTAAAACCATCTCTGACCCCTGCTTATAAATCTGGGGTGACCGGGGTCAGGTGCTTGTAGGACTCCCTGGTGATATGCAGCAACTTTATCTTTCCAGACAAGCATCCTTCGACAGGAAAGATATCGAGCCTGGTCCACCCAAACCAGTCACTGGGGTCCTACGTTCTGGGGCTTTTGAGGTCAGCTTTGTGTGGCACTGAAGTGCAGTCTCATTGGTGCGTCAGCCAGAACTGGCCCTCCACCCCCGCCCCGGAAGCTGCTAGGATGTGTCATTTGGACAAACCTTGAGTTTTCCCTCATCGATGGGACAGAGGTGTCGGTGGCCTTGCCACTCTGGGGAGGAGGAGAACAGAGCTGGCAGGCTCAGGCATCTCCTCTCCCATCTGGGGCCTCCCCACCCAGCCTGGATGACAAATGAGCATCCTTCAGATCTGCAATTAATTCCTTTCTATCTGGAATTAGCCAAGAGAAAAGCCTCTAGTTGATGCAAAGCAAGTGTTGCTGTGCCCCCCCTGCCCCAGCATGCCATCCAAGTGTACCAGTCTCTGGGCCCCTCAGGGAGGTCAGGTGACACAGGAACTAGCACATGCGCTCTGAGGGGGAGTAGGTGACCCTGAGCCTAGCACTCTGACTCTGCTGGGGTTTTGGGAATGAGCTCCACTGGCTGCTAGTGTGAGATGAGTGGGGGGCTTCTCACTGCAAGCAAGGTGCCCCTCCCCACAGGCAGGTGCCATCTGGGCCTGAGTGACAGCAGTAAGGCAGCTGGGGAAGAAGCAGTCAGGGTGACAGGAGACCCTCAGGGTTGGTAGGTGGGGGCAGGCCCTTAGCTCCTGGATGTCCCGGTCTCTGGTCTCTGGGGCAGCAGACAGGGAGCTGGTGAGGTAAGAGCTGGCCTAGGATAGCAAGGGGTCAGCACTTCCTGGGTTTTGTCAGGCAGAAAAGCCAACGTGATTGGCATGATTGGCGATGATCTCCGCACACCCCCACGGCCCCCATGGCAGACCCACAGGCCTGAGAAAAGGAATCTCCCCTGCCCTCCCGTGGGTCAGACCTCCGCGGCCTTGGGCCTGACCCCACAGTAACATCTAGGTGGGGGATATGGGCCTGGGCTGCTTTTTTTTTTTTTTTAATAAAATAATTTTTATTGGTGTTCAATTTACCAACATACAGAATAACACCCAGTGCTCATCCCGTCAAGTGTCCCCCTCAGTGCTGCTTTTTAAAGAGAATTCTCTCTTTCCATCCCCCGGAGTCCTCAGAGGCGGGCTCACCGTGCTCCCCTAATTGCTGAGAGGGGAAATGAGGCTAGAGCTGGTCCCTGAGTCAGGTGGGGGCTGTGCCCAGAGGCGCGGGGTGGGGGGGTAGTGGTGGGGGTGGGTACGTCTGGGTCGGAGGCTGGGGCACCTCGCAATGCACCAGTGCTGAGTCAGGGCTTCTCGGCGCGCTCCCCTCCCACCCCGCCCAGCCTTGGCCGGCCCTGCCATCGCTGCTGCTGCTGCTCCAGGTCCTCTTCTGCAGGGGCAGCTGGAACCCCACGCTAGTGCAGGTCCCCCCGCCCTCCCCGCTGCCCGGGCCAAGTCAGCAGTGCTGGCGGCTGCAGGGCTGCAGCGGGCGGTGCGGAGGCCCTGCACCACTGCTCCGGCGGCGGGCGCGCTGGCGGGCTGCTCCTGCTCCTGCTCCTGCTCCTGCTCCTGCTCCGTCCCGACGGCCACCTCCCGGCGGCTGCGCGCAGCCAGCGCCGAGCCAGGACCCGGTCCTGATTGGTGCACTGAGTGAGTCTCGGGCTTTATTTATACCACCTTTTCTTCGCGACTCTTCATTAGAGTTGACGGCTGGGGCAGGAGGCAGGAGGCAGGAGGCAGCCTTCCCCGGTGGGCAGGATGACAAACAGGGCTCCTGCGCTGACTGGCTTCCCGCTTCCTCGGACGAGCCTTGGCCATGGGCGCCTGGATACTCAGCGTCCACCAAGCCGGGGGCACATTCGGAAGCCCCCACAGAAGAGCAAGATGGGCAGCACCTCGGAAGGATCAGGAGGGAGGAGGCTTTGAGATGAGCCCCGGGGAGCTGTGACCGAGGCCCTGGCTTTGGACCTCCTGCCCCTCGCACCGTGGACACCAGTTTGGAAAGCGAGGCTGCCTTTCCAGTAGGGGGGTAAGGAAAGGATTCCCACCTCAGCATCTTCTTGGGTGTGAGCAGAGGGACCTTCTCGGACTGCATTCTTGAACGCTCCCGCTCAGGATTGCTGGAAAAGCCTATGGAGACAGACTGAGGCACGGAGACGATGGGAGAAGGTTTTCTCCCCATTGTCATGGAGGCAGTAGCAGGAGGTTAAAGACGACGGAGGAGGTCCAGCTTCCCCTGCAGAGGGAAGCCCAGCCAGCAAATGTGGGTGGGGTCCTGTACAGCTGACCCTCCTGGGTGATGCGAAGGGCTTAGGTGGCAGGAGCCAAGGGTCTGGGGGACGGAGAGGGCAGCCCCAGGGGGTTTAGCCAGCACCTTGCGCCCAGAATAGCAACCTCTGGTGCAGGTTGTCCTTTATGGCAGCAGCAGGAAAGTACTGCTCCACTCGTCCTCAGGGGCCTGTTCCTGGCAAATGCCCCATCGCCTGGCAGGATGGGAAGTGATGTCACGCTGCGTACATGAGCCTACTCTTTGGGGGCTGTTCGTGCTTGTGAGACAGTTCAGAGACTGGTGTCTCTCACGGTCCTGGACCCTGGACGTCCACAAGGAGAGCCCTGGTGCTGGTAGCCAGCGCTCTTTTTAGTGTCCCCATCTCTGGAGGCTGCCCTAGGAGCCTGCATTGCGCTGGAAGAGGAGGGTGACTGGAGAAGGGGAGGAGGAGGAGATGGCAGGGGCCAGGGGCTGTAGAACCTGCTCTGCATTGATGTCATCAGTTTGGGGGCCCTGTTCAGGCCCATGACTGCCCCAGAACTCACACCAGGAGCCCTGATCAGCCTGGGACAGGCACTGCGGCTGCCAGTCTTCCTGCCAAGGGCACGGGGACAGGTGGTTCTCCAGGGGACCGTCTGCACCCTCCGGGCAGAGCCAACTGGCCAGCTCCATCCCTGCAGCTCCTCCAGGGTCGAGGTCTGTGGAAAGGGTCCGTGAATGGAGGGTCTGGGTTTCCACTGGAAATGGGATGCTCTGGTGTCCACCTGGTAAAGCAGCAACCCCAGAAACCCCAAGACGGGGAGTACCAGGGAGGCAGGTGGCAGATGGCAGGAAAAGGCTTCAGAGCCAGACCCCGACCCATGGGTGTCCCACTGACCATCTTTTGCTTTCTATCTACCCAATGTAGAATCGGCAGTTTCTCTGCCGTGCTCACTCACGCAAATCTGATTAAGGACCAGAACCTGTCTTTCCTTTTATGCATGTAAACTTTAACCTCCCAAATGGGAGATACTTAGAAATCATCTGGTCCAAGCCCCCGGCTCAGAGATGAGGACAGGGAGCCCCAGAGACCACTCGACTTGACCAAGGACACAGGAGGCTCAGGGCAGACCTGGGAGTCTCTGGGACGTGCTTGGACCTGGGCCTGTGGGACAAGGATGAAATCATCAACACTGGACCCACCCTAACTCTGGTGAAATAGGACAAGGTAAGGAAAGTGGGCATCGGGAGGTGGCAGGAACCTGAGCTCCTGAGGACCATGGGCAAAACGTAATGGCCATCAGGTCGTTCTGCCCCGGGACCTGGGTGCTGCCTTTGAGCAGGTTTACGGCACTTCTGGTTTACAATTATCGTGGGGTGAAGTGCCGGGTGGGCCAGGAGGCGGGGTGCGAAAACATGGGGCTTCATCATAGTTGCTTTTCTGGTCAATTCCAGCAAGTGGGGCCTCTGGCGCGGATGGCGGTTATCGGAGCTGTAAGTCAGGCTTCCTCCAGCAGAGGGCGCCCGAGGACGTGGGAAGGAAGCCCAGCCGCTTGCCGCTCGGGGGCGGGCTGCGGGGTCGCTGGGGTGCCCGATGGGGCTTTTGGTTTTACTTGGTTCACGCCGCCGTCAGGCAAAAGAATTCTTCGGGATTTTGTTTCAACTAATAAAAGAAAGGAGGACTGGCCATCCTCGAGTAAGGTGGCAAATGACAGATGGGCCTGCCCACCGGCGACGCTAAACTGAGAGCGTCCTGGTCCTCTTGCAAGATCTTCAGGCCACGCTTGGGTTTCCGGTGGGGACCTGTGCCCACCCCTGCTTGGGGATCCACGGGGGTCCACATGGATTGGCCACTGGGTTTGCTCGTTCTTGTCCCATCAACCTTTCCTGATGACTCTGTCTTTTTGTCACTTGGTTGGGGGCTTCTATTGCAGGGTCTCAGCTCACTTTTGCATGGGATGAGCTCCGGCCGCCTTCCCATCCCCCGCGGTTCCTCTTCAGTGTTGATTCGGTGTCGTGAATAGGGCCGATCTGAACACCCTGGAAACTAAAATGCGGTGTACTGGTGACCTTCAGGTGCCGGGAGGTGAATTAGTGCGATTATGGAGAAGACAGTCCGTTTTCTTGTATCATGAGATTACTTCTCTTCTCCGTGATAAAATAGGTTGCACAGGTCACACATTATTGTGCCCTACTCACCGCTCTTCTTGTGACAGTGTGAGATGATAAAATGCCTACGTGCGGAGATGAAGGCAGGTGAACTAAGATCGCACGTCTTAGTTCTCCAGTGTAGGGCAGGTCTGAGACTGTCGTGCTTGTGTGTGCACCGCGTGGACTCCCGGACAGAGGAGCAGGGCAGCTGCTGGGCCCCTTGCTAAGATGTGGGTGGGGTTTATGCCGACATGACAGAAATGGGGACAGTTAACCGAGTGATTTGACTGGGGCAGTCTCAAGGGGCACCAGTAGGCAATGCGTGGCTTTCTGACCCTCTGACAGTGTAAAATTGTTACCGTCCTCCCGCTTGCCGCAATTTTGCTCTCCGCAGTGTCCCTCAGTCAACCGCGGTCCGGAAGCAAAAGATCCTCCTTCTGAGCTATCATCAGATGGTCGATAGTAGCCTAAGGCTATGTCCCAGCGCCTAGTCATTCACCTCCCTTCATCTCCGCACGTAGGCATTTTATCATCTGACACTGTCACAGAAGGGTGAGTAGGGTACAATAAAATAGAGACACAGAGAGACTACATTCACACAACTTTTATTCCATTATAGTCTTATAATTGTTCTACTTTATTATTCATTATTCTTGTGCCTAATTTATAAATTAAACATTAACGCAGGTGCACATGCATAGGAAAAAACATAGGGTATATAGGTTTATCCAAGGTTTCAGGCACCTACTAGGGTTCTTGGAACACATGGCCCTGCAGAGAAGGGAAGACTACTATCTATCTCCCAAGGAATTCTTTTTTTCTTTTTTTTTAAGATTATTTATTTCTTTGAGAGAGAGCACCTGTGCATGAGCAGGGCAGGGTGGAGGGAAGGATGGGGGGCAGTGTGGTGGGGTGGGGAGCAGAGGAAGAGGGCGAAGCAGGTTCCCCACTGAGCAGGGAGCCCCCTGCAGGGCTCCATGCAGGACTCGATTCCAGGATCCTGGGATCATGACCTGAGCCGAAGGCAGACACTTAACGGACTGGCCACCCAGGCACCCCTGTATATCTCCCAAGGAATTCTTGATCATACTTTCTTGATAATATGATTCGACCCCACAAGTATTTATCAAGCATCCACTCACGTGAGAACTGGGGCTGTGAATAGGTGCAAACAGTATAAAGCACAGTCCCTGCCTTTAAAAATCAATAGCAATATCACCGTATGACAATACGGTGGCAAAGCACCAAGGGATGGGATCACTTCTTAGTGACTGAATTGACAGTTCTGTTTCTGCCTTCTCCTCCTTGAACCAAGTTCTGGTCAAGAGTGGGCACTTGGACATTGTGCCAGAGTGACAGATCACTTGAGTTCAGAAGCAGGGTAAGTAGACCCATCCAGTCCTGGGGCTCAGGTTCCAGTGCCTGGGTCAATGCCCATTACTTGCTTTCTTGGGGTATCTTGCTGTGGGGTCTATCTGCTCCGGGTGGGGCATTTGGCCTGGGCCCTATGTTCAAAAGAACCTTCAGTCTTTTTTTATCTGTTCTAGTGTACAGCACAGTTCTCTCGTATTTGGGGTATTTGTTAAAAACATTCTGTTTTAAAATATTAAATGTTTGAAACACATTTTTTTTAAGATTTTGTTTATTCATGAGAGACACACACACAGAGAGAGAGAGAGAGAGGCAGAGACACAGGCAGAGGGAGAAGCAGGCTCTGTGCAGGGAACCCGATGTGGGACTTGATCCTGGCACTCCAGGACCACGCCCTGGGCCGAAGGCAGGTGGCAAACCACTGAACCACCCAGGGATCTCCCTGAAACACATTTTTTAACCCTATTTTGACATTTCTTCCTTTTGCAACCTCCCAGGTCCCCTACAACGGGGAAGTGGCCTGCATGTCTCACGTCCTCTTTGAAAGGCCAGGCCACGTCCTCTGAAAGGCCAGACCACATGCAAGGCACTGCCACTCTGGTTTAAAGGTCACCTTGCCCTGCAGCCCACATGTTGCAAATAGTCCTTTCAAGGTCTCAGAGATACCAGGCTTCCTTCTGTGTCATAAATGTGCTTATTTCATAATAGGGAGTAGACTAGGCTCAGGCATTTTTGTTTGTGTGTGTGTGTTTTTTTTTTAAGTACTAATTTGGTTTTTCTTCCTCTTCTTTTTTTTTTTTTTAGATTTTATTTATTCATGAGAGACACACAGAGAGAAGCAGAGAAGCAGAGACATAGGCAGAGGGAGAAGCAGGCTCCCCATGGGGAGCCTGATGCGGGACTCAATCCCAAGACCCTAGGATCAAAACCTGAGCCAAAGGCAGATGCTCAAGCACTGAGCCACCCAGGTGCCCGTGGTTTTTCTTTAAAACTGAAGGGATTAGATAGGCCTGGCTCATGATAAAAATGTGAAGGGCAACCCAGGTGGCTCAGCAGTTTAGCACCGCCTTCAGCCCAGGGCATGATCCTGGAGTCCCAGGATCAAGTCCCATGTCAGGCTCCCTACATGGAGCCTGCTTCTCCCTCTGCCTGTGCCTCTGTCTCTCAAGAATAAATAAATAAAATATTTTTAAAAATGTGAAATGGGCCAAGCTTGTCCTTGACACTCCCCACTGCCTTCACCCCACTAACCTACCCCACAGGCTCAAAGGGACCCAGGTCACCATGGGGCCTCTTTTTGGTGCCTCTGCTCAGCTTGGCGGCCTGAGCTCCATGCTTTTGTTAGATCTGACCCATCTCTCTCTCTCTCTCTCTCTCTCTCTCTCCTCAGAAGTTTGCAAATTCTGTTGTGGACACCAGTGCATGTAGGTCCCTGGAAGGCACACGCTCTCTGACATTTCCTGGAGACTGCAATGCTTTGACTCAAGAAAGAAATTCCTCCTAGCAAAATCACCCTTGGGAGAGAATGTTGGTGAGGGACCCTTGAGCAGACAAGCCAGGTACCCCCAGGCTACCTCCACATGCACCTGGCCCTGCAGTTGATTTGGTCTTCATGACTTTTTTGCTTCTTAGGTCCTTGCAGGCCAACAGTGGCTGCTCTCCCAAGGTGTTCCTTCTGGGCAAGTGGAGAGACACAGCCCCAGCAAAGAAGCCCGGTGAGTGCCTTTATCTATTCCAGCCAGAATTCCAGGTGCTCGCCACACAGTCTTCTGAGGGCTGTGCTAAGAATTCTGCTTATTTATAGAAAGACATGGGTGATGCTAATCCACAGCTAAGTGCGAGGGTTGGGGCAGTGACCACAAACACAAGTTGGCAGTATCTACCAAAGGATGAGGATGTGCGTTGGTGTGGCTGAGTAGAGAAAAGGGGGTTCCCTTAAGGACAATGACCCGAGTCAGTATGGGAGTCATCCCCATAATCCTTATGTTGGAAATATTTATGTGTCCTGGGATGTGGGTGACTTTCTGGCTTTCTGCTGAGCTGTCATCCTTTAGAGTAGACTCACTGTCAGGGGGCAGCCTATTCCACCAATTACTGTGTCTTTTTACCAGCTGCCTGGTTTTATGAAGGCCCCACCTATGCTTATGGCACTTCCCGCTCCATCTCATCAAGGGCCAGGTGTGGGACTCTCTCACCTTGCCTTTCAACAGGATTGACTCTTTCTCCTGTCGAATAATCCACATTTCCTACTGGCATGAGGTCACTCTTTTTTTTTTTTTCCTTTTTGATTAATCAGTAGAATAATGTAGGTATCTGCATCAGAAATAAGGTACTCATGTTAATATTTTCTGAATTAAGAGAGAATTGCCACTTTGTACCCCCACAGCCCTGTGGCTGTAAGAGATGGGTGTTTTAACCATGGTCCAGACCATCTCCTTAGTAACTGTCACCTCTTACGTCTCACTGGGGGTTCAGGATGGACACGGGCTTAATGGTTATAGCCTCTGGTTCTCATTGGTGATGATGATGTTGGTGACAGTGTTGGCCCCAGGGCCCTGGTCTGGTTCCTCTGGCCTCCCAGGTAGCAGAGAGGACTTCTTGGTGTGTTTCAAGATTGGCAAGGAGGCAGATGTCACTGGAATAGAGTAGTGAGCAGGAGCGCAATAAGACATGAGGTCAGGAGTCAGGGCCAGGTTTATTTGAAGATTTTAGGCCATAGAAGGGACTTTAGCTTTGACTCTGAGCAGGGAGAGGAGCCACTTTTGAGCAGAGGAGAGATGTGACTAGATTTCATTCTAAACACCACTCCTGGATGCTGTGCTGATGACGGGCCTTGGGGAGCAAGGGCCCAGTAAAACTGTAGGAGGCTGTGACAGTCACTCAGGCAAAAGCATGACGGTGGCTTGGACAGTATAGGAGGGAAGGCTGTGATGAGAAAAGCGTCTAGGTTCTGGCTTTATTTGAAGGTGGAACCAGCAGGCTTTGCTGATGGACTGGATATTGGGGGAAGAGAGAAAGGAATCAAGGATGGACAGCAAGGATTTTTGCCAGGGTGCTGGAAGTATGGGGTTCTTATGCATGGAGAAGGAGGAGACTTGAGAGAAGCAACCTAGGGCGGCCAGGTGTGATCAGAACTTCAGTTTGGCATGTGTCACATATTCAGATTCCTATTACATATCCAAGAGACTTTGAATTGGCTGTTGGCTCTCAGAGCCTGGAGGTCAGCAGAGAGGTCATGGCTGCTGATAACAGTTTGGGAGTTAGCAGTGTACAGAGGAGATTGATAAGCCATGAGGGTGGATAAAATCACCCAGGGAGGGTGTGTAGGTGGACTGAGCCCTGGGGTCCCCTGACATAAAGAGGTGGGGGCTAGAGGCAGGCCCAGCAGAAGACACTGAAGGGTGGTCAGCGGAGTAGGTGAGAATGAAGACAGTGGCCTCCAAAAATCCAAACGGAAAGGAAAAAAAAAGAGTTTCAAGTATCAGGGAAGGATGAGCCGTGTCAAATGGTGCTGAGGGGACTTGGAAGTGGTCATGGGGTTTTGCAGCACAAAGGTCGTCGGTGACCCTGACGAGGTATGAGTGGTACAAAAGCAAGCTTTGGTGCTGCCTCCTCAGACCCAGTTGGCAAGAAAGAGGATCCATCGGACTCAGGCTCATGGCAGCCTTCAGGTTCTGAGGATGCCACAGGCTCAGGGGAAGCTCGTCCCTTCTGCCCTGGGTCTCGTGTGGACGGCTGCAGCTGCAGAGCCCCAGAGCTTATCCTTTTGTGTCCAGTGACTGCAGAGAGACAGCCTCCAGGCTGTTAGTCTATGGGGCCAACCACCTCTATTTCTGGTCCTATTGGGAACTGCTAGGCACGCAGCACTGGGCTGCCCAGCACAAGTGACACACCAGACCTTTCAAAATATTCTGCCCAAACTTGGTCGGTCACACTACTTCCTTTTAAACACCATCTTTGTCCTCATATTCAATAAGCCAGTGACAGCAAACCGACACATGATGCAGTCCAGGTCTACGATTTCCCGATCTTCTGGGTCACCCCAGGATAGGCTTGAGAACTGCATGGTCCCATACGGTGGCCACTTGCCACATGTGCTTGTGCACCAAGGAACCAAATGTTACCTTTTTTAAAATTTTTATCTATCTATCTATCTATCTATCTATCTATCTATCTATCTATCTATCATCTATCTATCTATGAGAGAGCGAGAGGCAGAGACACAGGCAGAGGGAGAAGCAGGCTCCATGCAGGGAGCCCAACGTGGGACTCGATCCCAGGTCTCCAGGATCACACCCTGGGCTGAAGGTGGCGCTAAACTGCTGAGCCACCCGCGCGCTGCCCCTAAATGTTACCTTTTATTTAATTAATTCCAGGAGTCACGTGAGGTAAAGGCGTGGAACTTTCTCACCTTCACAGACACTTCTATTGGACAGCACCATAGTAGTTTCAACTTTTTAAATTTGAGGGGAGGAAAGAGGGGAGGAGGCAGCCGAGGGCTTCTGAAATTGTAGGTAAAATTTTGTGTGATGTGAGTTGTTTTTTTTCCCCTGGAAAGGGTTCATAGCTTTCATCATATTCTCAGGGGATTACATAACCCCCAAAAGGGTAAGAACCATGAATCTGGAGCAATAGATGGTAACTACATCATCATCATCACCATCATATATAATATTTATTTTATTTTTTTAAGATTTTATTTACTTATTTATTTGAGAGAGAGAGAGAGAACATGAGATGAGTAGGGAGAGGGGCTGAGCAGGGAGCCTGATGTGGGGCTCAATCTTAGGACCTAAGGGTGATGAGCTGAGCCAAAGGCAGATGCTTAGCCAACTGAGCCACCCAGGTGCCCCTCTTATTTTTTTTTAATTAGGCTCCACACCCAAAGTGGGGCTCACACTCATGACCCTGAGATCAGGAGTCACATGCTCTACCAACTAAGCCAGCCAAGTGCCCCTATATGCTATATAATAAGACATGTATTTCTTATGTAACATATGTCATCATATATAGTGTGGGGCGGCACCAGATTTACTTAACCAGAGAAGTTGCCTTTCAATGTTGTGTGTTGTTCATAACGCTGGCAGTGGAGTTGTGAAGCCATCTTGGAGATGGTCTTGTCCTAGGAGAAACCACTCAAGGGTCCCTTTGACACTCACTGGCTTCTGGGGGCAATTTAAGACCAGAAGCATCTGGCTGAGGAAGGGCTATAGCCAAGGCAGCTGTGTGGCCCCCCCACTGTGGAGGTAAAGGTGATTAGAAAGGTGACTAGAAGGTGGCAGTGGGCCAGTAAGCCTTGGGGAAGGAGAGGGTGGAGTTTAGACCTTTCCACTGTCTGGGACGGATGGGGATGACCCTGATGCAGTTGGACAACAAGAAGGAACACACTTCAAAGGTGTCTGGGGAACGAGCCATTGGAAGCCCACTTCAGCAGCTAGGAAGTCCTAGAGAAGCAGGTAGACCTGGCACCCCAATACCCAGGAGGCTATGGTAACACAAACAGGGGGTTGCGGCTGACTCTGGAGCCAGACCACTGGACTCACATCCCAAACTAGCAGCATGACCTTGGGGAGCTTTCTAACCTCTCCACGCCTCAGTTTCTTCATCTGTAAGATGGGAATAATAAAAGCCTAGTGTTTTTATGAAGGTTAAAAAATGTCATTTCTGTAAAACACTTGGGCCCAAGCCTGACCAAGGGAGACCCCCAGTGTAAGTCTTTGTTAGATAATCCAATATGGATCAGCAAGACTTTCTGTCTCTAAAGAGCTAGACACTGAGGGTAGTGGGTCTGCTCTCTCTAAGACATGGGGCATCCTCCTGCATCACCCTGCCCAGCTGTACCTGGGGAAACCAGCAGACCTCAACCTGACCATCCAGATCTATTCTGGAGGGATGATGGAGGCAGTAAGCAGGACTGACAGCCTTGGGGTAAGTTGCTGCTCCCAGGGTTCTTTGGGCAGGGGCTATGTCCTTCATACCATTCTTAGGACAGAAACTGGCCCTGTTTTCCTCTTTGAGCTGGAGAAATAGGATGTACCAGCTATGTATATTTATGAAAGCTGCAGGCAGGGCAAACAGATCTGGGCAAATCTCACTTCTCTGGACTCAGGGTTGGGGAGTTTTCACTCATTCCAATAAAAATGGAGGGGATTCCCCTCTGTCCCTGCAGCCTTTGTTAAATAGTGTCTCTGTGTTCTGAGGCTAAGCATGCCTTTGGGGTTCAGCAGAGGTCCAAATTCCAGGTCTGTCACATTTTTTTTTAAAGATTTTATTTACCTATTTAGAGAGAGAGAGAGAGAGTGAGCAAGGGGAGGAGCAGAGGGAGAGAGAGAACTTCCAGCAGACTCCTTGCTGAGCGCAGAGCCCGACTTAGGGCTCGATTTCATGACTCTGAGATCAAGACCTCAGTGAAATCAAGAGTTGGATGCTTAGCTAACTGAGCCCCCCAGTTCCCCTAGATCTGTCACTTTTAAGCGATATGACTGAAGCTTCTCTGAGACTCAGTTTATCACCTGCTAAATGGGCATAATATTAAGGATCTCATAGAGCTGCTGGGAGTCAAGTGAGACCAAGTCTGTAAAACACATTAACAGAGTATAACATAGAATAAGCACCTGATAAATGGTAGTAAATAACGTATGTATGTATTCATTTGTATTAAATATCTACCGATCAATCAATCCATAGATAGATATCTCCTAAGAATAAGCTGACCTCTCTGTCCTCAATTAGGAAAAAGACTGACTTGATGCATAAGCCAAAGGGTGACTTTAGGAACTGGAAAATAAACAGAACTCAAAACTATGTTTAGTTAAAATGCCCAGTCAGCATAGCAATGAGTAAACATTTCAAAGTAATTCTCCCCTTTGTGCAGCACTCTTCTTACATTTTTTTGCTATTTTTAATCTGGTGGCGATTTCTTCACCAGCCCAACCAGTCAAGTTGGGCTTCCTTATTCAGAGATGGGGCCTTGAAAACTGTGCTTGCTGACACAGGGCTCTGTAATGCTAGGGGGACTCCCTGGAGCACCCCCATGTGCCGTGTGCACATACCGAGACCCCTCCACTATTACTCTCCCAAGTGATTCTCTGATGTCAGGGTTGCAGGGAAGAA
Source organism: Canis aureus (assembly GCF_053574225.1). Classification (NCBI taxonomy): domain Eukaryota; kingdom Metazoa; phylum Chordata; class Mammalia; order Carnivora; family Canidae; genus Canis; species Canis aureus. Next base: position 26,489,841 of record NC_135613.1, read on the forward strand.
AGTCCCTCTGTGCAAGAACTCTTTCTTCTGCAGGGTCCAGTCTGGGGCTGTGTCCCTGTAGTCCTTTCTTCGAGGGCATAACAGACAGGCTGCCACAGCTTCCTGGCCACTTGCCCCTGAGATGGTCACAGCCAGGGCCCTGGCATAGCACAGCTACAGCTGTAGGATGCCTGACGCTCCTGTGTTACCAACAACCTGGATTAGATCTGTTAGCAGTAAGTAAGTACCAAGAGTGCCAGAGCTTTCAGATGACTGGCGGGGCTCTTGCCATGTATTTGTAGCCAATAAGGAAGACTGGTGACTCCTTTTTTCTTTTCCTACTGAGATATAACTTACTTGCCATAAATTTTACCACTTAAAAGCGTACTGTTCAGTGGGTTTTAGTGTATTCCCCAAACTGTGCCCCATCCCCATATCTAATCCCAGGACATTGTTTGTTTGTTTTTAATTCACTGTTTTGCACAAGATTGATCCATAGGTTGACTGGAGAGTGGGACTCCTTGGTTACATTTCAGGCTTAAAGGCTTCTGGCACATTGGTTCACAGCTATGACTGGGATGTGGACTTTGCACAGACGGAGGCATACACTGAAGTCTGCCCACACTACTTCTATAGCCCCCTCTCTCCATAGCCCTGCTTTGCTCGTAAGTCAGGTGTATGTGTATGTCTGGGTGCTTGGTGGGTCCTAGGTGAAGTACAGATGGCTTGGCATCCTTGAGCCTGGTCGGGCTGGGCACAGGTGAGTGAGACAGATTTTGGTATATACTTTGTCAAGAGTCCTCATTTACACAAAAATGCTAAAGGAAAAGAAAATCAGGCCTGGATATGGTTTGGCCTTTCTGGATGAAAAAGTGTGTTAAGAATCTGATTATTCCAATGCTTTAGTTGCCAGAACCTGGTGTCTCCAAAGGGAATGCATTCAACTGTTGGCTGCCCGGGTCAAGGCATTTTGGTGGTTCTGCAAGGAAAGCAAGAAGAGAAAGGGCCAATGAGGGCAAAAGCACTCAGACAGGATGCTCCCAGGTGCTATATGCATACGGCGGAGAGCTAATGCATCCTCAGGGCCTGGCATCCCACAGAGGTCCCTTAGATGAACTGGGGTTGACCCGAAGTGCCACCACGTGCAGGCACTGTATCTCATGCTGTGTATCCAATTTCCCCGAGGGGCAGAGGTTCCGCAGGATTTACTGACTCCTTACCTCGAACTTGATGCTGTCTGTACACACAAGAACACCAAGGCCTCGAGAGGCTAAGCAATTTGCTAAATTGAGACAAAATGGCAAGTGCTTCAGAGGTGAGGCCGGGGGTCTCAAAGGCGTGCCTGGGGTCCTGGTTCTGCCTCACTCTCTTCCTTGTGACGGTGGCCAAGTTTTACCTTTCTGATCCTCGGCGTCCTCACCTGGAGATGGGGGCGGTACCAGTACCAATCGCACAGGACTGTTTGAAGATCCTGCCTGGGGAAGGGTTTACGATGATGCCTGGCACACTGAGAGCACTCAGGGCAAATGAGCTGTTATTACGATTGGTCAAGGTTACACCCAAGTCAGGAGAATCCCCTTTTCCTTTCCATTGCAGTGTGCTGCCTCTAGAGCCACTGGCCTCATTTGAATCTTCCTGAGTCTTTGAGGATCTGGGAAGAACATCATCACCCCATCTGCCCCACGATGATGGCCATCCTGCGGTGAGGGTGGCTGGGGAACTGTCCCCTACCCTGCATGGTGGGTGTGGGGGAAGGTCGGTCTGACCTGCAGCCATCCACCTGCACCTAGACATTCTCACCTGCTGGCTAACTCTTTACTTTTCTAGGACTGTTCCAGAATCCCCGGGAAAGTGTGGGAAACATTGGGCTCCACAATCTCTGTGCACTAATCTCAGGATCTTCATCCATCAAATGGGGGCAGCCCACCTGGCCTCCACTTGCTCCCTCCTGCGAGCCCAGATGTGATGACACTCCAGGGCAGCCAGGGCAGCAGCCGCTTCCCTGCCGTCTCCACAAGGACTGTTTTCTCCCCAGTACGAGTCGAATGAGCTTCCCCTGTCGCTTCAGGGAGCCGCCGCATCACCAAATCAGGAGGACCTTCGCCCTTGGGTCGGTCTCGGTCGCGTCCCGGGGTAGGAGACAGACGCCTGCGAGGTGTACGTGCCTCGCACGGAGTCCTGCGGGTGTCGTGAGTGTCGGTCTGCGAGGAGGGGAGAAGGGTTTGCTTCTCGCGGAGAGATCTCTGTCCTGCAACAACCCCCGGGGCAGAAGCGCTTGCGGAGGGATCCCCGGGGCCGCTTGTCTCCCAGAGGTCCCGGCAGGTCGGGCTGAGCGGGATTCAAGACGGCTGGCAGCGGGGTGGTGGCCGGGATCTCCTTCCCCACCGCCGACAGGCGAAGCGGGGTCTTTGGAGCGGCCCCTGCACGTGCGTCCGCACTAACCCCGAGGGCGGGCCTGCCCGGGAAACCGCGAGAAATGGGAGGCGCGCACCTTGCGGGCGCCCGGCTCCTCCCCGCGACTCCGAGCCGGGACGCGTCTGCGCCTCCGTGCGGGTGGCCCTGGGAGGCCGAGCCCGGCCTGCGCCCCCGCCCGCCCCGCGCCCGAGGCCGGGGCCGGGGCCGGGGCCGGGGCCGGGGCCGCGCCGGAACGCGGGGCGCGGTGAGTGGGGGCGGGGCGCCGCCGCTGGGGGCCGGGGCCGGCCCGGGAGCCCTTCCCTGTCTCCTTCAGCCCGGGGCCGCGCGCGCCCTCGGCGCCCTCCCGGCCGGTCGGCGACGACAGGTCCAGCCCCGGGACGCCGCCTCCGCCCGCGACGGCCGCGACGTTGGTGCCTTCTCCCCTCTTCCCCCGGGGAGGCCGCGCGGGCCGGGCATCGCGGTCCCCGGGAGCGTGGCGACGGCGGGGCGGCCCCACGGCTGGGCGCGCGCCGTCCCCCTCCAGGGCGCACCCCAACCCCGACGGGCCCGGCGCCCGCAGCGCCCCCGCCCCGAGGCCCGCGCAGGCCGGCCCCGCCCCCAGCGCCGCGCCGGGCCACCTGGCCTTCCGTGCAGGTGCGGGGAGGCCGGCGCCCACCCGCCCGGGGGAGCCCACTCCGGGGGCTCTGGGGCCGCCGGCCGCGTCTCCCGCCCCGGGGCCGGCCGGTGCGCGCGGGAGGAGGACCTAGAAGCGGACTCTGCCTGGGCTTGCCTGGGCTTGTTCAGAGCCGGGCTGCTTCCCTCGGCGACCACGCGGATCCGGGGGGATTTCGGGATCTTGCGGGAGCCCTGCAGCCCGGCGCCGGCGAGGAGGGCGCTGGAAGCCCGCGGCCCTGCTCGCCCCGGGCCTCGGCGTCCACGGCCGGCGCAGGTAAGCGCTCGGGTTCTCAGTCTGCTCAGAGTTCGGGAAGGGGGCAGGAGCTTGAAGGCTGATCGCGGGAACCCTGCTGAATGTGCGGCCTCCGAGTCCTAAGGAGAGAAATTTCCAAGAAGCAACAAAATGCTCTTTGATTTCATAATGTTTGGAGAGAAAGGGATGCCTTTTCTGGGTTTTGCGTGGCTGGTGGTTTCTTTCTACCTCACTCTCCGTGGTGGGTGCAGAAGGGCTCGTGGGTCTGGGGGTGGAAGCGGGGGGCTCTGGTTTTAGGGCCGCTGCTTTCCCAGCTGCGAGGGAAGCCCGTACCTCGGTTTCCTGAAAGCGGGGGGCCTGGAGACTAGCTCCCCACGGTGGCTATGACAAATCTCAGCAGATATGAAAAGTCCTGTGGTCACTACGGAAGTGTTATATTCGGGGCCCAGTTTGCCAGCTTGCATTTTTAAAGAGAGGAACGGGAGAAGGGGTTTCAGCCTTCCAGTCCCGGAGGTGGACATGAGCCCTCCACCCCCCTCCCCCCACAACCCCCTAGTGGCCAGAGCCGGGTCCAGCTGGGAGCTGCAGGTCAGCATGGAGACTGGATCAGCAGATGGCCTCCGCAGGAACTCCCCACCCCCAGGTTAAGTGGCTGTGGCCTGGTAGCACGGACAGGGCCCATGCTCTTGTGCCTTCACTATTTCTGTGCCTGCTGAGGGACAGGAAGCAAGGGGACAGCATGGTTGTGCACAAAGACTCCGGGCCTACGCCCTCCTGGTATATTCACTCGTGTCTCCTGCAGCGAGGAGTGGCTGGGCTTCCTGGGTTAGTGCCTGTGGACTCCTTTAGCAGATGCTGAGAGCCACAGCACGGGGCCAGGAGGGCCCACTGTATGTGAGGCCAGTTCTGCCTCTGCGCCCGAGTCTGAGATGCCTTTGGGACAAATGGTCACTCCCCTGAGTGTCCACATGTGGCATGTGCCATAAGTGCTGTGTGGTGGTAGCAGCTGAGATGGGTGGCTGGCAGGCTGGGTGCTGGGCAGGAGGTGAGGCTCCTATACTTGCCAGCCTTCCCCTTGAGGGTCTGTCCAGGGGCAGAGGGCTGATGGGGAAGCATCAGCTGGTACCCTGGGGTCCAGTGGCTTCTGCTGCCATGTAGGTTAGTGGCCTGGCTCCTGAGCTTCCCCAGCTTGAGGACTGGCCAGTGCTGTCCTGCTTTGCCCTGCCAGTCCAGTTGTCTGTCTGGCCTCAAAGATTCCCTGGTTCACACACGTGGCAGCCACAGGACTGCACTTATACTCCTTACCCCGCACCCTTCGTGCACATCACAAATCAATCATCCTAAACACACTCTGGCCTTGGGTCCTTCCATCCCAGCATGCTGGGTGGTAGTTCCCACGGGTCATGTAAGCTGATCTTCTGTTGGAGGAAACTGGCCTTACGTGGACACAGCAAACATTTAAAACAGTGTTAGGTTATGATAAATGCTCTGAAGGGGTAGGAAGGTGAAGAGTGCCAGAAAGGGGTTGTTAGTGTTGATGGGGGAGGGAGGGCTTAAGTCATTGAGGAGAAACCTGAAGAAGCCAGGAGAAGCCTCCTCAGGCAGAAGGGTCACCAGCAAGCACTAAGGTCTGCTGTTTGGTGCATTTGCAAAATCGACAAGAAGGCCAGTGAATCTGGTGGTGAGCAGCAGCAGGTGAATTCAGGCAGGAGTCAGCTCATTAGGACTTTGTGTGCCTTGGGACTTTGAAATTTTAGGTACTTTTTTTTTTTTTTTTTTTAAAGATTTTATTCATTTGTCCATGAGAGACACACAGTGAGAGGCAGAGACACAGGCAAAGGGAGAAGAAGCAGGCTCCTCAAGGGGAGCCCGATGCAGGCCTGTATCCTGGGACCTCGGGACCTTGCCCTGAGCCAAAGGCAGATGCTCAACTGCTGAGCCACCCAGGTGTCCTGAAATCTTAGGTTTTAAAACTACCACTCAGGCTGTTTTGTAAAGAATATATAGAGGTGAGAGTGGTGGCAAAGAGACCTACTGGAGATGTTCCTTGGACTGGTTAGAAACCACTGTGGTTCAGACCAGGCTGTAGCATCGGTTTTGAAGGGACAACCAGCAGAGTCTACTGCTGGGTGGTCACGGGAAGGTAGGACGCCACACAGAGGAGATGAAGATGACTCCAACGTCTGTGGCTTGCACAGATGGGTGAATCATTTATCGAGGGGCGGGGAACAGGCTGCTGGGTTTTATGGGCATCTGGAATTCTGTTTTGGCTACAGTACGTTGCCTGTTAGACACCCCACTGGAGATGGTGTTGGGTTCTGGCACCTGGAGTGTGGGAGATTGGTCAGGGCAGGGGTGTCTTTGTGACTAAGGTGGTACCGAATGCCAGGAGATCGAATGAGGTTGCAGAGGGAATGGGTGGTGGAGCTTTTAGGGAGAGCACGAGGCAGAGGATAGTCATCTTGGAGAATGGGAAGAAAATGGTTAGAAGTGATAGAACAGCACTTGCCATCTGGCAGATGTTTGATAAATATTTGTGGGACACTTGGATGGGTAGGTACATACATGGATGCATGCACGCATAAAAAGTGGTAGGATTGGTGTGCAGAGCTGAGCATGAAGGCCAGCTGGGGAATGTAATAGGATAGTAAATCTCTGGGATTTCAGGGGCTCACAGGGCTGGGGCAGTAGAAAGGATTCGGCCTGAACTTGGGAGAGCAGCCAGGCTTCAGGGACAGTTGGAGAGAAGGGGGTGGCATTAGCAGAATTAGGAAGGCACGAGGTGTGTTTAGGAGTCTGTTACAGGAGCTGGACTCTGGATGGGTGGAAGGTTCTTACAAAGGGAGAGTTGGTGCAGCAGAATAGCTGAGGCCCCTCGAGAGGGCCGGGGCGGGGGCAGGGGGAGAAGCCGGAGAGTGGGAGAGCCTGTCCCCCAACCCAGTCTGAGAGGGCGACAGGACACCCCCCCTACCCCTCATCCCCACCCCCAACCCCCGTGGCAGAGCCAAGCTGCCCAGGTGTGGCTGACAACACACTCTCTGGTCTCTGTGAGGTGGGGAAGGCATGAGGATGATGATCTTCATTTGTGTTAGATGCAAATCAAGGTGCAGAGAGGCTGTGGGGCTCCCCTCCTTAGGATGGTGTGGACACAGTCCCACCCCAGAGCCCCCTGGCAGTTCTGGCCGAGTTGGTACTTGCTGCCTCGTCCGAGCAGGTTGCCTGCAGGTCTCTGTTAGGACAGGGAACAGAAACATCTGTTACCTCAGACCTTAAGGTACAGAGCACCAGCGCCCATGGAAATCAGCACCTTTTTCTTTTAGGCTGTCTGGTGGCGAGGGCAGCCAGGAGGGCCATCCGGGGCTACTTTAAATTTCAGCTTGAGGGATTCAAGAGCCCTTAGGAGTGAAAGCGTTTAGTGGCTGGCCTTGTGGCTTTCCCCTCTTTGCCTGGCTGCAGATGCCACGCAGAGGCTGCTAGATGCCAGGGTTTGGCAGCAGGTATGGATCGGTTTTCTCTATTCATAAGCATCTTGGTTCCTGTTGGGGCCCGAAGTGTCCACGAAGCACAGGACTTTCTGGTCAAGGACTTGGCATCCAAGCCCATCTGCCACCAGCCGTGTGAATCTGCATATAGTACTTAACCTTCCTTGGTTTGGTTCCTCATCTATAAAATTAGGCTTATTGAGACACCTGGGTGGCTCAGTGGTTGGGCGTCAGCCTTTGGCTCAGGGCATGATCCTGGGGTCCCGAATTGGGTCCTGCATTGGGCTCCCTGAATGGAGCCTGCTTCTCCCTCTGCCTGTGTCTCTGCCTCTCTCTGTGTGTCTCTCATGATTCATAAATAAAAAATAAAAAAAAATAAAATTAGGCTTATTGTGTTAGGACCTATGTTGTAGAGTCGTGGTGTAAAATACGTGAGATAATGTGTATAGACTGTGGCCCAGGATGCACTGGCAGCTATTAGACATCCACAGAGATAGAGAGCTTTTCTTTCAGTACTTCCATTAAATCTAAAGAATCTTCCTCTACAAAGATAATATTTAGTGAGGTTTTTTAGTTGTTTGATTTTTGCATTGCAAATAATTTCTCTCAACTTCCCCTTCCTAAAAATTGATGCTTTCATTTTTGTTGTTGCAGCTAACTAGAATTGCCGATTTTTAAATGGAGTAAAATGGAGGTGCTTGGGTGGCTCATTCAGTTGAGCATCTGACTCTTGATCTCAGCTCAGGTCTTGATCTCGGGGTCATGAGTCCGAGCCCTGCACTGGGCGTGGAGCCTACTTTATTTATTTTTCTTTTTTAAAGATTTTATTTATTTATTCATGAGAAACACAGGAGAGAGAGAGAGGCAGAGACACAGGCAGAGGGAGAAGCAGGCTCCATGCAGGGAGCCCAACATGGGACTCGATCCAGGGTCTCCAGGATCACACCCTGGGCTGAAGGCAGCGCTAAGCCCCTGAGCCACCCAGGCTGCCCTGGAGCCTACTTTAAAAAAAAAATCATTAAATGGAGTAAATTGCCTTGGAGTGATACAAACAGAACGTACCTGCTCCCAAGTCGCTGCCTATGAGCGCAGGTCGCAATGGACCCCCGTGTGCTGTGGGGGAGCTCCCGTGCATCAAGTCCAGTCTCATCCTGAGGCATCACCTTGACCTCTGTGGTACCAGGTGACCTCTTACCATTTGATGTTAATGACCTCTGTCATTTGATGCTTGGGTTGTCTCCTTTTTTTTTTTTTTTTTGGCTTGTCCTCTTCTGAGAGTGGTGCTGACTCACTACTCCCAGCTTCCCCCGCTGACCTCCTGCAGGCGGGCACTTCTGCCCAATTCCTGTCACCTCCCCTGGGAAGGTAGATGGTAGAAAGGGAGGGTCCATCCGGAGGAGAGAGAGTTGTCCTGACAGTGGGAGTGTGGGGGGCAAGGGTGGATTGAATTGAATTGATTCCTAATCCTAGCGTTAAACATATACTGAGGCTGTCACATCGGGTCATGATAAAATTAATTAAAACAGACTTGAAAGTGGCTAAGACTACTCATAACCCCTCTATTATGAAACCTACCGCCAATGGTGGGGTGAAGCCAGTTTAAAATACTAGATCAGGTGGGCAGCCCCAGTAGTGCAGCGGTTTGGCGCCACCTGCAGCCCGGGGTGTGATCCTGGAGACTCGGGATCGAGTCCCACGTGGGGCTCCCTGCATGGAGCCTGCTTCTCCTTCTGCCTGTGTCTCTGCCTCTCTCTCTCTCTCTCTCTCTCTCTCTGAATAAATAAATCTTTAAGGAAAAAAAAAATACTAGATCAGGTGATTGACTCCTGATCGATACAGCCCCACCTCCAAGACCTCCACGAGGCCTCGGCAATTGTCAGAATTGTCGCCAAACTCCAGAGGAGTTTAACCTCCCTTGCCTTCGACCTGGAGAGACAGAGAAACAGTTCTTGAGAATCTGAGAAAGTTGCTGGGTCCGGGAGGGAGCGGTGTTGAATTGACTCACCCTGGGTACCACCCCACTGTCTGCCTGCCCTGATCACCCCCTGGCTCATCAGGGCATAACCAGATGAGGGGCGCCGGGTGGGATACAGTTGGACCTGAGAGATTGCACGGAGGGAGAAGTGGGATCGGCCAGGGTGATAACCACAGGCCAGACGGTGCTCACCTTGGGCCTCTTCCGTTTGTCTCAGGCCAACTCTCTCGCCAACCACCCCAGGTTCCAAGCCCGCGTCCCACTTTGGTGCCCACTGAGGACTGTCCTATCCCCTCAAATGCATCTAAGTCCACCAAACACTGCAGACCTTCCTTTCCCTTAGAGCCGCTCATAAGCCACATCATTCAACACTGATTGGAGGGGCAAAAAGCCAACCCTTCCCCCCAGCCTCTCATGCTCTTCCCGGCACCGAGGAATCACACCTTCCCCTAAATGCTAACAGAGATGGGAGCTGCCGCGTGTTCGCATAGTGCTAATTATGTTCATTTATGTGAATTGTTTCTATTTAAGCCTAATTACTGTCCTGGAGGCTAAGACTTCTGCTGTCCTTAAGTATGTGTCAAATTAACTTTGTTAAAAGTTGTCTTTACGGCAGCAGAGAGACAGAATGTGGTCTGCGAGTGAGATGGCCCTCGTGTTACCCCTCATTTCCTCAGGGGTCCTGGGTAAGAATTGAATGTTTCCCCGACCTGTTTTCTTACCTCGGAATAAAGAACTCCTGTGCTCAGAGTCGCTAGGAGGATGCCAGGAAGTGGTCTTTCGAACTCCTCCATCCACCCCTGTCGAAGGCTAAGTAAGGTAGCAGCGGGTGAGATAGACTGTCGCCGCCCCCACAGACTCTGTCGTCCAGTCAGGACAGCAGAAGGTTGCATAAGTAATGCACAAACAACAAACATTTATTGAGCTCTTACTGTGTGCCAGGTGCTGTTGTCAGCATTTCTCAAATCTTAACCGATTTAATCCTTGTGTCAACAGTAGGAGGAAGCTAGAGTTGTTCTCGCTTTGCATGTGAGGAAACGTAGACGTAGACGTAAGTGTGGTCATGGCAGAGCCGGGCTCCAATGCACGTGGCATGACTCAGCTGCTGCCGAGAAGGGGTGACCTGCAGGGTGCCCCGGGAATGGACATGGGCGTGCAGGCACTTGGGGGACTGCAGAAGGGGAGGCACATCCCACCACCAGCGCCCTGTTCGGTTGGTTGGAAGCCAGTCTCGGGTCTCCCCCCGCCCCCCCCCCCCCCACCCAACACACACCCAGGAGGAGTGGATGGCACCAGGGTGCTTGGCAGGGTCTCTCCACCGCAGTTTCTAATTTTTATTTGTGGATCTTTTGTCCTTATAGGTTCCTGTCCCGTCAACAGTTTGCAACCTAAAGAGAAAAAAAGTGGTTAGGACACCAGGCAGCATTTCTTACATATTTTCCTGATCCGCCTGTATCACAGGTATCTGCCCTCCAGGGACTTAATCCCATCATGGCTATTTCCATGGTTAAACGGTCCCAGGAATTTGATAAAAGGGAAATCATGCTTGGGGTAGAGTCAGCAGAGAGAAGGAAGAGCCCAGGGAAGAATTCAGATGTTTCATCAGAACTTTAACATTCATCCATTCATTTATTTATTCTTTTCTTCCCTCATTCGCATGTTCACATGCCCGGCACACCTGGGTGAGTTCCTTCTGCGCTGTGTGTCCGCTCCGTGCGGGCCTTGCTTACAGTCGTGGCCATGTCCCTCTGCTGCGTCCCCGGTAGAGTTAGTGGGGAGGAGCAGGTGGGTGCCCTCTGCCTGGGACATCTTGGGCGGTCTCACTCCCTAGGGGCAGGGGGACCACCCCAGAGTCCACTGCAGGCACAGGCAGGCAAAGGGAATAGCATGTTTCTTAAAACAGAATAAACACAATTCACCTTTTCCTGCCGAGCTGGATTATCATGTTGAATGTTCGGGGCTGTGCTGGGTAGTGTGGAACCATGGCCTGAGGGCCCCAGCTTCAGACTACCGGGCTTTTTCTATGTTTTATTGCATTTCCATCACTCTGTTCTCTGCCCCTCACTTGTCTCCCCTGGTGAATTTGTCAGTGAATCTGATTTCTTCAAACCTTCTCCACCCTTCTGAGTTTCTGCTTCTAAATTGCTGTGGACCAGGAGCCCCTGGATGGCTCAGTGGTTGAGCGTCTGCCTTTGGCTCAGGTCGTGATCCCGGGGTCCTGGGATTGAGTCTTGCATTAGGCTCCCCACAGGGAGCCTGCTTCTCCCTCTGCTTATATCTCAGCTCATCTCTCATGAACAGATAAATAAAATCTATAAATGAATGAATGGGGGATCCCTGGGTGGCTCAGCGGTTTAGTGCCTGCCTTCGGCCCAGGGTGTGATCCTGGAGTCCCGGGATCAAATCCCACATCGGGCTCCTTGCATGGAGCTTGCTTCTCCTTCTCTCTCTCCTTCTGTGTCTCTCATGTATAAATAAATAAAATCTTTAAAAAAGAAAGAACGAATGAATGACTGCGGGTCAGAAATCCCCATCCCCGTGACAGGTTAGCACTGTGAGCTATGAGTTAACGAGTGAATCTCAAGGGCGATCTTGCCTCCACCCCAGTATCAGAGGAAGGGACAGGGTGTCATTTGAGAGTGAAGCATGTCTTTGATTCCTTGCTTTTTAAAATTGTTTCTTAAGATTTTATTTATTTATTCATGAAAGAAACAGAGAGAGAGAGACAGAGAGAGTTCTAAGATGAATTTACCTGGTTTTGAATTTCAGCTAACTATCACATTGGGGTGACAGTTTATCCAAGGGGAGTATTAATGAACAGAGTATGTGAATAGTCACAGAACAGTGCATTGGGGGTAACCATACCTTCTGAGGAAAGGAAAGAACTCGGTGTAGAAGTTTGTGCTGCTCAGAGGCCTCTTTCTTACTCCTCCCTCCCTGCCCCCCAACACCCTACCCACCCCACCCCGTGTTGCTGTTTAATGAGTTAATGGATGACTCCAGGGCTGTGTTTCCTGTGGCGGCTGTAACAAATTTACCACAAACTTGGGGGGTGGGGGGGTTACAACAACAAAAATTGATTCTCTCACAGTTCTGGAGGCCGGAAGTCCCAAATCCAGCAGGGCTGCCAATGCTTCTCCCCCGCCTCCACCTCCCCTAGCCTGAAGGCTGTGCAGGAGCCAGTCAGTGAAGCCAGCAGGAAGGATGCTCAGGGCAGGCAAGGCAGGGCCACGAGGCCCAGGCACAGGAGAGTCAGCATCAGTGGGCCAAAGCCCCTGGTCTGTGATCTTGGAGAGATCTCCCCTGCCACTGCCACCCCCACCTACTGTCCAGCAAGCTGGTTTGTGGCTGACATTTAAAAATTAGAGAGCTTTGTTTTTTTGGCTCGAGCCAGGTAGCAGATTCACTCTGCACCCGAATGCAAAATCCCACCCCCACCCCCCCGCCCCCAACAGGACGAGGCTCCCCGCTCAGCCAACTGAATCTGCACATCAGGGTGTCTGTATTCTTTTTTTTTTTTAATATTTTATTTATTTATTCATGAGAGACATGGAAAGAGAGAGAGAGAAGCAGAGACACAGGCAGAGGGAGAAGCAGGCTCCATGCAGGGAGCCTGGTGTGGGATTTGATCCCGGGTCTCCAGGATCATGACCTGAACCGAGGGCAGATGCTCAACCACTGAGCCACCCAGGCATCCCATCTGTATTCTTCTGAGGGCAGGTTTTGCCTGGTGAGCCCATGGTCAGGCAAGGTCTGAGGACATGTGGTACTTGAGGGCGTCGTAGGTGGAAAGTAAGCCATCAGTATGCAGGGACAGGAGCAGAAGGGACAATCCTCAGGATCCACACACATCTCTCCCTTATAACTTCTCTCAGGTCAGTCTTGAGCTGTCCGACCATTGGGACACTGGGTCCTGATGCTCTTATGAACACACTTGATGCTTGAGCCCTTCCTTTGGGGGATACCAGTTGGTTCCCCCACTAATTCACTGCCTGGTGCAGTGGATTCGTATCTGATTTGGCTTCTGTATGTCTTCCATTCTCTTTGGTTCCGCATCTCAGATCACCAGTTAACCCTCTGAGCTGCAGCCCTCGCCAGGACTCTGGACTGGGGCTACGGTGAATGGCTCGCCTCTTGCATGACCCCCTTCACCAGACCCCTGTGACTGAAGTGACTTCTCTATCCTGCCCACTGGGAATGTTGCTGTTGTTTACCTTTTAGCTGATCTTCATAAGCTAAAGGCGTATGTACAGACACAAACCTTAGATGATTATTCTGAGTATTATTTTTCAACCTACCTCTTTTTCTTTCCAATGTTTTACGATGTTTGCTGAACTATTAAAATGTGATGGTTTCTGGCTGAATGTTGCAGCTCTAGTTTTGCCTTGGATGGCAACAGGAAGTAACTGCTCATGAGAATGTTAGAGTTTGTGAGTTGTCCCATTGGGTCAAGCCCTGTCTCCCCAGCTCCGGTCTTGTCTCTAGGTGTCTGGTCCCTCTTGCAGTACAGGGGAACTTGGAAGGGTGACACCATGTGTGAGTTATTCACCAGCCTGTAAGAAAGCCAGTAGAGGGGAGCCCAGAACTCATGATGGAAAGCAGTAAGGGGTTGAAGTGGTAGGGATGATGCCAAGTTCAGGCCTGAGGCTGAGGCAAGGATTTTAAGTGGAAAAGCAGATCTCAGGCCCCAAGGGTCAGGAAGTGGGGGTGCAGTGCCTTGTTTGAACTCCTAGCAGACTGGGTGGCTAGCGATTGGCAAGCTTCTGGATTTTAGTCATGCATGACGTTCCTCAGTGTGAACCTCAGTGGTGAGTGTTGGATCCAGACCCTTATTTGGATCTGAGTGGATGTCGGTGGGGATGGTCACCTGCTCAGGGGGTGTTGGCAGGAGACAGGGGGGTGTCGGGCCTGCAGCTTTCCTTCCCCTGCCTCCCCTCCGTGCCCGGGCTCCTGGTCTGGCACATGAGCTGTTTTTCTCATTTCCCTGTTTGGCACTAAGCTCTGTCTCACCACCTCTACCCTTTGTCTTTGGCCTTTGTGGTCTCGCTTGGGCCACTTTTCTGGGGTCTGGTGACCGGGAACAGCAGCTCCGTGCAAGCCTGCCCTGAGCAGGTGAGGTGTGTTCCCAGGGAAGTAGGTGTGGATACAAGATATTTCTGCCCTCATTCTTTCCTTTTAAATGTTCTTTTAAAATGATAAAATTAGTACAACGCTCGTAAAAAGTCAAACAATCCAGAGGTAGATGAGGCTAATGGGTTAGGCCAATTTCTGGCCTGCGTCTCCTCACAACTCCCCAAAGGCAGCCACTGTCAGGTCTGGGCTTATGTCAGCTCCTGGGTTTTCTGGTGACCAGTTGCTGAGCCTGTGGCAGACCAGAAAAAACTCCAGGAGTGTGATGTGCTCCTTACATTTCTGGAGCTTCTGTCTCTGCAGGACTCACATTCCAGGGTGCACAGTGAGGTGCAGGGGTATCCCCCAGATGTGTCTGCCACCAGCTCAGCCCTGTACTCCTGGGGCTCACCAGGCAGGAGCTTGTCTCAGGAGGTCTGAGGTGGACTCGATCAGCTCTGCCTTCATGTGACGTGAGGGTGGACGCGCCCGGCTCTCCCTTCCCTACCCCCGTGCACTTGGACGTGTGGCATCTGCTGTTCCACTGAGCTGGCAGGTCAGGAACGCAGAAAGACTCTGCTTTAATGGGTGAGGCTTGTATTTATTCAGGCAAGACAAACTGTGTGAAAGTTCACTGACGCCCGTGAAGCACCTGCCACCGGGCAAGGTTACCTGCTGTGACGGCGGAGGTGTCATTGTTCTTTTTCCTTGGCTTCATAGCTTCAGTCTGTGCCCTTCAGAGCTGAGCTGCAGTGGGGTGAGCCCCGAGGTCTGGAGCCCTCTGCGAGTGGCAAGTGAGAGCCTGGAGCAGCTGGGCAGCTCGCCCAAGCTGAAGTCTGTTCCCGGAGGTCACTCCAAAGATGCAAAGCCCATGATCACAGGCAGGAGGGGTCCCCACCAGTGGCCCTCTGGGCTATGGGACATGTCAAGTGACTAAAAAGGTGACCAATTGCCCAGGACTTTTAAAGAAGAGAGAAAAGTATTTCTCACTGTGTTAGGCTGTTTCCAAACTGTTTTCCAAACTGACATTTGGGGCAGGGTGATTCTCTGTGCCGGGGGTGTCCTGTCCGCCATGTGAGACATTTAGTAGCATCCCTGGCCTGTACCCACTGGATGCCAGTGGCACCCTCCACCTGCAGTTGTGACAACCCAGAACGTCTCCAGATATTGCCAGCTGTCCCCTGGGGGACAGACCCCCCCCCCCCATTGAGACCCACCAGACTCCAGGATTCAGAAATGGGCTTCCTATGACCACTGCTTGGGCATCATGAGCTGCTTCTCGCTTGGGTGCAATTTTTCTTTGTTCCTTTTCCAAAAGGCTGACCTCATCCGCCTCATTTGTTTGTTTCCTTGACTCACCCTGCTGTAACCACAAGCAGCCTTCCTACTTTGAGGGATCCCAAATGACTTATCATGGGACTTTATATGTAAATTTGAAAGATTCTGGCCGCCTATATTGGGGGCAGGAAGCCTCAATTTCATTTTTAGCTCTGTTTGATATGCACTCCCCTAGAGTATTTCCGAGCATGGGGAGCTCCTGCCGACAATTTTACTGTGAGCACCTTTGCAGTTTGGTTTTCTGAAATCGCTGAGCATTTCTCTCCCTAAGTTTGGGTCTTAGCCCAGTGACTAGCAGATGATCTAAGGGCCAGGGCAGTCTGAAGTTGGCCAGAGCTTGAGGGATTTTCTGAAAGCCTGTGACCTGGGACTGGCTGTTTGAGAGCGAGGAGGAGGAAGAGGGAGTCAGGCCCTAGGATGGACCCACCCGGGATCATGCCACAGGGCTGTGTATCAGGCCCCTTGAGCAGGGCTGGCCTGTTTGCTGGCTCCTCTTGGGACCAGAGTAAGGGAGAAGCTGACTTTGAGATCCGGCTTCACAAAGCACAGTGTTGCCCTGAGGCCCGACATAACTCTGAGGTTGGAGGCCTCGCCTGACCCAGGCAGCCTTTTCCTTTGCTCCTTTGGGGAGTGAGGTCACCCCCGAGGAAGGAGGTTGGGTTCTGCTTGAGCTCCACCACTGCTTCTCCCTTGGGCAGCTTTCCCTGCCTCACTGTCTGCTCAGGGAAATGGGTTCTGGTTTCCTGGTAGGGGCTTTAAACTTAGCATCTGCCCTTGCACTGGAAAACCCCAGTTATCAGAAGATCTCAGTAGTGCCCACAGCTCTTGGATGCTACCGTTCTGTTCTGCAGTGGCTCCCAGAGGTTCGGATTACTAGGCCACCTCCAAAGCACACAATTTGAACTTGAGCAGTGGTTGGGATGCCCCTCCCTCTCGCCTCCTTCCCACACACCTGTGCTGGGAGCTCACACACTCACTATGGACTTGCACTTGGTGAGCATTGGAGAGTGCAAGGGAAGAGAAGTTAGGTCTGGCTGCCCAGGGCTCCTAGTCCCGGATGGCAAGGAAAGGACCCATGATGCTTGTGGACTCGAGACCACCAGCCCCACCAGCTGTGCCCCTCAGCACCTTGGTTCAGACATCAAGCCAGGACCCCCTCTTGCAAGCCAGAGAGTATCCCAGGTGCTCAGTCACCTTTGTTGAAGGTGTGGGGATAGGCAGGCTAGGTGAGCCTGTGTGTGCTCAGAGCAGAGTTTCTCGAGGGTGCCTGGAACCTTTGCTCTTTGAGGCTGTTCTTCCTGCCTTTACCTGCGCCAGAGCCTAGTGGAGCTCTGAGGCTTCCGGATTCCAGTGTCAGCGGTAGCCAGTCTGCTGGAGTAAAGCTGCCTTCCCAAAATAGCCACCCAGAGGGAAAGAGCAGCCCTGGAATTTGATCCCAATGATGACCATGACGGCCTTGCTCAGGCTCCCAGTCCCACCCAGCTCCACCTCCCTGACTGTCACCCAGGAACTGTTGATGGGTGTGGGAACCGGGTCTTTCCTGTCTCCTCTTCCCTCCTTCCTCTTTGTTCTTTCTCACCACCAGCTTTGAGATTAGATACAAACAATTCAGGAAAGATGTGCCAGCATGGGTGGTGGTGGTGGTAGTAGGGGGTGATCACAGGGTACAAACAGAGGAGGGAGCGCCTCTCCACAGGTGAGTGCACACCTATGGAGGGGCCAGGTGCTGGCAGAGAGCCCAGCCCCTGGCAACCGAGTCTGGTGCCTGGCCCCAGGTGGCAAGCCCGACAGGTCAGACAGGTGGAGCCGGCCCTCAGCCCACAAAGCAGGTAACCTGCCTTTTTTTCCCCCCCTGCTGGTTTAGTTCACTGTCAACTTCAGGGAACATTTACACCTTGAGAAAAAGACTTTTGGGATTAGTAGAGAAAATCATGAATTTGTTTCTAGAGGATTTACTGTGTGTGTGCAGGAAATTTGGCCTTGGCATTAGAAGACACATTTCTAATTGTCTGATCTTTTGTTCCGAAAAGTAAATGTCTTAACAGGGCCTGGTTGCTTAACGGTGAGTGGGGAAGGCAGGGCCCCATCAGTATCCCAGGTGCTCGGTGATCCTTATTGAGGGGCTAAGGACCAGAGTTTTTCAGTTAGTACAGATGGAAAGCCTGTGGAAGGCTCTATGGTGGTTAGATGGGCTGTTTTCCATAAGGGGGGGTTTGGGCTGGGGGCTCTCTCTGCCTGGCAGCAGGGCTCAGTGTTAAATCAGGGCCGCACCCTCAGTCTCTACTCTGAGAAGCACTTAGGGGGTGGGGGAAGTGCCGGGCTTCTTCCAAAATTCAGATTTATGTTATAGCCCCTTGGGCTGGATTTTATTTTGAAATTGTCTGTGAAGTTCTGAAATTATGAAAGCCTGTCTCTGCAGCAGTTTCACTCCCGCTGTATTTAGCCCTTAGTGTCCAGGGGGATTTCTGGTCAGAGGACAGGAAGGGAGTGCAGGTCTAAAGCACAAACCCAGGACCCTGTATCCGAAACCAGGACTGCTTTTGTCCTGTCAGGCATCATTGAAGGTCCAAGTGGTCCGGGCGCGCTCCTCTCTGCTGCCGTCAGGGAACATCACCCACCAGGTCACTGGAGAGGGTTCAGAACAGGGGCCACCTGCCTAAACTGTCCTTGCTCCATCTATTTGTGCAGGGAGAGGACGGGGCTGCTGTTTCTGCTGCCGTTGAAACAGATGTTTTTGTTAAATGCTTTTCCTTTTTTGTTTTTGTTGTTGTTGCTGTTGTTTTTTCAATTCCAAGGTAATTTGTGATGTTTAGATTGCTTAGATCATGGGATACATCTGTTAGGATTCCTTCCTTTGCAAGTAAGACAGCAGTTCTACTCAAACTGACTTAAGTAGTTGGAACAGTAAGTGTTGTACAAAACCCTAATTCCAGAGGCTGGAATGGGGTGGCGGGGTGGATCCAGGGCTCGATGATGTCGGGGCGTTAGGTTCTCTCCATATTTCTGCTCGGCCATCCTCTGAACAATGACTTTGTCTTCTATCTACCAGCTCTCTTCCGGCCAGCCTTCCTGGGCACCTCTTGTTAGGAGTGAGGAAATCCTTCTCGAAGCCCCAGCAGACTTTCCCACACATCTCATTGGCCAGAATGATGACTGAGGCCCGGCCAGCCCCAAAGGATGGGTGGCAAGGGAAGGGGCTGGCCGGGATGGCGTTGGTGAGGTCTATGACTCAGAAGAGGCTGGGCTTACCTGAGCCAAGTCAGGGCCTGTGAGTAGGAGCAGAGAGGCACAGATTTGGGGCAGGTAACCAGGATCTGCTACATCAGAGACTTGAAATTGATTCAGATTTCTAACTGGCTTGGGGATTCAATAACCAATAATAATGCTCACTCTGAAAACACATGTATTTAATACTCCATTCTTTTTTTAAAAAAAAAAGATTTTTTTTATTTATTCATGAGAGACAGAGAGAGAGAGAGAGAGAGGCAGAGACACAGGCAGAGGGAGAAGCAGGCTCCCTGCAGAGAGCCCGATGTGGGACTCGATCCTGGATCCTGGATCCTGGGATCATGCCCTGAGTCAAAGGCAGATGCTCAACCACTGAGCCACCCAGGCGTCCCAAAGGGAGCGTAATAGTCCATTCTTAACTCAAGGGCACTTCTAGAAAGTCACGGCGTCTGCTGTTCCCCGTTCACTTGCCAGACAACTCCTCTTCCCAGTGAGCTGGTGGTCCCGGTTGGTGGTCCTCAAGCATTTGAGCTGTTCTCCCTCCCGATGAACGTGCTGCTTCAGGCCTCCATCTTGTAAGGACTAGAATAGGAAACACTAAGGATTCTAAATATTCAGAGGTGTTAGATGAGTAAGGTCCCCAGTTCTGCAGAGGGCAGAGGCAGCAGGCTTCTGGCTGGCAGCCCCCAAGAGCCAGCAGACATGCATGCCATTTACCCAGGGATGTTGCAGGTCCAATGGAGGGACAAGCGTGCACCAGTGTCACCTACCAGGGACTATGTGGCCTTTTCTTTTTTTTCCAGGGAAGGCACAAGTGGATCCTGAAATTCAGGAGAAACGGAGGTGCTGCCTGCCCTTCTGGGAATGCTGATTCCCCTCGACCCAGACTGACAATAATTGTTAAGGTTAAAACATCCGAGTAAGTCTTTTATGGACTTGTCCCGGAGATCTCCCACTGTTGTGTTATTTTTTTTTACCGTGTATTTAGGCTTATTTATTTTTATTTTTTTCCATTTTACTTAGTTATCGTACAATGCAATATTGGTTTCTGGAGCAGAATTCACTGGTTTATCACTTACATATAACACCCAGTGCTCATCACAACAAGTGGCCTCCTGGATCCCCATCACCCACCTAGCCTCTCCCCCACCACCTTCCTCCATCAACCCTCCGTTCTCAATTGTTAAGAATCTCTTATAGTTTATCTCCCTCTCTCCTCCCCACTCCTTTGCATATGTTCATCTGTTTTCTTTCTTAAGTTCCACATTTGAGTGAGATCACATGGTATTTGTCTTTCTCTGACTGGCTTATTTCACTTAGCATAATACCCAGAATTCCATCCACGTTGTTGCAAATGGCAAGATTTCGTCCTTTTTGATGGCTGAGTAGTATTCGTGTGTGTGTGTGTGTGTGTGTGTGTGTGTGTGACATCTTTATCCATTCATCAGTTGATGGACATTTGGGCTCTCTCAATAGTTTGGCTATTGTTGATAATGCTACTATAAACATTGGGGTCCATGTGTCCCTTCAAATCTGTATTTTTGCATCCTTTGGGTAAATACCTATTAGTGCAATTGCTAGGTCATAGGGTAATTCTGTTTTTAACTTTTTGAGAAGATTCCATACTGTTCTCTGGAGTGGCTACACCAGTTTGCATTCCTTTTTATTTTTTTTTATTTTTTTGCATTCCCATCAACAATGCAGGAGGGTTCCTCTTTCTCTGCATCCTCACCAACACCTGTTGTTTCATGTGTTGTTCGTTTTAGCCATTCTGACAGGTGTGAGGTGGTATCTCATCGTGGTTTTGATAGAGTGATGCTGAGCATCTTTTCATGTGTCTGTTAGCCATCTGGATGTCTTTTTCAGAAAAGTGTCTATTCATGTCTTCTGCCCATTTCTTCACTGGATTATTTGTTTTTTGAGTGTTGAGTTTGGTAAATTCTTTATAGATTTTGGAGACTAACCCTTTATCTGATACGTCATTTGCAAATATCTTCTCCCATTCCGTAGGTTGCCTTCTAGTTTTGTTGATTGTTTCCTTCAGTCTGCAGAAGCGTTTTATCTTGATGAAGTCCCAATAGTTCATTTTTGCTTTTGTTTTTCTTGCCTCAGGCAGTGTGTCTAATAAGTTTCTATGGCCGGGGTCAAAGAGGTTGCTGCCTGTGTTCTCCTCTAGGATTTTGATGGTTTCCTGTCTCATGTTTAGGTTTTATGGCCGTTTTGAATTTGTTTGTGTGTGGTGTAAAAAAGCGGTCTGGTTTCATTCTTTGCCTGCTGCTGTCCAGTTTTTCCAACACCATTCATTGAAGAAACTGTCTTTTTCCATTGGATATTCTTTCCTGCTTTGTTGAAGATGAGTTGATCATAGAGTTTTGGGCACCATTCTGAGTTCTCTATTCTGTTCCAGTGATTCCTGTGTTTGTTTTTGTGCCAGTACCATACTGTCTTGTTGACTACAGCTTTTGTAATAGAGCTTGAAGTCCAGAATTGTGATGCCTTCAGGTTTGCTCTTTCAGGGTTGCTTGGGCTATGTGGGGTCTTTTGTGGTTTCATACAAATTTTAGGATTGTTTGTTCTAGCTCTGTGAAAAATGTTGATGTTATTTTGATAGGGATTGTATTAAATGTGTAGATTGCTTTGGGTACTGTAGACATTTTAACAATGTTTGTTCTTCCAATCCATGAGCATGGATTGCTTTTCCGTTTCTTTGTGTCCTCTTCAATTTCTTTCACAAGTGTTCTGGAGTTTTCAGAGTACAGATCTTCTATCTCTTTAGTTAGGTTTATTCCTAGGTATCTTATTGTTTTTGATGAAATTGCAGATGGAATCAATTCCTTGATTTCTTTTCTGCTGTTTCATTATTGATGTGTAGAGATGCAACATATTTCTGAACATTGATTTTTTATCTTGCAACTTTGCTGAATTCATGTATTCTAGCAATTTTTTGGTTGAGTCTTTCTGGTTTTCTGCGTACAGTATCATGTCTGCAAATAGCAAAAGTTTGACTTCTTCCTTACTGATTTGGATGTCTTTTGTTTCTTTTTGTTGTCTGATTGCTGAAGCTAAGGTTTCCAGTACTATGTTAAATAGTAATGGTGAGTGGACATCCTTGTCTTGTTCCCAACTGTAGGGGAAAGGCTCTCAGTTTTTCCTCATTGATGATGATAATAGCTGTGGGTCTTTCATATACGGCCTTTATGATGTTGGGGTATGTTCCCTCTATCCCTACTCTGTTGAAGGTTTTATCAAGAAAGGATGCCATGGGGTGGGCCACCTGGGTGGCTCAGTGGTTGAGCACCTGCCTTCGGCTCAGGTCGTGATCCTGGGGTCCTGGGATGAGTCTGCAATAGGGTCTCCTCAAGGAGCCTACTTCTCCTTCTACTTATGTCTCTGCCTCTCTCTGTGTCTCTCGTGAATAAGTAAATTAAATCTTTAAAAAAAAAAAAAGGATGCTGTATTTGGTCAAATATGTTTTCTGCATCTGTTGAGGATCATACAGTTCTTATCTTTTCTTTTATTAATGTGATGTACCATGCTGATTGATTTGTGAGTATTGAACCACCCCTGTAGCCCAGGAATAAATCCCACTTGATTGTGGTGAATAATTCTTTTAATCACTTGCATTTTATTGAGAATTTTTGCATCCATGTTCGTCAGGGATATTGGCCTGTAATTCTTTTTGTGTGTGTGTGAGATTCCCCACTCTTTTTTTTTTTTTAAGATTTTATTTATTTATTCATGAGACACACACACACACACACACACACACACACAGAGGCAGAGACAGGCAGAGGGAGAAGCAGGCTCTATGCAGGGAACCTGATGTAGGACTCGATACCGGGTCTCCAGGATCACACCTTGGGCCAAAGGCAGCGCTAAACCGCTGAACCACCTGGGCTGCCCAAGATTCCCCACTCTTAAGGCAGGTTTCTCTCTGCCCAGGCTCTAACCTGGATGGAAGTCACTCACTGATCTGGGCAAGTCTCTGAAGCTCCTCTGAGCCACCATCACCTTCCTGCCGCTGAGTCAGGTTTTTGGAGATCACTTGCAAGAGCACAAAAATTTCCTTCTAGCTTTCAACATCATTGTGAAACTCAAGAGGACACTTAAATAAGACGGTGGTGAAAATCGTGGTAGAAATCATTGGATTCCAGGCCTGGCGGGGGAGGGAGCAGGAGCACGTGGTGCAAAGCTGTGACTTGTTCTCACTACCAGGCTTCGGCCCCCAGAACGGGCATTTTAAAAGTGCTTGTTCTCGTGGTTCAGAACTGCTCACACTTGTAATTTTGCACGCCTGTGATTTCTTGCCCATCTCTCTCTTCATGGGCACCCCAAGGCCCAAGATGGCCTCCACCCTCCCTGCCCAGCCTGGGGTCAGCACATTGTAGGTGCACAGTCAGCAGCTGATGGAAGAGATGTTCGTGCTTGCTGAGACATGTGCTATCGGATTGGGAAGGTTTCCTGAATGAATTTCCACATCTCCTGGATGAAGAGGGCGCCTCCTTTTCCAGGAATTGGAACATCCAAGAGCCATGTTGCCAGAATCCACTTTTTCTTTAGCGCCTAAAATTTAAGTGCTAGGAACTTAAAACTCCCTTGGTAGAGATGACTTCTGGTTTTCTTGTATTCCTCCCAGCTCCCTGGACCCGCAGCCCTGGCTCTGCAGTGAGGGGTGTTGGGCCGGGGACTCAGGAGAGACTCTGTAGGAAGTGAAGTGACGGCAAAAATCAGGGCTCTACTGAGCCTCGGGCCTTTGAAACATATTGTGTTAATGCAGCAGAAGCTCTCCTGGTGGTTGAGCCAAAGACCTTTCAGTAGAAGAGAATGTACATTTTAATCTAAGTACGTTTACTCTGACCTTGGGTTGCAACTTGGCAGGAAAGTCTGACTTGGTTCAAGACTGCTGCCTTGCCTGCTTTATTTTTATTTTTATTTTTATTTTTATTTTTTTGCCTGCTTTATACTTCGGGGAACACAGTCGGATTTCATCCACTGACTGATTATTCACCCTTGCCTAAAGTTCTGACCTCGTGTCTGACTGGGGAGATTGTCCCTGAAGTCCAAGCCTCCCCTCTCTGACTGGGAAGATTGTCCTCTCTGTGAGGACCCTGGACTGAGGAAGAAGAGGGAGGACACTGTCCTGGCCACTATAACTGCCAGATCAGCCCTGGCCCCTGGGAGTAGCCTCCATAGGCAGACACCTTCACCCGCAACACTGCCCAGATTCAGAAAATGGGGTTCTGCGTGGAAGTTGGGGGCAGGGGCTACTGAGCAGTAGAAGGTACATCTGGTCTTGCTTTTTTAAATTTTTAAAAATTTTTTTAATTAATTAATTTATTTATTTTTTATGGTCTTGTTTTTCTGAGCCATCTTTTCCTTTGGTTCATTTTCTGAGCTAGAGGCTAGGCTGGATCCAAGGTGCAGCACCTCCTGGTCTCCCTCCCTCCCTAGAGCTCTGTGAGTGCTTGACCTTGCTGGGGTTTGGCGTGTGCCCCGTCCCTGGGAAGCATGCAGGCTCTTCCACCGAGCTGCCCTGACCTCGTGCTCTGCAACAGCAGTGCCAGGCTTGAGGCCACTGAGCGCCCCCGAGCCTGTTCCCGCCTCTCACACCACCATTGGCAGGGCCAGCCCGCCCCAGATGCTGTTCTGTACTCACGGGCACCACGAGTGCTGCTCCTGCTTCTTTCCCACGCAGCTGTCTTTACTGTGGGGGGCCTGCTGCTGTTTCTAGTACTTAGGAGTCCACCTCGTCCAGCCGGCCCGGGAGCCCCTCGGCTCCTGCTGGCCCCTGTGCTGATGTGAGGATGGTCACCACAGATAGTGAGTGCCATTGGCCCCGCCCCAGGCCCACTGAGTGGTCAGGAGCTCCAGCGCGGAGCCAGGATTCCTACTTCACGGGCCTCCAGCTGATTCTTGGGCACAGGACAGCCGTTGCCAATGCTCTGACCTGACAGATGTGCTCTGCCGGAACTCACCTCTGGGATGAAACTGACATATTACAGGTGCATTTTCCACCCTAGAAAGCCATAATTAAAGCAGTCTGGTCTGGCTTGCTCTAGGCAGAGCATCACGGGTTCATCTGTTTGGTGGCAGAAAGCTAAGGTGAGAGCAGGCTCCCACCATCTCCGGCTGGACACCTAGCAGCCGAGGAAGGAGGCAGCATGTGCTCTGTATCCTGCTGAGCGTGTGTGGCAAGGCCGCAGAGGGGCTTTCTCCTCTCGGGCAGAGGCCCTGCCCACCCATACGCCGTCTTCATCCACAACCACTTGCCTGAAACCCGTTTCTGGGACCTCCCGGGCTGGGGAAGGGGACACAGTGACTCTCCCAGGAACACCACCCCTGTGTGTCCCCACCCCACACAGAAGAGGAACTGTCCATCAGTGGTCCACATCCAAAGAAGCTAGTGACTAAATATTCTAGAAGCTGCTGTGATGGTCAGCTGAGGCGTCAGTTTGGCCAGGCTGCAGTACCCAGTAACTCAGCCAAACACCCATCCGGGAGCTGCTGTGAAGGCCTTGTGCAGATGTGGGTGGCATATGTCACTGGTTGACTTTTAAGATTATTCTCGTTAATGTGGGTGGGCCTCGTCCAATCAGTAGAAAGGCCTTAAGAACAAAGCCGGGGGTTTCCCGAGGAGGAAAGAATCCACCTGTGGACTGCAGCGTCAGCTCCGGCCTGAGAGCGCCCAGCCTGCCAGGCTGCCCTAGCCAGCCCCACAGTCATGTGAGCCAGTTCCTTGAAATAAACCTCTTCATCTGTATCCCCTCCTGGTTCCACTTCCCGGGTAGGATGCTGACTGGTCCACTCTCTTGGGGGCGCCCGGGATGGGGGAGCGTTGTTCTCTTGCTCCCTTTTCGTGTGGCTGTAAAGTTCTAACCTTTTCTCTTCCTGGGAAGTGATGACTTTCTTTTTTTTTCCTCTCCTGGTCAGTGAGTGGCGGGCCAGGCCTGTGGGGAGCTGTTGCCTGTCCCCGCTTTCTCCACCGTCCTCTTTCCTCCCCACGTTCCCTTCCCATCCACAGGTCCGAAGGAGAGGCAGAGCAGGCCTGCCCCCTGAGTCATCGTCAGGGCCAGCTGTGAGTGTTTCTTTGGCAGTGTCTTAGCTGGTTGTTGTGAGTAATAGTGAAGGAAGCAATCAGCAAGTATACTGCCCTAGAAGTGCTGCACGTTGTTGGGCCCAAGAGGGAAGAAATAAGCGAGAGGCGCTCGGAGCCAGCGTGAGACGCCAAAACCAGGATGTTGGAAGCTCTGCTCCGCCATGTTGGTTGGTAAGCCAGCTCTGGGGCCTGGAGCGGCCTGTTCATGGATGCTGAGGGGGGAAAAGCACCCCGGCTGGCTTAGGGGAGGTTTTTGGCTGGGAGAAGTTTGCACGCAGGAATAATAAAATCCAGCATTTACAGAGCACTTGGTATGTATGAAGCCCTGCTCTAAGCACTGGAAATGTAGTCTCAGGAGCAAGGGTCTGTTGTTACTTCTGTTTTACAGAGAAGAAAACAAAGTGCCACGGTAACAGGGGATGTGACTGATAGAAATGGGGGATGGGATTTGAACCCGAGCAGTCTGGCTTGAGAATCCTTACTCTTAACCGGTGGCTGGTATCCTTGGAGATGGGCCTTGGGTGGCATCCCTGCCCTGTGGGCCGGCCTGCCGTGCAGAGTGGCTTGAACATAAACACACACCATTCCTCTTCCCCCACGAGGCAGATTGCGAAGGCAATCATTAGTTTTGGTGGGTGTGCCTGGGTGGGCATGAGGAAATGTGTCTGCCTTGAGGAGGATTTTTCCTTTTCAGTCAAGGCCAGGCCCAAGATGTTGACAGGAATGAGAAGTTGCTGGTGTTTCTGCCTCAGCGGCCGATGAGGAAGGTTCCTCCATGGGAGCTCAGCTAAAAGAGTCTGCTTCTCTGGGTTCACCCAGCTCTACCTGCAGATGCCAACTTTGGGTTTGCCTTGGCAACAGGAAGGGGATCCAAGCTACCAGTAGTTGGGCAGCAAGGGCACAGGGGTCGCTTCTTGGGCCACGAGGTACATCCATGGCCTCCAGTGAGCCCGGATAACCCATCTTCAGGCCCTGTGCTTTGAGAGAGCCCACTGAACCAGCCTTTGGTCCTCGTCTGTCTTGCACTGGTGCCTTTGTGCTCTTTTGACGGAACCATGAGTGCTCTAGTCTCTGTCTGACTGATTTCTTCCACTCTCCAATCTAGTGCTATATAGAAATTCACACAAGTCTGAGAGGTGAAGCCAGGTGTCCGCTTTACTCCTCTGACCCCATTGACTAAGAGAAGCTTCTAGAGTCCATGAGGTGATGGGCCTTCTGTACCTTTGATGCAGGCCAAGATAACACCTGCTGTGACCCCCACCCCTACCGGCCTTCACACACCCCCATTGTTCCTCCTCCAGCCACTGCCTGCGGCACCTTCCCTGCTCATGCCCACCTGCTTGGACCCCATCTTTTGGTTCTGTCTTGTCGACCTCTGTGCTTCCTAGCGCCGAGGGACAAATGGGCCTGCTTCCATTTAGACCACTTTATGTAAGACGGAAGACCCATTAGAAAGGTATTCTGAGTCTAAGCTTGGCCCTGACGCATTTCTGGTCCAAGCCAGTCCTCCTTGTCTTCATGCTGGAGAGCAGAGTGGGCAGCCAGGCTCTCTTGAGCAAATCGGATTCCTGTGGGAATTGTTCTGTTTCTCCTCAGAGCTCAGAGAGCTTGCCTCAGAGAGGGCCCCTTTGTAACGCACATTGGACTGGCCACACCCGTGCCCACTTGGCCACAAATTCCCCTGCGCTCCCCAGACCCGTGGAGCCGGGCGTGGGCTGAAGTGGGGCCGATGGAATGCCCGGAATGCCGGCTGCAGTGACAGACCAACACTCAGATCCCTCACGGGAGTTTTGACCAAGGCAGCATTTGGGATGGCTTCTGAGCAGAAGTCTTTTTATTTTTCCCAGTTTTAGGCAGAAATGAAGAATGCTTGCCTTCTCCCAACCACCAATTGATTCAGGATCTTGAGCTTTGCAATTTTAATTTTAAGAACCACACTCTTGGGTTGTGATCTAACTGGCCTATTGAGTTCAGGTAAAATTATTTGCAAGTAACCTCTTTTGGTATCTAGCTGTGCTTTTTGTTTTGCCAAAACAGAAACCAGAAAAATGGTGCTTCTCAGATACAGTTCACCTGCAGAACTTCCTGAATGATAAGTAATGAAACAAATAAGCAGGCTTTGCGTCCATTCCAGTCTTTGTAGGAAACCAATGTCTTTTTGGCAATTTACTTCTGCAGTCTTTAGAACAGATATATAGGATATACTCTGGCATTTTTGTATCTGACAGTAGATTGGGACAAAGAGGGGCCACTTCTCCGTCTGTCTCTCATGCACGCACACATGCACACATACTGGATCTGAGGGCGCCCACATGATAAGTCAGGGATGGTGACAGCCCTGTGCCCTGGACACTTGGCTTTGCCAAGACTCCCTTTGCTGTTCCCCAGTAGCAGGGTTGGCTTCATGGACTTGTCACCTCTGTGCTCCGCTGGGCCTGTCTTTGGACTTGAAATTTGTAATTTTTGGACAAAGGTCCCACATTTTCATTTTGCCCATGAATTATGTCGCTGTTTCTATCAGCCTGCCACAGGCCATCAGGCTGCAGGTCCAGAGGACTCTTGTGCCACATCAAACTCATAACCTGAGATGGGATCCGGCCTTGGGGCCCACTTCCCCGGAGTTCCTGGCACAGAGCAGGCGCTCCAGCAAAAGACATAACTGACTCATCCAGAGGGTCAGGGTGAGTGGAGCTGAGTGGGACCAGAATCTTCCCTCCAGCCGCCCCCGGAGGATACACACAAATAGGGAACTCAGGTCCTATGCATGGGGTTGCCTCAGGTGGTAATCAGAAACTGATTCATCAGAATTTGGAGAGGAATTTTGGTTTGGTGAATTGTATCTATTTGGGGATTATTCTGTTAATTTGCTGGGGCTGTCCTAGCAAAGAACCACAGAGTAGGTTAGCTTAACCAACAAAAATTTGTTTTCTCTCAGTTCTGGAGGCTGGAAGTCCAAGGTCAAGGTGTCAGCAGGGTTGGGTCCTCCTGAGGCCAGCCTCCTGGCCTTGTAGGCTGCGTCCTCCCCTCCGCCTTCACAGGGTCTCCCCTTTGTATCCACTGTGTTCAAATTTCCCCTTTGGAAAGGGGCCAGTCATGTTGAATTAGGACCACCCTAATGAGCTCATTCTAACTTAATCACCTCTTTAAAGACTCTGTCTCCAAATAAAGTCAAATCCTGAGGTTCCAGGGCTTAGAATTTCAACAAATGAATGGCGGGGTTGGGGGCGGGGGTGCTGGGTGGTGGTTGGACACAGTTCAACCTGTCTCTAAGATTATTCCAGGCACTTCAGAATCTTGTTTTAATAGCTCAACAATATCTTCCCAGTCTGAGAAGGCGAGAATTGTCGACTCCAGGGTCTGTTCTCCAATGCAGGAAGAAGCGACATGAGACTCAGTGGCCAGCAGAATGTGGCTGTGGGTGGTTGCTCAAGGGTGTGAGGCGAGGGTTACTTAATACTGGCTTCCAGATAGACACAGGAAGAGTGACGGTACAGAGGATGGGAGCCAGCTGTTCCCAAGTCCTGTGGGGCCTGAGCGAGAGGAAATGAGTGTGAGCAGGATTCTGGTCAGAGCCGGGAAAAGACCTTCAGGCCTGAGGGTGGGGTCAAAGGTGGGGGTCGGAGGCTGAGGTCGGAGAACAGGAAGTGTGGTCTGGAGACCCACACTTGGTCACTTGGGGTGTCCTAGGAGGCAGGGCCGGGCTTATAACTGCTTCAAATGGCCTATGAGCTTCAGGGGCCCTAAGTCTGATGCCTCCATCTGGGGCTAGGCCTGGGCATCTGTACACGTAGGAAGCTCCCCACGTGAGGTGATAATTATTGAAGCTGGTTCATGGCTTTCTGGAGCTTCTTTTACTTTTGTACTTGTTTGAAATTTTCTGTAATTAAATTTTTTTTTTTTAAAGGGAGGGGGTGTCTGGTGGCTTAGTTGGTAGAGCATGTGACTGATTTTGATTTTGACTTGATTACAAGCTTGTGAGTTCGAGTCCCCCGTTGGGTGTAGAGATTACTTAAAATCTTAAAAAGAGAGAGAAGGAGGGGGGGAAACTCCCAGGAGCTTCTGCTGCCAGCCCCGGTTAGGACGAAGATGGGAAGGAGGAAGCTTTGAACCTGCTTCTGGGCTCCCCTTGACCTGGGGGGGAGCGGCGCCCCCTGGTGGCGAGAGGCGGCACGACACACACACACAGCCGGGTCAGGACCTGCAGTCCGCGTCCAGGACGGGGTGTGTCCCAGGAGGACCCCAGAGGAGGAAGCCAGGCAAGCCCTCACAGCAGGTTCCTAGCCTTTGTTATATACCACGGACCCCTGTGCCCACCTAGTGATGCCTGTGGACCCAAAAGATAAAGGCGAAAAATAAAATACTTGGGATTACAAAGCAGAACAATCATAATGCAATGTAATTATCCAACTAGTTGATAAAGCCACATTTGTTGTAGCGTAGATATGTGCCCCTTATCAGCATATTAAATAAGATCCAGCAGAAGCTGTGCTAATGATGACTATAATTTAAAAAGAGTGATGAGCATTAATGGCCTTTAGAGAAATCTACATCCGTGGTATGAAAATGTCCGCAGTTTGTGTTGTGGACAGAATCACAGGTGCTGTGAAAAACTCCTAGGACTTGTTACCTGTATTTGTCAGGGAATGCTACATTCCTGTGGGAAGTTGGTGAGAGCAGAAGTACCCAGTCATCCTCTAGGTTACTGACCTAGTAAGGGTAAGGACCCTGCTTTAGGAGGCAGGCAGGGCCCCGCTGCGCCTACCTCAACGTGGCCCAAGTGACCGTCATGTGGCTGCTGCATATTCTTATCACTCATCCTGCAAACACTGACGGAGGACCCACTGTGTGCAGACACCCTGCACGACGCAGACCGGGTCTCTGCCCTTAGCAAGTGTGCAATCTATGGAGAGACAGGTGATAAATACACATAGGTGCCCTCTTCCTATTGACTATCTTACATGTAATATAACAATGTTTCCTGAAAATTGTTATGTAATTCTTCGTAGCAAACATTTTCTCTTAATCCCGTTTGCCTTAAAGCCACGTTTTCAAACTAGTGAAGCCCAGGGTCCCTTTTTATTTTTTATTTATTTTTTAAAAGATTTTATTTATTTGAGAGGGAGAGCAAGCACAAGCAGGGGGGGCAGCAGGCAGAAGGAGAGGGAGAAGCAGACCCCCCATGGAGAAGGGAGCCCTATGTGGGGCTCAATCCCAGGACCCCGGGATCATGACCTGAACCAAAGGCAAGCGCTTAACTGACTGAGCCACCCAGGTGCTCCATTCCCTTTTTATACAGCAAAAGAAATCTGTCCTCTGGAAGATTCCGAGGGGCTTCTGGGAAGGAGGGGTGCTCATGTGTTTTATCTCCTTCCCGAACTCATCAAGAGTCCCTTCAGAGTCACGGCTTGTTCACAGAAGCACTGTTCACAATGGTGAAAAGGTGGAAACAACTGAGGTGTCTATCACCAGATGAATAGAGAAGCAAAACAGTCATACAGTGGACTATTATTTGGCCATAAAAGGAAATGCACGGGCTACAACTTGGGTTGACCTTGAAGACATCATAGCAAGTGAAAGAAGCCGTACACAGAAGGGCTACCTGTCATCTGATTTGGTTGGTATGAAACATCCAGAAAAGGCAAACCCATGGAAACAAAAAGTAGGTTAGTGGTTGCTAGAGCTGGGGAGAAAAGGCAGTGGGGTTACAGCTTAAGGAGTACAGAGTTTCTGTTTGGGGTGATAATAAAGTTTTAGAAATAGTGGCAATGCTTACATAATCTTGTGAATGTCATTGATGCCACTGGTTTGTGTACTTAAAAATAGTTAAAATGGCAGTGTTTTATGTGATATGTATTTCACCACAATTAAAAAAAAAATCACTGCTTAAAGATATCTTTCTGGTTACACCACGTGACCCACCCCCTCCCCCATACTTTCCCAGTCACACAGTGGCCCTGGCTCCCTCTTCAGTCATCCTCCATACTTGGTCCCTGGGAGCTCTCAGGTCTTGTGACCTAAGTGCTACCTTTATGCTGACTGCTTCCCATTTTTGTCTCTAGATAGGTCCTCCCCCGGAACTCTGACTGCTCCACCACTAGGGCTGTCCAGAGGTAACATAATGTGTTCAGAACCGAGCTCCTGCTCTTGCCTCCCCAGAAACCTGTTCCCTCCAGTGAAGAGCAACTCTGTCCTTTAATCTTAGAAGTTTAGACTGTTTCTTGACTCCTCATTGGCTCACATTCACATCTGAGCCTCCAGTAAATCCTCTCATCTCTGCGTCCAGAACGTATCCATGACCTCAACTTCCACCATCCCTTGCCTGGATGATGCAGGGGCCTCTAAGCCAGGCTTTATTTTTTACAAGTAGCTTGAGGCACACCTCTGCTCAGCCCTCCAGTGGCTCCCATGTCGCCCAGTGTGTAGAAGCTAAAGCTCTCACATTGACCAGAGGCTTTGCATGCTCCCCTTGCCCCTCTCTGCCACCACTCCAGCCACAGTGGCACCTGCTGTTCCCTGAACAAAGAAGCGGGCTCCTCCTCAGGGCCTTTGTGTGTGCTCTTTCCTCTCTGCCCAGGACATTCTTTCCCTGAGTGACCCAGTTCTCACTCACTCAACATCAGGATCTTGTCAGACACCATCCCACTGGAGTCACCTTCTCTGGACACCTGTATGAAGCACCCCCTTCACCCACCCCAAGCACCCCCTGGCCCTATTACCCAGCTTTACTCTTCTCCCCTACACTGACCACCATCAGACACATTGTGTGTTTGTTGATTGTTTACCATCTCTCTTGACCAGAAGGTGAGAGATTTGGTGGTATTCTGTGTCATAACTTCAGATAATTAGCAGCAGCTAATTAATAGATAAGTATGGAATGAATAACTTAGTAGAACCCTTTGATTCACTGAAATTCTACAATATTCTTCAAACACTGCTTCCTTATAAGCACTAATAAATTACTTGGCGTATGTATAATGTCTCCACTTTACAAAACAAAACCCTGGGCTAACCCTCAGACCCATCTTCCCTGTATTGGCTGTTTTTTTGTTTTTGTTTTTAAAGATTTTATGTTTAAGCAATCTGTACACCCCACACAGGGCTCAAACTCAAAGCCTGGAGATCAAGAGTCTCAAACTTTGCCCACTGAGCCAGTCAGGTACCCTGTATTGGGGGTTCATATTGGTTAAGGCAGAGACCAGGGTGCTGTAATAAGGAGCCCCCCGCCCCATATCCAGTGGCTCCAAGGAAATAGATGTTTCTTCCTCCCGCGCACGCCGGTAAAGGGGAGCGTGCCCAGTTAGCGGGCACCCTAACACCCACCTGGGTTCAGAGATCTGGGTTCTTTCCATCTTCCTTCTGCAGTATCCTGCAGATCGTGCTCCTGGTCTGCATGTCCACACTGTGTGGCTGCCTCAGGACCTCAGCATTCCGATGAAAGGAAGGGGCAAGAGTGGAAGGCCATGTGCTGTGTTTGAGGGCCCACACCTAGAAGTAGCCCAGTGTCGCCATCCACCTTTCAGGTGAGGCCAAGTCATATGAGCACACGTAGCTGCCAGGGGCTCTGGGGAAAAGCAGGCTCTGGCTGGGTGGCCATGTGCCCAGCTACTACCACATTGCCAAAGAAATAGCTGCTGTTGGCTCCATTTTAGAGATGAAGAAGCTGAGTCTAAGAAACAAATCACTTGTTCAAGTTGGTGCCCCTAGCTAATCTTGGCAAAGTTAAGTGGCCCCTTTTAGGTCATGCAGTGTATCATCTGTTTGCTACCCCTGTGTCACCAGTGACACAAACTTGGTGGCTCCTAAATCAACACCAGGTTATTATCTCACAGTGTCTGTAGGTCAGAAGTCGATTGTGACTCAGCTGGATCTCTTGCTCTGGGTGTTGCACACCCTGTGCTGGCCGGCTGTGTCCTCAGCCTCCGCGTGCAGGTGGCTGTGGTTTTCAGGCCACCCTCATTTCCCAGCAGCCTTCCCACATTCATGGGCCCACTGGCGACATTGCAGAGGGCAGCGGTGGGATCCTCACGTCAGAGCCCCCTCCTAGGGATCGCCCTCACTCTTGACATTTCCCTGATTTCCTCTTTTGCTACTAGCCAAAAAAACCTGCTTCTTTTGAAGGGTTTCCTCTCTGCCCAGGACTGGGCCAGGCCAACCTGAATAAATCCTAGCCTCTGGAGGCCCATTGACACAGGACCTGACCTGTCAGCACGGGCCACAGACTGGGTGGCTTAAATGGATAGACCTTGCTTTCTTGTGGTTCTGGAGGCTGGAAGTCCCAGACCCAGGTGCTGGCAGGTTTGGTTCCTGGAGAGAGCCCATTTCCTGCCTTACACATAGATGGATGGCTTTTGCCGTATCCTTCCATGGCCAAGAGAGAAGCAGTAAGCCATCTGGGGTCTCTTCTAAGGCCACTAATCCCATCATGGGGCCCCACCCTTGTGACTTCATCTAAACCGAATCACTTCCCAAAGACCCCTGGCTCCTAATACCATCATACTGAGGGTTAGGACTTCACATGGGCTTGAGGGGCGGAGAGGACAAACATCCGGTGCATAACAGGCTTCAATTACGTCTTCAAAATTAGCCTCCCAGCAGCATTTAGTGTTTGGTTAATACCAGAGGACAGGAATCTTGGGGGGATGGGGTTGGTTTTTAGAATCCTGCCTACAGCTGGGGTTAGGACAGGAACAAGATTAGAACTTGGGTTGTCACTGTACCACAGGACCCCTCTCCTGGGGCCAGCAGTGTACCTCAAGGCAGTGCTACCTGCAAAATGAGTCCCCAAGCAGAGGTACAGAGAAAGATAGCCTTTCCTTCCAGTGGCTTAGCCTTTTAACAGATCTGGGTGTCTAAGAACTGCAGTCTGGGGGCTCCTCAAAACCAAGGCCTGGGTGCACAGGTGAGAGGGCTGGGTGCACAGCACACCAGGGTGGGAGGTGGGAGGGCTGGGTGCACGGCACACCAGGGACAGCAGCTTTCAGAGTTTGGGAGGTGCGGAGTGGGGAGGCTCAAGGTGTCGGGAGAGAGTTTAAATACATCCCACTGAGACCTGAGGGCCTCTGTGGGAACATAGCCCCACAAGATGGTGCCCCTTAAAGAGGGAAGAGGCCCCCCGACTCCAGAAACGCGGCTGGTCAGGCTGGTCCTGGCCTTTCAGCTGTGTGGCCCAACGGCCTCATGAGCATGCCTCAAGGGGTTGCATAACCTCCTTGGGGGGGGGGGGTGGAGGTGGGGGAATACAGAGAGGGGGCCCCTATGGGCCGAGTTCCTCTTCCACAGCATTGCTCATTGTGGCACCGGGGAAGGTAGGGGCAAGATGGGCCATATTCTCCTCCAAAGGGGGAAATGAGAAAGGTGACCAGCCCGCATTTCTATCAACAACGTAAGGAAAAGTCCCCCTTCTGTTCTAGTTTTTAAAATCATGTACATGAAGGGGCTCCTGGGTGGCTCAGTTGGTTAAGCATCCAACTCTGGGTTTTGGCTCAGGTCATGATCTCAGGGTCCTAGGATCAAGTGCACGTGTGGGGCTCTGACTTCAGTGGGGGGTTGGCTTGAAAACTATCTCTCTCTCTCCCCCCCCCCCGCACCTCTTCCTCTCTCTCTATTTCTCTAAAAATAAATAATAAATCTTTAAAATCACATACATGGCTAGTTACTTAGGTTGGTGTTACACTCTGAAAATTGTTTAGGGCTCCTCTGACTTCGAGACAAGTTGTCACCCCTTTTGCTGTTGTCCGAGGAGGAGGATCTTGTGCCAGTGACTGAGGGGGGAGAAGGGAAGAAAAGTCAACCAAAGCCGATCTGCCTCTGGAGCCACTGGCCATGATTATGGGGCTACTCCACATCTGGGCCCCTCATTCTGCAGTCAGGCAATTGCAGTGCAGGGACGGCAGTCATGATGTGCCAGGGCCTTGGACATGGAGCAACAGACAACTGCCAGCTCGCTTGGCGCAAATTCTAGAGAGATGACTTGGGGTCAAAGGAAGACTCCATCTGCGTATCTTACCAATTCCCCAAGGGGGACGGAGGGAGGGAGGGCTGGGAGCCCAGAAGTGGAAAATGTGGCTCATAGGGATTGCATTCCCTGTGGGATGGGAACCGTTGGGGACAGCCTGGAGCCTGAGGTTTTTCTGGGTCCGCTGTTCTCTGGGTCAGTCTTCCTTGTGGGGCCAGCAGCCCCTGGGATAGGAGAAGCAGAGCCCAGGAGCTCTATGGAGAGGTGGGGAGCCTGGAGTCAGTGGCTCCCTTTGGTGGAGACCATACTAAGTAGCTTAAAATCACCCAGCAACCTGGCAGTCATGAGTCTCACTTCCTAGACCCTCGGGGCAACATTGGGGAGCTCAGGCTGTGGAAAATTAGCTACAAGCTTCATTTGAAGTGATTTGAAGGTATATCATTGCATGTCTCTTCCTCGCACCAACCGCCGCCCCCCCCCCCCCCCCCCGCCCCTGCCATACCTACAGTGAGAAGTCTGGTTCTTTGAATATTCTTTCCCAGTGCAAGGAAAACCAAGTGATCTCCTGACCAGACTTGCCTGTAAAATAGCCAACCACTCACCTGGGAAGGTGGGCAAAGGGCTTTCATTTCAATAAAGCAAGAAACATATAGTCAGGCCTGGTCTGTGACACAGCCTCTTGCCAGACCTCTCCTGTCCCTCATCCTCCCTCAAACATGCAAAGGATTAAATGACTCTGATCTTGATGGGAGAGGGGGCAGTCTATTCCAGGCTCTTGCCCAGCCACGTGCCAAAGCCCAGGGCTGATTGCACAATCCAAGCCTAAAACTATTCATATCCGTAAAAAGCTGAGAAGCTTCATTGACAGCACTCTCTGCTGCTGCGGTCTGTTCATTATCTGGGGTCCTCTCAGGAGGAGGTCAGGGGCTTCTGAAGTGACTCAGAAGGAAAGCAGCTGCTCTTCTGCTCTGCAGAGCAAAGTCCATGAATATGCTTGCTCAAGCTCTGAGAATTGTTTTTAGTAAATTCTTTTCTGATTAAAGAAGAATATATGCTCATTCCAGCATTGCTAGTAATAGCCCAAACCTGGAAACAACCCGTGTCCAAAAGCAGTAGAATGGATACATATATTAGCCATACAACAGAATACAATATGGTGATCAAAATGAATGAACTGCTGCAGCTTTGTGTGAGAACGTGGGTAAATCTCACAAAAATGATGTTGAGCAAAAAGCAGAAGACACAAAAGGAAAGTAGAGTGTGATTCCGTTGATGTGAAGTTCAAGACAGGCGAACTATACCATTTTGTTTAGGGATGCATGCATGAATGGTTTTGTAAAAAGAAAGGAAGTGACTGAAGCAGAAGAAAGGTTTGGGGAGGTTTCTGGTGTGCTGGAAATATTATATTTTTTGCTCTGGGTGAGTATTTGTTGTATAATATTAGATTGTACCTTGTATTTTAGGTAATTTTCAGTATGTATATTTCAGAATACAGTGTTTTTAAAAGTTAGATCCAAAAGGTCTATGCCTATGATAATCTTTGCCTTTTGTGAATCACATGCAAAAGCAAATCTAATGTACACTAAAACCCACAAAACATCATTGAAGGAAATTAGCGATGACCTAAATAAATGGAAAGCCATCCCATGTACATGGATAAGAGGATTTAATATCATTAAGATAGCATTATCCCCCCAATTTATATACAGATTCGAAGAAATCACTATTAAAATCCCAGCTTGCTTGCTTGTCTGTCTTTCTTTCTTTCTTTCTTTCTTTCTTTCTCTCTCTCTCTCTCTCTTTCTTTTCTTTCTTTCTTTCTTTCTTTCTTTCTTTCTTTCTTTCTTTCTTTCTTTCTTTCTTTTTCTTTCTTTCAAGAAATGGAAATGCCAATTTGGCATATGCAAGCAACCCCAAACAGCCAGAATAATATTGAAAAAGAAAAGTAATGTTGGAGGACTCATACTTCCCCATTTTAAAACTTACTACAAAGCTACACTAATGAAACACTGTTGTACTGGAAAGGAAGGAAATATAGGTGTAAATCTTCATGAGCTGGGACTAGGCAGTGGGTACTTGGATATGATACCAAAAGCACAGCAACCAAAGGGTAAAAAATAAGTACATTGGACATTGTCAAAATAAAAACTTTTATGCTTCAAATTATCAAGAAAATGAAAACACACAGAAGGGAAGATTTTATAAGTCATATATCTGATGTGAGTCCAGTATCCAGAAATATAAAGAACTCCTACTCCTTAATACCAAAAGGACAGAAGAATAGGCAAGGGAATGGAAGACATACACTTCTCCAGGAAGAATATGCAAAGGATGAGCCAGCACATGGAAAGATGTTTCATATCATTATTAACTAGAAAAATGCAAATCAAAGCCACAACGAGACACCACTTCACACCACTAGGATGGCTAGAATAAAAAATAATAATAAAAAGTGTTCAGAAAATGGAGAGAAATTGGAACCCTCCTGCATTGCTGTAGGAATATAAAAAGTTGCAACCAGTTTGAAAAAGTCTGGCAGTTCCTCAAAAAGTTAAACACAGAGTAACCATATGACCAGCAGTTCTATTCCTAGATGCATAGCCAAAAGAATTGAAAAATGGGTCCACAAATGTTTAAACAGCATTATTCATAATAGCCAAAAAGTGTGTTATCAGCATATAAAAACGGAAAATGTGGTGTACCCATTCATTGGAATATTACTTGGTCATAAAAATAAATGAAATATTATACAAGCCACAATGTGGATGAACCTTGAAAACATTCCAAGCGAACGAGGCCAGTCACTAAAGAGGACCTACTATCGGATTGCATGTATGCAGGTACCGGGACTGGCAAATTCACAGACATAGAGGGTGGGTTAGGGATCTCCTGGGGCTGAGAGAGGCAGTAAACGGGGAGTGAGTGGCAACAGTTTCTTTTCCAGGTGATGAAATCATTGTGGAGTTAGATAAAGACGGTTGCGCAGACTTGGGAATATACTACAAACTATGGAATATGGAATCGTACACAGAAAAGGGTTATTTTATGGTATGTGAATGGTATCTCAATTAAAACACATGAAATTTTCAAAAATCTAAAAACCAGTAAATCGGGAATTAATTTTTATTTATTTATTTATTTTTTAAACAGTAAGCTTGACTTTACAAAATAGCATGTTCATTGCAAGAAAGAACAAACACACTTCCTTCCCAAAGCAACCGTCCCTGCCCTGCGAACAGCGCGGGTACCGCTGGATGAGGAGTGACGATCACATTTGTTACTAGTGGAAAGAACGCCCCCGTCCCCCACCCCCACACGCCACACGCCACACACCAGCTGGCTGAAAGGAGGGTAACACTAGTCCTAAAAACGCCAGTCGTTCCCTCTGCAGGACGGGACGTCCTAGCCATGTGGCTAGAGCAGGGGCGGCCCCGGCGCGGCGGGCAGGGAAGGGAACGTGGGAGCCCCGGGGTGGAGCCTGGAGGGCGCAGGGGGCGTGGCTCAGGGTGGAGCTCGGGGTCCCGGCGCCTCGCCGCGGGCCGCGGGGCGGACGGTGGAGGGCGCCGGGGCGGGGTGCGGAGGGCGCTGGGGGCGGGGGCGGGGGCGGGGCAGGGGCGGGGCCTGGGCCGGGCGCGGAGGGGGGGCGGGGCCGGGCTGGGACGCGGACCGCGGGCGCGGCGGTGCCCAGACGGCGGTGGCGGCGGGAGCCGCACGCGGCCGGGCCTCCGTCCCAGCGGCGCCGCGGCCCCCTGCCCGCCGGGCCATGCCGCCGCCCGCGCCGCCCACGGAGCTGGTGCCGTCGGAGCGCGCCGTGGTGCTGCTGTCGTGCGCGCTCTCCGCGCTGGGCTCGGGGCTGCTGGTGGCCACGCACGCCCTGTGGCCCGACCTGCGCAGCCGGGCACGGCGCCTGCTGCTCTTCCTGTCGCTGGCGGACCTGCTCTCGGCCGCCTCCTACTTCTACGGGGTGCTGCAGGACTTCGCGGGCCCCTCGTGGGACTGCGTGCTGCAGGGCGCGCTCTCCACCTTCGCCAACACCAGCTCCTTCTTCTGGACCGTGGCCATCGCCCTCTACCTGTACCTCAGCATCGTCCGCGCGGCGCGCGAGCCTCGGACCGGCCGCCTGCTCTGGGCCTTCCACGTCGTCAGGTGTGTGGCAGCAGCGCCGCCCTCCCCGGGACTCCCTCCCGGGCCCTGCCCTCTGCCCCTGTGGGCCTCGCGCCCTTCCGGCGCCCGCGTCTCGGTCGGACCCCTGGGGGGGGCTCACGGGTCAGGTCCGCTCACGTTCCCGGGCGGAGAGGTGGACCTGCCCCGAGCACCGGCTCAGCCGCCCGGCACCTGCCCGAGAGGTGGGGGCCAGAGCTGGGCTCCCCTAACTTGGAAGCACCTGGAGAGATGGCAGGGACACCTGATGCCTTTTGCCTCCTGCTTCCCTGCTTTCTGGCCACTCTGCTGCCCTTGCGGAGAGATTCCTCGTTCTCAGGCCGAGAGATGAATTAGGTGATGCTCCAGGAGGGAGAGGGTGGCTGCTCCCGGTGCCACCCTGTGCCCCAGTTGGTGTGATGCGTTCAGCCACTCCCACGCCAGCTACCCCCTGCCAAATGCAGGGTTTCTGCTGTAAAATTCCCGAAGTACCTTCTTCATTATTTTGTCTTTGCTCATCTCTAGACTCACACGATCTCGAGTTTCTAGGGTTTGGAATCTGAGGGTGAGGTCAGTGGCAGAGGCTGGTCTGGGAGAGGGCCCCCAGCTGCCTGGAGTCTATGAGAGCAGAGTAAACCCAGGCCTTGCCCTGCCCTGGCACT
Source organism: Canis aureus (assembly GCF_053574225.1). Lineage (NCBI taxonomy): Eukaryota > Metazoa > Chordata > Mammalia > Carnivora > Canidae > Canis > Canis aureus. The sequence continues at coordinate 26,530,127 of NC_135613.1, forward strand.
AAAGCGCCTCGTCAGGTAACCTTCACCTATGGAAGGTTGGCCCCTTTCTGGTGTAATTTCAAGATTTGAACATCTGATGGTGTCCTGCACCGCACTCAAGGCAGGAATTTTACAGGGCTTGTTTCTCCTTTTCTCTCTCCCAGATACCAGCACCAAATACTGCCCTAATTATAGGCTCTCTCTGTTAAATACTTGAGTGCTTTCCACGGGACCAAACTGAGGACAGTCAGCACTTTGGTAGAGACAGGTCACCTGGGTGTCACAACGGTGAGATCACAAGCCTGCGAGAGTCATTTGACCTCTAGGTCTCAGAACTGCTGGATGAAGGCCAGCCAGCTGGTCCCTGGGAAACTAAGTGGCCTGCTTCTCAGCTGTTCATGTCAAAAGTTTTGCAAGGAGCCCACAGTACCTCAGATGCTGCAGAGACCCACAGGGGCTGCCTTTTCTCCCTTTGCCCCCTCTCCACCCTGGCCTCTGCGTATTTCAGAGACCCAGTCTTTGGCAGTCTTGCTGGGTGTGGACAGCATGTACACCAGAGTTCACATGTACTTGAGAAGGAGCCTATGACTGGACCTGTCTTTGCCAAGAATCTTTTCTCTTGTTTTCCCTTCTTAAAAAATATATTGAAAAAAATATTGAAAACAATATTTTTTTAAGTGATGAAGAAAACCTGGTGCATCTTATAGAAAAGGTACATTTCATAATGAACCTGAGTTGGGACTTCCTTCTGTTCAGTCCTAGGGGTGTTTTCTGTGATGCCGAGGGAAAGGCCTCCTAAGAAAGCCCATGTGTCCTCTGTGCTGGCCATAAAAAAGAAGGGAGTTGCTCATCTTGTCTGTTGAATGGGATCCATCAGCTTCTCAAAAGAAAATTACTAGGGTTCCCCAGGTGGCCTTGGACTCTGATCTCAGCAGCTCAGGTTTTGTTTTGTTTTGTTTTTTTTTTTTTGATCAGCTCAGGTTTTGATCTCAGAGTCAGGAGTTCAGGCCCTGCACTGGGCTCTACACTGGATGTGGAACCTACTTAATTTTTTTTTTTTTTTTTTTTTTAATTTATGATAGTCACACACAGAGAGAGAGAGAGGCAGAGACACAGGCAGAAGGAGAAGCAGGCTCCATGCACCGGGAGCCCGACGTGGGATTCGATCCCGGGTCTCCAGGATCGCGCCCTGGGCCAAAGGCAGGCGCCAAACCGCTGCGCCACCCAGGGATCCCAATTTTTTTTTTTTTTTTTTTTTTTTTTACCTATATCCAAGCTACAAAGGGAGTTTGACAATTTGTTCTTTGGAGCTCCCTTTCAGAAGTTAGCTCAACTTGCTGGTCTAAGAGAATTGGTAGGAAACCTGTCTAACAGGTTCATTTATTGACCTAGATTCCCCAGACTGTATTGCTAATGACCTTGCTAAGGGCTCTCCATCAGCTTTCTTTGGTGTTGGAGTTTATAATTTTTTAAGACCTGTTGACATGAGAAATCTCATCTCCAGATGTAGTCTCCATGGTCATCTACTTTTTAACCATTTCAGACAACTGAATATCAGTCCTCATCAAAACTTCAGTTTGGGAAAGTTTTAAAATGTGATAACATAGAGGTTGAGAATGTCTATTGGAGTTTTTATGAAATGATTTCTTTTTAAGATTTTATTTTTAAGTAATGTCTGCACTCAACGTGGGGCTCAAACCCACAACCCCGAGATCAAGAGTTGCGTGCTCTACTAGCCAGGTGCCCCTGAAATGATTAAAAAAAAAAAAAAAAAAAAAAAACAAATATCTTGATAAATAGATATAGGAGAGATTCAGACAGAAGAGTCAAAATGGCTCATAAATATACACGGGGAAAAGCTGACCCCATCAATAGTCAAAACAATACAAATTATAACAATGAGGTACCATTTTCTCCTTAACTTAGAAAAAAATAGTAAAGTAGAATACTAATATGATAAATGCTGGTAAAACTAGTATTTTATTTTCCTACATTATTATTGGCACTGTAAACTGGAATAATCCACATAGAAAGTATTTGGTTCATACCCCTTGATCCAATAATCCTATTCATAGGGACCTAGTGTAAAGAGATAATCCAAAATACATTCAAAGCCGTAGGTACAAAGGAGTTTGTACAAGAATTTGGAAGCAACCTGAATGTCCAAAAAATAGAGGAGCGATAGGTCACAAACTACACTTCACCAGAAATGTTACACAGCCATCAGATACTGGCTCTGAACTCTGTAAGCCATTTTTAAATGGTTTTTAAATGGTATGCTACAATGTTAAGTGAAAAAAAGCCATTTATAAAAGCGAACCACTACTTCCCAGAAAATGCCTGCACAGACCCCATCATAAGACCTGACCAGGTTCCCTTTACAGAAAGACAGCCAAACCGCTGCACCACCCAGGGATCCTGGAAATGGCATTCTATCACGAGTTGCATCTGGCTCCTGAAGGCTTGCAAAGTGCTGGTTCGTTCCTTAGCTCATTGGCCACCAGTAGCCCTGGGGCCGGGCAGGTTGGTCCTGCCACAGCTGGTGAGACTTGCCCAAGCTCACATGGCCATAAATGAGGGGCTCAGGGTTAGAACTCCGAGGGTCAGTCCTCGGTTTAGGATCCCATCTTGTCTCTTGGCCCAACAATATTTTTTTAATTAAAAAATTTTGGGGACACCTGGGTGGCTCAGTAGTTGAGTGCCTCCCTTTGGCCCAGGGCGTGATCCTGGGGTCCTGGGATCGAGTCCCACATCGGGCTCCCAGCAGGGAGCCTGCTTCTCCCTCTGCCTGTGTCTCTGCCTCTTTCTGTGCCTCTCATGAATAAATAAAATCTTTAGAAGAAATTTTTCTTTCATCATCAAACTCTTTTTTAACTTTCCAGATTTCTGCCATGACAGACATTGTATCCTGTTGGCTTTGTCTTCTGCATTTATTTTTCTGGAACCATTTAAGAGTAGATTGATGTCCCCAGAACCCCTCAGTCCTTTAGTGTGTATTTCCCTAAGCAAGTGTCAGTCTCTTAGGTAACCACACACACCTTCCAGAAGTAGGGAAATGGTATAGCAGGGAATGATGCTATTACCGAGGGTGGACTTTACAGAGATTTTGCCCGTCTTCTGCAGAGATTTCCCCAGTAGCAAAGGGAAACCCTTGGCTTGTGTTTGACTTGTTAGGTCTCTATTCTGCAATCAGCAGTAGTTCTTTCTTGGTATTTCAGGACACTTCTTTGAAGAATACATGTCCATTGTTTTGCAGAAGGTCCCTCTGCTGGGCTGGCTGGTGCTTCCCCTTGAGTGGTTTCAGGTTTTGCACTTGGGCTGGAATCTAACAGAAGATTCTCGCTGCTCCCTCTCCAGGGACTTCGATTTGTTCTGCCTCTGGTGATAATAATTTTGATCACCTGATTAAGGGTGTTGCCTGCCAGTTGTGCACAGCAGTTCCTGTTCTCCTCTTGGTAATTAATAAATACCTTGTCGAGATAAAGATCTTCTTATGCCTCAGACTTTACCCACCCAGTTAGCATGCATTGATCTGACAGTGTTCTGAAGCGAATTTCCTGTTTTTTGTTGCCTTTCTACGGTTGTGTGAGAATACTCAGCATTCAAGGGAAAGTCCTGTATTAAGTCCCTGTCCACCGTACGTGAGCTGTTGAGGCAGCCTGACATGGACACCCGATATCTTACAGTCACATGGATGTGCATCTGTGAGCATTTACAATACCTTCTCTGAGAAGGTGCCCAGAAGCTCAGGCCCAGAGCCACTGTGGGTGCCATCAGTTCTTTTCTGGTCAGAAACCATCCCTGCCCCCCTGCTGATGGTGAGCTGCCCCTCAGAAGCAGTTGTCAGAGCGGTGGGCTCCTTCTTCTGAACAAGGCCGGAGCAGGGTCGGTGGACCATCTCCTGCACCTATGTGCCCAGGCACCACCGTAGCAGGTGTCATCCTGTGTCCTGTGAGCAGGGGAGGAAGGCTGGGCTGGGGGGAGCCTCACTGCACCAAATCGGAAGGAAGGGTCCTGGCCAAGCTAGCCACCTCAGGAAGCCATAGGGTTTCTTCTGGCACGACGTGGGAGCAGATGTGAGCATGACCTCTGGCCCCTGGGCCTACCTGCTCCCACTCCCTGGAGGTTGCCTGGGGGTTCTGGAGGAAGAGTCTGTGGTTCCCAAGCTCACCATCAAGACCCCTGCTTGATGGGGGTGGGGAGTGGGAAGTTCTAATATAGACAAAAGAGGAAGCGAGGGCCACGAAGGGGAAGATCCTCTAAGCTCTTTGATGGGAAACTAGCTCACTGTGGGTCTCGGTGATGGGGCCCCAAGCAGGTGAGTCTGAATGAGGGTTGCATGTAAGCACCTGCATGAACGGTACCCCATGTCAATCGGTATTCCCCAAAATAACAAGAGTTGAATTAGCTTTGCTTTTGCCCTCCTAAAAAGTTTTTAGAGGGCACTGCTGCATCGTGAGGTCTCTGTACAGCGTTTTGTGTTCATGGGAAGCTGTCCGCGGCCCCAGGGGCTGTGAGAAAGCAGATGCTGCCCTAGAACCCCCTGCCAGGGCAAGTGCCACTCTGCCCATCCTTACCCGGCATCCAGTCGGTCAGGACCTGGCTGGGCAGGAGAGTGTCTCTGAGCATTGCAGGGTGGCTTTGTGACGCCCACCAGCACCAGGGCTGCAGAAGAGGCACCAGGGTGTGTGTATGCGTAAAGTTCCTTTGGACACCCCCCTTCCACACTCCCTTCTGTGCCCAGTGCCACAGAGTGACCTCGTGGTGCCGGGCTAGTGGCCGGCTCCTCAAACTTCTCCCACGACCTACCCCTCTGCCCCACACTCAACAATAAGTGCCCTTTGTTTAGGGAAGAAACCTCCAGGCAGCCACAGGCCTTGTGATTCTCTCCACCAGGCCTGGCTCACTGCAGCTGTGCTTCCCTCTGCACAGCTCTGTCTTGCTCCCAAGAACTCTCTAAATTGGCACATTGTTGCACGGTAGTTTTGTTCTGAAAGCATTTTTTGAGTTAACATTCAAGGTTTTCCGTAGGCCACCCAGCACATAGACCAGGCACTGCTGTTTGTGGGAGAAGACTCTTGTTTCTTTCCCATCAGACGCCAGCCCCCTTGTGGAAACATCTGTAGGAAGAGTGAGGTTTGGGGTGGAGGGAAGAATGCAGGAATCTAACGGTGGAGGTGGATAGACTCTTTGTGCAGAGTCCGATCTGTGTGAAGTGCAACTGTCCCTCTAGGTGTCCCCCACTGTGACTCTGGTAGGAGAGATTTCAGAGACCACTTACCGGCAGAGCTGGGAACTCTAAGGGAAACCCAGAGCATCACTGTCCTGGAGACAGGCCCCCTGCTCAGGGTCAGATGACCAATGGCAGGGAATTCAGGCATTGGGGATGGGATGGCTTACTCACCACCTGGCTAATCCTGTGGTGTTTCTGGTTCTGCTCCCCTGGAGGAGATATAAAAACAAAAGGACACTAGGGCCCCTGGCTGACTTGGTAGGTAGGTCATGCAACCCTCAATCTCAGGGTCTATGAGTTCAAGCCCACGTTGGGCACGGAGATCTGAACGGATTTTTGTTGTTGTTGGTTTACCCCTCCCCTAAGCTTACTGAGGGACCCCACCAGTCCAGATGTGGTGGGATTCCCAGGAACTAGCATGTGTCTCTTCCCCATATTTCGTAGAAAGCTTCCCTAGTCATCTCCTGGGGCTGCCCTAATAATGTACCACAGACAGAGTGGCTTAAACTAGAGAAATCCATTTTCTCATAGTCCTGGAGGCTGGAGGTCCGAGATCAAGGTTGGCAGGGTTGGTTTCCTCTGAGGCCTGTCTCCTTGGCTTGTAGATGGCCATCTACACCTTTGGTCCTCACACAGTCTGCACCTGGTGTGTGTCTGTGTCCTAATCTCTCCACATAAGGTCGAAAGTTGTGCTGGATTAGTGCCCATCCTCCAGACCATTCTAATTTAATCACCTCTTTAAAGACCCATCTCCAACTATAGTCACATCCTGAGGTGCTAAGGGTTAGGAGACTTCGACATATGAATTTGGTGGGGACACAACTCAGCTCTTAGCAGCCTCCGAGGGAGGACAAAGCCATCTTGGACTCTGGCCTAGGTTTTCAGGTGAACACAAGCGAGAGGGTGTGGGCTTCTGGTGTCCCTCCAAGTGGGGGATTGTGTCCAGAGTGTGGCCTTTGGGCTTCTTCTATCCAGGTGACCCCAGCACTGCTTCTCCTCGGCCTGAGTTATAGCTTAACAATCTCGGATTTAGAATGTGGGTCACAAGCATCCACACAGAGGCAGGACAATTTGCTCACAGTTCTGGTCTGCCTACATGTGGGTGTCAGGGTGCTTCCTCCAACCACAGGAGTTTCTAGGTCATAATCAACTAAAGCCCATGATTTTTTTCACATGCTGTTATTCAGCTATATTTTACTTGTTCTGATTTTAATTTTTTGGTTGCCAGCTTCTTTATTAGGAGGGAAAATATTACATGGTCTGTGACAGAAATTGGAAGTATGCATTTCTAGAAAGAAGGGATTATGTCACACATGTGTTTCTAGAGTATCTTCCAGATTCACAGTGCCTACAGCTCAGGCCAGCCACCTGGCCAGAGAATGGCTTGGCTTATCTGAGCTTGCCAAAAATAGGGACTTTCTCCTCACTCTATAGGTGGAGAACCTGGGACATCTTCAGCTCTTTACCCCTTTTTATCCTCCACCCGATGGCATCCTGGAGCCAGCTGGTGAGACCCAATTATTAAATTTTAGGGCATTTTGTGAGCTGATTATTAAGTATAATCATTAATAAAAACTAAACTATATAAACTTATAAGTTGTATTTAAAAGAGTAGTAAGAGTATTAAAAATTACATCTTAATTATTTTACTGTTATCTGTGCACTTGAGGTTATTTACAACTATCAAATCTATGAGATGGAAATACTGTCAATTACTGTCCATCTGTCCCCAACCACATGTATTGGTGGCTTGAAATTAGTCACAGTGGGAGTATTGCACCATGAAAAACAGCAAGCACCACAGATCAGGGCTTGGTTTATTTTGTTGATTGTGTAGAGTAGAGGTCAGCATACTTTCCCTGTAAAGGACCAGATAATAGGTTTTTTTCAGCTTTACAGGCCATCTGATCTCAATTACAGCTATTCAGCCTCTGCTCTTACAGTTACAATAAAACTTTATTTAAAAAAGCATAAAAAGGGCGCCTAGGTGGCTCAGTGGGTTAAGCATCTGTCTTCAGCTCAGGTCATGATCCCAGAGTCCCTGCTCAGCAGGGAGTCTGCTTTACCTTCTCCCTCTGCACCTGTGTGCATGCTTGTGAGCTCTTTCTCTCAAATAAATAAAAATCTTAAAAAGAAAGAAAGAACAAGAGAAGAAAGAAAGAAAAGAAAGGAAAGGAAAGGAAGAAAGAAAGAGAGAGAGAGAGAGAGAGAGAGAGAGAGAGAGAAAGAAAGAAAGAAAGAAAGAAAGAAAGAAAGAAAGAAAGAAAGAAAGAAAAGCAAAACAAAGCAGAGCAGACTCTGGCCAGATTTGGCCTGAGGGCCATAGTTTCCTGGACTCTTTATCTAGATTTGAGAAGATGATAGAGGAAACATCAATAGTCAAAATTATACCTAACAGTATTCCTTGTATGAACTTCAGCAGAGGTGGTAGTCAGATGGGGCAGGCAGGAAGCCAGGTATTTAAGGGGTGAGAAGACATGGTATTGTGGAGCAGGGGGGAAAAAAAGTAGAAATACTCTTCCAGGGTTGGGAAATTAATATCCGATCCCACAAAGAAGTTGCTCTCTAGTCACCATTTGTCTTCTCCCTTAGCTTTTCCTTACTTCACATTTTTCTTATGTGTGAAGAAAAATTAAAACATAAACAACTTCATGTCATGGAACTACTCTCATTTGCCAACTGCAACCATAGTGTGTTGGCAAAAATTGAGTGCATTCTGTGAGGCTTGATTGGCTATACGGAATTCACCACAAGGACCGTAGTGTGATGTGTTATTACCTGCAGATTGTGTGCTTCACGTCTTTTATATCAGTTAAATTAATAATAAACGTATATGTGCATGCTTACATACGTACATACACAGGCACCGGCATACAAATCCTTTCTGTGTACAGAGCCAGTTGTGAAACACTACCAGCACACCACGGCCCTTACCCATAACTCACAAGTCTGGTAGAGCCTGCTTTGCTGGGTCATTAGCCTCTCCCTCCCTCCCACTCCATTCCCACCCCTCCCTGACATTGCTCCTTACCACCTCCTACTTAAATACCTCCCCAAGCAGCTTCTGACCATCTGCTGAGGTTCAAACAGTGACTCTGATTGATCAACCCACATTCTTTCTTTCTTTTTTTTTTTTTAAATAAAGATTTTATTTATTTGAGAGAGGGCTAGATTGAGGGAGTATGAGGAGGGGAAGCAGGAGGGACAGGGGGAGAGGGAGAAGCAGGGAGCCTGGGATCATGACCAGAGCCAAGGCAGAGGCTTAACTGACTGAGCCACCCAGGCGCCCAATCAACCCACATTCTTAACCCTTTAAAGCCTTCTGCCTGTTTGGTCTTCTCTCTGGCTACCTCCCAACACAGACTTAGCTCCAGATGTACCCCAGTAATACAGAAGAAACACTTCGCTTACTAGCTTTCCTAGGACAAGCCTGAAGTCACAGAATGGATCTGTCTCCGTGGGGGGCCCGGGTCTCCCGTGAGGGACGTCAGGAAGGGGCCCGGGTCTCCCGTGAGGGACGTCAGGAAGGAGGAATCACTGCCTGTGAGCGCCTGCCCTGGGCGCACCCTGTGTGCTTACTTCCAGCCGGGAGGGCGCCCCTCCAGCCCCTGCCCAGCCTCCTGCAGGGTGAGGCTCTCTATACACCATGCTTTTCCCCATTGCAGGATTCCTTGGAGGAGCCCCGTAAACCATAAAGCCATGAGTAGCAAGACAACTAAAAGCTTTTTACTTCCTTTTCAATGACAATATGTTCATGCCGTGAAGAGCTAAGGAGCAGATTGGGTCACTTGCCACAAACTTCACCCATTCAGCAGGTCCCTGTTCTGTTCCTACCAGGCGCCAGGCACTGTTCTAGATGCTGGAAAGAGCAGTGCACCTGCCCTCATGGAGCTCTTTGTTGTGACACGTTGTCCCCAGATGCCCCCAGGATGGCATGAGTTTTTTTGTTTTGTTTTAAAGATTTTATGTATTTATTCATGAGACACACACACACACACACACACACACACAGAGACATAGGCAGAGGGAGAAGCAGGTTCCCTGCGAGGAGCCTGATGCGGAACTCAATCCCAGGACCCCGGGATCATGACCCAAGCCAAAGGCAGACGCTCAACCACTGAGCCACTCAGATGCCCCTAAACGGAAACCCTATATTATGACAGAACAGTTTGACGCTAATATATGTCCACTTCACAAATAAGTAACTGATAGGACAAGCATCTAAAGTGGACAGACTCCTGAGGGTAACTTGGTACCTTTCTCATCACCCTTTAACTTCTGTGGGGTTTTTGTCCCTTTTGACCTGACTGAACACAGCACTTCTCATTCTGGCAAGACTAACACTCAACTTTGGTCTCATCAACTGTTCTACAACTTTCTCTCTAAAAGAGCTGCTACTGGCCGGCTCAGTGGAAAGGCATACTACTCTTGATCTCGGGGTTGTGAGTTCTAGCCCCACATTGGGTATAGAGAGAATCCTTAAGTAAATAAATAAAACTTAACTTTAAAAAAGCAGCTGTTGGGGCATCCCTAGGTGGCTCAGCAGTTTGGCGCCTGCCTTCGGCCCGGGGCATGGTCCTGGAGCCCTGGGATCAAGTCCCACATCAGACTCCCTGCATGGAGCCTGCTTCTCCCTCTGCCTGTGTCTCTGCCTCTCTCTCTCTCTCTCTCTCTCTCTCTCTCTCTCCCTCCCCCCATGAATAAATAAATAAAATCTTTAAAAAAAATAAAACAGCTAGGGGCAGCTCCCTAGGTGGCTCAGCAGTTTAGCACCGCCTTTGGCCCAGGGCATGATCCTAGAGACCCAGGATCAAGTGCCACGTTGGGCTCCCTGTGTAGAGCCTGCTTCTCCCTCTGCCTGTGTCTCTGCCTCTCTCTCTCTCTCTCTCTCTCTCTCTCTGTCTCATGAATAAATAAATAATTTTTTTTTAAAACAGCTATTGCTCACACAGCTCTCAGGATACAACCAATTTCTGACCTCAGGGTTTTACTGATGACATGTCCTGTTTACATACTGCTCGTCTCCCAGCAACTGACCTGGGACATAGGCCCATAGGCCCGTGTGTACTCTTCCCAGGGGCAGGAACCGCATGGGCCTCACACGTTCCTGGCACCTGCACTATAGGCCAGAGTCCTGGGACGTCGGACACGACTCACGGCAGCAGCGGTCAGACACAACAACACACTTACCGGTGCCCCAGACGTACACCAGTCAGTTTATTCTCATGACAACCTACTCTGCTCCAGGCACCGTCACCATCCCCCACTTGGTGGAGAAAAACACTGCTGCGTTGAGGCCAAGTCAGAGTGGGGCCTGCTTGAACCCTGTTCCTTGCATGGCTGCCCAAACTCCTAACCACCTCACTATCCCACCATGAAACCTCTGTGGGTCCCCTGGCCCATTTAAAATGCTTCACAAGCAGCCTGGTGTGGGGACACTGGGAACCTTGGGGCTCAGCTCTCATCTGGCTGTGTTGCCGTCAGGATGCCGTCAGGGATGCTGCCCTAAGAGGGGGCCCCTGCCCCAGGCCTTATGCTTCAGAGGCCACCTGTGACCTTTGCCAGGAATACCCTTCCCATAGAGCAAGGAGTCCTCAGGCCCAGAGAGATGTGCCCACCCAAGCCCCTGTTCCCCCTCCTAGATCCTGCTGCAGGTGTACAGGACCCTAGCATTCCCTCCCAGGCAACCCCAAGCTGCCAGTGCATGTACCCCTGGGCCCAGGTGGCCACGGGGGCTGTGTGGGTGAGACATGGGTGCATGGGCTGGTGTACGCTGGCATGCAGGCCAGCCTGGGGGCAGGAAGGAGCTACCCTCGCCATGCCACAGCATTCTCACACCAATCACCAAGGAGCCCAGCAATTCTGAATGAGAACCCGGCCTCTGAGGGGTGGCGGTGGGGGGCACCTGTCAGGCAGGAGGCCAGGACATCCCTGTGTCCTCTTACCCAGGCTCTGCGACATTAGGGTGGGCCTGGCAGGGCTTGGGCAGAGCGGGGCTAGGTTGGGGGAGTTGACGACTCCTGCCTTGCTTTCTCCAGGGATGCTATGTGGTCCAAGGTTTGGAGAGCACAGCGGCCAGTGGCATTGCCCCTGCTGGCTTTGTTGGGAGCCTGACCTGCTGCCTCCTGTCTGCCCCTTGTTCCTCAGCTGGGGGGTCCCGCTGGCCATCACCGTGGCAGCTGTCGCTCTAAAGAAGATCGGCTACGATGCCTCGGACGTGTCAGTCGGCTGGTGCTGGATCGACCTGGAGGCGGAGGACCGCATCCTGTGGATGCTGCTGACCGGAAAGCTCTGGGAGATGCTGGCCTATGTCACGCTGCCCGTCCTCTACCTCCTCATCAGGAAGCACATAAACAGGGCGGTAGGTACCTGCCTCCCCCCACCCCACCCCCAGCCCCCTATTCTAGAACTTTCTGGGGCCACTGTGCCCTAGCAGCCTGGTGCTGGGCTCGACCACTTGGGGGACAGGCCAGGGTGACGCATCATGGGCTGTCTGGTTTGCTAATTATGCAGCCCTGGCAGGGGTGGGTCCTGTCATTTCTCCATCACGGACAAGGGAATAGAGGCTGGCGGAGGCTAAGGGCCCCCTAGGCTCACCCAGACCGTGAAGCCCAGGCCACTGCGGCCACTGCCACTGCGTGTGGAGTCCAGGAGGGGAGCAGCGGCCTGTGTTCTGGGCCAGGCCTCTGCTGCCCTCTCCTGGCAGGCCGCCGGGCTTGCTCCACCGGGAGGGGAGTGCCGCTGCCAGGAAGCAGCATCCAGATCACTGAGCCGCCGTGGCCCCGGGAGACGAGGGCGTGAGATCCCGGAACGGGCCACACGATGCCTCAACTGCATTCCCTGTGGTCACTGAAAATGTGTCATAAATGCAGACTCTTCGGGGTCTCAGGAGCTCAGCAGGAGCCCGGCTGGCTGGAAATTCCAGGCAAGAAAGGTTTTCCTCTGGTGACGTGGAAAATCCTTCCTTGTCCCTGACTGCGGGCTCTGGGCTCTGCAGGCCGAGGCGGGGCGCGGCTGCTCATGGTGGGGCTGCCAGGGGCTGCGTGGTGGGGCTGCTGGGCGTGGGGGCAGGGTGGGATGGGGGAAGGGTGGGAGAGTACTGAAGGGGCCCCGAGCCCAGGCCCCAGGGCGCCACGGCCATGCTGGGCTTTCTCTTTGCCCCATTTTTCAGGGGCTGAAGCTGCAGGGGGGTATGCCCCCCTTTATTCTTTCGGGGTGTATGTGACATGGCAGCCATTTCTGAGTTCGTAGGGTGCTTGTTCCCTGCGGCTCCTGCCTGTGGCTTCTGGAGTCTAGACTTGGGGTTCTCTTTTCACTCTGAAATTTCCCGGCCTTGCCACCTCCCTGCCCCCCTCTTCTGCTACTGCTGGAGTTGCTGAGCGGTCCTGAGGGGCTTAGTGATTGGTTTGAAATCCATCTTCTTGCTGGTCTCCTGCCTGGGCTGGGGACACCCTTCTTGGCTCCTTTTCTTCCCTGGAAAGGTTCTGGGCTCCCAGATGAAGCATCCCAGGCTGTCCGTCTGCAGCCGCCCTTCCATGCACCCCTCTTCCTTGCCCTTCCAGGGTGACCTGGAGCTGTGCCTGGGAGCCCAGCCCCCATGGGAGAACAGATCCTGTCTTACAATCCTGCAAGTGTTTCCAGAAAACCGGAAGACTAGTGGGCAGGGAGGGGTAGGGGTTGTTCCCTGCCTCTAGCTAGGAAGGAGAGCTAAGAATAAGTGAGCTGGGGGCACTCCAGTGGCTCAATTGGTTAATTGGCCAACTCTCTTGGTTTCAGCTCAGGTCAAGATCTCCCAGGGTCATGGGATCAAGCCTCTCGTGGGGGTCTGTGCTGAGCACAGAGTGCTTCAGATTTCTCTCCCTTCTCTACTCCTCTTTCATGCACTCTCTCTCTAAAATAAATAAAAATAAAATTTTGAAAAAAAAAATAAGTGACTTGGAGCAAGCTTTACAAAGAAGAGTTGCCAGGGTATGTGGCTTCTCTCCACACGTGGGCTTTCAGTGTCCCAGACACTGGACCAGGCTCAGAAACACATCTTTGTTATGAATAGCTGCATCTATGGCTACAAATTCAGTTGTGATCTACAGATGGAGCCTCCCCCTTCCTCTCACTGAAGGTGTTCCCAGGAGTGGGGAAGTACAAAGCCCGCGCCTGCTCCCCTGTCCTTTCTGCCCCAGCTTTGGATGGAGCCCCTCCTTCACAGGCCTCTGCCCTGGGGGAGCTTGCATTCTGGAGGGGGAAGGCAGGACAATAATAGGCAACAGGCCTGATAAACAAAGATGAGTAACTTCTAGGAAGGAGGATGTTAAGAGCTACAAAAAAAGGGGGGGGGACAAAACTAATTAACTGAATCTGGGGACAGGACTACCTGGAAAATGCCTTTGCCCTTGAAAGGAGGTTGTCAGGATAGGCCTCCTCCAGGGGGTGACATCGAGCAAAGATAGGCAGGATGAGTGGCTCACCCGTGTTCTCCTCGGTCCCTGCACAGCACGAGGCGCTCTCCGAGTACCGGCCCATCCTCTCCGAGGCGCACCAGCTTCAGCGCCGCGCCTCCGTGGCCGATAAGAAGCTGATCCTCATCCCGCTCATCTTCATCTGCCTCCGGGTCTGGAGCACCGTGCGATTCGTCTTGACCCTCTGCGGCTCCCCAGCGGTGCGGTCGCCGGTGCTGGTCGTTCTGCACGTATGCAGGCCTGCCCTCCCTGGCCCTTGCTGCTCTGGCTCTGGTGTAGGGTTAGATCCCCCCCCTCCCCAAGCCCCTATCCCCCACAAAGTGGGTGCATCCCAGCACACCAGCCATCCTGGGACTGGCAGGAATCTCGGCTCCACGGTGCCTTCCTTTCTGCCTGAGACCCAATGGGGGAGTCTCAGTGAGAGGGTGGAAGGGCAGTGAGGCTCAGGCACAGCCCAGGGGCATTAAGGGGCCCTCTGGTGGCCTGGGAATGGCCCGAGAGCTGCCTTGATCCTGTCCTTCCCAATACAGAAGACCTGCAGCTAGGGGGCTGAATACCAGCCTCGGTGGGTGGAGGACAGGGTTCTGGGGTCCGAAGCACTTTCTGGTCTGTGTGTGTGTGTGTGTGTGTGTGTGTGTGTGTGTGAGAGAGAGAGAGAGAGAGAGAGAGAGAGACCGCCTCCAGCTTGGGCACTCATGCCTCTCCTTTCCTCCCCTCCCCAGGGTATTGGGAACACGTTTCAGGGCGGCGCCAATTGCATCATGTTCGTCCTCTGCACCCAGGCCGTCAGAACTCGGCTCTTCTCTGTTTGCTCCTGCTGCTCTTCCCAGCCGTCTACAGAGAGCCCGACTGGCCCCCCCAAGGCTCCTGCACCCTCCAAGACAGGAGACTCTCAGGGATCCAGACGTACCCCAGATGAACTTCCAAGCACCTGAGCTTTTCCCTTCCTGGTTCTATACAGGTGCTGCCTCCCTGGGAACAGGTGGCTCTATGAGTCCCTGCTGCAGGGAGTGGGGGTGGGCATCTGCTGGCACTTTAAGCCTCTGCTTTTGAAGCTCTTGACCCCCCAGTGGGGCAGCAGCCATGAACTCAGCTTCTTCTACCTCCTAGACCCTCGGGTAGCACATACCCACTCGCCCCCATGTCTGGCTACACTCAGGAGTACTTGTCTGCAGTGAGATTGCATGCAGGTTGGCAGTGAGATTGGCACATGGTCACTGTTAGGTTGCCCTAATAGATGTCCACTGGTCATCAGCCTCATGACCACACAGCACTATTTACAGTTCGAGGGACCCACACCTGTGGGAAAGGCACAAAGAAATATGTATACCTTGCATCTATCCTAAATAAAATGCCAGGGGTTGCCAGAGATGCATCCCCCACTTAGATGTGACGAAGCAGATTTTGGGTTTGTCAGGGCATTGAGATTTCCTGGAGAGCCTAGCTTTGCTGGTCAGCAAAAGAGCCATTTCCCTTTAACCAGGTTGAAGGTTTCCAGGTGACTACCATGACTCTAGCACAATCACTCTGGACAGCTGGTCCCCTTGGGGCCTCCCACATTCTCTGTATGGGTTGCCAACACTTGATGCAGATTGTGCTTGCATTTTGAGCCCAGAATCCAGACTCTTGCCTCCAGTGGTCACTTTAAAATACAGGTTCCCTTCTCCAGTGCAAGAGCTGGAACAGGTACAAGAAGAGGTATTACGGGGAATCCCTGTGGGTGCCTGCTGCCTCTCGCATCTGTTCTCCTGAAGACTGGAACAGGGAGAGCTGGTGAGGGATCGGCTGATTCACTTCCTGGCTTGTTTTTTTATAGGAAAGGTGACCAGAGAGTTGGTGAATGATCCACAGACAGATTCCTCCCTGTTGGTTGGGGGAAGTGACACAGGCATCTTGGGGTGATTATTTACATTTAAAAGAAAAGGATTTAAAATAAGCATCCACATCTTTGTATTCGTGGCTCCTCCACCAACATTTCCTCTAATTTCAGAAAACAGTTTCTCTGTTACGTCACAGAAGCCACTGGCAAAGATGGCAGGTGTCTGCGTCACCGCAGGAGGCATGGGGAGAAGTATAACTCTAGCCTATAGGTGTCCCTCCCTTGGGTTTGGTCAGAACTCTGCAAAACCAAGATGACCTTCTGAACCTGTAAAACCGTTCTGGATTAAAGCCAAAGCCTCACCATACTGCTGGTTCCTATTTTATTCTCAGAAGCAAAATCTGTCAGAGGAAGAGAATCTGAAGGGAAGAGTCATTGATAGAACTAGATAAAAAATACTCATTTTTGGTTTCCCCACCCCCTTTTTTTAAAGGTTTCTTTATGAAAATCAGCAGAAGGTGATCATCCCTTTAGGACTCCTGGGCTGCCCTACAGAAAGCTACCTGTCATAGGGCAATCTCCTAACAGAAATGGCCAATAGAAGGGGAATCCAGGGATCCCCTAAAGACAAGACGGCAGATCATGGGCACATGGCTTCTGGAATGGAGCAGAAATTCAGGAAGTTACTTGCTGCAAGAGAGAAAACGGTTCAGAGCTGAGTTAGCCTGTGGGCCACAGAGGATGAAAAGAAAATAGAGCCTGCTCGGAAGAGGGCCCCGGAGTCCTTGGCTTAGACTGCAGCGCCTGGCGGGTGTGGCTTCCACAGGACTGGCGACACTGGGTGTCCCCAGGCAGGCCACTGTCAGGAAGGGCCGGCAGAGGGAAGAGGGGCTCAGGAGACTCTCTGGGGCTCCCTCAAGTTCTCATTCCACTTGTTTGATGCCGCTGCTGTGCTGTCTGCTTTTGTAACAACCACCTAAATGTTACCCCTGGATATTTCCATTTCCACTCCCCCTGCTGCCTGCCCAGCTCTGCTGAGGGCCCAGGTGTTCCCATGATTGGTGGAGACCATGTGGGCAGGGGAGGGGTGCGTCCCAGTGCCTTGGCCTGAGGCCAGGGGCCCGGGTGGGGGGTTGGGGAGGCTCTGGCTGGATCTCTGTGGGGTTCAGAACTCGAAGATGATGGGGGCAAAGTCATATCTTAGGAGTCCGGGAGGGGCTCCTGCTTTCCGATCAGAGCAAGAGAGGCTTCCTCTCGAACTTTGCTCGGCCCCCTCCGTGGGTTTCTTTCTCTTCCATCAGCCTTGCTCATGTTCCCGCACCTGTGTCCTCCCTTACTGACGTGTAACTCAGCCAGGACAGATGCTACGGCCTTATCCGTGTGTCCTCAGCCCAGAGCCTTCTCTTCTCAGGCACTTTCTGCCTTTCTGTGCTTCTCAGTTGTTTATGTTTGTTTTGTCTTTTAATGAAGTAGTATTTGGCCGGGGCTGAGGGTGCACACAGAGCGCTTCTTATGTACACAACGAAAAGAAACCTTCTACCAGAAACGTTTTACAAACTTCCTGTCATGGCATAATAACAGTTGTGAGGTCTTTGGGGCCTGTGCAAAACTGTATCGAAACCCTGATCATCTTGGGTTGAAGCCAAAGTCTCCCTATTTTAACTTAAATAAAATAATTATTTTTTCTTTCGCGTGTTTGGTAAACTGATTTCCCGTGGCCCGGTTGGGGATTGAGGTGGGCCCAGACTAGCCTATGCTCTGGGGCAGCTCCAGAGCCTTCTATACACCTGAGACCTGGAAACAAGACCTGGGCCCTTCTCCGTGGGCAAATGCAGTCAAGTTGGGGGAACCCTATTGGCTCAACCATCTTCTCCTGAGTTCACCTGACAGGGTCTCAGGTGTATGAGGGGCAGGCAGGGAATGAGGACTTTAGATACAGATTCCTGGGCCCTGTCCCATATGAGGATCAGCAGATCCAGATTCCAAGGACCTGCAGCTTGGAGCTAAACTCCCATTAGCCAGACACTCTAGCACCAAGTCACTGACCCTGTTCCTGCCCTGCACCATTTTATCACGGCACAGCGGGACTCACGGCAATGGTAGCTACAGGCTGCCCAGTGGCTGGGACTGCTGGGACATTCCAGGGCTCTTCTCTGAAAGTAACAGCCATCCAAAAACTGGCCACCGGACGGCAGCCCGGCCCTCAGAATTGGGCTCTAACTGCTCAATCTTGGGAACTTTGCTCTCCAGGGTGCTGCTCGTTTCTTTGTTACACTTTCTGGGTTTTGTGACATTAATGAGCACATGAAAAGATGATCCACGTCATGTATCATCAGGGTAATATAATTTTTTTTTTTTATGATGGTCACAGAGAAAGAGAGAGAGAGAGGGGCAGAGACACAGGCAGAGGGAGAAGCAGGCTCCATGCACCGGGAGCCCGACATGGGATTCGATCCCGGGTCTCCAGGATCGCGCCCTGGGCCAAAGGCAGGCGCCAAACCGCTGCGCCACCCAGGGATCCCAGGGTAATATAAATTTAAACAATGGGATACCAAGGTGCCAGGATGGCTGAGTGGGTTAAGCGCCTGCCTTCAGCTCAGGTCATGATCTCAGGGTCCTGGAATCGAGCCCTACATCTGGCTCCCTGCTCATCAGTGAGTTTGCTTCTCTCTCTCCCTCTGCCTGCCGCTCTGCCTACTTGTGCTCATTCTCTGTCAAATAAATAAAATCATAATTAATTAAAAAACACAATGAAATACCACTGCACACATACCAAAATCCTAACAACAACAAATGCTGGGAGGATGTGAAGCTGCAGGAACTCTCACTTGTTGCTTGTGGGATGTATCGTGGTAAAACCAGTTTAGAAGTCAGTTGGAGGGCACCTGGGTGGCAGTCGGTTAAGAATCTGCCCTCAGCTGGAGTCATGATCTCGGGGTCCTGGGATAGAGCCCCATTTTAGGCTCTCTGCTGGATGGGAAGTCTGCTTCTCTTCCCTCTGCCCCTACCCCCACCCGTGCTGTCTCTCTCTCAAACAAATAAAAATATTTCTTTTAAAAGGAAGATAGTTGGGCAGTTTCTTATAAAACTAAACATACTCTTACCATATGATCCAACAACTGCACTCAATATTTACCTAAGTTGAACACTTAACGTCTTCACAAAAACCTTTCCACGAATATTGATAGTGGCTTTATTTGTAATTGCCAAAACTTGAAAGTGACCAACATGTCCTTCAGTAGGTGAACTGATAAAGTGTGGTCCATCCAGACAATGGAATATTATTCAGAACTAAAAAGAAAAAAGAACTATCAGGCCATGAAAAGACATGGATGATATGCATTTCAGTGAACAGTCAATCTGAAAGGGCTACATATACTGTATGATTCCAACTATCAGACATTCTGGAAAAGGCAAAACCATGGAGACAGTAGAAGGCTCAGCGGTTGGGGAGGGAGGGATGAATAGGCAAAACACAGGGGATTTTTAGGGCAGTAAAACCACCCCCTATGATACTATGATGATGGATACTTGTTAATACACATTTGCCCAAACTCACACAATGTCCAACACCAAGAGGAGACCCTAGTGATCTCCTACAGACTTTAGGTGATGATGTGCCAGTAGGTTCATCCATGGTCACAAACACAACACTCTGGTGGAGAGTGTTGATAATGGAGAAGGCCGTGTGGGAGTATGGAAGTAGGGGTATATGGGAAACCTCTGTACTTTCCCTGCACTTGTGCCGTGAACCTAACTGTTCCAAAAATCAGTCCTAATAAAATTAGCAAATTGAAAATACATTGACTAGCCCCTAGAAATGCTTGCATCTTTTTTATATTAATTTTGCTATTAAGACGCAACACACACAAATATAAATAGGACTGCACTTGTCCTGCCTCTTCTAGGCAACCACTGTGATGGGCTGTTATTTGGGTTTTTTTTTAAGCTACTGTTTCCTTTGCCATTCTTTCAAGTCTCTAAACAAGATGCTTCATGCTTATCTGTGCAAGAATGGAAGAAGCCTCCCTGTTGCCCATGTCGAGGAACCTTCTTGCCACCCTACACTCTTCATGAGGTGCCACATGCTTCTCCCAGTCTGTCCTATCTCCCCTCAGTGTTCCTTTGTCACCTCCTCCTGACCTTCCCACGCACCCTCTCTTCCTGCTTAGAGAGGTCCTGTGCACCACCCGTAGCACAACACGCTGGGCCATGTTTGTGATGTGCATGTTTCTTCCCAATGCCAACAAGCAATTCTCTGACACCAGCTGGGAGTCTGACAATTCAGTTCTGACACTGTCTACCTGGAGACAGCATCGGGTCCCACAGGTGAAAGGTTCAGTCCAACAAGACTGTTCCTGCCCCTCCAATGCCACTCTCAAATCACTGGTACTTCTGACCAAGCTATGATCAGAGGTTCCAACGACCCCATCCTTGAGTATGATGAGTTTGCTAGAGTGATTCAGAGAACTCAGAGAAATATTTTACTCACTTGGTTACTGGTTGATTATAAAAGGATATAACTCAGGAACAGCCAGATGGAAGAGGTGCATGGGGAAAGGCATGGGGGAAGGGTACTGCTCTCCTTGGACTACCAACTCAGAGGCCCTTCAGACCCCATTCTTTGAGTTTATCTGGAGGGTTCCTTTTTTTTTTTTTTTTTTTTTGGAGGGTTCCTTACAGGCACACAGTTGCTCGTCTCTGGGTTACCTGGGGGCTTTTCCAAAAGTCATCATATGGACATAAAGGTACTTTTACCATTCTTGATGCTTAGGAAATTCCAAGGACTTTAGGATCTGTTTGTCAGGACTCGAACTAAGACCAGTTATATATTCTTTATTAAATCACAATATCAGAGTGCTGTCCCCATGCTATTCATTCTCCCTGGAAAGCTTTTTCTCCCCTTCCTGCCTGGCTTTTCATTTCTGCCCTTAACCAGCTGACACACCAAAGGGCACCTCCCTCGGCTCCACGGCCTTTTACACAGACCTCTGGGATGCCACAGCGTCTGTTCCCCCAGAGCCTGCCTGATTCCCGACATAGATCAGGGCCCCCATCTGGATCAGCCCAGCACGCACCTGGCAAGAGAGAAGCTTTGGGGAAGAGGTGAACTGCTTTCTGAATGAAGCATGTGAGTCCAAACCAACCAACCAACAAACCCCTCAGGATCACTTACTGGAGCAGAGTCCAGAATCCACACTCCGTGAAGTAAGGGCGCCTACTGTTAGGAGTTCAGGACATTTCTAGTAACCATAGCTAGTGTTTCCTGAGGTTTTACTGATGTGCTTTCAGGGGGCGTCTGTGACCCAGCAGCCAAGAAAGACTTCTTGAGATGTTTTTGGTGCAAAAGGGGTGTGTGTGTGTTTTTTTTTTTTTTAAGATTTTATTCATTTATTCATGAGAGACACATAGAAGAGAGGCAGAGGGAGAAGCAGGCTCACTGTGGGGAGCCCAATGTGAGATTTGATCCCAGGACCCCAGAATCACGATCAGAGTCAAAGGCAGATGCTCAACCACTGAGACACCCAGGTGCCCCCTGCCCGGTGCACCCCAAAAAGGATGGTTTTATTAAAGCATGAGAACAGGACCCGTGGGTAGGAGGAGCTGCCCTGGAGTTGTGAGGAGTGGCTGATTCTATACTTTGGAGTAGGGGGAAGTAAAGACAAAGGAAGTTGGGATCCCTGGGTGGCGCAGCGGTTTGGCGCCTGCATTTGGCCCAGGGCGCGATCCCGGAGACCCGGGATCGAATCTCACATCAGGCTCCCGGTGCATGGAGCCTGCTTCTCCCTCCGCCTGTGTCTCTGCCTCTCTCTCTCTCTCTGTGACTATCATAAATAAATAAAAATTAAAAAAAAAAAAGTGTTCCCACCTCTTTAAAAAAAAAAAAAAAAGACAAAGGAAGTTTCTGGAAGGATTGTCCTATGTTAAAGGAGACTTACAGGATCCTGGCGGGGGCGGGAGAGGGAGTGGTTAATATTAAGATAAGGTCACCTTAAAAAAAAGATAAGGTCACCTTTTGCCTCTAGTGAAGTATTAGCATCATCACTGAGCTCCTTGAGGAAGGCCATTCTGCCTCTCCCAAGTGCTTGTCAATGGGCTGCAAGTCATGAGATTTAATTTTATCTACATTTCTTTTGCTTTGTTTTCCACATAACCCCCCCCTTGAATAATTCTGACCCTTAAATCTTTAAGATTGCTGAGGGAGGAAGGTCTTCCCTCTCCTAACTTCCTCCTGCTGAATCAGAAGGGTCCCCATTGGGCTGCTATACGAGGAGTTACGAAAGGCAGAGGCCACTGAATCCATTCCAGTCCAGGAGTTTAACCAGCCATTAAAGGACGGAGAAGGATCATTTAAAGCGTCACGGTGAGTGTTCATGTCACTTAGAAACCCAGAAATGTTTTTGTGGTAATCTGGAATGTGTACACAGCATTTTGTTTTTAATGATAGGACATGTTCCTTCTCTTCTTTGTGCAGCAGTTAAAGCATCTAATGCTGTAAAACTGCTTCATGCATTTGTGTTTCTTCAGTATTTAATAGGGAAATGTTATTTTGAGTGTCATTTAGGGCTTTGACTGTGTCCTTGTGAAGTTTCCATGTGCCAAAAGACATCCTCCAGTCCTGAAGAGGGAATAAAAATGGATGCTCGGTGGTCATACCAGTGAAACATGGAACATGTCCACCATTGTTTTAAATTTGGAAGGTTGGCTGGGTGTAGTGGTTTTAATAACGCATCCGTGTATCCCGGCAAAACCCAGAGTACAGCACCCAATCCAGCCTGGGGGAAGCCATGGCCACAAGTTAGAGGTGGATCTGGTTAAAGGTGGCTGTTGTATGCATGGCTAAAGCCTCTATTTATAATTTTACATCAATAGAGGTGGCTCCTAGGACAAATATGGCTATGGGATAATACCATCAGGAAGCCCTCTTTGTTTGAGGTATAGCCTCAACAATATCTTAATTTCAAAGAATCACTGGAAAATGCAAGGAGACTTGTCTGGGAATATGGGCATCCCCAAGTGCATTATCCAATCCAATCATAAGGAAAGTGGGGCTACCTTTTATCTCCACAAGTACATAATCTCATGCAGTAGGGTATGCTCCAACTTTTATTTTCATTTAAGATTTATTTATTTATTTGAGAGAGAGAGAGAGCATGCAGAGGTGGGGGTGGGGGCAGAGGGAGAGGGAGAGGGAGAGAGAATCTCAAGCAGAGATTATCTGAGGGCTTGATCCCAGAACTCTGAGGTTATGACCTGAGCCAAAATCAAGAGTCAGCCACCTAATCAGCTGAGCCTCCCGGGCACCACATATGCTCTGGCTTTTATGGTCTTCCCAGCCACGTAGAATTGGTCAGGGTGTAGCTGAGTTATACAATTGGTGGGAAATTCATCCCATTTTCCAGCTGTTCAAATAATGAAATGCCCATGGGGTCCGGTTGTTATTCCCACAGAATAACAAGCATGAAGACTATCTGTATATGAGCTATTCCTCTGAAGTTTACCTTAAGTTGTCTAGCTTAGGCAAACAAACATTCAAAGACAATCAGAGCTAGAATTTAACATCTTAAAGATGCATTATTGAAATAATTTTTTCCTCTCTAAAATCACCCTTATTTCCAGAGATAGCCAAACTGAGACTAATTTGTTTGTAAAGCAAGGCCAATTTGAACAAACGTGGCCTAATTATTTGCATAAGCTCAGCAAGAATAGTGACTGATCGCATAGATTTTTCAAAATCTGCTTTGCTGGAACTTCTCATAAAGAATCTCAATTGAACTTTCAGTCGCCTCTTTAGGCCAGAAACCAAGCCAACCCTTGCCATCAGACATGCCTGCAACACCCATAGATTTGGCCGCATTCTTCTTCTTGAGGTCCCCAAATATCCTGAGGTTCCTATACCTGCCAGGAAGTGACATTCTTTACTCACCAGGTAAGCCTGCTGGGAGCTCTGAGCAAGGTATCAGGCCAACATTTCCAAGGGGCTTTATTGGCTCCATGTTTCATAAAATCAGCCTCAATTCCCTACAGCTGTCTGGTCATATCTGAGTGCATGTCTCTCAAATACAACTTTCCAGTCAAAGCCTTGGTAAAAATAACCAGTGTTTCCAATGGTGTCCTGTTACAAGGAGAACAGATTCTCATTGAAAGAATACTTACTGAGACCTTTTGAATTTCAGAGGGTTCAGGCAGAGAGAAATGCTAAAATTTGTTCACAAATGAATACTTTACCACATTTCCATAAATCATGGATATCTTAAGAAGAAGTTTCCTTAATCTGGAAGAGCAAATATTAGGAGAACTAGCAATGTTTCAAATGAGTCATGAAACTGTAATCATCCTCTTCAGTTCACTTAGTCCCATGTTACTATTTCTTGTTCAGTTTAAATGTAGTTTTTTCATTAGTTCTGGAAATTTTCACCCATTTCGGTTTTATGATCTTAAAGATGTCAGATACTTGTATTTGTCAAAAGCCCTTTTTATAAATCTCCTTGAAGAAAAACTCATTTTGCAAGAGCATCAGAGCAGTAAGTATAAATGACAAAGAACTCATAAATGTACACATTTCATTTGCTTTGTTCTGCACGTCATTACTATGTTTGGGGCCAAATGAGGTAGTGCTTCTCAGCGCGGGGCCCTGGATGACAATGTAGCAGGATTTCTTTTGCTTTGGTCCTCACGGTTCTTGGTCACACCACTTCAAAGAATGAAGAGATAGTCTGGACAAAGGATGGTGGGCAGCAAAACAAAGTGTACTGAGTGATAGTACAAAGCTCCCAAAGAGGGAGGGCCCCAAGAGGGTGGCCCATGTAGTGTTTAAATCTAGGGTTTTTTGTGGGCTCTTTGGTGTGGGCTGTTTCAATCTGATTAATCCTCCCTGCACCTGTCACCCAATCAGATTCTTGTCCACGTACTCCTCTACCTATCAGGTCCTTGTTCATGTATGAAAGAGTGGAGGACACCTTCCAGGGTGGTGTTTTGCAGCCTTGGGGATCAAGAGGGTTGGTGACTGCCACTGCGTTAAGGAGTGCTGGTTAGCCACAGGCCACCACCAGATTAAGCTCTGTTTAGATATCCCAGGGGCTGTTGAGTTGACTCCCAGGCCTGGGTTAGGACACCTGAAACCATTCCCTTCCTTCTTGTCATATACAAGTTCCAAGTCCTCCCCACAGGAAGACTTAAAGCTGGGACCCCGAAGAAAGCCTAGAATAAGAGGATGGGGTCTTTTTCCTTTTAAGGGTAAATTCCTCTTAGGACCAGAAGGCCCCGATATCCCTGCCTGCCTTTCTTCTGATTATCCTCTATTAACTACACAGATTGCAGGCCTGGGTAAGGAAAAGTACTCCTGCAATGGGCCTTATTGCATCTCAGAGCCGGAGCAGCTACATTGGGATAGTAGGTGATGTTGCTCTTGTGTGGTGGGGGGTGGGTGTCTCAATGCACTTTGACTGGGCAAGGGTCATAATATCACACATATTATATATATATATATATATTTCTTTTCCTTTTTTAAATAATCTATCTGCCCACTGTGGGGGTCGAACTCACGACCCTGAAATCAAGAGTCGCACGCTCTGTCGCCTGAGCCAGCTAGGCACTGGGGTGATGATATCACAATTTTGGGATTAGTGGGCATCTGAGGTGAAAATTCAAAAGTGGGATTTAGAGTTTTGGGTGGGACGCCTGGGTGGCTCAGTGGTTGAGTGTCTGCCTTCGGCTCAGGGTATTATCCTAGAGTCCTGGGATAGAGTCCTGTATCAGGCTCCTGGTGGGGAGCCTACTTCTCACCCTGCCTATGTCTCTGCCTCTCTCTCTGTGTCTCTCATGAATAAACATATTCTTTAAAAAATAAAAAAATAAAGAGTTTGGGGTGTAAATGTCGCTTGAGGCTTTCTGTTAAAGAGCTGTTGAGTGTTTCTGGGAAGTCCTTATAGTCAACAATAAAGTTACTTGCAGCTTCTATCTTTCTAGGCCAGAGTCTCGAGGGTAGAGATAAGTGATGTTGATGCAAGTGGCCATATCATCTTCAAGCCGTGTGACAGCAGGCCGTGGGAAGGGACTGGGAGACACAGGTGAATCCAACAACCATGCTCATGGATGATGAGGCTCTGGAAGGGGAGAAACTGGGTCAACCACATGCTACCATTTATAGTTGCTTCACTCTGGGCAAAAAACTGTGACCTGGCTTGGCCTCAGTTTCATCTAAAATGGGAATAATGGCCCGATGCTTAGTCATTGTATTCACGTTGGCCTTTCTTGTGTTATCTAAATGTCACTGAAGATTCTACTCCCAGCCCCGCCCGACACAGCCAGTTCCATCTTTTCCACGCCCTGGGCCCAGCAGTCCTGGTGCCCCTTGGGAGGGTAGAATATTGGGCAGTCCCAGCTTATGAAGCATTTGAGACATTCCTCATGACTATTTTTCCAGAGGTGGGAGGAAACCCTCCCTTCTAATCCCTTCGGTAGCTTTTCTTCTTCCTGGCAGACAGTGGGTCCCTGGGCTTGTCCGGGCCCAAGGCACTGGGGAGAAGGTGGCCTCCCTGCAGCCGGTGCTGCTTCTCGCCCCACCAGCCCTGGAGGAAAAGCAGAAGGCAAGGATGTGAGAGCGGGGAGTCAGAGCAGGCGATGAGTGCTGTCTGACATTAGCCAACCACCACCACCACCAGGTAAGAGCCCTGGGGACTCTGCACACAAGGCCAGAGGGTAAGTCTGCTCTGGTGGGACACAGATCTGGGAAGTCTCAGGGCTGGGCGTCCACACAGCAGGGCTTCTCAGATGGTAGGGAGAGCTGGAACCACCTGGGGTTCTGGTTAAAATGTAGGTTCTGAACAGGTCTGGGGTGGAGGCTGAGAGTCTGCATTTCTGGCAAGCTCCCAGGTGATGGGGCTGTTGCCTGTCCATAAACCAGCAAGAACTAGAAGGAAACTGTGATTCTGGGAGCTCTGAGAGTGTGGACTGGTGCTTGCAGGGTTTGGCTTTGAGGGGAACTGGAGTGGCTGGGCAGCCCCTGTAGGGCTGCTGGCTTCTTCCTCAAGATCTCAGGTTGGTAAGATGCGTTATGTGGCCCTGGGGTGTCATATGGTGCTAGATCCCATGGGGCTGCTGTACGCCTTCGACTAAGGAGTGGACTGGACTGGAGGTGTGTGTTGATTTTTAGTCTTTGCTGATATCTGTGATGCTCCCGCCAAGGCCTGTTTCAAACGATGTAGGAGAAACGTGCCTCGGTGGAAAACCATGTATTACCACAGCACACTTCCTGATTCCACAGGGCTCTGCCCCTATACTGCCTTTGAGTTTACAATTCTGCAAGTTGTCAACAACGATGCTAGCACAAAATAATTGTCTATAGACACCAAATGAATGCTGTCAGGGGACTTTCCCTGACTGTCTGTCCTCCCTCCCTCCCTGGAAGTCGCTTAAATCCACTTGCAAATCCCTTTCGACATTCCGGATCTATAAAATGTGTCTGCTCTTTGGATTCTCTTTCAAACCAGTCATAACATCTGCCTGGGTCCCTCAATCATGAGTTAAAAACCTTTAACACGTGCTTCTTTTTGATTTGTACAAGAATCATAATTTTTAACTTTTTTGGGGGGATTATCTTTATTAACATGTGGTCACTAGACACACAAAGATGTGCAGTAGCTCTCAGATCATTAGAGGATGTCTCAGTATTCTTTTATTAAGGTGAAGTTCACACAACATGAAATTAACCTTTGTAAAGTGTACAATTCTGCACCGTGCTGTATAACTTCAACTAGTTCTAAAACATTTTCATCTCTTCCAAAGGAAATCCCATACCCATTAAGCGGTCCCTCTCCACTTTCCTCTCCCCCTGACCCCTGGCAACCACTAATCTGTTTTCTGTCTCTATGGATTTACCTATTCAGGATTTCTCATATAAACGGAATCATGCAATATGGACCTTTTTGTGCCTGGTTCTTTCACTTAGCAGGAGGTTTCAGGGGCTCACGCGGCGTTGTAGCAGTACTTCATTCCTTTTTATAGCTGCATAATTCATTGTGTGTGTATGTCACTATTTGCTTATCCATCCATCCATCGATGGACATTTGGGCTGATTCCACTTCTGGCTATTGTGAATAAGTGTTGCTATGAACATGTGTATATGTCTATTTGCTTGAGTACCTGCTTTTAATTCTTTTGGGCCTATATCTAGGAGTAGAATTGCCGAGTCATAAAGTAATTCTGCATTCAACTTTTGGAGGAAACATCAGACTGTTTTCCAGAGCAGCTGCACCATTTCACATTCCCACCAGCGATGTTCCAGTTTCTCCAGAGCCTTGCCTACAAGGATGAACCGCACGGATGACCTGTGCAGACGCTCTGCTAAGGGCAATGAGCCGGTCACAGAAAGACAGGTACTGTATGATTCCACGTATATGAGGTAACTAAAGTGGGTGGATTCACAGAAAGAAAAAGATGAGTGAAGGTTGCCAGAGCTGGGGGGAGGGAGAAATGGGGAGTTGCCAGGTAGTAGACATAGAGCCTTCATCTTGCAAAGTGAGAAAGTTCAGGAGCTCAGTTGCTCAACAACGTGGATATACGTAATGCCAGTGAACTGTATGCCTAAAAATAGGAAGCTTTGTTGTGTTTGTTGTGTTTGTTGTGTTTGTTGTTTTTTTTTTACGACAGTTAAAAACAAAGAGTTGTCTACCTAAGGTAATGTGTAACCGAGAGGCCACTTGGGTCCCCAGGGAGCCTCGTGACACACCCCCCCCTTGGCTTGCACGCTTTCTGTCCATGGTTCTTGGGGGACACACCTGTTTGTATATGTACACTCTGATAAGCAAGGTCAAACTCTATTCTTGGAAGGACACAGGGGAACCTTGTAAAGTGTCTGAAGTTTACTCACCAGCTTGTCAGAGCGTGATGGGCAGCCTTCCTGTCCTTGGGATACCTGATAGCATCTTGAGTCAGGTTAAGTGTCAGAACTCCTAACTGGCCTAAGGAGCAAGAAAGTTAGCTTGGATCAGATAATGTCTTCTCCATCCTCCTTCTACCCACCATGCTGAGTTGAGTTCTGATGGCCAGGTGGCAGGCCTCAGTGGTGTTTGGTTGGCCCCACTGAGCCCTAGGCTTGAAAAGTTTTATGTCAATAGACCAGACCCCCTCTGCCTCCCTCACTGCACCAGGAGCACTGCCTGTGCAAAGTCAGAGTGCAAGGCACACCTGGATAGCTGGGTGCATGCTAGGACCTGTTAATCACTCCTTCCTTATCTAAACCTGGATGGAGATGACCTATTCCCTTCCCACCCAACCCTCCAATCCCGCCTGCTGGCAGCACGGGGGTAGGCAGCCTCATTTTGTACCCTCTGAGGCACATGCAGGCATTTATTTTTCTTTCTTTCTTTTTTTTTTTTTTATAAGATTTTATTTACTTATTCATGAGAGACACAGAGAGAGGCAGAGACACAGGCAGAGGGAGAAGTAAGCTCACCCAAGGGGAGCCCAACGCGGAACTCCATCCCGGGATTCTGGGATCACGCCCTGAACCAAAGGCAGATGCTCAACCACTGAACCACCAAGGCGTCCCCATGCAGGCATTTCTACTATCACGCCATACACATGTTCCTAAAGAACCCCAATGTTCTACCATGTGGCACATATAAATAATAGGGCTTATGAGGGGGAAAAGGGTTGGGGCAGACCCACTCAAATCTCATGCAATTTTTAAATCTGAACACAAAACCAAATCCAGTCCTAATGAAAACAGCAGCCTGGGTAAACCTCCACTGACATTTGAACCCAGCATTAGAGAGATTCCATTTTTCCTTTACGACAAAGGTCTTTAGGCCTCTCACTTCCAATAGAGAGCTGTTTCATCAAAAAATTTTAAAATTTTTTTAAACTTATTTTTATTTATTTATGATAGACATAGAGAGAGAGAGAGAGAGAGGCAGAGACACAGGCAGAGGAGAGGGAGAAGCAGGCTCCATGCCAGGAGCCCGACGCGGGACTTGATCCCGAGACTCCAGAATTGCGCCGTGGGCCGAAGGCAGGCACAAAACCACTGAGCCACCCAGGGATCCCCTCATCAAAATTTAAAATCTGATTTTGGGAAATCTCTGGGTGGCTCAGCAGTTTAGCGCCTGCCTTCAGCCCAGGGCGTGATCCTGGAGTCCCGGGATCGAGTCCCACATCAGGTCCCTGCATGGAGCCTGCTTCTCCCTCTGCCTGTGTCTCTGTCTCTCTCTTTCTCTGTGTCTCTCATGAATAAATAAATAAAATCTTAAAAAAAAAAAAGAAGAAGCTGTAAGGACATTTTCATTCATATATGTATATATATTTGTTTTCATTGAAAACAGCCAAAGTCAGATTTTTTAAAAAAGATTTTATTTATTTATTCATGAGAGACACACAGAGAGCCAGAGACATAGGCAGAGGGAGAAGCCAGCTCCCTATGGGGAGCCTCACTCCCAGGACCTCAAGATCACAACTTGAGCCAAAGGCAGACGCTCAACCACTGAGCCACCCAGGTGTCCCTGTCCTCACAGATTCTAAATGGATTTTCTTACATGGGAAGTCCAGGTAGGTAGTCTGGGGCTGGACTAGCACTCCACAGGGTAGGGGTGCAAGCTCCTTCCACCTTGTGGCTTTATCTTATGTAGCTTTGATCTCATGGTCCAAGCTGGTGGCATCTGGATTCCAGGCAGCAGGAAAGAGAAAGGGATAAAGAAAGCAAGGTTCCTAGAAGCCACCAGGTCACAACACCTTTGTGAAATACAGAGCTTCATCGTATGTCCATGCCAACTGCAAGGGCCATAGGGAAACGCAGTCTTTATTTTGGGCAGCCAGAGGTCCTTCCCCACATTCTATTACTGTTGAAGAGGGACTGAGATAATCGATTTGGGGATGGGCTGGGGGAGCTACAGCAGTCTGTTCAAAAGAAGTCTGCAGCAAAACTTGAAGAGTCCAGACCATTGCTAGTAGAGGTGAGACCAGCAGTGACCCAAAGTCCCAATATCATTGTCTGGTCTCAAAACAGCCCAGGGATTTGCCAGCCTGCCTTCTGGTGCCAATTCAACATTTTACATTTTTGTTAAATTTTCCTATAGAAACTTGTAATTCTGAAAAGCTTCATTTTCAGAAAGATCATTTTGATTCTTTATTACAACAGCAATATAGAAGTCCTCTTATTCCTCCTCCCCTCATCCTGTCACCAAATTTTATCAGTTTTGCAACTAAATATTTCTGGGATGTATTTACTTCTCTAACCTCTTCCACCACACTGCACCAGGCCATGGCCACCCTTCATGGGTTGTACAGCAAAGGAGCTGCTCCCTCTCCTCTTCCCCAAATCCATTAATCTTCTTTCCCTCCAGGTTTCAACATAGCCACCATGAACCTGGAGAAACACAAATGTGATCATTCTCCAAAACTCTTAATGCCTTCTCTCTGCTATCCTAAGTCAAAAATCAAGCTCCTTAACTCACGTGGTCTGCAAGTGCTAAATCTAGTCTGGCCCTGCCCACCCGCCAGCCTCCTCCCTCCACCCTTCCTCTCAGCTCCTCAGACACACTGACCTTGCAATTTCTTGAGGGCATCACTCAACCACAGGCCTTGGCACATATTGTTCCTGTCTGGAAGGCTCTGTCCACCAACCCCTCCCGACCTACCCCCTTTGCCTCTGTAAGCTCTTTTCATCCCTCCTTCCTGTCACAGCTCAAGCTCACATTGTTAAGAACCTTTCCTTGACCAGGCCTCCACCCCACCTTTAGAGCTCTTTTATAGATACAAATTCATCAAATTCATCAATGCCTTTATTTGACTATGCTGTGTCCTCAACTAGAGTCTAAGCCTCCTGAGGCTGAAGGCGATTTTTATTTTTGAACCCTGTTGCATTCCCCTTCTAGTATCACAGTAGGCTCAGTAAATTTAAACATAGGGACACCTGGGTGGCTCAATTGGTTAAGCATCCAGACTCTCGATTTCTCAGGGTCCTGAGATCAAGCCCCAGGTCAGACTCGGTGCTCAGTGGGGAGTCTGCTTGAGATTCTCTCCCTCAACCCCTCCTCCCACTCATGCTCTCACTCTCTCTAAAATAAGTAAATCTTTAAATAAATAAATAAATGTATGTATGTAAACATACACTAGGGTTAAAATCATCTGTGATCTCACATCCCAAAATAACTAACAAGTCAGATTCTGATAAGTCTTCTAAATTTGTGTGCTAACATACTTACATTTTATGTTAGTAAAAACAATTTGAGAGTTGAGATCTGGGACCCAAATCCTCACAGCAGAGTCCCCGGCAAGCACTTTCAGCATCATGAGAGGTTAGAGGGGACCTAATATATGGCCCTCTGGAGAAGGAGGAAAATTGGCTTTGGGTCCTTCTCTCCCTCAATGATAAAATCCTAATATAATTTCCCCATGATGAACCAAACTGTATGGAAGATGGGGAAGAGAGTCAGGAGGGCCCTGCCTATACCAAATATCCTGCAAGTATCCACTTTTCCTTTAAGAGTGGTTCCTTGGCTCTGATAGAAGTAGCTTCAAAACGCATACAGTTTCCTGGAAATATTTGTACGTGATCCTGGGACACGCCTCAGCCTGTCCTTCGGTTGATCAGTGTTGTTCATTACTGTTATTTTAAACCACAAGGCAAAAATAGACTTCCATTGGCAGATTCCTCTCCTAGTCCGGACTGGGGCTGGTCAGGGAAGGCGAGGCCCAGAGGATGGAATCTGAGGACCCCTCCACCCCGCCCCCCCACTACACCCAGAGACCACTTGCAGGGGGAGGGCACAGGCCATACATCCCAGTCGGTCTGCCAGGAGTATACCTCCTCCAATGGGCTATTCCTC
The DNA here is from genome assembly GCF_053574225.1 of Canis aureus. Taxonomy (NCBI): domain Eukaryota; kingdom Metazoa; phylum Chordata; class Mammalia; order Carnivora; family Canidae; genus Canis; species Canis aureus. Next base: position 26,562,437 of record NC_135613.1, read on the forward strand.
CATTTGAGCACCCAGATCCCAGGAGCCCAAGGGCCTTGCCATGGGCCCAACAGCCGCCAGAGACCCTAGGTTGCTGGGCCTGGTCCTAGAGTGGGAGTGACCAAGCAGGGACACAGAACACGTGCAGGAGGTGCAGGCTGGAGCCCTTGGGTGCTTCCCCTGATGGTCCCGGTGGCAGGGGCCCAGGCAAGGGGCTGGAGCCACTGTAGCCGCTGTGGGTCTGTGCCTCCTTGGCCGGCCACACTGGGCACTGGTGACACACGGCCATGCCCATGATGCCCAGTATCCACAGAAGCCGGGGCAGGAGGGCCCGAGCATGACCCAGGACTGCCAACTAAGGCTGATTCTTTTTGTTTGCACAACTTGTGTCTTCCCTTCACCTTCCCATCCTCCTCCCCAACAAAAGTGCATTTTTTTGGAGAATTTTTCAAAACTCTGAAATAACTGGAAACCTCTGGTCTTGCCAAACCTTCACCGGGCATCATGCTACGGCACAGGGAACGGACAGGGAATGAGCTGGTGGGGGTGGAAATGGCCAATCCTCTCTTGTGAGAGGGGCAGGGGACCCCCAACTCACACACAGAGACTCTCAGCCACCCTCCTCACAGTCCCCCTCATACAGGACCCTGGTTACAATTCCCAAGTTTGCTACTGAGGGAGGAACAGCTGCGGGCTCCCCATTAACTTCTCCTTGTGAGGGAGGAACGGCTGAAGTAATTGGATTTCTGCCACAGCAAATAAAACAGGAAATATATCCTGTGAAGATGAAAGCCTGCGGGCCTTGTGGGACTCTGCTCTGGATTTTGGCCCCTTGACCCGGGGGTGCCCCATGGTGGCTGAACACGTGCTGAGCATAAGGAGCCTGGCTGTGGCCTGGTCATGCATGGAGGACCCAAACCAGCAGCCGTGACTCACTTTCCCTGCCCTGTAGATAAAGACATCCAGACTAACTACTGCCTTTACAGTAGGGATGATTACACATAAAATCACTTGGTTCTTCCAGAGGAAAATAAACTCTCTGAGCAAGTGTGGCATGGTTATTTGAGCAAAAGCTGCCTCTCGGAAGGATTTGCTGCAAGCTTCTTGGCAGGGACCACTTCTGAGAAACCTCTGGTGACCCTAACTCTTGCCCTCGGGTTACCTGCTATGGTGTGGGGCCAGCGGCTTTCCATGCGTTTGTGACAGAAATAACCCTTCCAGTCACTCATCACGAGCCTGCCTAGTGGAGGCTTTCGCAGCGAGCACGTACCACAGACTGTCCCAATCAGGAAGGCGCGGTGCCTGCGCTCCTGGGGGGGGCGCCCGCTTGCTGAGCGAAACCCCAGACGGTTCATTTAAAAGAAGTGAAAGAAGACGCACCTCTGGACTCCCGAAAGGGTTATTCGGTCTCGGGCTGGCTATAAAAATGCTATTGGCTGTTACTTGGCACGGCCAAAGTACAGCCAGAATGTCTTCTCCCTCTATTCAGTGCATTTGTTATTTTGGCTGAAAGGAAGTAAGCAGCACTCCACGCTCGCAGACCGAAGATGGAGCAACAGGATCCAACCAAGAAGGAGGGGGTAAGTGGGCCTCCCAGCAAAGGAGGGAGCACGAAGCAGCCTGCTGCCGGGGCCTGCTCCGCATTGCTGGGTGGGGGTGGCGGTGGTGGTGGGGTTCTGTTGGAAGGAAGGTGCTGCTCAGAGTTCACTTAGACAGGGACTAGAGGACAGATTTAGGGGATATTGAGATGTAGAGATTGTTCGGGGATCATTCTACTGGAACAGCTTTGAAAAATCCCTGCAACCAAATTGAAGAGATGCAAAGGGTTAAGTTGTCCCCACTGCCTCCCCCAGAAAAGCTTGAAGGGCAGGCATTCTGCAACCAGCCACAAAACCCTTACATGTTGCTGGCGAGGTGCATTTTGATCTGCTCGGATTTTGGCTTCAGAAACATCTTCTTTAGGTTTTTCGGCAAGTCACATGGCTGGGCCGACATGGCAGGAAGGTGGGCACAGAAAAGACTGTGCGGGACTCGAATCGAATTCAGATCTGTAGCAGAGATTCTCAGCCTTTTAGATGAGAGGCTCCCTGGTTTCTGGATCTCTTGCCTCCTACCCCACTCCCCTCACTCAAAGCATTTCCATTGTACTTTGAGAGTCTCCCCATTGAAGAAAATACATAATGATAGAAAGATTATGAATTTACTATGAACGCTTTCAAGGAATTTGCATTTTATTTGCTGCAACAGCATTTGCTTGTATTTGTGGCAGCAGAGGTACATATTTGTGCAGATTATTACTGAACCGGGCATGGATGTGAGACCATTAGCACAGACAAGTTGAGAGCATGCTCTGTAGCTCGTGGGTTAAGAGCAGGTTTTGGAGCTGGAAGCACCTGGTTCCGTTCCTGCTCCATCCTATTCTAGCTGTGGGAACCTGGGCAAGTTATTTAACTGCTCTGTGCCTCAGCTTTTGCATCTGTAAAATGGGAATGATAACCCTACCACTTCATAGGGCTGCTGGAGCAAATAATGAGATAATGTACTCAAATTACCTGGTACATCATGATTCCCCCATAACTGATATTACTTTGCTCACCCTTTAGAGCAGGGCACTAATGGCATTTGGGGCCAGAAGATTCTTTTTTCTTTTCCTTTTTTTTTTTTTAAGGATTTTATTTATCTATTCATGAGAGAGAGAGAGAGAGGCAGTGACTTAGGCAGAGGGAGAGGCAGATCTCAGGACTCTGGGATCACGACCTGAGCCAAAGTCAGGCACTCAACCACTGAGCCACTCAGGCACCCCAGGGGCCAGAAGATTCTTTGCTGTGAGGGGCTGGCCTGAGTATTGCAGAATGTTGAGTAACATCCCTAGTCCCTTCTCATTAGAGGTGTTCTCGTACCCAGAGAATCAGAGCTTTCCAGGTTGCTGAGCACCTTTACGTGGATCTTGTTAGACTCTCGTGACAACTAAGGAATCATTATACTGCTCAGTGTTAACCCCCCTATTTTATATAAAAGGGACTGTGCGGTGACAAGAACTTAGGGGCTCAGGGGTCAGGAGAGGCCCTCAGTCATGCCCTCTCTTCAAAGAGGAACATGCTGGCCATCTGTGCCCCTGGGTGAGGCTGCAGAAGAACACCCCGCATGGTGGTCCCTGAAAAGAAGCAACACATTTTGAAAGGATATGATTAAAATGGTCACAAGCAGAAGGTGTAGGCTCCCTGGATTCTCCAAGGGAGGAAGCCTCCTCCAGTGGCAGGTGGGATGAAGGCTATCCCTTCCTGGCTGCCTGAGGGCAGACCTGCCCCTTTGGACAACAGCCAGGACACGTGCTGGGCTTCCTGGGATACCCGAAAACAAAATGATTCCATGGTGGCTGCTGGTAAGAATCTGCAGATTACTGAGTGAAGGGGTGGGGGCGGTTAGGAGGTGAGGGAAAGTGGGAGCCCCTGGGAAGCCTGCAGAAAGCAGGGACTGTGTGCGCTGATGGAGGGGGTCCAGCTCTCTGTCCCCCATTGGCTGTGTGACCATGGGCTCACTGGCCTTTGGGTCCTTCATAAGTAAAAAGAAAAGGCGAGAATCTAACCAATGGGCATCAAGGACTTTTTACCAAGGGAAAGGACTCTTGGCCTGGAGGGGGGGGGAAGTCCAAGCATTTTAGAAAATGAAAGCACATAATTTTAGGGGGTACATCCACCATCAAAATACCTAGCATCTTGGAACAGGTAACCTCCTTTCTGACTCTATCGCTGCTCATGATGATAGCAAGCCTGTGTGTAGCACTTACTCTAAGCCAGGTGTGGCTCTAGTGTTTTTCAGGTATAAACTCATCCATTCTTCACATCAGTCCTATGAGGGAGGGAGTATGGTTCCCCCTTTTACAGGTGAAGGATCTGAGACACAGAGAAGTCCAGTAACTGGCCCAGGTCCACCCAGCGAGCAGCAGGAGCTTGGGATCCGATCCCAGGCTCTTGGGCTCCCCCCTCACTCTGCCCGGTGCTCTAAACCACCATGGCCACAAGACAAGGCACCTCTCTGTCCCTCCCTTTCCGTTTGTGAACGTTGGGATCAATAGTGTGAGAAAGTGATTCAGAGTTAATAATTCATAAGAACTAATTTTTCTGGAGATGTGTGTGTTTTTCTGGGAGATCCCTGACAGCGGGAATGGATCCAGGAAGCAAATTCCCAAAGAGATTCGTTTGGGGCAGGGCTCCCTTCCCAGCAGCCTTGAATCACACCCATTTGGAAGACGGACCCCGAAGGCCACTATTTTACTAAGTCTCAAAATGTGTTCATGGTTATGAAACAGGAAGCCAGTTTACTGTGGGCATGAAGAACGTGCGATTTCTCCCAAAAGCATAAGCTGAGTCATGGCTCCCCTTGGCCTCTGAGGATACACGCCCCCCCCCCCCTTCATGTCTGAAGGCCACTTGTCATTTATATAAGCTGCTGGAAGACCTGCGTGGCTCTCGCTCATGCCCTAATCCAGCTCAATATTTGATCTTTTTCTTTTTCGAAAGAAAGAAAGAAAGAAAGAAAGAAAGAAAGAAAGAAAGAAAGAAAGAGAGAAAGAAAGAAAAGAAGGAAAGAAAGATAGATGGAAGAAAAAGAAGAAAGCTTAAACCATGGTTTTCTTTTACATGCTTTTTTTTACATATAGTACCTTTACTGAGAACATAACTCACAGATCATGCAGTTTACCCCTTGAAAGTATGCAGTTTTGGGCAGCCCTGGTGGCCCAGTGGTTTTAGCACCGCCTTCGGCCCGAGGTATGATCCTGGAGATCCAGGTTCGAGTCCCACGTCGGGCTCCCTGCATGAAGCCTGGTTCTCCCTCTGCCTCTCTCTCTCTCTCTCTCATGAATAAATAAATAAAATCTTTTTTAAAAAAGTATGCAATTTGGATAAAATATACCCATGAATATTCACAGTTGGGCAACCATCAGCATGATCAAGTTTAGAACATTCCCATCACCCTGAAGGAACCCTGTACCCACCGGCAGTGATCCACATCTCTCCCCAGCCCCTGGCAACCACCAATCTACCTTCCGTCTCCGTGGATTTGTCTGTTCTGGACATTTCACAAAGATGGAGGCAGACAGTGTGACTGGCTGCTCTCGCTTAGCACACTTTCGAGGCTCAGCGCCTTGCAGTGCTGAAGGGCACTTGTAGTGTGTGTCCTTTGCTCTTCCTTTGGGCAAATCATCTTGCATTGCATGGATGTCCTGCACCTGTTGGTGTATTCTTCAACTGATGGACATTTGGATCGTTTCCCTTTTGGGGCCGCTATGAATAACGCTGCCAGGAACATTTGTGTTCACCTGTTTGCGTGAACAAGTTTTGGTTTCTCTTGGGTACACACCTGTGTGTGGAATTGCTGGGTCGTACGGTTACTCTGTTGAACTTTGTGAGGCTTTCCAAAGCGAATGCATCATCATACAATCCTGCCAGCAACACGAGAGGGTCCCAATCTTCCCCTTGCCAACACTTTTTACTACTTGTCTTATTGATTTTAACCATCCTTGTGAATGAGAAGCTGTATCTCATTGTAGCTTCGATTTGCATTTTCCTGATGGGGTACCAGTGCTTTGATTTTGCTCCCTAAATGGTCCTCAGAGCTGGTACTTCTGCCCCTGGCTCAGCCATGCCCCACCTGAGCCCCTCTTCCCTGACACTTCTGACACCTCTTTTAAACCATTTCTGGGTTTTTTTCTTTGTAGAGCTCACTACAGTTATAGTTAAACTATTAAAATACTATGTCTTTTTTTAAATATCCTCCTTCCCCATTGGACCATGATGTTGAGGGCAGCTGATCTGCTCATCAGACTGTAGCGTGGTGTCTGGAATATAGTCAGCTGCCAACCACTATTTGTTTAATGAATGAAGGCGTTTGGACCAGCGTGGTCAGTGAGAACCTACCCAGAATGTCTTTGCTGTTTCGACAGAGGGTAACCCCCTGACTCCTACAGGTCCATAGACCCTATGCCTGCATGTGCCTATGGCACATTCTTGAATTCAAGGAGGAAGACAAAAAGCATAGAAGTTAAATTGTGCGCCCTATGCTTAGGGACTCTACAGCCCGAGTTCTTTCTGATAATGTTCCCTGGGATCTCATAAAAGCTGTCAGGTTGCTGGCTGTCCAGGACGCCTGGCAGCCTCCCGCATTCTGGGGCACCAGCCAGCTCCCCAGCAGAGCTTTGCTAAGGACTTCAAACCATAGGACCCATCAAAGTAGAAAGTGGTCAGGAGTTGCGGTTGGAGGCATGAGTGAAGCCTGTTGTGTTTCTAGTTAATCATTTACCTAGAAAAGAATTAGAAGAGGAAAACTTTATCACTTTTCTCCTTCCTTCCCCCTTCCTTCCTTCCTTCCTTCCTTCCTTCCTTCCTTCCTTCCTTCCTTCCTTCCACGAAATCAAGCAATAGAACAGCCACAGGGGAGGGACTTTGTTTTGTTCTCCGCTATATCCCCAGCACTTAGAACAATGCCTGGCTCACATTTGAGTGACTGCCCAGAGCACTTCAGGTGGGAGGTGAGCTAGTTCAGCCCCGTCCTGCATCTGGGGTGGGGTGTGTGTGTGCATGTGCCTGTTTATGCACCTGCCTTTAGGGGATGGTGGAGGTTGAGGAGAGGCTGGAAACTGGAGCCCACAGCTCTTATCTCCCTTATCAGAAATTTCCTGCTGAATTAACCATTTGTTCATTCATTTGGTGGAGGGAGGGGAAGGGCGAGGTTTCATTTATGGGGGCTCCTTGCAGGTTTTGCTCCTGCTCCTGCTGTATGGAGCACCAGCTCGTGCTCTCCAGGGCACCAGGACAAGGCAGGGATGGCTACAGGTTCTCTCCCTGCCCTGCTCTTCACTTAACTCGCTGCAGAGGCACTGCCGGGAGGAAGACCTGAGGGCCTCGGCTGCCATGGGGGGCATGTGTCCCCTGGATGGGGCCTCCATGGGAGCACATGGATGAAGGTGCTCAGGGGAGGCTTCTGAGAGCTGCGTCCAGGCCCTGGTCTGTGGATTCACCTCCATAGCTCTACAGTTTCATAATTCAACCTTGTAACAGCTCTGAGGGAGTGTGATGACCTTCCTTTTGAAGATAAGGAAACTGGAGATTCTTGCAATTAAGCTAGCAAGCGGCAATGGGCAAACATATTATAGAATCCATAGATTCTAAAAGAAGCTTTTTCCACTTTTTTCTCCAGCTTTTCATGATCTTGCTAATGACTTCCTCTTGCCATTAAATAAGTATTCATTTTCCTCATGTATCAAAGGGGGATATGATCACAGAACACCGGTGTTTGAGTCCCCAGAAACCTGGATTTATATATTTTCTCTCTGTGTGCCTGTTCCATCAAAAGTCCAGAGGCTAAAGAAAGTTAATCAGTGGCCCTCAAGAAACAATTAAAATTGTTCACATTTTCTTCTTTTTGATTTTTAGGGGAGTTTGTGTTTAAGGCAGGACTTGAGTGCATTTGCTACTGTCAGCACATACAGCCCCGTGGTAGGAATGTTATGGAAGCATTTCAGACATGAGGTAGAGTGTTGGCGTAGGTGAGCCTTCAGTGTCTTTCTGACCCGGCGGTTCTCAGGGGCAATTGCCTCCCCCCAGCCCGGAGGACATTTAGCAATGTCTGGAGACTCTGGGTTGTCACAGGTAGGGGACAGGTGGCCCTATAGTGCCTACAGGACAGCTCCCCAGAGCAAAGAATTATCTGGCCCTAAGTGCTACGGTTCAGGGAACCTACCAGGTTAGGTGGGTAGAGGTAGGCTTCAAGATAGGGAGCAGTCGAAAGACTACGGATCTTCAGATTCTCTGGCATCCTTCTATGTGACATCGGAGTAAATCAGGAGTTCCCTTGAACCCCAGCGCCTCCTATGACCTGAGCCAGGATTTCTCCTCCTCCCGCAGAGGCTGACACTTGTACTTTCACTGGCGACGCTGATAGCGGCCTTTGGGTCATCCTTCCAGTATGGGTACAACGTGGCCGCCGTTAACTCCCCTGCCGAGGTAGGTCCCTGGGGTGAGTGAGACACAGACACCCACAAACGAGGAGGGGGGCTTGGAGCTCCCTGGGCCTGGGCATGTCCACAAGGGTGGCAATAGGTGCACACCCGGGCACACAGTGTGTCCTCAGGTAACAGGAGAGGGAAATACCCATGAGACACACAGCACAAGCCCAGGAGAGTGACTGGTGGGCACAGGACCACGGGGATGGGCCCAGTGCCCCCGGCCTCAGCTTCTCCTGGAGAGCCAGGCCTGGTTGTGCATGCTGGGGCTGGCCTCGGGATTACGGGTGGGGGCTCTGGTCTTCTGCAGCCTTGCACTGTCCAGAGGATTCTGGAGGATCAGGGCTCATGCAAAGGACCAGAGGACTGGAATTCAGAACTTGGGGGGAAGTGTGCTTATCAGAGGCCTGGCAGCTCCCTGTGCTGGTGCCCGGGCTAATTGCTGTTCATACAACTTCATCCTTTTTCCCTTTCGCTTTACTAGTGCCCAGGCCATCTGTCAGTTGGCCCACCAGCTTACGGGATTCTTTTTGCAAAACCAGGTCAAGTTATTGTGGCACTCTCTTCTTCTTTGTTCTCCAGCTCATGAAAGCATTTTATAATGAGACCTATTTTGAACGTAACAATAACTACATAAATGAGTTTTCCTTGACCTTGCTGTGGTCTGTCTCCGTGTCCATGTTCCCCTTTGGAGGTTTCATCGGATCCCTCATGGTCGGCCCCTTGGTGAATAAACTTGGCAGGTAAGGCGATGTGAATTCCCAGCTCCTGAAGCTCCTAGATCCCAACCATTTAAAACCGAGAGCCAAAACTGAAATGGTTTTTTTTTTTTTGTTTGTAAAACTAGGTAATAACTGCTCTGATGATTTCTGTTTTCTTTTCTTTTCTTTTCTTTTCTTTTCTTTTCTTTTCTTTTCTTTTTTTTAAGATTTTATTTATTTGACAGAATGAGAGAGCACAGCAGGGGGAGCAGCAGAGAGAGAGAGTGAGGAAAGCAGGCCCCCAGCTGAGCAGGGAGCCTAATGCAGGACTCGATCCCAGGATTCTGGGATCATGACCCTAGCCAAAGGCAGACAGATGCTTAACTGACTGAGACTCAATTTTTGCCACTAATTCTAGAAACATTAGAGATTCTTGATCTCTAATGTTTGATTCCAAAAAAAAGGTCCTTAAGACATCACACTCCCTGGTGTAAATTCCATGGGCATGAAAAAGTGGTTTTGTTATTAAGAGTATTTAAGAGTCCCGCCCCACCAGCTTTTTCCCTTGGCAGACAAGCTCAGAGGCTAGGTAAGGTCAAATTGTCTTCCTGGCCACAGATCTCTTTAGCTCAAGAGTCAAGACCAGAACCCAGTGCCTTCTCCAGTATTTTTCAAAAAGAGTATGAGATTAGAAACATACAACCTCTGCTTTGGGATCTAAAATCCTAAGGTCTTCCTGGGAGTTTGGTGTTGAACTGAGCAGTTTTCCCTGGGGGCCAGGACGTTAATCAATCACAGGTTTGAAGGACGAGTCTTTTAAGGAAAGGACTTTGGTCCGTTGGTCCTTTTGGTCCACAGATGCAGCAGACAGTTGCTTGTCCAGCTGTCTGCCTGAGATGATAAAAGCTATTCAGTTGTTTGTGGTTTTCCTAAGGATCTGTTCCTTATATAACAGTAGCAACCAACAATTTATTGATGGGTTCCTCTGTGCCAGGCTCTATCCTGAACACTTTTAGGGTTATTAATTCTTCCAATCCATACAAAAGCCCCGTCTCCTTTTTCAAAATAGGAAAACATTTTCCTATGCTGTAACTTAGCCAAGATTATACAGCCAGGAGGAAATTCCATCTCTGGGCATGTCCAAATAATACTGTTGTATCAGGCAAGTATTTTCTTGATCTCTTGCTTTATTGCTTAATCACACACATAGCATCTTTTTCATACAAGATGTTTAAATGTTCGAGTGGACAGACTTAATTCTCCTTTACAGTTTTTGCTTTTTGTGTCTGATGACAGCCTTCCCTATCTATCTGGAGTCACAATGATTGTCTGTAATTTGTAAAATATTACAATTTTGCTTTTCCCAGATTTGGCATTTTATTTTGTTTGGTGTTTTTCTGTTTTAAGATTTTATTTATTCATTTATGAGAGACATAGAGAGAGGGAGGCAGAGGCATAGGCAGAGAGAGAAGCAGGCTCCATTTGGGAACCCCGATGTGGGACTCGATCCTAGGACCTCGAGATTATACCCTGAGACAAAGGCAGATGCTCAACCACTGAGCCACCCAGGCATTCCTTGTTTGGCCTTTTAAAACATTAAAAGATTTTTATATATGCTGTTGAATTCAGTCTGCTAATATTTTATGCACAATTTTTCCATCTATGTGATATAAGTGAGGTTGGCCTACCCATTCCGTCTAATGTCCTTATCCGATCTGGTTTCAAGATTACGCTAACATCATGAGAGTTAATGATTTCAAAAACCCTTGAGTGTATTGTACTATGTGGCTCTTTCCTTCTGCTCCCCACCACTGATGTGCTGTGCACTGTGGTCATTTCCACTGTCTCACAGAGAGAATGTTCCCACACCAGGCTGTGCACTTGACCTGTCAGTCTTCGACTGCAGAGAGCATAAAGCAGCCACAGAGCCTGATGCTGTAACTGGGCGGACAGTTGGTGAACATCTATCTTTTAAATGAATAAGTGAATCCTGCACCCAGGCTAACTGAGATTTCCTCCTCTGCAGGAAAGGAACCTTGCTCTTCAACAACATCTTTTCCATAGTTCCCGCCATCTTAATGGGGTGCAGTGAGGTCGCCCGGTCGTTTGAGATGATCATTTTGTCCAGACTTTTGGTGGGAATATGTGCAGGTAAATGATACTACCCTGTGCTACCACTCTGTAATTTAGGATGATCGAGAACCTGAGTTGAAATTTTAAAACAATTATTTTATTTAATTTAAAATAATTATTTAAAATTTTAAAACAATTCCATCTTATCTTCTCTATTGGTACATTATTTCTATGTCTTATTTTATTTTTTTTTCTATATCTTATTTTAAAGATTTTTTAGTGGTCAGCGTAGGATTTAAAATGTACATTTACAAATGGTTAGAGTGTACTTTTCAATCAATAATAAACTGCTTCACACATTACGTAAAAGAACTTGTAACCTTATATTCCCAATTCCTCCTTCCCAACCCTCATGTCATTCATATGACTTTAAGTTTAAGGTATCCTATGAATACACAAAATACTTTAAAAAAAAAAAAAAAGGATAATCAATGAGGAGGGGCAGGCACCAGGGTCCAGACCATTCTGGGACCCCTGAAGGAGGGAGATGGAGGCTGCTCCTCTGCCTCTGCCCTGAACCAGACTCTGGATCGGGGACTTAGTCTCAGGGGTGGCCAAGGGCAGAGCATCCCTGTGCCGCTTCTGGTGAAGAGAGCCGTTCTGTGAAAGTCAGAAATACAGAATTCTGTTCAGAAGCTCGCTTCCCGTCTGGTCCTTTATCTTTGTGTTTTCTCAACTGCAGGAGGGACGGTGAGTGGGTGGTGACCCTTGATTAGTGAGCTGCATTTTCTTGTTCTAGGCAGAGTAGACTGTGTCGTGTGCTGTAGAGATAAGACTTGTCTTCTGCAACTTTCGTTTTGGTTATCTATACGGGTGTGAAAATCAGGTTGCAATATAAAACAGGTTTCTGTTTTTTTAGTGGGTCTTGGTCAAAAAAAGCATGTTGACTAACAATCCAACATACGAATCCTTCTTTTATTTTTTTTTAAAGATTCTATTTATTTATTCATGAGAAACACAGAGAGAGAGGCAGAGACACAGGCAGAGGGAGAAGCAGGCTCCATGCAGGGAGCCCGATGCAGAACTCGATCTTGGGTCTCCAGGATCATGCCACGGGCCGAAGGCGGCGCTAAACCACTGGGCCACTGGGGCTGCCCCCATGAATCCTTCTTAATGAGAGCAGCCTTTCAACTTTTATGGGGAATGTGATCACAACTTTTATGTGATGTTTGCGATGGGCTTTTCAGGGGTTTGTTTTCATTTACTCCTCCAAGGCAATGACTCACTGGGGTCTCTCGCTTCATAAGTCCCAGAGCTATTTTGCAAACCCTCCAAAGTTATCCTTGGAGGCCATCCTTTGGTGGTCATAGGAAGCTCCCCCATAATTGCTTCAGACTGAAGAGATGGGGTTAAATCTATGTGTGGGGCCTTTCCCCAACCTGACATTCTTTTGTAGACTGTACTTCCCAGGGCTGGTGGGAGTGAGCAGGACACCTACTTTCGGGGCCGTGTGCCTGCCTTCAGGGTGGGCATCCAGGGTGGGCGCCCCCAAAATGCTGCATCCTGGGTGCCTTGCCAGCAACCTTGCACCTGGTCCTGGCAGTGCCAGCAGCTCTCATCTTCTCCTTCAAGTATGGGAATGAGGATAAATGATTGAGCTGGCTGGAAGCCAGCAAGTCCCTCAGCTGGTGCTAGTGGACAATGGGGGAGATGGTGAGGAGGTAGTGTTAGGGGAAATGTTGAGGAACTGTGGAGTCCAGGAGAAGAGGAAAATAAGATCCCTGAAGAGAGAAGAGGTCCTGTCAAGGAAAGTGATAGGCCCCATGACAAGCTACTCTGGTACAGCTTTCCCTGAGAGCGCTGGATGGCCTGAGGCCTGAGCCCTGAGGGTGCCTGGCCCTGTTCCTGCCTCCTGCCACCCCTGCTGGAACTCAGCTAATGAAACAGGGCTGATTTCTGGCAGGTGTCAGCAGTGGGCAGGTGCAGGCAGGCCCTTTTCTGTTGACCATCCGGCACTTCAGAGTTGGTCCCAACAGGGAAATGTTAGACTCCAAAAGAGAACAAATCACAAAACTCCCAACCTTTACTCTTAAATAAGCATGACTTTGAAGTCAGCAGTTCTCAAACGTGTTGGCCTCAGGCCCTTCTTACACTCTTAAAATTATTGAGGGTTCCAAAGAGCTTCTTTCTCATGTGGGTTGTATTGGTCAATATTTGCCATTTAGAAATTGCAACCAACAAATATTCATTTAATTGACTTAAATGGCAACAGAAAGCCATTACACGTCTCTATGAGAAGAGTTGTGTATGCCAAAACAACAACAAAACAACAAAAAACTTAGTGAGAAGAGTGGCATTGCTTTACATTTTTTGCAAATCTCTTTAACGTCTGGCTTCATAGAAGACAGCTGGCTTCTCAGACCTGCTTCTGTGCCCTGCTGGTTGTGTAGACGCTGGAATGCTCCACTGTGTGCTCACGAGGACAAGAGTGAACAGGGCACTATCTAGGATGGTTGGAAAATAGTTTTGATCTCACAAGCCCCCTGAAAAGGTGTCAGGAGTTTCCTGGGTCCTCAGATCATGTTTGGATCTGAGGTCATAATGCATTTGTAGTTAATTCTTTCACATGGCTCTGGAAAAAGTCAGGAAGGTGTGTGAGCCAGCAGCATGCTACTCAGACTTCCTAAAAAGGAAGTGAACAGCAGCTCTGCCAAAGGGGGTATGGGACAACGGCAGTGCAGGGACAGACAGTGGGACTTGATATGCTCAGTTCACCGGCTCACTGTTGGCCAAGTCGCGTGGCAAGAGCGCCAGGCACATTCACCGAAGGAATTTCAAATGTAAAAGCCACTTTCCCGGACTCTGTCCGAATGGGCCAGCTGGGATTGCCCAGTGGAGTCTCAGAATAGAGACTGCTTCGCACGAGCATGAAGAGGACCCATCTCTTCACAAACCTCCTGATGTTTGCTTCTTTGATTTTGTCCCTAATTAAGCGACTTGCTGCTGAGATGTGGGCTTCCCCACCCTGGGCTCTGAGTGGTGACCAAGGAGCCCACCCGTCAAGGGCCCCTGCCTCCTCCCAGCCCTTTGGGCACTAGGCCGGCAAGGGTCTCCCCACAGCACACCCCACCAGACTTCTCAGAGCTGCTGCAAAGGCTGCCCCTCTTTGCTCCGACAACTGGGACGAGCCAATGTGAATGAACAGCAAGCCTCTTTTAAAACACTAAGCAGATATCCTTGGGCAGAATCGCAAGGCTTGAACACTTGGCTCTCAAAAGATTCCTTCCTGTATGGATGTCATCAAATACCCACCCGCTGCCAGCACCTCCAATCTCCACGAGCCCTACACGGTTCCCCTTGGCCTCCCTGTGGCTGGAGCCTCCTCTTAGACCCTCATCCCTTGGAGACCCAGCCTGACTCGTGACTGGGTGTCCCATCCTTGGGGTACTAACAACCCAGCTGACCTCCATCCAAGATTCTCAGCCTCTTGTTGGGCTTTTGGGGGAATTAAATGGGATGATATATGTGAAAATACTTTAGAGCCTATAAAATTAAGTTCCACCTATTCTTTCTTGTTTCAGTAAGATGAGAAAACTTAAAAGTTTAAATAGTGGGGATTCCAGAAATCTGAGGTAGCAATTATTTTACGATATATATTTACATTTGTCATGCTTACTGATAAATAGAGTTAGTGCTTCGGTGTCTATGTGGGCATCTGTGCATCAGTTTGTTACGTGATATACCTTCTCAGAAGGTGGAGCCGGTGGGCAGGGGTCCTTGGCCTCATCTGAACAGACTCTCCCAAGGAGCCAGAGAGGACAAGGTGCCAGACCACACCTGGGCTTTTCTTCCCTGACATGAAGCCAGGTAGGAGGGCAGCCCAGAGGTCAGGCCACCCATGTCCCCTTCCCCTGGTGACACGTGTTGAAAACCAAGGGTGCTTGTCTGTGAACTTCCTTGGTTCAGACTATTTTCTCTTTTCCCCATTGCTTAAAGGATGAAGAATTAAAAGAGGTGTTTGCTTACTCTTGCCTCCTTGAGACAAAAGTTTCAGCCCAACTAATGTGATTACTGGATAAGAACAAGTGTGTTTGGAGATGCAGCTGATCTCTCTCAGACTAATGTTTCCTGATGGTGTTTTTACTTCCATCCCCTGACAGGTCTGTCTTCCAACGTTGTCCCCATGTACTTGGGGGAGCTGGCTCCTAAAAATCTGAGGGGGGCCCTCGGGGTGGTACCTCAGGTTTTCATCACTGTCGGCATTCTTGTGGCCCAGATCTTTGGTCTTCGGAACCTCCTTGCAAACAAAGAAGGTAAGCTCAAGATGGCTGCAGACCCCACGCTTCCCTCCTCGAGGGCCCAAGCCCAGCATATAGTAGGTGCTCAGTAACAGGCAAAGGCAGTGATAGTTGCAGGGTGCCTGGGTGGCTCAGTGGGTTAGGTGTCTGCCTTCAGCTCGGGTCATGATCCCAGGTCATGATCCCAGCCCTGCATGGGGCTCCCTGCTCAGCGAGGAGTCTGCTTCTCTCTCTCCCTCTGCCTGATGCTCTCCTACTTGTGCTCTCTCTCTTTCTCTCTCTCTCTTTCTATGTCAAATAAATAAATTAAATCCTTAAAAAAAAAGTCACACCAACCAAAATGTATAACATGCTTGTTGGGGGCCAGGCACTATGTCTTTATCTTAATTCCATTCAACCCTCCAAATAACTCTATAAGGCAGATACTTATTATGCCCATTTTACAGATGTGGAACCTGAAGCATAGAGAGATTGGATAACATGTCCGAAGTCTCATTAGGATGCACTTCAGGTGGCTTGGGCCTAGGTCCATGTTAAACACTGATCCCCCTTTCAATGCCCCTCATAAGGAGCAGGGACCAGGGGTCACAGGGCTAACTTCCTGTCTCCCAGTGATGGCACGTAAATGATCAGCAGGATGCAGGGCAATGTGCAGAGCCCTGGTGTCCCATGAAGTGTTTGCCAGTGTACAGCTGGGAGCCAGGATTGTGGCGGGGGGGAGAGGAGGACAGGCATTCCTGACGGGCATGGGGGCAGAAGTGCAGAAAGTCTCTGTGTGTTCAGGGCACTACAAGTGTTGTGTGGACTGCATTTGTCCCTGCATCCTTTTTTGAGGCTATTTCCCTGTTGGGGCCCTTCCTCTGGACAGAACTTTGGCCTTATTCGTCATTGAATCTCCAGCACAATTCCTGGCACGTAACAGATGCTCAAGAACAAGGAAGGAGGGAAGGAAGCCCAGATGAGAGTAGCAGTGCAGGAGGCAGGCAGTCACGGTGCAGTGGTTGTGAAGAGATCTGACAATCTTCTTGAAAAGATTGCAACAGGGTGTCTGGATTTGGCAGTTTGGGGTCTCCAAGAGGAGTTTCCATGTAGGGGGTGGGGTGGGGGCCAGAGTCAGATGGCAGTGGCCCAAATCGGAGATGAGTCCATATGTGTGGTGGGCTATACAGGGCAACTGAGTCAGAGTCTGGGATTAGCGGAGCCCTGGATTCAGGAAAAGGGAAGGGAGGAGGTTGGGAAAACGATGAGCCATCCAGCAGAGCAGTGGGCAGGGCAGAAGCTGAACCTACTGCACGGGATCATTTTCTTAGGGGGAAGGTTCAGGGGTTGAAATGGGACTTGAAAAAGATGATGTCGGGGTGCCTGGGTGGCTCAGCCAGTTGAGCGTCTGCCTTCAGCACAGGTCATGATCTTGGGGTGTGGGATTGAGCCCCACGTTGGTCTCCCTAATCCGCGGGGAGTCTGCTTTGCCCTCTCCCTCTGCCCCTTCCCCTGCTGGCTCTCTCTGCTCTCACTCTCTCAAAGAAATAAAATCTTAAAAAGAGAGAGAGAGAAAAAGATGACGTCTAAATGCGGGTGTTCTTTGTTTACTCCTCTTCCATTTCAGGAGTGAGACTCGCTGGTTGTCACAAGGCTGTCACCTAAGTCTGAGCCTCAGTCTGTATAACAGGTGGTGAAGAGTCCCCAGGGCTCAGCATGCCTGGGTCTGGCTCTGAGCTTTGCCCCTGATCTTGGGCACGGGGCCTGTGGCCTCTGTGCCTGCATTTGTAGGCATGGGGCGGGGTTGGTCCTGGCACCTGCCTCACGACGTGGCTGTGATGGGGAAGTGAATTAACACACGGAGAGCCATTAGGACAGTGCCTGGTATGCAGATGTCCACCATCGTCACTGACTGCAAGCCCTAAGAGAAACGGGGGAGAGTCAAGGTGTTAAGAGCTCCTAGAAGGGGCCTGAACGACTCATTCACTCATTGGACCATTTTTATTGTGCAAAATAACATAAGAAAGGAGAAGCACATAAGACATAAATGGACATATCTTCACTCTGTCAGAGATCAAACACCGGTGCTCAGTCTGGACACAGATCTGGAACTAGAACCAGGCCAGTCCCCTAGAAGCTTGCTTGCTTGCTTGCTTGCTTTTTAAAAAATATTTTATTTATTTATTTGACAAAGAGTTAGTGAGAGATTGAGCACAAGCAAGGGGAAGGGCAGAGGCAAAGGGAGAGGCAGGCTCCCCCCGAGCAAGGAGCCCCAACATGGGGCTTGATCCCAGGACCCTAAAATCAGGACCAAAGGCAGACACTTCACCGACTTGGCCTCCCAGACACCTCACCCCACTGGAAGCTTTCTGCATGCCCCTCAACCATGGCCTTCCCACCCCCACGGGGAGCCAACTGTGCTGACGTTTACCATCTCATCCTTGCATCTCCCTATAGTTTTTTGTCACCTTTTGCAAAGATCAAGCTAATTTTCCATTCCTGGACTTCATCCAGTTTTGGACCATTGTGTGGACCACTGCCCCCACCACCAAGTTTGGCTTCTGTGGGGGTTTTCAGCACAGTGTAGAGTTCTGTTCTGTGAATACACCGTGCTTCGTGCATCCATTCTACCATCACGGACATTTGCATTGTTTGTGGTTTTCATTCTGATGGTCAGTGCTGCTCAGGCCATTCTAGTTCAGATGTCCTGGTGGCCCCAGCAGAGTCCTGAGTGGCATGCTGCATCAGAGCATGGGAGGGCATCCAGTGTCACCAGCTCTGTGTCCAACCCTTAAGGAAACCAGTCCAGGTCTCGGGACAGAGTGGCACCTGGGAGAGCAGGTGCTGGGGGCGCAGAGGGCAGGTGACCTGGCTGGAGCCGGCTCTCACGTGGACACCGGCACCCCTGCAGGCTGGCCGATCCTCCTCGGGCTGACTGGCATCCCGGCGGCTCTGCAGCTCCTCTTCTTGCCCTTCTTCCCCGAGAGCCCCCGGTACCTGCTGATCCAGAAGAAGGATGAAGAAGCTGCCAGAAATGGTGAGACTTTACTGTGTGGGGCAGAATGGGCAGGGGACAGAGGCCGCAGCGTCTTGGCTGTGGGAAGTTGGGGCACCCTGAGCCGACGCCCTGCTCCCTGCCGTTAGCGCTGAAGAGGCTGCGAGGCTGGGACAACGTGGACTGGGAGATGGAGGAGATCCAGCAGGAGGACGAGGCCGAGAAGGCGGCAGGCTTCATCTCCGTGCTGAAGCTGTTCAGCATGAGGTCCCTGCGGTGGCAGGTCATCTCCATCATCATCCTCATGGGCGGCCAGCAGCTGTCGGGAGTGAACGCGGTATGGGGGCTGGGCTGGGGGGCTGGGGGGCTCGGGGGCCAGGGGGCGGTGTCATCAGGGGGGTGGCGGCATCACAGGCGTTGCCCTGAGGGCCCCACCAGCCTCTGGGTACCTTCCAGATCTACTACTATGCAGACCAGATCTACCTGAGTGCCGGGGTGAACGATCATGATGTCCAGTATGTGACAGTGGGCACCGGGGCTGTCAACGTGCTGATGACCATCTGTGCCGTGAGTCTGCGACAGCCACCACGGATGGAGGACATCTTGCGGGGGGAGGGTCCTAGCCAAGGAAAGAGCCGGATCCGAGGTGCCTCTTGGTCTCCTCATCTGCAGCCTCTGGCTCTTGTCAGATGACAGCCTGTCTCTTAGGAGGCAGCCTGTGCAACACCCCCAAGGTGGAGACCCCTGCTCCCGAGTCTGGAAGCTTCCACTGCGTGAAGTGGCTCTTCCCCAATGTCTGGCATTCAGGGTTGCTACCTGTGCCAGGAATGCGTGGGACCCCTGGACTGGAGAGCGTGGGGGCCTACTGGGGGGCACACACATGGGCAAGTGGGCACACGACCTGCCCGCGTCTCCTCACAGCTGTCCCTCCAGAAGGGGTGTGTGGGACGAGCGGGGGCTTCCCAGGAAGGCAGCTCCAGGCAGAGGTGCGGCCTCCTGTCCGCAGGGCTCTGAGCCTCTCTGCTCATCCTGCGCCCCCTCCCTTGCAGGCGTTCGTGGTGGAGCTCCTGGGACGCAGGTTCCTGCTCCTTCTGGGCTTCTCTGTCTGCTTCACGGCCTGCTGCGTGCTGACGGTTGCTCTGGCCCTGCAGGTGAGGCAGCTGGGGCTCGGGCGGAGGCAGGAGTCTTCTGTCCACCCCCTGAGCCCACGCCTGCAGTATGAGGGGGAAGACCAAAATGGTCTTTTAGCAGCTACGACGAATCAGATGCCTGGGGACCATCTGCAAGCCCCCGGGGCCCCCACCCCAAAGCAGCCCACTGCCACTGATGGCCGATTTTCTGGAGGCCTCTGGGGGGTGCTGCCTGTTGGAGGAGCCAGGTGCCCTCCTCCTCCAGCCCTTGCAGAGCGGCTGGCCCTCTGAGGACCCAAATCCCCGACGTTCCCCATCCCTGGTTGTCCCTGCTTTGCAGGTGTGATCCAACTCTGTTCTCTCCCCACAGGACACAATATCCTGGATGCCTTATGTCAGCATTGCCTGTGTCATCTGCTACGTCGTAGGACACGCCCTTGGGCCCAGTATGTACCCCAGAGCCGGCTCTATGCTTTCTGCATCTCTTCCCCTGCACCATCAGCCCTACAAACCTCTGTTCCCTGGAAGAGGCTCCTTGGAGACCGGATACAGCCCCCAAAAGGCTTCTCCCCCTGCCTTCTTATTGCAAAGGGGTTTGGACAGAGCATAATTAGAGTTAAAGTGGTAAAGCAGCCTGGACTGTGTGCGTTGAAATGGGCCATATGATTAGCGTAGAGAGCCTTGAGGGTGGTCATGGCCCCTTTTAGGGATGTCACAGAGTGTCACCTGTGGTGCCAAATTCTTGCTGTTGGTCTTACCCTGCTTCTCCACAAGCCCTGGGGTACTGGAGACATACTGGCCCTTGGGCCCGTTGCCTTGGGTGCCCTGACCAGTAGGGGCTCCAAGACCCTGTGTGGTCTTGCTCTGCTTTCAGAGGAGGCAGCTCTTCCTCTTCTCTCACTCTACCCCCCAAGGTCCCATCCCCGCGCTGCTCATCACGGAGATCTTCCTGCAGTCCTCCCGGCCGTCGGCCTTCATGGTGGGCGGCAGTGTCCACTGGCTTTCCAACTTTACTGTGGGCTTGATCTTCCCGTTCATTCAGGTGAGTGGGACCCAGGGGACCCAGATGCACGAATCCCCAAGGGGGAAAGGGAGAACCTTTTCGAGAAAGTGAACCCTGATCCCCTTCCCTCAGGTGGGCCTTGGAGCTTACAGCTTCATCATTTTTGCTGTGATATGTCTCCTCACCACCATCTACATCTTCCTGGTTGTCCCCGAGACCAAGGCCAAGACATTCATGGAAATCAATCAGATTTTCACCAAGATGAATAAGGTGTCAGAGGTGCACCCAGAAAAGGAGGAACTAAAGGACTTCCCGCTCTCTACTTTGGGGCAGTAACTCCAGAAGAGGAGCCTGCCAAGCGGGTCTGTGTGGAGCTTCCCTCTGGGCTTTTATTCCTGACCAGTAGTTGTCTGCGAGCATCCAGAATGAGGACCAGCCCAGGGTGGAATGCAGGCCCCACTGGGACTGTCCAAAGGGCTTCTGTGGTGTCTCTCTCCAGACTGACCCACCATTCCCGATTCACTGTGAGCAGGTGCGTCTAGCTGTGCTGGGCTAGCCCTGGGTTAGTAGCTCCCGATAACAGCTGCTCTTACAAAGAAAATCATCACTACAGTGATGGGTTGGAAGGAACTGCCTCTGGCCAGAGAAAGGAACTCTTCTGCAATCCCATGGGTCTTCTCAGGGCCAGAGGCCTGTATTCAGAGGGATCCTTCCTCTTGCCAGGTCCATCTTCAGAAATACCAGTCCTACAAAGTGTGATGTCTGAGAAGCTGGGGCAGGTCCCTGTGGAGACTTTAGTCAGAGATGATTAATCCTGAATTATATCGCTGATGGACAATGGCATTGCCTCTGTATGCTCAATAAAACACGTATGATCACTTCTCACCAATACATACTTCTTTCCTAAAAGCAGGTAGAAGGCATGGGGTTGGGTGCTCCCTGTTCCTTCAGGCAGATTAAATATGCTACGGCACCAGCCCCTCGAGGATGTAAGTTTGGCCAGTTTTGCTTGTCCTGGAATCCCTCTGCCTAGAACAGAGCCTGGGGTGGAGGAGTCACTCAGACAGTATTTGGAGGAAGAAGGGGAGAAGCAAGAGATGAGGTGGTTACAAAGTTGTGATTTTTAAAAATTTAAGATTGGGGCTCCTCTGCATGTCTTCAGGTGCATAGCAAACACCAAGGGGCCCTGGAAGTGAGGGGTCAGGAGAAGGAGGAATGCCCCTGCCCCCACACATGAGGCAGAGCTAGAGGCTCTTCTTAGAGATGTAGGGGCTCAAGGGGGGTGGAGAATAGAATGGAGACCTGCTCCCACGCATGAGGGAGGCAGAGCCAGGGGCCACGTGGATCAGAGGTGGAATTAGGAGCAGCTTTCGTAGGAGTGGGATGGGGATCCCACAGGTGATGAATTAAATAACTTATAAGAGTAGCAAGAGTCCAGAAGTGAATAGTACCCCACTGTGGTTGGACCACCCTTGACCTCCTGCTGCAGGGACACACCGTGTGCAAGGGGGCACAGGAAACAGCCACACACGCGGGAGCTTTTAGCATGGAGGAGTGGTCCCTCCGGGATTCCAGAATCCAGGAAACTGGAGCTTAAGTCCTTGGTCCTGCCTCTCAGTTATGGTGCAACAGGGGCTCCTTGCTCGGCTTTTCTGTATGTCAGTTTCCTCCTCTGTTAGAGCTAATAGCAGATGTCTCACATGGTTACGAGGATGAAAGAATATGTTTATGGTGTTTAGATCAGCGGCTGGCATGCGTTATGTATTTAGTTATTTTTAAGAGCTTGATAATGAGCATTGATCTTGAAGACAAATAAACCCACAGGTAAATATGCAGTGAGAGACCACTGTGCATGTATAACTGGGATTAAGCAATTAAGCAAAAGAATGACAGATGGTGGGAGCCATCTCACTGGTGCAAATAAGCCAAGACAGGGAGCCTAGGACGATCCATGTGGCCCTAGATGAATGTTGGAGATACTAGTATGAGCTCACGTTCAGCTTAATATAAACACAGATTGCTACATACAGAAATACTGGGGCGCCTGGGTGGCTCAGTCAATTAAGCATCTGACTCTTGATTTAGGCTCAGGTCATGATCTCAGGGTCGAGATCAAGCCCTACGTCCTGGAGCCTGCTTAAGATTTTCTCCCTCTCCTCCCCAACCCCTCTCTGAAAGAAAGAAAGAAAGAAAGAAAGAAAGAAAGAAAGAAAGAAAGAAAGAAAGAAAGAAAGAGAGAAAGAAAGAGAGAAAGAAAGAAGAAAGAAAGGAAAGAAAGAAAGAAAGAAAGAAAGAAAGAAAGAAAGAAAGAAAGAAAGAAAGAGAAAAAGAGCCACTTACAGATGTGTTTAATGGGTCAGAAAACACAAGAGAGAGGATTGGGCTTGGTCTTGTGGTTGCACAAGGAAGGTGTAGAACCAGGGAAGACCACAGGATCGCTCCAGTGCAGAAGATGCAGTAGGAAAGTGGAGGATGGGTGTTCCAGGTGAGAGCCACATGGCACTGTGGAGGTGTTCAGGGGACCTACGTGTCTGTCTGAAATGAAGCCAGAAAGGTGTGTGTCCTTGGGAGTCAAAGTGAGTCTGGGGCCCTCCACACATCCTGGGTGTTGGGTGATCACTGGGTCTGAGGGAGGGCTGTGGCAGTAATAAAAGGGGGGGGGCAGTGGGTAAGAGATGGGGGGCCCTCCAGAGCCAGCAGTGGTTGGGCTGAGATATGAGAGAATTCAGAGAGAGACCTGTAGGATTTAGGAACCACTCGGCCCTCACAGGTGAGGCACCTGGTGCCCTGCCCGGTTTCTGACATGCCAGTGGTGAAGGGTGTGGGGAACAGACTGGCAAGTTTGGGGAGAAGATAGTAACATTTTTGGACATGTTGTGATGGAAAAGCTCATGACATACGGAAGAAATGTCCAGAAGGACATCAGACACGTGGCTCTGGGGCTCAGAAGACAGATACCACATTCACATAACTTCTATTACAGTATAATGGTGAAACTATTGTGTTTTATTGTTGATTTCTTGCTGTACCTAATTTATAAATTAAACTTGATCACAGGTATGTGTGTATAGGAGAAAGCAGTGTACCCAGGGTCCGGTGCTATCCACAGTTTCATGGGGGGTCTGGGAGTGGATCCCCCATGGATAATGGGGGGCTACTGTATTTCTTGCTTCCTCCTTTTACGATTCCTATTTGAGTGTGTGCTTTATCACATGACATGTCCATGTACATAACTTATAAAAAATAAATACACATACACTGGAGGTTTGTGTTCAAAACTTTATTACTGATGGAATAGTACTACAGAAAAGGTTTGGAGACCACTGGGGGCCAAGGTGGCAACAAAGATACGTGAAGATGGAGGAGAAAAGATAGTTTGGGAGAATTGCAAAGTGTCAGGAGGTTGGAGGTTCTTTGGATGCTGACCAAGGTCAGTCAAGGTCAGGGCAATTAGCAAGTGAGAGAGGAGGAGGAGGAGAGGGGGGCTACGGACCCTGTTTACTCACTGCAATGTGCACAGTGCCAAGTGCAGGGGCTGGCACATGGCGGGGGCTCACTGAATGTTTTCTGAGTGGCTGAGTATTGCTGGGAGCAGTTCAGGTGAATAAAGGCAGAACAGAGCGAGGCTGAGGTGACACTGCAAAGAGTATACCTGAGAGAGGTCACCAGCCCCAAGGCAACGAGCACATTCATCACCCCATCAGGCGGGTGGCAGGTGGCTTTCACCTGTGGGTTCCACGCTTCTAGATTTCATAGATGAAAATGCAGTGGACTAGGGGCACCTGGCTGGCTCAGTTGGTGGAGTATGTGACTCTTGATCCCCGGGTTGTCAGTTCGAGTCCCACATTCAAGTCCCCCTCGAGAGCATAGAGATTACTTAAAAATAAAATCTTTAGAAACAAGATTCAGTGGACTGCGTTGGACTGGACTCCCCCCCCACCTTTTTTTTTTTTTTTTTGCAAGCAAAAACATGACAAAGAAGGAGGAGAAACTCCAGACTACTATTATAATGAGAAAGAGACCATTTAAAAGAAAGCGCATTATTTCATGTAATTTACAGAAAAGACGTGATCACAAAATCAACTATCAACTGAGCAGAGGTTTCTTTGTAGAAGCCTCACTACACTGCCCTCTCCCCCCTGGGAGGCAGACTTCAGGACCAGGAGGGCAGTGACATTGGCCCTCTTTCTTATAAAAGGGCTTGTGGACTGTGTCTAAAGTCCCACTTTGGGGGCGCCTGGGTGGCTCAGTGGATGAGCATCTGCCTTCGGCTCAGGTTGTGATCGACCTGAGTCCTGGGATCGAGTCTCACATCTGGCTCCCCGCAGGGAGCCTACTTCTCCCTCTGCCTATGTCTCTGCCTCTCTCTGTGTATGTCTCTCATAAATAAATAAATAAAATCTTAAAAAAAAAAAAAAAAAGAAAAAAGTCCTGCTCGGGCATGGGAGTGGGACAGGATCTTGCCATCTGAAATTTGCCCCCTCCAGGGCTGGTTCCTGGGTTCCTGGAGGAAGAATGAGGAGACAGGGAGCTGCCGTGGAAACACATGAGATTCGGCTCTCTTACCCGCAAATGCTTCATCTTCGTCCTCCTCCTGCTGTTCTCCAGCCTGTTGACTGAGCAACACGGCGGTGACGCATGTGGGGCATATTCTGTCTGTGAAGAGTCTACAGTCTAGCCGGTGATCTGAAAACCGCATTGCCCTGGAGTGGCAATAAGAGAGGACAGAATGGGAGACCTGTGTGTCTCGTTCCGAGCCTGCTCTCAGCACTGACTTAATCATCTGAGCAGGGAGCTTGGCCCTCGCTGACATCTCACAGATGTTGAATGAATGAATGAATGTGAACTGGAACGGTCTTTGAGGAAAAGATCAACAGTGGGCCGAGCCTTCAAGAATGGGCGAGATCTGGGGGATCCCTGGGTGGCTCAGCGGTTAGATGCCTGCCTTTGGCCCAGGGCGCGATCCTGAAGTCCCGGGATCGAGTCCCGCGTCGGGCTCCCTACATGGAGCCTGCTTCTCCCTCTGCCTGTGTCTCTGTCTCTCTCTGTCTATCGTGAATAAATAAATAAAATCTTTAAAAAAAAAATGGGCGAGATCTGTACAGGTGCGGTGGAAAAGGTGTTTGCACCTAGTGGAAGAGGGAGCAGCATGATGATGAACATTGTCAATCAAGGATATTCATTCAACAAATATTTGTTGAGCACCTACTATGTGTCAGGCATTGGCTATAACGGATCTAGTGGCCAAAAATACAAGTAAATAAATACTTAAGGTTATCGCAGAGAATACTCAAGATAGTGTTCAGAGCGTGCCAGGTGATGAGTGGGGCTTACTTTTGGAAGGGTGGTCCCAGAGAAGATGTTCCCGGGAGGCAACATTCGTCCTGCGATCGGGAGAAGGCATGTTTTAAGCGGGAGGAGCAGCAGGAAGGAGCTTGGTCTTGCCATCAGCTGGACTTGCCGTGTGATCTCGCTAAGGAAATGTCCAGGGCTCAGGGCCCGTTCTTAGGCAGCTGAGAGAGCAGGGACCAAAGATACATGCCTTCCTAATGGATCAGGACTCCAGGCCTTGGGAGGAGCAGGGGCTGCAGCAGAGAAAACATAGCCTGGTCCTTTAGAGAATACCTAAATTGTCATGAGCAGAGCATTAGGGGAAATAGGGACTCAGGATCCCCTCTACCCTATGACATGTCCTCGGTACACCATGACCTGCGCACACCCGTGTGTTCTGCTTGGGTCATTTCATATAACGTCCACAGTATGCGTCCACATTCCTACGTAATGCTCATAATTCTGTTTTGAAACGGCAGCCTGGCCTTCCAGTCAGGTGATGCTGTCATAAGCTATTCAGTCACTCTCTTTTTTTCAAAAGTTTTATTTTTAAGTGATCTCTACACCCATAGCGGAGCTTGAACTCACCACCCCGAGATCAAGACTTGTGCACTCTACACATTGAGCCAGCCAGGCAACCCCCGCTTTTTTTATTTAGCTGATAGAGTGAACCTGAAATGAAACTTTGTTCAAAATTCTAATGGCTTATTTAATACTACTAAGCGTAATTAGAAATAAATAGGCTGTATTTTTTTTTAATTTACTTTGCTCTTTCCTCTAAATGGACAATTAGTCCAGGTTCATAAGAGGAGGCGCAGACGGAGAAATAACACAGGAGAAGCATAACACATCCAGGCCATCAGGCCCGACCTGGTTTCCAAGACTCCTCATTTCTAGGGACGATGGCACATGGTGTTTTCCCCTCCTTGGCGCACCTGCGGAGCTTCTGGTTTGGCTCTTGGCAGAGGCACAGACAAAATTCACGCAGCATGTGAGTCTTATCTTATCAGTCAACATGTCCGAGGAAAATGCACTCCCTCAGCAGCGTCCAGAGGCCAGAGGGTTATAAAGCCATGCAGGCCCCGGGGGAGAAACGGGTGGTGCTACAAGCTGTCAGGGCGAAGCAGGACCCAGGTGCCGCTTCGGAAGCAGGGTGCACTGTTTTTCACCTGAACAGGGTTGGAGAATAAAGGAGACAGGGACTCCTCCACCCACTCCACCCAAGGAGGGGTAAGTGCTGAGACTACTGTCACCATCTCTGTCCTATGGGAAGAGGGAACCTGTGGGGGAAGAGGAAGGCTCCAGAAATGCTTCCAGCAAGGAGAGGACAGCTCTGCTCCTGCCTTGCCTGGGGAGTTGCCAGCTCTGAGAGAGTGGGGTTGGGGGTGGTGAGCAAGTAGCTTCCCCTAACATCTCAGCTCAGATGCAGCACAGGGGGCTGAGTCAGAGCTAGTGAACTGTGGGAGGCTGGGGCACTTCAGAGATGCCACCTGCCCTCCAGCCTCTGCCCGGTCCTGTTCTCCCCCCATACCCACACCCCGGTCCCTGAAGGTGCCTCATCTTGCTCTTGTCTGCCAGGCTGACTCCCAGGGGCGCCAGGCCAGGCAGCTGATGGGGATGGTGGGTCTCGGGGGAGCAGCAAGGCAAGCAAAGTTTTGGGGGGATGGTCCAGCTACCTTTTTTTTTTTTTTTTAAGATTTTATTTATTTATTCATGAGAGAGAGAGAGGGAGGGAGAGGCAGAGACACAGGCAGAGGGAGAAGCAGGCCCCACGCAGGGAGTCCTATGTGGGACTCAATCTCGGGTCTCCAGGATCATGCCCTGAGCTGAAGGCAGGCGCTAAACCGCCGAGCCACCCAGGGATCCCTCCAGCTGCTGTTTTAGAGCCCTGGGCGGCAGCCACAGAGCCTGCCCCAATTCAGCCACCCCTGAGCTATCCTGGATGCTGTAGCAAGCAGCGAAGTGTGATTGTCTTGGTTTTCCTGAGAGCCTGTCCTGCAGTAAAAGACAAGTCATGTATGTTCTCAGGGCGTCAGTTTGTTGCTCCCTCCTTCTGGAACTTTCTTTCTGCAGAAGCTCACAGGCTGCCTCATCTCATCCATTCAGATCTCAGCCCAAAGGCTCCTCCTCAGAGGCACATTCCCCATCCACCCTACCGAACCCAGCCCCTCAGCCCCCATTGGCTTCCAACCCATCACTCCGTCTTACTGTCCTCACATTATTGTTATTTGGATTTCGCATATGTGTACAATTTTGAGGGTGGCTCCCTCATGCTCCATGAGGACCTTTGAAGCTGCCCCCACTTGGTCCAGGGCCAGGCACAGAGGACATGCATAGACAGGTCTTCCAGAGGGAATGAGTGTTTGGGTGGCCATCCTTGCCCCTAGCCATCTGCCACCTCCAGCTGGACTCAGCGTAGGTTCCCTGCTCCCCATTTCCGGGGGCCGAGGGTGACCCCCCAGAGCTCCTGACCATAGCCCCATCTCCCACCAAGACTCCAGCCCACGCTGCTGTTGGTGAGCCTGAGCGCAGCCTTTGGCTTGACCTTCCAGTATAGTTACAACATCGCTGTGGTTAACAGGCCCAACGAGGTGGGAGGTGGGAGGTGGGAGGCTGCCACCATGGTCCTTCCCCTTGTACTCCGCCTGGATGCCCACCTCTGTCTGGAGACCAGGGAATGATTTTAGAATCATTTCCCCATCCTTTCCAGGCATACTGGGACAGAGGGGTGGGGTAGAAGTACACCTGAGTTCCCTGCCTGTGGCTTTGAGCCTCAGTCCCACTGCCCTTCCCCTGGGAAGACCACTTGCAGGTGGCAGAGAGACTGGGGTCAAGGAGGTTCAGGTTCCTCCCTGAACCATGGAGCATCTAAGGATCAGGACGGGGTGAAGGCAAGCAAAGGAAAAGGAGAAGGGGTCCTTGTTAGGTGGAGAGGATCCTGAGGGCAGAGTGTCCCCAAGGCCTCGTAAGGCATATGAGTCAAGAGAGAGGGACAGCCCCCTCTGATCAGTCAAGTTGAGGATGGAGAACTGACCATGGCTTTGACCTCATGGAGGGCATGAATGACCTTTACAAGAACAGCTGAGATGAGAGCTGGAGGCAAACATTTGACTGGAGTGGGTTCAAGGGCCAGTGGGTGGGATGGAGGAGAGACAGCAAAGACAGGCAGCTAGCTATTTGCAGGAGTTTTATTGCACAAGGGAACAAAAAATGAAACTCAGTGAAGGGAGATGAGGGAGTCATGTTAGGTTTTTATAGGGCAGGAGTCTTGTTTGTGTACTGAGAGGGAGTAGGCAATAAAAAAAGGAAGGAGCTATGATGCAGGACACACAGGGGACAACTGCAGGGAGAAAGCCCCATAAAGAGCAAGGACAGGACCCATGGTCTATTACCATTCATTTGGGTATGAGTTCTGTTGTACCTTTATGATGTCATTCGTTTATAATTATATTTTATTCACAACTGTTTTATAGGAGACATTGTACTAGTTGCTCATAGTGTGTGTTAATATACTTACAATGATCTTTTTTCAGTCATGAATGTACCATCACCATATCATACTGCATGCTCACGAGTTCTCTATTAGACATATATTATCTCTATAACCTATGAGGAAACTAAGGCTTATGGAGGTTAAGATCACTTGCCCAAGGTCACACAATCAGTAATTTTCTTTCTTTCTTTCTTTCTTTCTTTCTTTCTTTCTTTCTTTCTTTCTTTCTTCTGAAGCACATTTCTTTTCTTTTCTTTTCTTTTTTACAATTTTATTTATTTATTTAGAGAGAGAGTGAGAGAGAGAGCGGCGGGGTAGGGATAGAAGAAGAGAGAGAATCCCAAGCAGACTCTCCAATGAATGTGGAGCCCAATGTGGGGCTCGATCTCACAGCCCTGCGATCATGACCTGAGCCAAAACCAAGAGTGAGATGTTCAACAGACTGAGCCACCCAGATGCCCCTGGGTGACTTTTTAGCAACCTTTTGTGCAGTCTGGTTCCTCATCTCACTCCACACTACAGTAGGCTTTTTTATTCTCAGATGACAGCAGAGAATCCATTGTGTCCCAGGGGTACCGGCAGAAACACCCTTCAGTACAATGACAAGGGGCAGCTGAGAACATTACATCATCATCTCTCATGAGATGCCCAGTGTTCTTGGCTGCAGATAGAGAATGGTTTCCATGTCTTAAAGTCATTATAGGTTCCATTAGAAAACCTACTTGGAAGACACAGAACACTCATGGACAAGATGCTCATGCTGCTCCTGTGGTCTTGCACTCTATCCTTGTTTCCTCTCAGTGGCTTACCGGGGTCGCTGATAGTTGGCCTGCTGTTTGACAGGTGTTGCAGGTAAAGGAGATGTGTTGCCCTCACTTAAACCACATTGTCTCTAGATTGTGCATGTGGTGGGAATTGGTATGATCTTGAAAATCAAGAGGCTTGAAGTCCAGTTCCCACTTGGCCACAGACGCCATGCCCTGGAAATAAGCCCCTGAATTTCTCGGGACTTCTTCCCATGTCCATTGCACAGAACAACATTCCCTCCATCATCTACCCCATGGAGGGGGCACAGCCTTTGAAAGAAGAGTGCTTGATGGCACTTAGCATATGCCTCAGCAGTGCAGTAAGTGCTTTGCTTGTTCACTGGGTTTAGTTACAGCCAGGTGCCCCTGGGCTCCAGGTTATAACAGCTGCAGCCCCTCCCTGGGTGGCCTCGGCACCACTGTTGTTCTGAGGTTTGGGGTTCAGACTGAGTCACTGCACATGCTCCTGTCTCGTGCCTTGTGCAGGAAAGAAGAATATAGTTCTTTGTACTTTGCTTGGTTTACCCAGCAATCTTCATGCCCAAGCCCGAGTGCTGCAAGGACATGACTCTGCAGATAAGGACGGATGCCTAGGTCAAGGTTCCAAGAACGAAGGGTGTGAGCCGAGGTCTCAGGGAAGGCACCATGGCATTCCATTTGACCAGATCTCGCTCTTTCTTTTTGTTTTCTTAATATTTTATTTTTAAGTAATCTCTTAAAACCCAATGTGGGGCTCAAACCGATAACTCTTAAGATCAAGATCACATACTCTACTGACTGAGCTGGCCAGGCGCCCCTAGATCTCACTCTTCAAAGTTCATTATTACACTTAGCACTTGATGTGCCAAAGTTGGCAGTTTGTAGGAGGTAGTGGAAAGCCCTCTAAAGAAAACTAACATTTAAAAAACCATATCCATTCAATTTTCACACATTAAAGAAAACATTGCTGGTGAAAATTACTTATTTATTAAAGCAGGACCACAGGACCTCCTCCTCTAGGTACTTGATTAACAATCTGCCAGATGTTGTGCATTTGAATGAAGAAAACATTCAGCATATTGGAATGATTCACAACACAGGCTTCTTTGTAATTCAGACTGTGCTGTTCTCAGTTTCACCAACAGTGATTGGGCTGTTCTAGAAGCCTAGGCTGGGCCACCACTCTCTTGCCTGAACCCCACAGCCCCAGACCTTGGGACCTCAGTGATGGTCTCATCACTGCCTTCAGATGAGGACCCTGAGCCCAGGAGGTTCGGTGGAGCCAGCCTGTCCAAGTGGGATCTGGGCAGCCCTGAGCTAAGCTAAGGCTTTCCGGGCCTCAGGAGGCTGGAGGTGGGGCAGCCATGTGTGCGCTGTTTGTTCTCTTCGGGCCCCAGGCCTGGCTGATCATCTGCTCTCAGAGTTCCAGCTCTGGTGGCAGTTCTCTTGGGGGGTGTGGCCACCCCAGGTGGCTGAGAAAACCCGTGTGCATACCTGGTGAGCCCTCACCGTTGCCTAGCAGATGGTTTTCGTAGAACTCCTATGGCTACCTGTCAGGAGGGGTTTCTGGGTTTCTGTTTGGAGACACCCACACATGCACACACACCCATTCCTGGCAGCAGAGCTCCCCTCCCCCGGTACCCCGCTGCTGACTGTGTCAGTCAGGGGCCTAATGGTTCTCAAAGGTGGGCAGAGAGCGGGGACACCACAAAGGGTGGTGGTGCAGAATCTGCAGCCCCCCCCACAGCTGGTGCTCTCTCTCACCTCCTTTGGCAAGGCCCGTGCCAAAGTGGGGGCAGGTAGGCAAAGGAGCCATTGTTGCAAGTCAGCATGGAGCGTTCTGGAAAGTAGTGGTGGATCCTGGGGGGTAGGTAAGGTACATCCAGGGCAGTTCTGTTTTTCTTATCTTTTTTTTTTTTTAAGATTTTATTTTATTTATTTATTCATGAGAGACACAAAGAGAGAGCAGAGACACAGGAGGAGGGAGAAGCAGGCTCCATGCAGGGAGCCTGATGTGGGACTCGATCCTGGAACTCCAGGATCACACCCTGAGCCAAAGGCAGACGCTCAACCACTGAGCCACCCAGGCATCCCAGGGAAGTATCTTTAAAAACACACTTTTAGGGCACCTGGATGGCTCAGGAATTGAGAGTCTGCTTTAGGCTCAGGGTGTGATACCGGGGTCCAGGGATAGTCTCACACTGGGCTCCCCTCAGGGAACCTGCTTCTCCCTCTGCCTGTGTCTCTGCCTCTCTCTGTGTGTCTCTCATGAATAAATAAAAAAAATCTTTTTTTTTAATTTAATTTAATTTTATTTTATTTTATTTATTATGATAGTCACAGAAAGAGAGAGAGAGAGAGAGAGGCAGAGACACAGGCAGAGGGAGAAGCAGGCTCCATGCACCGGGAGCCCGACGTGGGACTCGATCCCGGGTCTCCAGGATCGCGCCCTGGGCCAAAGGCAGGCGCTAAACCGCTGCGCCACCCAGGGATCCCCAATAAATAAAATCTTAAAAAAAAAAAAAACACAACTTTTACCTGGAAACACAACTGATAAGGTTTTACAAGGCATCTTCCGAGGCAGATGTACCGTTTACCCTGAGGAGGAAGGGCTTCAAGCAAAAGGAATACTGAATTTGAAGCCTCGATCAGCAGGGGAGCGAGGTTTCTCAACTCCAGTGAATTTTTTTCTATTTAGAAAAAAAGTGATAGAAGTAATCCATGCTTTAGAAAAATCAGAAAGCAAGTCAAAGCAGGAGTTGTCCTCAAGTTCTGCTCCCCAGGGACACACACCTGGTGTGTAGCCAGCAGCCCCAGCTCTGCAGTTAGGAAGGGGAGGGTACCCTCGCGACACCCTGGTCTGAGGATCCTGCAAGGCTTGCCTTATAAGTGCAGGCCACAGGGCTTAGTCCCATCTCCGCGGAGGGTGGGGGGGGTGCTCGAGCTGCCTGGCGGGGCGGCTGACTCCGGGAGCAGCAGATGGGACTGGATTACATCCCGGGCTCTGGGCTCTGAACCGCAGGAGGCTGGGACTGCTTCCCCCTCCGACTCCTGTCTTGCTGGAACCAGGCATCTCCTGCACGCGCCCTTCCCATGCCCCTGGGAGTGGCGGCCTCCCAAGGACCTTAGGGCCACTCTGGGAACAATGGTGGACATCCTTAGCATCTCGGGACTCTCCCTAGCACAGATCTTCAGGCCGCTGGCCACCTTGGGCAGGGCTACAGGTCCCGCAGATCGCCAAGGTCAAAGGCAATGTGGGTGGCCAAAGCCCTCAGCTCTGCCACATTACTGGACGACATGGTCAGGTGAGGCTGAAAGGTGACCTGTGGTTGGGTGACGAGCAGCTCGGGGGACGTGGGTGGGGAGGGCAGCTTTGGTGGGTGATGGGGACAGATGGTTCCCCGGTATGGAAGGGAGAGCCTCAGAGACAAGGGGCGCACAGCTCGGGGATTCTGCTATAGAGAAGATGCGGGGGGGCCTAGAGGGAAAAGGGTTTCCCAGAGGGCACTATGCAGCGTGCTTGACTGCTGACAGAATGACCCGGGCAGGGCAGAGGGTGCAGGAGCCAGCAGTGGTGGAGGGGCCCTTGGACATTGTCTTCTGGTTGCTTCTATTGCCTCAGGAAAACAGAAGGCCAGGCCATCGCAGGTGGGGCGGAGGGACAACAAGCCTACAAGAGCATGGAGGGGGAGTGTCTGGGGGGTTCAGTCAGTTAAGTGGCTGCCTTTTGCTGGGGTTGCGATCCCGGGGTCCTGGGATTGAGCCCTGCTCCCTGCTCAGTGGAGAGCCTGCTTCTCCCTTTCCCTCTGCTCCTCTCCCTGCTTGTGCTGCTCTCTCTCTCTCAAGTAAATAAATAAATAAAATCTTAAAAAAAAAAAAAAAAGGAACAGCGTGGGATTGTTTTTGTTTTGTTCATAAACATTTCCAAATTACCCAAATTCCACGGGGTAGATTCACCACCAGGGACCTTGAAGAGACTCAGAGCCCAGCAGGTGCTCAGTGAAAGGCCATTGGCAGTGAGGGTTCCCAAGTGCAGCTGAACTTCAGCAGGAAACTGGGAAGAGGCTGCCTGCCCCGGTGCCCAGGCTGTGCCGTCTGTCCATCCGTCCATCCGCCCACCCTCCGCGCCCTCACATGGCACTCAGCAGCAGCCTGTCCCCTTTGCTCCGGTGATGGGATCCCCTGCTCAGTGAGGCTGACGAACATGGTGGCTACCACGTTCTCCATCCTGGCTAGCGGGGCTTCCCTGAGCCTTGGCAGCACCCCAGGCCCCGAACCTTCCAGAAGGGGCTCCCATAGGCCCAGCGCTGGGCCCCGCCTCCCGTGGGGGAGTGGATGCTGTCTCTAGCCACAACAGTAGGAACAAGGCGCGGCTTCCTTCCCTCCAGGGCTCATGCTTTTAAATCACAGGCCTGTTAAGAAAAACGATGCTCTTCCTGCAAAGTGAATGAATACCCTGTCTTTTTAAAATTAGGATGATTTTCTCCAATTTTGAGTGTGGCGCCCCTCTGTGGCTGGTCCCAGGCAGCCCCATCTCTGCAAGGACTTGCCCCTGCTGTCCTCGCTCTCATGGGGGGTGACTCTCATGGGGGGTGAGAGGAGGGAGTCAGGACACGGGGAGGCCCGCGGAGGGTGCCCCAGCTCCCCGGGACCCCGGCCCTCAGCTCGGAGCGCTGGCTCCCTCCAGGCCGGCCCGGACGCTGGCACTCGGGGCCCCTCGCTGCTCCAGCTCCTCTCTCTGCCCTTCTTCCCCGAGAGCCCGCGTTTACCTTGGTTCACGAGGGTGAGGAAGAAACAGCTGGCGAGGGAGGGAAGATTCAGGCGCTGTGGGCTACCGCCCCTCCCGCGCCTGCAGGTGGCCCTGGGCGGTGCCCACCAGAGGCCGGGCCGCTGCCAAGACGGGAGATGCAGGCGCCAGTGGGACAGGACGATGGCGGGTTGGGGGGCTGGGGGTGCATCCCCGGCAGCTCGGGGCTCGGCCGGTGGAGAACACGGTCAAGGTCAGAGTCAGCCTCATGATTGATGGATGTTGAGGGCTGGGAGCTGGGAGCTGGGAGCTGGGCCCGGTGGGTGTGGTGGTGACGGGGGCACCATCACAGGGTCGGGGACCCCGTTGTGGTCAAGTAGCACACCAGGACAACAGTGGGCTGTGGCCGGAGGTGGGCCGAGCTGGCGGGGAGCTCCCCCTGCCTCCCTGAGGCCGGTGAGCTGCCGTCAGCCTCAGGAAGGCCCAGGCCTCCTCTTGGTGCCCAACCTCTTCCCATTTTGGCCTCTGCAGCTCCTGGGACCAAGGTGGGACCAAGGCGGCTTGTGTGCCCAGCAGCAGGTGGGGGTGGGCAAGCGGCAAGGATGAGGCCTTCGGGGGCTGCTGGCCTGTCCATGAACTTCTGGTCCCTCAGAACTTCCGGTCCCCCGAAAGCCACTTGATTTCACCACACCCACCAAACATTTCCTGCGCCCCCCTGAGCGGCAGGGTTCTACGCTCTAGTGCGGGGTCCTGGAAATACGAGGGTGCCAGCATGCCGCGCTGTCGGCCCTGGACGGAGGAAGCCCGGGGGGAGGTTCTGTCTCCAGATCTGCCTCTCCCCACGTGCCTGCCTTGCTCTTCTCTTGCTACAGACCCTTTTTCTTTGCTGCCCAGTCCCCGAGAGCCCCCCAGTCTCCTACCAACAGTCCTCTCCCCTCCGCTGCAGAAGGCCAGCCTAGGCTGGAATGGGCTGGGGGTCAACCCCATGTCAGGCTCCCAGGGGCGGGGACTGGTTGACACAGCTTGGGTCAGGAGCCCAGCTTGGACTTGCTCAGTGGGGCCGATGGCAGCCTCACTGTCTGCGAACATGGTTCTTCTGCTGTAACTATCACGCGCAGCTGGAAGGGTGGAGATCCGAGAAAAAGCAGGAGGGAGGGAGTGGGGGGAAGGGGGCCGCTCCCAGAAACATCGCAGGGTGCTCGGCTAGCCCAGTTAGTGTTCGAGGAACGTGTCAGGAAGAGGGGGCATCAGGTTTCAGGGACTCATGGGATGTTAGGAGTGGGGGACAGCCCAGGCACGAGCCACCGAAGCCACAACAGCACCTGTGGATTTCGGAAGTGCGGTGTGTGCCCATGTCCTGGGGGCAGGGCCAGGAGAGGCAGATCCAGGGGCTCAGAGGGGACACCGCTGGCACCTGGAAGCCCAGACAGAGCCAGGCTCAACCCCAGGCCTCTGGACTCCAGATCACAGCTCTTCTTGCCTGCCACCCACTGACTCCTTCCCATCCAAGGGGGCCCCTAGGCTTTCAGGACTCTTTGTTGTCAAGTCAGGAAGGGTAAGCCAGGGGCCTGGGCCCTTGGGCCACTCCTCACTGCCCCGGCGCCCTTCAAAGACATGATTTACGTGTCTGTGGGCATGGAGGCCGCTCACTCCCGGTATGCAACAGTGGGTGTTGGCAGGACCCACACAGTGGTGATCATCACCTCGGTGAGTGACAGGGAAGTGCCCTTCCCCTTGTAGGGGCGAGGCAGGCACACAGGAGCCCCAAGGGGCTGCTGAGAGGTGCAGTGGTACTGGTCCTGGGGTCACTAGGGGGGGCGTAGACTCCTGGATGTCCACATACTGACGGACCACTCGTGTGACCTCCACCAGGCCACTTAGCTACCTTCAAATCAAGTTTCTTCCTTTGTAAAGTGGTCGTGGGGGTTGCGCTACCCAGTGTGTTGATGTGGGAGTTATTGTTGCTGTAAAACTTATCTCAGAGTTTTATATTTAACATGTGAAGCACTCACACCTTGCTATATATGCCACGTTAAGAAAGTAAATCAACAGAGGAATGCTCGTTCACGAGATCAGGTGGCCGTGACCCCAGAGTTCCTTTCTGTAGAACCTCTCCGGGGGTTGTACTATTGTTTTGGTTACTGTTTCTTGAGTTAGCTGTGAGGCTGAAGATATTTTAGAAAGTCATTTATTACTTGCTCATACTTTCCCCAGAGCCAGTTTAAGCCCCAGCCAACTTCCAGGGGATTTAAGGAGGTGAGAGCAGGAGGGTGATGGGAAGGGTAAGCCCAGGCCCGGCCCCCACCCTTCCTGCGTGGAGTCCTGTCCACTGACCTCCCGCTGACTCCCTCCTTCATGTTCCCTTCTTCTGGGCAGGCCTGACCCCTCCTGGGAACCCTGCCCTCTAGGACCCTCTGCCCACCGTCCTGCCCAGGACCCACACCTACATGGAGAAATAGCCTCGGGTGCCAGGCCCACACCGTGAGGTTGGTCTTCTTCCTCTAATTTTTTGTACAAACCAGGGCTGCTTTTTTGCTCATGTTGGGCCCTCACTGAATGGCAGCAATAATCCTTGTCCATAGGGCTGCTGGGAGGATTAGAAGTGACCACACAGGGTCTGGCACCAGGTCGGCCCTCCGTGGGGCACTGCTGTTGGTGCTGGTGGCAGGTACGGAGTAGAACTGGAAGTGTTATGGGAACCAGAAGGATGTAGGGAAAGTTAGTTGGAAAGAGCGTGGCTCAAGATTGGAATATTCAAGAAGGAATATGCATGTCCAGGGAGTGGAAAGGGCAGTGTGCAAGGTGAGTGGGGCCTCATGGGAGGCCAGACTCCAGACGGCCACACTGAATCCAAGCAGCAGGTATTGAGGGGTGGGGGGGGGTGTGTGTGTGATTTTATTTATTTATTTTTATTTTAAAGACCTTATTTATTTATTCATGAGAGATAAAGAGAGAGGCAGAGACACAGGCAGAGGGAGAAGCAGGCTCCCTGCAAGAAGCCTGATGTGGGACTCGATCCCGGGAGCCTGTGATCGCGCCCTGAGCCAAAGGCAGATGCTCAACCACTAAGCCACTCACGTGCCCCAGGGAGCTATTTTTAAATACAAGTTTTATGATTATTTGGGTATGGGAAGATGACCGCCACTGAAAGGACAGTTTGTCACAGCTCCCTAGGGAGGGGACGTGTTCTAGTTTCTGTATTTGATGTTATGATGCTTTGACACCTTGGGGCCTTCCTGACTTTGGAGGGACTGTGCCCTGCCTCCCACGATTAGCCAATTTCTAGAAAGAGCAAACAGCTTCACTGGCAAGTGTACCTTTCACGTGAAATCAGCCAATCCAGAGCCCACACACCCAGGCACATCTGCAGAATCTCACACTCTGAGCCTCTCTCCCTCAGCCCTAACCGCCCCAGGGCAGGTAC
This sequence comes from Canis aureus, assembly GCF_053574225.1. Taxonomy (NCBI): domain Eukaryota; kingdom Metazoa; phylum Chordata; class Mammalia; order Carnivora; family Canidae; genus Canis; species Canis aureus. The sequence goes on from NC_135613.1 coordinate 26,600,377, forward strand.
CAGACAGCTAGGGGCGGGCCTCTGCACCCCCAGAACCTGCTGAGGTCATTCAGGCCAGCCAGTCCTCAGCCTGCCTTCCCCTAGAAACCACACTAAAGGCTCTTGCCCACATTCCTGTCACTCCCTCTGCCTTCCCATGTGTTCCTCCGTGGGGAGGTCATGGGGGTCAGGGAGTGGAGATCTGGGCTCTGTGGATGATGGGAACAAGGGAGGGCAGCAGTGTACAGTCTGACCACATGACCGTCACACTCCTGCCAAGATAAGCAGCTACCATCCCCTTTGGGCAGTGGTCACTTAGGAGGTCCTGGCGGAGGGAGTGGAGCCAGAAGCCACTCCTAGACCCAAGAATGCCAGGGGTCAGGCCATGGAGACTCCTCACCATCCTCCCTTCTCCTGCAGGCCGGCTGAGGAAACGGCCTCTCCTGCTGCTGGGCTCTGACATCTGTGGCTTGGCCTGCCTTCTGCTGACGCTGATACTCCTCTTCCAGGGCTCACCTCCATTTTCCTGCTCCATGGGATTTGTGGGGGAGCACGGAGCAAGGTGGGGAGGGTCCCTGGAGCACCGCTAGACCAGGTGGTCCTCAGCCCTGGGCCCCCCTGCCCCTCATAGACAAGTCCTCTGTAATGCCCCGTCCTGAAGGGAAGCCGGTGGGAGTTTCACTCACCTACACACATACAGGAGAACAAGTGGGGACATTTGATGCTCGGCCATCACATGAAGGCACAACAGAAGAGCTTTCCATAAAACAGAAATTTCAATAGCTAAATACTCAGGCACCAAGTTACCAGAAATTACCTGCCCGGGGCACCTGGGTGGCTCAGTGGTTGAGCATCAGCCTTCAGCTCAGGTCATGATCCTGGGGTCCTGTGATCGAGTCCTGCATCAGGCTCCCCGCAGGGAGGCTGCTTTTCCCTCTGCCTATGTCTCTGCCTCTCTGTGTGTGTGTCTCATAAATAAATAAATAAATTCAGGAAGAAAGAAAGAAAGAAAGAAAGAAAGAAAGAAAGAAAGAAAGAAAAGAAAGAAGAAAGAAAAGAGAGAAAGAAAGAAAGAAAGAAAGAAAGAAAGAAAGAAAGAAAGGAAAGAAAGAAGAAAGAAAGAAAGAAAGAAGAAAGAAAGAAAGAAAGAAAGAAAGAAAGAAAGAAAGAAAGAAAGAAAGAAAGAAGAAAGAAAGAATCCCCTGGGATGGACTGGGGTAGACTCAGGAGAAGACAGGTCTGAAGTTGGTCCACGCAAGCAGAACTAGAGGGCGAGCGTGGCAGCCGACGTGGACAGCAAAACGAGCAAGTGTCGGGATCTGTGATGAGAGAGAGGGGAAAGGATACTCGGGCACCCGAGAAGGTTAGGACAGAGCACGTGAGGAAGGACGTGATGTTCTAGCAAATGAGCTTGGTCTGATTTAGAGACGCGTCGGTCAAAGAACCCCCAGGCTATAAAGTGAGGCCGTGCTCTCCTCTCGAAATCCTGCAGCACGTCAAGCCATGTACCATCTGCAACATTAAAAACATCCCGGGGACCAGATCGGAATGAAATGGGAAATGAACCTCGTAGAAGCTGAAAAGTCTTTGGGATTACAGTCGGCCCTCGCACAATGTGGGGTTACAGTGGGCTCGACCCCCCACACACAGTCAAAAATTCAAGCGTAACTTCTGACTCTCAAAACCTAACGGCCTACCATTGACCAGAAGCCTTATCAACAACAGAAACAGTCGGTTAACACATATTTTGTGTGTTACATGTATTACATGCTGTATTCTAGTGGTAAAGTCAGCTAGAGGAAGGAATGTCATTAAGAAAGTCATAAGGAAGAAAATATATTTACAACACTGGACCGTGTTTATCAAAAAAAGTTCATCTGTGCGTGGACCCACTCAGTTCAAACCCGTGTTGCTCAAGGGCCAGCTGTGGTGTCAGAGTAAGACTAAAACATAATCGGCTCCCCAAACAAGAAATGCAGGTGTCCCACTTTTTGAAAGTTCCAGTTATGCCACTTCTGTTTTACCAAAGACCTGCATTAGTATGTGTTTTCACTAATCAAAAGAGATCCACTTTTATGAAAAAGTATTTGTTTTGCAGCCGGCCCTTGGAGAAGCAGCACCCCACCCTCCGCAGCAGCTAGTGGGACGAACCCCCCATCCCCCATCCCACTGCCACCCCGCCTCCTCCGCCCGGGAAATGGTCTCAGCAGCTCAGCATCCAGCTGCTGGAGCTTTGAACCACATCCGTGAACATCTGTGCTTTTTAGGTCTATTTATTTCCCGCATCATACGCAAGATGTGTCCTAAGGTATCAGAAAAGCCTAAGAGAGGTTATTTTGGGGTCTGGGAACGTTCAAATTTTTGCCTGTTGAAATTAATAATAATGGCTCCTCCGCTTCCCATGATTTCAGCTGATGAAATCTTTCATAGGGTGCTCTGCTTTCAGAGAGCGGGGGAGACCTGCACGTTCTTTTAATTTGTAACTCTCCTGGCCTTCGTTTATTACCTGTGCTCCACAAGCATTTTGAAAATGCACAGGACGGGATCCCTGGGTGGCTCAGCAGTTTAGCACCTGCTTTCAGCCCAGGGCGTGATCCTAGAGACCGGGGATCGAGTCCCACATCAGGCTCCCAGGATGGAGCCTGCTTCTCCCTCTGCCTGTGTCTGTCTGCCTCTGTGTGTGTCTCTGTGTCTCTCATGAATGAATAAATAAAATCTTTTTTAAAAAAAAAGATGAAAATGCACAGGGTGGCCATAATATGAAACAGCCTACAAACAAGCAGTATCTCATACATCCTCACTACTTCTTCGCCATCCTGCCCACAGTCAGGAACCCTTGTCAACGCCAGAACGTGCAAAATTGTTCTGTTAGGGACAAGGTCCTCGCTCTTTGTCTTCTCCCTGCTGGCCTCTCCCCAGAAGGGCTCCTTCCTTCATTTCTAGGCGGTACAACAAGTTTCAGGGGCACAAAGCTGGTTGTGCGCAGGGAATATCAAGACAGGGAGGCCGGTGGAGCAACCGGTGGGGAGACAGTGACGATGGAACTGGTAAGGAGAATGCTGGAAAAGGGGACTCCTGGTGAGTCAGTGGTTGAGCGTCTGCGTTTGGCTCAGGGCGTGATCCCAGGGTCCTGGGATCGAGTCCAGCATCAGGCTCCCTGCATGGAGCCTGACTCTCCCTCTGCCTATGTCTCTGCCTCTGTCTGTGTCGCTCATGAATATTTTTTAAATCCTAAAAAAAGAAAAAGAAAGAAAAAAAGAAAAAGAGCTGTCCAAACACCAAAATAAAGATACTGATCCGTGCAACACATGGTGATGGAATCCCGGCTTCGTCTGTGCTGTGCCAAACTCTCAGATCTCGGAGGCCTCTTCTGGCTCTTCATCCCTGTGTCACCCGGCGTGCCCCCTCCGTTCCAGGAGGCCATCCTCCCAGCCTCGTCCTCCCCTGGCAGCAGGAGACAGCATCATAGAACTAGCCATTCCTGGCTCATCTCCACCGCCAGGCCCGTGCCAGCTCCTCCGCAGCTCGCCTTCTGATTGCAGAGAAGACACTTAGTCCTGTGAGTTAGTCCTGTGAGTTAGATCCCTGCTCAGTGTGCTCGAAGTCTGTGTGCCCGATTTGGTGCCAGCTGTTGTCCTGGCTGTGGGGAGCAGGGATGGTGGTCTGCCAGCTGTCTTGGCCTCGTGACTCCTAGAAGGTAGTGTAGAGCCCTGCGTAGGGACCTACGGGTGGCCTCTTCTGCACATGGAGCTCTGGACCTTGAGCTCTCAGGGGTCCCAGGCCAACTGTCTAAGGCCCAGACCACCCTGCCTCTCCCCACAGAGCAGTCCCCAAGCTGTCTTACTCTGGCATCACCTGCGTCTTCGCCTACATTGTGGGGCATTCTGTTGGGCCCAGTGAGCACCTGCACACCCTGCCAGCCTCCCAGGGCCTGGCACATGGCAGGTGCTCAGGAAACACTTGCTGAATGAGTGGATGTCCCCAATTCATGATGCTTGTGACATCCTCTCTGCTTTTTCCTTTGTTGCTGTACAAACCCTGCCCAGACTTGAAGGCTAGGCTCAGTTTACCTTCCCCTTGAAGGCTGTTCCAGTTTGAATTCATCCATTCAACACACATTGATCAAGTGTCAACCTGTGCCACAGCCAGGCTGGGACCCCACCAATCTCCTGTGACTCCAGCAAGTTCCCAACGGAGCTTCTGCAAAGAAGGAGCTTGTGACAGCCAGACCCCACTGGGGACACCTCAGCTCACATCCAAACCTTGTATCGTTTGCTTAGCCCATAGCCCACGCAGGCTTGGTTGTCTGGTCCTCTGCCCACCACCCCCTGCCCTGGCTACAATCCTTTATTGCCTTACCCCACTGTCCATATGCTGGCAGTCTCAGGCCTTCCCTCAGCCTACCTCTCAGGAGCTTCCAGACTCTGGGGTCCTCCTCCCCTGTGTGTCCTCCTGAGAATCAAACCCGATTCTTACTGCCTGGGCAAGGGATCTGACTACTAAGACGAGAACCTTCCCTATAGAAACTTGGTTTGAAAAATAATTGTCCAGGAACACCTGGGTAGCTCAGTGGTTGAACATCTGCCTTTGGCTCAGGTCATGATCCTGGAGTCCTGGGATCAAGTCCCATATCGGGATCCCCACAGGGAGCCTGCTTCTCCCTCTTCCTGTGTCTCTGCCCCTCTCTCTCTCTCTCTCTCTCTCTGTGTGTGTGTGTGTGTGTGTGTATGTCTCCCATAAATACATAAATAAAAATCTTTAAAAAAAGAAAAAGAAAGAAAAAAGAAAAAGAGCTGTCCAAACACCAAAATAAAGGTACTGCTCTGTTCAACACTCGGTGATGGAATCCCGGCTTTGTCTTGCTGTGCCAAGCTCTCAGATACAGCCGTGAACCACACCGACACCGTCGTGTTTCAGGATGTTTAGGTGAGGTTTTTGGCAGGAAACCTCCCCCGATGAGCCTCAAATGTGGAGGCAGGAGGGCCCAGTGGGAAGAGTGCTGGTCTTTGTGTCAGGAACCTGAGTCCACCCTTTCCTGCCTGCGTGTGGCTTGGAGCAAGCCGCCGTCCTTCCCCAAGGCCTCCGGGCCTCTGGCTCCTGCCTAAGGAATGTGGGTAATCAGATGTGCCGCAGATTCAGGATCAGACAGTGGACGGACTGGACAGGCGAGCCAGCTCCTAAAGGACTGCTTCACTGCCAGTCTGAATGAAGAGGAAAACAGGACAGGGTGGGCAGCACAGGTGACCATTCTCACCATTTGGGGGTACAGAGCCTTGAAGAAGGGGCCTCCTCCTCACTGGATTGACTTCCCAAGGGCAGCCCATTGGGGACTTGGAATTCCTGTCCATCTCCATCCAGTGAGACTGTGCATTTTCAATGTGGCCATATCACCCTCAAGGGTTGGAATATGGTTGGGGGGAGGGACAGAATGTTACTCTTTGGGCAGCCTGGGTGGCTCAGCAGTTTAGCGCCACCTTCTGCCCAGGGCGTGATCCTGGAGACCGGGGATCGAGTCCCACGTCAGGCTCCCTGCATGGAGCCTGCTTCTCCCTCTGCCTGTGTCTCTGCCATTCTCTCTCTCTCTCTCTCTCTGTGTTGCTCATGAATTAAAAAAAAAAAAAAGGAATGTTACTCTTTTTATACATAAAACTATAGACAGTACATAAAACAGTTATATAGCATATATGTGGCATTAAAATTTCATGAGGAGGGCACCTGGGTGGCTCAGTGGTTGAGCATCTGCCTTTGGCTCAGGTCATGATCCCGGGGTCCTGGGATCGAGTCCCACGTCGGGCTCCCTGCATGGAGCCTGCTTCTCCCTCTGCCTGTGTCTCTGCCTCTCTCTGTGTCTCTCATGAATAAGTAAATAAAATCTTTAAAAAATAAATAAAATTTCATGAGAGGTGGTGATCGGGGGAAAAATGGCTGAGGACATTTTAGACAAATCTCCTTAATGGAAAAAGTTTTGAGAAACCCAAGGCGAGGGGTAACCTGCAGGTGACCGCCATTCCCCACGCCCACCGCAGGGGGGCAGCACTTCCCAGACACAAGAGCTCTGCTCTGCCTTGGCTGAGAATTTCAAACTGGCACCAACACCAGGGTGGAGTGGACTCCGTGTGACCTTGGGGCCCACGCACGGAGGTTGTCCCCATGCCGCGCAGCTGTGCACCCAAGGAGGAGCCCGAAGAGAGAGGAAGTGGGGTGTGCTGGCTGAGAGGTGTCAGCTTCTCCCTTCGGCCACCTGCAATAGACTAGTGGTCCCCGGACCACTAGTCCTTGAGGGCCCTCTGAGACCCTCTCTGCTCTCCACTCCTCCTGTGTTCTCTGCTTCCAGGGCCCACCCCCTCCATGTGAGGACCGAGATCTTCCTGCAGTCCTCCTGGCCAGCTGCCTTCGTGGCAAGTGGGGCTGTGCATGGGCCGTCCAACCTCACCATGAGCTTCTTGTCTCCTTCCATCCAGGTGAGTGGGGTTGTCCGGCAGGAAGCACGTGTGGGCAGCCCCTAACCCACGAGGGAGCAGGGGCTCCAGGAAATAAGTGCTTCCCCTTCTACTTATTCAACAAGGGGGCAGCTCGCAGACACTTTCAAGGTCCATAAAGCACACATGGTACCACTTCAAGCTCTGTAAATAAGCCGGTTTCCTACCTACTGAAGGGAACTCCCTCACTCAGATGATGGAGAAGCAATTACTTAGGGCCTCTGGGCTGCCAAGTTCAAAGGCAATAGAAAGCCTGCTGTAACCAAGGGAACAGGTAGCCCACCGCAGCCTCTTTCCCTGTCCTAAGGGTGTGCACATCATCCTGGAGGACATCATGTCCCCACCGTTAGAAGGCTAAGAAGTCCTCTTTGACATGAGGGTGGGACCTAATTTTCCAGCTGGCCACCAAGAAATTCCTCTGTGACTCACAAAGGCCTCTCCCAGAACTGCCCCTGTCATTTCTTTCCTCCTCCTTTCTCCCATTCTCCTGCCCCTTGGCTTGGAAGGTCATTGGCAACTACAGTTTAATTCTTGGCTGGAATTTGTTTCCTCACCACTATTTACGTGGATATGGTCATTCCTGAGACCAAAGGCCAAACATTTATGGAGAGAAACTGAATTTTTGCCAAGAGAAGCAGAGTGTTTTCTTGAGACGTGAGGACAAATCACAGATGTTGGGCCTCACACACTATTTCTGTTTGCCAAAGAAACATGTGTCCCCAGGTGATGCATTCAAGGCTTCCTTCTCTGGGAGCTCTGCCCCAGGCCTTGAGGGAGAGTAAGAGCTCTGAGGTTTTGGTTATACTACCTTGGCAGAAGACTTTGGAAACTTTACTCCTTGATTTGGTAGAGAAGTGGTTGGCCAATCAGAACTCCATTCTCTGATTCTACATTAACACCAAAACCCAAATGATATATGGATGCACTTCTTTAAAGTACAATGTTTCAAGTTCACTGACTGATGTGGAAACCTGAATCCTGATCAAGGCATTGGTTAGAGAACTGAAGGAGCTAGAGGCCAAGCCTCTAGACTCCACTGCCTTCCTGGGGGGAGGTGGTTTCCCCTCACTCTGTGGCAGGGGGCTGTAATGTTATAAATATAATACAATATCATGACCAACTGGAGCTTATTCTAGAAATGCAAGATTGGCTTAATCTGGGATCCCTGGGTGGCGCAGCGGTTTGGCGCCTGCCTTTGGCCCAGGGCGCGATCCTGGAGACCCGGGATCGAATCCCACGTCGGGCTCCCGGTGCATGGAGCCTGCTTCTCCCTCTGCCTGTGTCTCTGCCTCTCTCTCTCTCTCTCTGTGACTATCATAAATAAATAAAAAAATTTAAAAAAAAGGTAAAGATTGGCTTAATCTTCCCCAAATTGATCTATAAATTCAACACAATTCCAATCAAAGTCTCAGCAGGCATTTTTAGGGTTGGTTAGAAATTGACTAGCTGATTCTACAATTTATGTCGAAATGCAAATAACCTATAGTAACCAAAAGAACTCTGAAAAAGATGCAGCTGGATGACTGTATGACCAATGTCAAGACTCACTATAAAGCTACTGTAATCAAAACAGTACAATGCAGCAAATAGATGACTAGAACACAATAAAGAATCTGGAAATAAACTCACACTTACATAAACAACAGATTTTTGACAAAAAAAAATTGAATAGTGACAGGATAATAGTTCTTTTTTTTATGATTTATTTTTATTTATTTGAGGGAGAGAGAGAAGGAGACCATGAGGGGGAGGGTTAAAGGGAGAGGGAGAGAAACCCAAGCAGACTCCATGCTGAGTGCAGAGCCCCACCTAGGGCTCAATCTCAGGACCATGAGATCACAACCTGAGATAGAACCAAAAGTTAGACACTTAACCAACTGAGCCACCCAGGCGCCCAGGATAGCATTTCTGACAAATGCACTGGGTGATTATATCCACATGCAAAAAAAAAAAAAAAAAAAAATCTTCTATCCATACTTCACATCATATATAAAGATTAACTCCAAATGGATGATAGGCCTAAATTAAAATCTTAAACTCTAAAACTTATAGAACATGAGAGATAAATACTTGTGAACTTGAGTTACACACAAAAAAAAAAACACCAAAAGCACAAATCCTACAAGTAAATATTGATACATCAGACTGCTATAATAATGAAAGAAAAGCAGACCAGCAGGAAATATTTGAAAATCATATAGCTGAGAAAGACTTGTATCTAGATATTTTAAAGTATAAAGAACCCTCAAAACTCCATAATAAGAAAGCTTACAACCCAATAAAAAAATGGGCAAAAGATTTAGAGGCACCTGGGTGGCTCAGTGGTTGAGTATCTGCCTTTGGCTCAGGGTGTGATCCCGGGCTCTTGGGATTGAGTCCCACATTGGGGTCCCCATGGGGAGCCTGCTTTTCCCTCTGCCTATGTCTCTGCCTCTCTCTCTGTGTCTCTCATGAATAAATAAATGAAATATTAAAAAAAGAAATAGATCATAAATAAGCATGGGAAAGGTGCTCAGTATTATTAATTAGAGAAATGAAATTAAAACCACAACGAGCTACTTCAACACACCTGTTAGAATGTCTGAACTCACCAACATCAAGTGTTGACAGGATGGGGAATGGGGAGACAGGGACACCTGTGCACTGCTGCCAGGATTGTAAGATGGTACAGCCACTTTGAAAACCAGTTTGCTGGTCTCTTAAAAAGTTAACAGTACATCTGCGAGTGAGCCAGCATTCCACTCCTAGGTATTTACCTAAAGAAAGTAGAGCGTTTGTCCATACACAGGCAAATGTCCATAGCAGGTTTATTTATAATGGCCCCAAGCTGGAAACAATGTAAAAGTACATTCCTAGATGTGTGGTTAAAGAAGTTGTGGTATATCCATACAACAGAGTACTGCTCAGCAATAAACAGATACAAATGATGGACAAGTGCTATAATATGCATGAAGCCCAAAGTAATTCTGATGAGTGAAAGAAGCCAGCCCCCCAAAATAAAAGTACATACTGTATTTTTTCAATTATATAAAATTGTAGAAAATGTAAATTAATTGAGGCACCTGGGTAGCTCAGTCATTTAAGTGTTTGACTCTTGATTTCAACTCAGGTCATGATCTCAGGGTCATGAGATCAAGCCCTGCATCAGGCTCCACGCTCAGCAGGGAATCTGTTTGGATTCTCTCTCCCTTTCCCTCTGCCCCTCCTTCTCTCTCTCTCCTAAATAAATAAATAAATAAATAAATAAATAAATTTTTTAAAATGCAAACTATTCTAAAGTTACAGAAAACAGACCAGTGGCTACCTGGGGGGTAACTTTTGGAATAATAGAAATATTCATTATCTTGATTGTGGTGGTAATACCATGATGTGTGCATATGTCCAAATATCAAATTGTACATTTTAGTTTTTAAAATATTTTATTTATTTATTTGAGAGAGAGCCTGAGCAAGAGAGCACAAGCAGGGGGAGCAGCAGAGAGAGAGGGAGAAGCAGACTCCCCACTGAGCAGGGGAGCGTAATATGGGGCTCAATCCCAGGACCCTGAGATCATGACCTGAGCCAAAGCTAGAAGCTTAACTGACTGAGCCATGCAGGTACCCCTCAAATTGTACATTTTAAATAAAAGAAATGATTAATAAAAATATTTTTAAAAATTCACATTGGTAAACCACACTGTCTCTAGATTGTCCCTGCTGTGGGGAGTTGGTGTGATCTTGGAATTCAAGAGGCCTGAAGTCTAGTCCCCACTTGGCCATAGACGCCATGCCCTGGAAGCAAGCCCCTGAATTTCTCGGAATTTCTTCCCATGTCCACTGCACAGAACAGCATTCCTTCCATCATCTACACCATGGAGGTGGCACAGCCTTTGAAAGAAGAGTGCTTGATGGCACTTAGCATATGCCTCAGCAGTGCAGTAAGTGCTTTGCTTGTTCACTGGGTTTAGTTACAGCCAGGTGACCCAGGGCTCCAGGTTATAACAGCTGCAGCCCCTCCCTGGGTGGCCTTGGCACCACTGTTGTTCTGAGGTTTGGGGTTCAGACTGAGTCACTGCACATGCTCCTGTCTCGTGCCTTGTGCAAGAAAGAAGAATATAGTTCTTTGTACTTTGCTTGGTTTACCCAGCAATCTTCATGCCCAAGCCCGAGTGCTGCAAGGACATGACTCTGCAGATAAGGAAGGATGCCTAGGTCAAGGTTCCCAGAAGGAAGGGTGTGAGCCGAGGTCTCCGGGTTCTAAGTACTTGATTAACAATCTGCCAGATGTTGTACATTTGAATGAAGAAAACATTCAGCATATTGGAATGATTCACAACACAGGCTTCTTTGTAATTCAGACTGTGCTGTTCTCAGTTTCACCAACAGTGATTGGGCTGTTCTAGAAGCCCAGGCTTGGCCACCACTCTCTTGCCTGAACCCCACAGCCCCAGACCTTGGGACCTCAGTGATGGTCTCATCACTGCCCTCAGATGAGGACCCTGAGCCCAGGAGGTGCGGGGGGGTGGGAGGGGTGCCAGCCTGTCCACATGGGGTCTAGGCAGCCCTGAGCTTCCCGGAGGCTAACATGGCTCTTGGGCCTCAGGAAGGGCTGGGGGAGAGGTCTTAGGGTGGCCTGATGGCACAGTGAGCGAGGTTTGGGCTCTGATGAGCTGGCCCCTAGGTGTGTGGCCAGGTGTTTCCCAGGTAGGTCGTCACTGCCTGCTTGGTGACCAGTCTGCTAGAAAACCAGCCTGTGTGTTCATTGCCCAGCGAGTCGGGATGTATTCGCGCCCCTGTCCATTCAAGAGATCATGGATTTCAGCACCAAAAGGACCTTTATCTCTTAACCCCTGCCCCTCAGCCTCTGCTTGAATGCCTTCATCGATGAGCTCTCCCCTCCAAACACAGCCCATTCCAGCCTGGGCTCTGGAGCCATTTAAGGCACAGCTTTCCATCCTGGCTCTGCCTCTTGGGTAAGTTACCGAACTTCTCTGTCTCACTTTCCAATCTGAAAAACTGGAAAAATAATAGTCTTTGTATCTACCTGGTGGCATTGTTGAGCAGATTCCGCGTGTCTGTGGGCTGGCAGGGGGGCAGACCCCCTCCCGTGAGCCCTGGCCGAGACTCTGAGTCTCTGGCTTTGCCCCCCTCTTTCCCCAAAGATGTTCTTCTGAGCCCAGGGTGACCCAGAAGGGCTGGGGGGCCGCCCGCGCAGCACCCCGTACCACTGGCCCGGGGAGTTACTGTGCACGTGCCCCGGGGCCCTCGTCCGACAGTGGGACAGTCGGGTGGCTCCTGTCTGAGCGACTCCGAGGCATGAAGCAGCAGATGCCTGTTGGCAGCTGGTTCCATGACACACCCTTTCTTGGCTGCTTTCTTGCTCTGGCTCATTTCTCCCCTCCCTGCCAGTGTCTTCTTCCACTTTCCAAAGTAGCTACTTGCTCTGGAATCCTTGACTCAGGCTCTGCTTCTGGGGAAGCCAGCGAGGCGGGCTCATACAGTGCAGCCCGCAGTGCCCGGCCCGCGCACGTGCTATTCGGAGTGAGCGGTCACTGCGGCAGCTTCACCGGTGGAATGTCCTTCCCAAGTGGGTCCCCAGCCTTCCTGCTTGGAGCTCGGCCCTGCATCCCCACCTCTGTATGGCCCCGTCCTGAGGTCCTGTCCTGGACACCTGCTCGGTGCCTCCGTGGGGGCAGGGGCAGACCCAACACTCCCCTTTGTCATTCAGGTATGGTGTCTGTCTGTCTGAGAGAACCTGCCATCTCAGCATCTTCTGTCCCAGAGTCTGACCCCAGGCCATGTCCTGGTGGAAAGGGAGTCCCATGATGAATAAGGTCTTGACCATCGTCCCCTGGCCCAGTCTCGGGGACCCCAGTGTCAGGGAAGGACATGGGTGCTTTGCTTCCTGAGAGGGACAGGTCAGCACTGTTGGCCAAGGCTGGAAGCAGGCGTGAGCAGGGGGCAGGGCTCCTGCCAATTTACCGGACTTTGCAAGTAGCCTGTTTGCTTCCTGGGTGGGGACAGATGGGGACCAACGATGAGGGCCCTGGTCCCCACGTCTCATTCTGCTTTCTACGCCCCACAGTCTCCCATTCCTGTTCTAAGTCTCACAGGTTCTCACCTGTGACCCCTAGACACATCCTCATAATGATCCTTTTTTCTTTTTTTCTGGTAATGATTCTTAAAAAAACAAACACCAACTTGTAAATTTGCCATATTTCCTCTCTCCCTCCTCCTTCTTTGCTGAAATATTTAAGGGTAAATTTCAGACATCATGACATTTCATCCTTAAATATATTATGTATTTTTAAAAACTAAAGCCTGGTTGGGGTGCCTGGGTGGCTCAGTTAAGCAGTTGGTTAAGCCTCTGACTGTTGATTTTGGCTCAGGTTGTGATCTCAGGATCATAAGATCAAACCCCGTGTCAGGCTCCACACCGGGTGTGAGGCTTGCTTGAGATTCTCTCCCTACTCCCTCTCCTTCTCCCCCGCTCCAAAAAAAAAAAAAAAAAAAAAAAAAAAAAAAATCTTAAAAAAACCCTTGTTTTTATACCTCTATTTCACATAACAAAATTCAAAACAACTTTTTAAAAAAAGATTTTATTTACTTATTTGAGAAAGAGAGAGTACAAGTAGGCAGAGGAAGAGGGAGAAGCATACTCCTCACTGAGCAGGGAACCTGAGGAGGGGCTTGATCCCAGGACCCTGGGACCATGACCTGAGAGCCCAAGGCAGACGCTTGACTGACCGAGCCACCCAGGGCCCCTCGACAGAACTTCTTAATGTCACCTAATATTCCCGGTCATTATTAAATATCTGCAGTTGTGCCCAACACATTTTTGTGTTTGCTCCGGTCAGGCACGTGGAGTTGTTTTTGGTTTGTTTGTTTTATTTTTTTATAGGCACCTGGAGTTATCAAGTTTTTGGGTTACCTTCTCCCCCTCCCCCAGTTGTTTTTATTTTTGTATTCTCTTAATGTGCACATCATGTGTATTTGAACCCTGAAGCCAGTGGAATGGCTTCTGAAAGCCATTCATGCTTCTGAAAGCCCAAGGCCTACGTCTTTACCCTCCCCCAATGCCTGACACCTGGATCGTCAGGTTTCCTCATCATTTCCTGTTACTGGGTGGACTTCTTTCCCACCCTCCCTTTTGCTGAAGATATTCTCTCCACGGTCCCACTTTGGATAGGGTTTTTATTCCCCCCTTGGCTGTGACACTAAGAGGAGGGAATCCTGGAGCTGCTGGGACCCACCATGGGGGGGAAGGTTTACTTGAGAACCAGCAGAGGGCAGAGCAGAGCGACAAAGAGCTCTGTGTTGATGACACGGCGTGAGCACTGGGATCAGCTGTGATGGAAGCCAGAAATCATCTGAAGTTTTTAGTAGGGTAAACCAATAGACTTCCTTTGTTGCTAAAACCTGTTTGATCTGGATTTTCTGTCTCTGAAAACAAATAGTCTTGAATAAAATAGTTCCTTAAAGAATAAAGCAAGTCAGAGCAATACTTCACTGCCAGCTAGAGATTTAGACCTACCCTATTAACTTCCCCTCCTAGTGTTTTCATTTTCCAAAAGAAGCTTGTTGACCATAAAGCATTTTTTTTTCCTTTTGAGAGAGAGAGAGAGCGAGCACAAGTAGGCAAAGTGACAGGTAAAAGGAGAGGGAGAAGCAGACTCTCCACTGAGCAGAGAGCTCAATATGGGGCTCGATCCCAGGACTCTGGGATCATGACTGGAGCTGAAGGCAGATGCTTAACCAACTGAGTCACCCAGGGGCCCCAAGGATTTAATTCAGGGCTTAAACTCAAACTCTGAGATCAAGATCTGAACTGAAATCAAGAGTCAGACGCTTAACCAACTGAGCCACCCAGGCACCCCAATCATAAAGGATTTTTAATCTCTGGTGGTGAACTTCTGATAGGAGCCCTATGAGGTCTGCTTAAGTGGGAAATATAGTAGAGAGATCACCAGCCTAAGAAACAGAAGACCTGGGATCTAGATCTTGCTTTGCCTTTTCATACCTGAGACACCTGGAGGAAGTCACTTAACTTCCCTTTGTTCCTTATTCTTAAATGTGCATCATATGGGTGCTGTGACTATCTCATGGGTGAGGATACCACGTCCTAAAGGATGAACTGGAGCTCACCAGGTAGACCCGGGGCCAGTGGGACAGAGTGAGAAGAACATATGGCCCGCTTGTTTTTGCACATGAGCCAAGGGACACTGCCTCAGAGGCCCCCTCTGTGAATGTGGGGCCTTTTATTCTTGACAAGGGCTGGCGGTCCCATCTGATATTCCTTCTTTCCTGGTCCAGGGCTCTGTTTGCCCATCTTTGTCTGCTTCTAGGATGAGTGTGCATCAGAGGTGCCTGGCTGGCTCAGTCGGTAGAGAATTTGACTCTTGATCTCAGGGTTGTAGATTCGAGCTCCATTTCGGTGTAGAGATCACTTAAAAATAAAATCTTAAAAAAAAAAAAAAAAAAAAAGGACCTGTATCAGCAGGCTTTTCTCATTTCTGCACTGAAAGAGAGGCCACTTGAGTGGCCCAAACTGGAGCAGTTGGGGGTGGCCTCTGACCTCAGCTTCTACCCACAGGTGCCTGTTGTGCTGCCAGAGGCAGGGCCAACAGGGCATCTAACACTAATTTGGAAGATGCTTAGGTCCCAACATCCTAAAACTCAGCCCAGAGGTCTCCGTCAGTGAGGCTCCCCAGTGAGGGCTCAGAATTCCCACTTGTCCCCTAAGAGGCTGTGTGTCACTCCCTGGTCCCAGGTTCCAAACCAGGCCCTCCAGCCTCCCTGGTTGCTTCCGAGGCTCAAACAAAAGAAAAGGTGTGTTGTGTCCTAGTTGGAGAGTGTGTGTTTATGAAGAGCAGAAATGCAATTAAATCTGCTCCATTGAGGCCTGTGGGGAATTTCTGTGGAAGCGGAGGGCAGGAGTCCCACCGGTCCAGCCGTCACCGGCAGCTCGTTGCCCACAACCCCCAGCCACACTGACCCTCCCTGTCTCCTAGAAGGACCTGGTGTCTGCAATCCCAGCGTCCACTCGTGTGGGGCCCGGGCGGCGTGCTGGCTCCCTCTGCATGGCCTTGGCACCCAGATGTCAGCGGGGCTCTAGAGAGGCCTCAATGGCAGACCGTCCCTTCAGCTGGGGAGAGGCAGCCCCCTGGTGACAAGAGGCTGGATAGGAAGAGTTGGGCATCTGCATCTCTCAGCCCAGCAGGAAGGGGCCTTGATATTCTGAGAGGCGGCCGAGGAGGCCCAGGGAGGGCCCGCAGCCCAGGGCCATGGCGCGCCTTCCTGTGTGAGAAGGAGGAGCAGCTCGGGGACAGGCGCTGTGCTGTGTGTCGCCGATGTGCCTGTATCTCACCACGAGACCTTTCTGGGCTCCATGTACCTCAGTTTACCGATATGAAAAATGGGAGGAAGAGCTCCCAGAGGCCCCGCCGTCCTCGCAGCAGCCACTGGGGGGCAGCACCGCCTCTGCAAACAGCCCACCTGCTCAGCCCTCCCATCCATCTTCAGCAAAACCTTTGTTTTCCTTTGTTTCCACAAAATGGCACCAACACAGAAGGCCTTGTGGAAAATTCTGGCACTGGTGAGAGAAACCCACTGAGAGCCCCAGGAACAGCTAACGGGCTGTGTCCGAGGGACACGGTGTTACTGGCCACTGCTTTCTAGCACCTTGGAAGCTCGGGGGGGCAGTGGGGGCCTGGGCCTGACCGGGGTCTCCCCCTTCTGCTCCCAGACAGGCCCCGTCCTGGCCCAGGGGGACTGTCTGCGCTGACCGTGCAGCTGGCCTTGTGGCTGCTGGAGGAGCAGATGGTGGCTGCTGTCCCTGGGATGCAAGGTGCCCTCAGAGCCTCGGCGGCCCCCCGGACAAAACCGAGAGGAAACAAAATTGACCCCAGCAATTTAGCTTAAACAGTGTCGGCAATGACAATCTGAGGGAAATAAGATTAACCCAAAATTAATTACCGCCTGAAGTCTTTTAAGGGTTTTCTTGGGTGTTTTTGTTTTAGTTTTTAAACTAAAGTAGTTTGTAATTGTGAACAGTTGGACTCATAAATCAACAGTAACCAATAACACAATTAAACAATAATATTTATAGTTTCCAGAAAAGTTGTAAAAATGCCGGGGATGATTGAAGACTTTCACTTTCAAACTCTCAATAAAATTAAAACAATGTGGTTGACTACAAAAAAAGTTAAAAAATTGGTCATTCTAGAAGATTCCAGATTTTTCCTTCTTTCATTTTATCTTATTGTTTGTTATATATTATCTTTTCTCATCACAGAGTTAATGCTTGTTCACGAGGCAAGAAAATGTCATACTCTAACCCACCCAAGAAGACTCTATTATTTAAATCCTTGGGGGAGGACTGAAGGGCTCAGTGGTTGAGCATCTGCCCTTGGCTCAGGGTGTGATCCTGGGGTCCTGGGATCGAGTCCCACATCAGGCTCCCCACAGGGAGCCTGCTTGTCCCTCTGCCTATGTCTCTGCCTCTCTCTCTGTGTCTCTCATGAATAAGTAAATAAAATGTAAAAAAAAAAAAAGAAAGAAAGAAAAAGAAAAATCTCGCCTATTACGCTCTGTACTTAGCTAGTTAAAGAAGAGTGGACAGCACTTCCTGGTGGCTTTCTCCCTCTCCTTTCTGCTACCTCCAAGGGTAGCAGAACCCCCCACCAGCCTCATTACCTGAACTTGGAGCTGTGCTCTGGGCCATTGTCTGAATCTACCAGTGGCCCAGGGAGGCTGGAGGAAGCACTTGGCTCATCAGCCCAGGAATCCACTGGAGAGGATTCTGGAGACCACTATGATTCTACCTGGGACAACAGTCCCTGGCTCTTCCACAACACAACCTTCCCAGGGCAACCTTCCTGCAAGTTTTTCTCCCAATTCACAGATGACCAGGCCCTGAACAGGATCACACAGCAATGGGCACAGCCTGGGATCGCAGTGCAGGACAGAATGGTGAAGAAGCAGCCCATCACCATGTTACCTGGGACAGCCAGGGTCATCTCAAGCTCATTGTCAATCTCTAGGATAGAACCAAAGATGGCCTGGTGGCTTTTGTGGTGATGTGGGTGTAGAAGCATGGCAAGAAAGAACAGAAGCCCGTGTCCTATATTCAATGCAGTGAGAACAGTATGTGCAAGGGCCCTGTGGTTGAAATATATTTGGTATATCTGAAGAACACTATGGTCTGAGCTCAATGAGCAAAAGGGAGAGATGATGTACAGAAAGCAGTCAGGGGCCAAATGGTATAGACCACAATTAGGGCCTTGGTACTTTGTTGAAGTGTAATGGGAAACTGTTGGAGGGTTTTGAGTAGGAAAGTGATATGATTAGATTCATATTTTTAAAGGAATAAATACTAATTAATAAAGAGTAATGAACACCCATGTATCCACCACCCACTTTAAGCAATATATCATCACAGACACAAGTGAAGGCTGTGTCTCCCTTCCTTTCTCCCCGTAATGAACACCACCACTGTTCTGAATTTGATGTTTTTCTTATGAACCACCTTTACTGTGTATTATGCCACCTTAAGATTATATACATGTATAATTATTTTGCTATTGTTCAACTTTATTTTCTTAAGATTTTATTTTTAAGTCATCTCTCCACCCAACATGGGGCTCGAACTCACGACCCCGAGATCAAGACTGAACTAGCCAGGCACCCCTGTGATTGCTCGAGTTTTTATAAATAATATTGTGCTATATAGTTTTCCTGCTACTTGCTTTTGTGGCTCATTTCATTATGCTTGTGAGTCTCTACCATGTTGACTGGTGTGATTGTGGTTCATTCATTTTTACTACTACCCAGATGATTATGGTGCATCATCCTGTTAGCAGACATTTAGGAAATTCCCCATATGTTTCAACCACAGGTAATTCTAATGTGAGCATTTTTTTATATTATTTTATTTTATTTTATTTTATTTTATTTTATTTTTTTATTTATTTATTTTTATTTATGATAGTCACAGAGAGAGAGAGAGAGAGAGAGGCAGAGACATAGATGGAGGAAGAAGCAGGCTCCATGCACCGGAAGCCTGACGTGGGATTCGATCCCGGGTCTCCAGGATCGCGCCCTGGGCCAAAGGCAGGCGCTAAACCACTGTGCCACCCAGGGATCCCCTAATGTGAGCATTTTTATTTCTCATGTACATATGCAAGCTTCTCTAGGGTAAATAACTACGAGTGGGATTTCTGGGTCATAGAATAAGCACATGTTCCAAGTTATACGTATTTCCAAACTGCTTCCGGGTGGTTGTTTCATGGACACTCCTACCAGCACAGGATGACGATCACCCCTCATCCTCAGGGTACTTGATAATTGTCAGACTTTTTAAAGTTTTTGCCAGTCTGAGGGTGTCAAACGGTACCTTGTTGTGGTTTTAATTTCCATCACCTTAAAAAAAATTTTTTTCATCACCTTAGTTATTAGTGAGAGTGAGTGTGTTCATGTCTTTATTGACACTCCCACTTCCTCCCCTGAAAACCAACTGAATGTATAATTATTCAATCATTTTACTATGTTTTTATGGTTTTTTTTAAAGATTTTATTTATTTATTCATGAGAGACACAGAGAGAGAGAGAGGCAGAGACACAGGCAGAGGGAGAAGCAGGCTCCATGCGGGGAGCCCGATGAGAGACTCAATCCTTAGACTCCAGGATCACGCCCTGGGCTGAAGGCGGGCGCAAAACCGCTGAGCCATCCAGGTGTCCCATGTTTTTACATTTTAAGTTAAGTTTTAGGGATTTAAAAAGATCTTTAAATTTTAATTTTGTTTTATAATGACTTAAAATGGAAGGTTCCAAAGTTAAAACTCCCGAACAGGATGCACTCAGAAAAACCCTATGTGCAGCCCTATCTCCCACTCTTCTTCTGCCTCCCCTTTTCAGAAACCATTATAGTTAATTTTTTGTTCCTTTCCCCCTTGTTTTCAAGCACAAACAGGTGTATGTCATCTTGTTTGTTTACGTCTTCATTTCCTTATTTATGCAAACCCCTGGGCTGTGCTGCTCAGCCTCCTCTCCTGTTCATCGCAGACCCTCCTCTCCAGTGGAAGGATGAATCTTAGCAAAGCTTCATGCCATTCCCTTGCTGAACATCCTGCAGCAGCTGCCCATCTCCTGCAGCAGAAAATCCAAAACCCTTTAGTGGCACAGAGGTCCTCACGTGCCTGACCTCCCGGCTCTGGCCCCTTTCCCTACCAGCTCCCTTGAACCTGCTCCTCCGGCCACACCACACTCTCCCTCCCCACTCTCCCTCCCATGTGTTTTCTCTTCAGCAGGATCTACTCCCCCGGCCTGCCCTGGGGTGCCCCTTACCTTCCAGCTGGGCGCCTGGTGAACCACTTGAACCAGGCCAAGCACCAGCCCCTCTGCGGAGGTCACAAACGATTGCTCTCCCAGGAGAGGGTGACTGCTTCGTTAAATGCGTCCTGCTCTCTGGACTTGAGCTCCCAGTGTAGGAACTATCCCTCCCACCCCATCTCTGTGCCCCTGTCCTCGGCCCCTTGCCTGGCACGTGGCAGGTGCTTTACAAAGCTTGTACACATGGAAAGGAAGCCTTACGTAGCTAACACAACACAGATAGAAAAGACCTGGATTCAGACCCTGGCTCTACCATCTTCTACCCGGGAGATGGTGGCCAAGTCAGCTGGCTGTCCTGCATCTTGGCTTCTGATTCGCTAAACTGGGGAAATGAGGCTTCAGTGAGGACAGCCCTGAGTGGTAAATGAAGTCAGAGGTGATGAAACAAAGGCAGACGAAGGAACCGGGAGGAATGTTGGGGGCCAGGTCGGAGATGGGAGGGTCAAGGGACGAGTGGTAAGAAGGGGGCCTCAGTGCAGAACATGTATCAATTTCCTCAAGCCAGGGACGCCTGGGTGGCTCAGTGGTTGAGCGGCTGCCTTAGGCCCAGGGCATGATCCTAGAGTCCCAGGATCGAGTACCGCATCAGGCTCCCTGCATGGAGCCTGCTTCTCCCTCTGCCTGTGTCTCTGCCTCTCTCTGTGTGTGTCTTTCATGGATAAATAAATAAAATCTTTAAAAAAAAAATTTCCTCAAGCCACGGCCTGAAAGGTGATTATCACAGTGTGCAATCATGACACAGTAGCAGAACTGACACTTGAATGGGGCTCCAGCGACGAGTCCCAGCCACCACCTGATTTAGGACAAGATCTGCAGGGCAGTCCTTTCTCCAGATCCTCTCTCCTTCCCATCTCTTCTGGCACCCTATGTTCCTGCTCTTCCATTTCCCTTTCGCTCACACAGCGTGGCCGGGGCTCCAGACCTCCCCACTGACAAGCTCCCAACACAGACTCTCTTTCCTTTTTTCTGAACTGGAGCCCCTCCCACCTTGATCTCTGTCCCATCACCTGTGTCTCTGAGGGCAGGGCAAAGAAGACAAATTCAAAGTGGTACAAAGGAATAGAAAAGAGAAATTTTCCAATGAAAAATTCCCAAAGATATTTTATTACACCCAAATCCCACAGTCTGGGCTGCTTTTAATTTACATAGATGAACATGCATGATTCGATAGGAAGGTAGGCAGGGCTCCATTTCCTTTAAATTTCTATTCCAATCAATTCCCATTATTGTCGTCTCACAAACCCCTTCTCATACCCTTAAACCATCTCACTTCTGCTCACGATGATGGTCTTAATCAGAAACTAAACAGGAGCCTAGGGGAAGGCTGAGATCCCGACGTAGGATTTCTCAGAGCTGGGGCAGGGCCACCTCTTCCTCCTACACATCTCTTCCTTCAAGCTTGGTGTATGTGCGGTTTTTTTTCCACTTTCGTCTTTTCGAGAAGTCTTCTCAAGTATTCAAGCTTATTGTTGAGCTTATTTACGTAAAACTGGAACTCAGAACCTAGATTATATGCGATAAAAAGAAGAGTTAATACAGGAAGGTCAAGACTTTGGTGGTCCTCGTGAAAACAGAATGTGGGGCAGCCAGACACTATTCCCCACACTTGTACTGGAGGGAAGGACTTCAGGTTCCTTAGGATGCCTGCATGTTCCCATCCCATCGGCTTCAAGCACCTTCACTGTGTCTGAGTTTCGGCGTGTAAGCTGCCAGAGTCCAAGGGCTGATATGTCAAAGGTGGTTTTACTCGTGGTCTTGGTTTCTCATGTGATGCTCAGTAGCCCTTACCTTAAGAAGACATAGGTGTTTTCTAATAAATGAATTGCAAGACATCTATATTTGGCCATTTTCTTGCTTTTGTAACTGATCTTCTTTGTTAGGTCATTCCTTATTGATGGGTTGGTTGATAGTATTAAGCCATTGGGGGTGGAATTCGATGGAACTCTGAGGCATCGGGTGGGTGATACAAACCAGGCTGACTGGGAACCTGTGCTGCCATGTAGAAGTCTGGGTCTGAGGGCAGGTGGGGTAAGAAGATGCCCAGTTCTATTCTCTTAACAGCAAAGAGGCTGTTGTTCAGGTCCCCTGGCTGGGTTGGGGGGAAAAGCCTTCTCACTATCTACTGGGAGCTGAAGTAATAATCCTAATAATCCTAAACAGCGAGTCTCAGAAGGGTGGGCGAAATGGACATATAGGCAAACTGCAGTGTGGGGCACCTTGGTCAGAGAGGCGGGTATCTAAAACATCTGAGCTGTCTCCTGAGGGTGAATTGGAGCGACACTCCTGCCTTGTGGAAAGAGCATTTGGGATGCAGCATATGAGAAACTATGCAATTTCATGTGCCTACTGAACTTATTAGGGAAGATGGGGCCATGGCAAAATTAGAATATAAGGAGGCAGATCAGTGGGTCTCTGCACCCTTTGGCTTAGCCAGCTAGCATTTGGACCTGCTTAGGAGGATGTCACCCTTTGGAAAAGGAATTTGTAGTTAATATCATATGTAGTATAATATGGGGAAATGATCATTGTAACTGGTGTCCTTTTTTTTCTGTTAATATTGTTGGAGAAGCAAACAAATGCGAGGGAAAACAATCAACGCACCAGGAAGGAAAGATGGGAAGAAAATCGCAAATGGGCCTTTGTTGGTGGGGAGGGGGAAGCATGCCCGGAGATTTAAAAGTTTTGAAAGATGCATATAAAGTTGGGGTGAGGGATACCTGGGTGGCTCAGCAGTTGAACCTCTGCCTTCAGGGCATGATCCCAGGTCCAGGGATCAAGTCCCACATCAAGATCTTTGCAAGGAACCTGCTTCTCCCTCTGCCGAAGGCGGCGCTAAACTGCTGAACACCCCTCCCCCACCGGGCTGCCCCAACATTTACATTCTTGCAACCACAACAATGAAGTGAGACAAGAAGCCTGACCCAGGGCATTAGAGGGCCCCAGGGAGGCTGGACGGGTCATGCATACTTCCAGCACCCTGGTGTCTGGGGCATGATCCCCAAGAAAATGCAGTAAACAATATTCTAGTTAACCCTACCTTGGGGGAACGTGTGGGAGTTGGGGATGGGCTTGAACAGACCAACATAAAAGTGTGAGGGAAATAATCTGAGTTGTATTTAATGAGGTTACCTTGAGCCTAAACTTTTATGGGAGCATCAGGATGTTGCTGAGCATCTCTCTCTTCTCCTATTGTGTCTGGCCAAGACCAAGTAGATAATGAATCATGTAACTGTCCATCCCTATGGTCTCTGTTCTACTCACTGGCATCACTGCCTGGACTGGGAAGATGAGCCATCTCCTCTGTCCACACACTCCCTATACAGAATGGCCCATCTGGGCTCTTGTCCTTTAGATGACTCTCCCTCCCCTACTACTGCCAGAAGATATGGGTCCACCCAGATAAGGAAGAAAACAGGACTCAAAAAATTGCAAAGGATAAACAAGAGGTGATCTTACCCTGACTAGGGAGATTCACAAAGTTGGTTTCCACCACTCTGCCATTCAGGGGCTGGATCCTGCGGTAGTCACTGTGGAGGGTCTTATTCTGGTGATCCAATATGGAATTCTCAAGCTTCCAAGTCTACAGGCCACATGAAGTAAATTATGGAGGGGAGGAGTACTGGATGGTTTAAAGGAGTGTAATTAGCCATTGAACTAGAGCTTGGGTTTATTTTTATAACCCCGATAAAGCAGGTATGAGAAGATATTAGTTCTGCTATGTGGCAGGCAGAGCATCCATCTATCCATCCATCCATCCATCCATCCATCCATCCATCCATCCTTTCAACCATCTCTTCTAATTGTTTTCTATGAGTATTTGATCACAAGTAGAAAGGAGAGAAAGAAGCAAACAGATTTGTGTGTGTGTTTATCCTTGAATAGGGATCTTTCCACCTTTTCCTCCATTGGGGAAATGAAAAGTTTAAGAAAAAGATATGTTTGTTCCTGAAGAAAATCATCACCCAGAAGGAAATGCCAGCCTTGACTCTGCAACCTCAATAACATTTGTCCTTTAATTAACCCAACAAACTGTTTATTATGCACCCTGCTATGCTGGGGAACAAAAGGTGGCTGACCCAACTCTTTTCCTCAACGGGCTGCAGGCGTGCTTGCATGGTAAAGAGCAAGGACACTGTCCTTGCATAGAGCCATTTATGAAGTTAGAATGTAAGCTCCATGAGGACAGGGCTTCTGTCCATCAAGGGCCTAGAACAGTACCTGGTGGAAGCAGTGCTCAGTAAATATTTGCCTTCATCATGCAGTCCCTCTCCTCTGACTGGGGTCAGGTCCCAGTCTTTTTGCTACATCGGCTGTGGTTCTTTGGATTCCCTGATGCCTCAATTTACTCATCTTTGCCATAGTACTAGTAAGATCGCCCATGGTGATAGAGGTGAGACCCAGGAGCCTGTGCATGGAAGGCACCCTGGGACCCCAGGTGTTGGCATTAGGTGAGATGGAGGGGCACACTCTTGTCACCCAGGCAATCAAAAGGGGAGACTTTGGTGAGGTGATGCTGTATTACCTGTATGCTGGAGAGCCGGACATGATGTACCAGCACAAACCAATGGACGTTCTCAGTACAGGGAGGAGTAGTGAGCGACCCACGGTAGGTATAGTAGTGGTGGGTGTTCTCAGGCAGCATGTCTTCAATGTCAAGGCCACTCAGAACTGTGCTTTGTCCTAACAGAGGTAACAAAAGACAAAGGAATGTTAGGGACCACTGCTGCTCCTTAGGACAGCTCAGGCTTAGGACAGCTGCTTCATGTTTGAATCTCCTGATTCACCAGAACATAGAAGCTGATCATTAGAAACATTTCCCCAGTTTGTTGCTTCCTAGAAGGGGTTAAGAGCAAAGACTATGGGGAGAGACCCACTCAGATACCTCCTCTTGGCTGAGTGCTCACTCTTCAAAGGCTGCTCCCTCATCTGTGAAAGGTAATGTTCAATAGGATTGCCGTGAGAATGAAGGGGGGTGTGCTTATAAAGTCTGGCCTTTGACCTCGCACATAGGAACATACTCATGAGCAAAACTGTCATCACAGCTGCTGGGCAGAGGATATGCTTTATGATAAATGAAAGAAATTAATTATGACTGCCGGGGCTTCTTGGTAAGATCTCCCAAAGAATGAACAAAATTCCTTGGTTTGGGCTCACTTAGAAATGAATGGATAGAGATTAGAAAGGCAGAATCAGAACCAAGCAGGGGTCCAGGCACCCGGTCCTGAGCTCATCCTGCCGTGACCCCGGGAACCAAGCTCAGCCAGGTGTGGGGTGTGGGGAGAGGGGCTTCTGCAGGATGTCCACAGACTTCTGGCAGTGCATCAAGAGAATCTCTCTTCCTTTCATGTCATGACACTGAGCCCCTGAACTCAGCATGACACTATCAAAAAATACAGAGTTGAGTTGAATTTTGTTTCACTTTCCCTAAGAACTTTGCATTTTTCTAATGGCAAAGAGGTTACAGGTTTTATGTAGACATAAATAGGCTCACTAAACCAAGGCATCAGAATCTAGTAGTACATACTCCCATGAACAGGCAAAAGAATTCTAAATGTTAGTGTTATTGGAAAGACTTCAAGATACAACCTTCTAAAGGGCTCTAGTGCATAGGTTTGGTTTCATCACTGTTATATATTTAAGTGAATCAAGAATTTCCGAACCACAGTGCAGCCACTATGGGAAACCATATGACGCTACTTTAAAAATTAAACAGAATTATCATATGATCCAGCAATTCTACTTCTCAGCTTACACACAAGAGGATGGAAAGCAGGGAGGTAAAAACAATAAGACCTGCTGATGGTTTGGATGTGAGGGATAATGGAAAGAGGCAAATCAAGGATGATCCTGGGAGGGGCGCCTGGCTGGCTCAACTAGTAGAGCTTGAGACTATAGATCTCAGTGTCATGAGTTCAAGCCCCATGTTGGGGGTGGATCCTACTTAAAAACAATTTTTTAAAAAAGAGTGATTCTGGGATTTTGGGCTTAAACAATGGAATACATTATGATGCCCTTTGCTGAGATGAGAAAGTCGGTTTAAGGACAAGCCTTGGGGGATGGTTGTAGGGAGCTCAGTTATGTTTAGGCCTCGGTTCATATTAAGTTTTAGATCCATAGGGTGATATCAAGTAAGCAGTTGGATAAAGGAATCCAGAGCTGAGAGGGAGGCCAGTGCTGTAGGCAGTAGGGATCAGAAATGGAATTTATCGGATTGGAAAAGGAAATGTATCTGGGTCGGTTTGTAGAAACAATATCTAAAGTCAGCGCAGTCGGGGAAACGCCTCATTTATACCCCAGGCCTGTGGTTTCTCCTCCTGGCCTTGTTAACCATCCGGAAAATAGCCAGCTGGTTCTTGCGTCTGCTTTGCCTCATCTGTCTTGCCTGATACTGTCCCTGCATGGAGGACCAGATACAGATTTTTGGAATCCATGGCCCAGAGAGGGCAATTCAGGCCATGAGACTGAATGACGTCCCCAGGGAAGACAGAGCTGGTGCCCCCCATCACTATAGCAAGAACAGAGACAGCAGAGCTGGGGGTGAGCCAGAGTGTGACCAGAACGAGAGCCAGGTGTGGTGCATGCTTGTTTCCAGGTCAATTAAGAGAAAAGAGAAGTGGCCAGGCGATCTAACACAGGGGATCTGAAAGGTATGGTGGTGTCCCAGGGCCAGCCGAGGGTGGATGAGGAAAGAGAACAAGGACCGTCATGCAACATTTTCAAGGGAGCTTCAAATGGGGTAGAAGATGGGGTGACTGCGGAGAAGTGGCTGGGTCAAAAGATACGTGTGTTGGTTTGTGTTTTGAACCAGGAGGTACTAGAGCACAGATTTGTGTGCTGAATGGAATGATGGATGAACAGTAAGAAATCGGTGATGTGGACAGAAGAGAGGCGGGCAGGAGGAAGGGCGCTAGGAGAGAGGGGTGGTGGGCGCTGGTGTGGAGGGGTCGTCTTGGTCAGGAGCAGGGATTCTCACCCACTGTGACACAGGAGGGGACGTGGAGCTAGTCAGGTGTACATGGGTTAGGAAGATGAGCGAGCATCTGACAGCCTTCTCGGTGAAGCGGGAGCAAGGCATCCAATCTGCTCCAGGGGGGAAGCTGGGGTCAGGGCAGAGGGGCTTCCAGGGAGAGGAGAGAATGTGAAATAAAAATTCTGGAAAGGGGAAAAGCAAATGCCTGGAGGGTATTTTAGGATTTCCAGGCAGTGCTAATATGTGTTCATATTTGGAGCCGTGAATAAAAATAACAGCAGTCAGACATCTGTGTGTCTGTCCAGCTACGTCCAGCCATTTGGCTTCAGGCTCTGAGTAGGTGAGAATTGTCTGGAGCTTTGTCAGGTGAGCTCGTGGAGGGATGGGGGGAGGGGGATGCAGAGCGTGTCAGCAGAAGGCCCAAGGGGGAGTCTCAGCTGGGCAAAGAGAGATGGAAGCCTGGGGGCATGACCAGGGGTGAGAGCAGGAGGCCCATGGGTCAGAGGTCAAGGCACTCCCCAGAGGGGTGGGAACTGAAGTCAGGGAACTGGAGTCTGGAGAGGTAGCCAAAGCGGATGTGGTTGTTGCTCAGGTCCCAGGTGGTAGAGGTAGGCAGCCACTCAGACAAGAATTCGGCTTCCTGGAGGCACAGAAAAGGGAGAGCAGCCCTGTCCAGGCCCAGCGAGGAGGAGCTTCAGGTGTGAGGCTTTTCTTGGCCTAAAGCTGAAGAGGACATCTCCCTCTGGTGCCCACGGTCCTCACTACTTGCTGGAGCCACTGAAGTAAAGGTATCCCCAGGCAGTAGTACCCCGGCCTTCCAGAGCTTCCAATTGTGGGCATCACAGATGGTGCTTGTGAACAGGTTTCCCAGAGGGTCACAGCCTGAGCCAACAGCAGGAATTGCTAGAACAAAAGTCCTTGCCCAGGGAGTGGGGAACTCCCCTGGCAGGGCCCGTGTGCCACCTTCTCTGCCGACATCACCCTCTCGGCCCCCTGTTCCCACCCCACACTCCTGCAGCTGCTGTGCGCTTTCCTCACCTGGATACCTGATGTTGTTCAAGTGAGAAATGAAGTTGCTGTAGTAAGTGTTCTCACCATAATCCTCGACCTGTAGGAGAAACACAGAGCAGTTAACCGAATGGAGAAGGCACCTCCATCTGGTACTGTCTCCGCTAATCCAGCTGTTTGGTGTCCCTGCTGTGCGGGGAGAAATCGCCTGGCTGTTCTTGGTCACCAACTACCTGGCCCCCCTAGTCTGTTCCAGGGAGACAAGACTGAAGCCTTTTGGCAGCTTCCAGGGAAAGCTTTCTCAGAGGTGACAGGTGAGGTCCTCAGGACATGGCCAAAAGTCACCGTTATGATAGCCCCAGGGACTGTGGACAGGGTGGACTCACGGTGATGAGGGGGCTTGGTCTCCTGAGCTCCCTTCTTTATCCTTAGGACTCGTGACTGAGCTGAGGACAGCCGTCTGTCCAAGGCAAAACTGCTCCAACTCTGTCCACTGCCAGGTCCCTATTTTTTTTTTCATATGAGCATTGACTTTTTAGAAGTCAGAAAAATTGCTTTAGGTGAAAAAGGTGAATTTTCAATGGTTCTTTTCCAACAGTGGTGGTGTTGATCCAATTCTTCTTTCCCTGTGTATGAATTCCAATTTCTTGGATTTATGACCACCACTCACTATTTGTTTTCTAGGTGCCTCGTGGTTTCTTGTTCTTGTTCCACCTTTTGGGTCAAACAAATACATTTCGTGTCCCATTTAACCATTTTTAGTTATAATGGTTGCTCCGGCGATTACAGGAGTTCCCCTTATCCAAAGGGAATACATTCCAATACCCCCAATGGATGCCTGAAACCATGGGTAGCACCAAACCATAAAAACACCACATTGTTTCCTATACACACCTGTGATAAGAGTTAGTGTATGAATTAGATGCGGTAAGAGGCTAACAACAATAACTAATAATAAAATAGAACAATTATAACAGGATACTGCAATAAAAGTTATGTGAATGTGGTCTTTCTCTCTCAAAACATCTTGTACTGCATTCACCCTTCCTGTGATGATGTGTGATGATAAAATGCCTACATGACGAGATGAAGGAGGGGAAGGACATGGGTGCTGGGACCTAGTGTTAGGCTACTGGAATACATCGCTAGGAGGAACATCTGTTTCTGGACTGCACTTGACCTCAGGTGACCAAAACTTCAGAAAGTGAAACCAAGGAGAAGGGAGGGGCTACTGCACAATATACAACTTGTCACAACCCACGTCATATTAATACTAACTTAATACTAACTTAATTCCAATAAAATAGAGCAACTTTGCTCCAAGCTAGGCTGTACTTCTTTCCTGCCTTTTTTCCTACTTTTGTCATTGATATCATATCCACGTGTATTGTAAACCCAACAATAAGTGGTTTAATGATTGCTTTAAAGAACCTTATGGTTTTTTTGAAGACAAAACAAAAATATATGTATATAGTCTTCTATATTTACGATTTCCAGCATTCTTCATTTCTTTCTGTGCATTTGAGTCACTGTCTAATGTCATTTCCTTTCAGCCAGAAGGATTTGCTGTAGTATTTCTTGTAAGACAGATCTGTTAGCAGTTATCTCAGTTTTTCTTTATCTGGGAATGCCTTTGTTTCACCTCATTGTTGAAGGGTGTTTAGTCGGATAAAGGATCCCTGATGGACAGTCATTCCACAGTCTGATGACTTGTATCTAATGAGAAGTTGGTCCCTATGTATAAAAAATCCTTTTTCTCTTGTTGATGTCATCAGTTTGGCTTTGACTCTGATCAGACATGTGCTTTGTTCAGTTTCATGGGTTAGTAAATTATTTTTTGCATCAAATTTGGGAAATCTGGGGCCATTGATTCTTCAGTATTTTTTCTATCACTTTCTCTTTCTCCTCTCCAAGACTCCCATTACGCTTATGTTGGGCTGTGTGATCTTATTCCCATGTGTCTCTAAGGCTTTGTTCATTTTTCTTCAATCCTTTATTTCTTTGTTACTCAGATTGAATAGTTGCTTTGATCTGTCTCCAAATATACTGACTCATTTTTCTGCTGCCTGGTATCTACTTTGAGACCATGTTTGAAGTTTTCATTTTATTTGTTAAACTTTTCAACTTTAGACTTTCCATTTGGTGTATTTTTATAATTTCTGTTTCTCTATTGAGATTTCCTTTTTTTTTTGAGTCATTGTCATTATATTTTCCTTTAATTCTTTGAACAACAGTTTCTTTTCAATTCCTTGAACACTAATAATCATGTATCATAAACTATCATATAAACTATCATGTTTATGATAGTTGTTTGAAAGCTCTGTCTGCTAAATCACAGAGTCATTATCTGTTGACTGTATTTTTTTCTCCTAAAGATGGATCATATTTTTCTATTTCTTTGCATGCCCAACTTTTTTTGAAAACTGGACATCTTAGATAATATACATTAGTAAGTATGAGTTCTGACTTTTTGGAAAATTGTCCTGAGAGTTTTGTTTGTTTGTGTATCTGTTTAGTAATTTTCCTCTCTTTCACCTGCAAGATGTGTTCCCCCAGCCATGTACACAAGCTGATGTCTCTGCTCTGTTCTTAAATCTTATTTTTAGCTTGGATACCGAGGGGATTCTAGGAACCATGTAGGGCAGCATAGCTTTGTGATCAGTCAATGATTTCAGGAGAGGTTGTGCTCAAATCCCAGGAGTCCATAAGATTTGCACCCTCCGCTGATGGGTCTGTATGAGTTGAGAAGCACATTCAGAGTCCTGCCAGTTACCAAGTCAGCCACAGCTTTTCCTTTCCATCAGGTCATTTTGGGAAGCTTACACAGCCCTTCTGCAGGTCTCTCATTTGCAGGATCTCTCATTAAATTTCTGATTGGTCTGCCACTTACCACTCTCCTCAGCTAGGATTGCAGCCTCAGATTATCAGAGCTATAAATTTTCCCTCTGTTTTCAGCCTTTTGTGTCAAGCTTGCCACTTGTACTGATAGTGCCTGGGGTACTGGTTTTCAACTCACACTCCAGATCAAGTGCACCCCACACCCCCAGGCAGTGAAGCTACTGGTTTTCCTGCCCAGCCTGCCCTAGTAAAACTACCTTGCTGACCAAACTAGAGGGTGGGGATAGGAACAGCCCCATTGTTCTTACTCAAAATTCTAGCCACCTTTCACAAATAAAAGCCTCCATTTGTGGGGATCCCTGGGTGGCTCAGCGGTTTAGCACCTGCCTTCGGCCCAGGGCGTGATCCTAGAGTCCCGGGATCAAGTCCCACGTCGGGCTCCCTGCATGGAGCCTGCTTCTCCCTCTGCCTGTGTCTCCACCTCTCTCTCTATGTGTCTATCATGAATAAATAAATAAATCTTTAAAAAAAAAAAAGCCTCCATTTGTCTGCCTTTGTTCCATTTCCAGAGCAGGGATATGGTTGTTTTTGGCAATTTTATCCAACTTAACACTTGTTTGAAGGAAATTGAATTCGCTGACCACGTCTTGCCACCTTGCCGCAACTTCTACCCTCCAGACTCTCTGAGAAAAGCAGAGGTGTTGCCTTCATCTGGCAGGTTGCTGACTTCCCCCACCCCTCAGACTGGTTTATGTTTGGTCAATCGTGCTGTGATCCTAGCTCTTTTAAGTCGGTTGTCCAACTTATCCAAGGTCCCCAAGATTGGTATCACAGAAGGAACACAGTGACTATGAGCAAGGGTTTCACCAAGTCAGTGTTTTCAAGAATGGTGAGCTCAGAAACAGATGAGGGGGGAGAGGAAGGAAGACCCTTTGTCTACATTTAATACCTCGGACACCAGTCTGTGACTTCACGTGTATAGTTTCAGCCTACCTTAACAAGGGCTGCCAGCACAGCCAAACCATCCGGTTCATGTTGGGCTATATCGTAGCTCTTGTATTTAGAATTGTAGTGAACGATGTGAATCTGTGGGAGCAAGAAAGATAAAACAATAGCAGTACATTTGGACTTCAAAAGCTTTGGATTTTCAGGGAAGAGTGAAGAGAAAGATGCTCCACCCAAGGCCTCAGCCTATCCCTCCTAAACAACTCTGACTGCCTTCCATCTGGGTATGAGATCTATCAAGACCAGAAAGTTCTCCCAAGAATGGAAAGAGCATGAGTGGGATTCTGGGATGGTAATTTAAGTGCTTTTCCCTGACCCCACCTCCCTCCAGGTAGACAAGCTGGCAATGTCTGCAGGGCTCATCATATGAGGACACTGGGTTCTCCTGAGGTCTCACAGGTGTGGCATGAGTCACGTTGCCCTGGAGGACGCTGTAAACTGTGGCCACCCTAAGGATAAACCTCTGCAGGAGAGAACCCTGCAAATCTAACATATAGAAATTCAACTTAAACCAGAGAGGGCTTTCCCCATTCTATGGGCTGTAAACTCCTGGTTGCTGTGCATTCTGTGAGAGGGGAGACCCTGCTTGAACCCCCGGCACATAGCAGGGACCAATACATAGTTGTGAATGAATGAAAAAAAATCAACCTTGGGGTGACTTGACTGTCACCATGACAGTCTTTTTTGGCTGTTTTGATAAGGAAAGTGACTGTAGGATTTGAAGAAAAGAGGACCTGGCCGGGGTCCTCAAAGTACCTCAGCCACAAATCTGATCCCATCGATGGTATGCTCCGAGCCGCTGATCTCTGAGGACGCGCCACCCCAGTGGAAGTGCATCTGTTGAGCTATGTACTCGGTGCCATCAGAGGCCGTCATGCGCATGGTCGGGGGCAGGCTGATCTGCACTGGAGGAGAAGATGAGCAAGGACTGCAAGCACTGCAGACGCATATGGACGGCTTAGGTCCACTGACCAGACAGCTCCCCTGGCTGCCTGCCCACTAATGGGGCCAGCCAGGACTACACTGGCTTAGAACTCCATAAGCAGGGGTGCCCACGGGGAGGAGGTGACTGGCACACAGGGCAGGATGGGAGATCAGGTGACCTGGGCTGGGCAGGCACCCCTTGCATGACACACACCTTCCTACCCAGAATGGCAAGACCATGAGTGGCAGGGCCAGCTTGCCAGCCCTAGGGAAGGAGGATGCCCTAACAGATTTGGCCAGTGGGTGCGGACAACAGAATTCTACTCTCCACTTCTGGCCAATTTCATAATTTGCCCACAGTGTAGGGAACAGGAAGGAGGCCCTCTTGGGACTAGTTTGATGACTTTTACTCAAGGGTACTGCTTATGAGACCAAGATAAAGTGTTTAACACAGTCATCCTGGATAGCCTTTTAGAAATAGCCCAACTGATAACCTACCCACTCCACAGAAGGGAGCATCCCTGTAGGGCTTCAGCACTTCTATTTTACGGACAAGGAAGTCAGCCTGGGGAGGTGGAAAGGAAAGACTTGCTCATAGGCACACAGGTCACGGGAGCGGGGAGGGCAGATTAGGCCAAGAATGGGGAGTGGCAGGGGCAGGATGCCACCATTACAGGCCTCCACTTGTCTTCAAAAGACAAGAGACCAAATTCTATAGCATTCAGGAAACACATGAACTCCTGGCCTGGGGTTTAACATGATCTGGTTATCAATGAATGCATTCAAGTGTTGGGTTCTTGCCAATGGGACAACAGGCCACTCTCTCTCCCCACTTCCTCCTGCCCCATGCCCTACAGACTTCCCCAGGGAGGTCACTCTGGTCACCTAGCTGCTGTTGTTCACTTCACTGGCTCAGGCCTTGGAGACACCTCTGCATTTTGCAATGAGCCAGACAAAAGAGAGACACAGGACAGTGACAGTAGAGAGTGACTAAGGAAAATATCTAGGAGGAGATACATAATTTAGGACTCAGACAGGAACAGGTAGCATTTATTCTGCTAGCCAGGTCATTCTACTTAAAGTCATCAAAGATGGTTATAAACAAGTGGGTTTTCTTTTTTTTTTTTTTTTTAAGATATTATTTATTTATTCATGAGAGACACAGAGAGAGGGAGAGACACAGGCAGAGGGAGAAGCAGGCTCCCTACAGGGAGCCTGATGTGGGACTCAATCCCAGGACCCCAGGATCACGACCTGAGCTGAAGGCAGACGCTCAACCACTGAGCCACCCAGGCGCCCAACAAGTAGATTTTCTTAAAGAGTATTAGGTATTCGATATCTATCAATAATGTCCCTTTCTTCCCTTCCATTGTGTCAAAAGCAGCAGGGAGCTGTGATTAAGTTCATGCTGTAAAGCAGGAATCTGGCCCCAAAGATTTTAACATGCTCTTTAGCAGAGCAGGAGCTTTGTATTTAGTGCTTAAAATGCATCCAGCCTCCAAATCAATGCTCACATGAAAAACAAACAAACAAACAAACAAAGGAAAAGCCTTTAAAAGAAGATGTGCCGAGTCATCTGTGCCAAGAGAGTGGAAAGTGGAGCACCAGGCCAGAGACTCCTGGTTGGACAGCTAGTTCCACACGAGCAATGACAAAACTCCTGACAGTATGTTTCCCCAAAACACAATTTCCTGCAGACCAAGTGTTTTGCTCAAGTTTTATCAACAGGATGGCACAGCCTGGTTTGAAAAGTGGCAGCGCTTCAGGGCATGTTGTTGTGCCTTTGAAAATGTGAGGCCAAATACTTGTCCCCCAAAATGAACTTGCTTAACATCCCAGATTCTGAAAATTGATTTAACTTTCAGCAGAAGTTGCTCCTCTTTGTTTGAAACTAATTTAACCATGTTCTTATCAGGCCAGGAAATCCATGGGATCTGAGCATATTCTGTGCTCAAGACATGACAGTAAGGTTGTGAAGGTCAAGGAAACACTGAGGAACTGACTCCAGTTGGAGGAGACTAAGGAGAAGGAGAGCCACATGGATTGTGGGGTCCTGGATTAGGTCTCAGACCAGAGAGAGGACATCTATGGGAACATGATGGAATTCACAGGGGTCCATGAAGTAGTTGATCGTGTTGTATCAAGGTAGTAAGGTTAGGATGTTAATACTAGGGGAAGTAAGAGAAGGGTAGATGGGAATTCTGTACTATTTTTGCAATTTTTCTAGTCTAAAACTATTTCAGAATTTTATTTTATTTATTTATTCATGAGGCAGAGACATAGGCAGAAGGCTCCCACTGGGAGCGTGATGCAGGATTTGATTCCAGGATCCCGGATCGTGGCCTGAGCCAAAGGCTCAGCTGCTGAACCACCAGGCACCCCTATTTGTTTTAAAGACAAAACTAGCCTTGCTCCTGTAGCCGCCAGAGATCAAAACCTGCTGAGAACCCTACATCATTCATGGGCACCTACTTGTGGAATTTATCCTCTCCTATGTAAGTCTTTTCCCCTCAAGTGCATCTGATCTGTGTCAGGCTCTGTGCCAGGCACTGAGATAGAAGGATGAATGAGAGATCGTCTGTCCTTTCAAGGAGCCTAACAAACAGAGTGGCTGATAGTACCTATTAAGAGAACAGTGCTGTTTCTCCCACTGGACACGGAGGCTCAATGTCTCAGGTCTCTAAACTCTTTGGGAGTCTATGAACATATATTTTAGGTGGATAAAAAAATAAAAATAAATATATATTATCAATGAGTACTGGTCCACCAACTGTTACAAGTCCACAACTAAATAGGGAAATTGAGAATAAGCTTTAAAAACTTCTGTAACGGGGATCTCTGGGTGGCTCAGCGGTTTGGTGCCTGCCTTTGGACCAGGGCGTGGTCCTGGGGACCTGGGATCAAGTCCCACATCAGGCTCCCTGCATGGAGTCTGCTTCTCCCTCTGCCTGTGTCTCTGACTCTCTCTCTCTCTCTCATGAATAAATAAATAAAATCTTTAAAAAAAATAAAAAATAAAATAAAAAATAAAATAAAAATAAATAAAAACTTCTGTAACAATTTAAGTTTGACTCAATATCCAAATGTGTTTTCGATTTCTTTTTACTGAAATATAATTTTATGCCAGTTGACTCTAAGAATAAAAAATGGGCCACATAAAAGTGTAAATATAAAGTAGAATTTGAAATTAAAAGCACAATACCATTTATATCAGCACTCCCCCAAATTAAATGCTTATGTACAAATGTAACAAAGTGTGTACAAGATCAACATGAAGAAAGTTCAAAATTCTGATGAAAGAAATCAATGAATAAATAAATGTAGAGATATTCTGTGCTCCTGGGTAGAAAGAGTTGATACTGTAAAGGTGTCAGATCTTCTCAACTTGATCTGTAGATTCAATGCAATCAAAATTCTGGCAAGTTATTTTGTGGATATCAACAAACTGATTCTAAAGCTTACATGAGAAGCAAAAGACCCAGAGTAGGCAATGAAATAATGACAAAGAACAAGGCTGGAGGATTCGCACTACTTGGCTTGAAGACTTATTATTGAGTGACAATGATCAATACAATGTAGTTTCAGCAAAAGAATAGACAAATAGATCGATGGAACAGAATAGAGTGGCCAGAAATAGACCTACATGAATATACTCAACTGATTTCTGGCAGAGGAGCAAAGACAATAATACAATGGAGTCTTTCAACAAATGGCGCTAGAACAACTGGACGTCCACATGCAGAGAAACGAATCTAGACACAGAACTTATACTCATCCTGAAAATTAACTCAAAGTGGGCCTCAGACCTCAATGTAAGATACAAAGCTATAAAATTCCTAGAATATAACATAAGAGAAAACCTAGATGACCATGGGTGGGGTGATGCCTTTTTTTTTAGACACAACACCAAAGACGGGATTCATGAGATAAATAACTGATGAGCTAGATTCCATTACAATGAAAAGTTCTATTCTGTGAAAGACACTATTAGGAGACTTAGAAGATAAGCCTCAGACTAGGAGAAAATATTTGCAAAAGACACATCTGATCAAGGACTCCAACCCAAAATATAGAAAGAAACCTTAACACCCAACAATAAGAAAACAGTCAACTGATTAAAAAATTGACCAGAGGGCAGCCCCGGTGGCGCAGCAGTTTAGCGCCGCCTGCGGCCCAGGGTGTGATCCTGGAGACCCAGGAACGAATCCCATGTCAGGCTCCCTGCATGGAGCCTGATTCTCCCTCTGCCTGTGTCTCTGCCTCTCTCTCTCTCTCTGAATAAATAAATAAATAATCTTTAAAAAAATAAAATAAAATAAAAAATAGACCAGAGGCCTTAGCAGACACCTCACCAAAGATATACAGATGGCAAATAAGCATCTGAAAAGAGAGATCACATTGTATGTCGCCAGAGAAATACAAATTAACAACAATGAGATACTACAGCAAACCTGTCAGAACGGCCAAAATCCAGGACACTGACAACATCAAACTGGGGAACAGCAGGAACAGACTCACTGCTGGTGGGAACACAACATGGTATGGCCCCTTTGGAAGACAAAACTGAACATATTCTTACCATACAACTCAGTAATCATGCTCCTTGGTCTTTACCCAGTGGAGCTGAAAACAGGTCCACACAAAAATCTGCACACAGATATTTATGACAGCTTTATTTATACTTGCTCAATTGTGAACTGAATGACAGCCAAGATGTCGTTCAGTAGGTGAGTGGATAAACTGTGGTCTATCCAAACAATGGAATATTATTCAATGCTAAAAAGAAATGAGCTATCAAGCCACGAAAAGACAGGGAGGAAACTTAAATGTGTTACCAAATGAATGAAGCCAATCTGAAAAGGCTGCATACTCTTTGATTCCAACCTTGTGACATTCTGGAAAAGTCAAAACCATGGAGACAGCAAAAGGATCGGTGGCTGCCAGGGCAGCATCAGGGGGAGAGATGAAATGCCAGAGCACAGAGGAAAATTAGGACCGTGAAAATACTCTGAATGATGCTGTACTGATAATATGTCATTCTACATTTGCTCAAACCCATAGAATGTCTAACACCAAGAGTGACGCCTAAGGCAAATTGTGGACTTTTAGTGATTATGTTGCGTCAAGGTAGGTTCATCCTCCGTAAAAAAAAAAAAATGTACTATTCTGAGGGCGCCTGGGTAGCTCAGTCAGTTAAGCAACCAGCTCTTATTTTTGGCTCAGGTCATGATGTCAGGGTTGTTTGATAGAGCTCTGTGTTGGGCTCTGTGCTTAGCACAGAGTCTGCTTGAAATTCTTTCTCCAGGGGGAATCCCTGGGTGGCTGAGTGGTTTAGCGCCTGCCTTTGACCCAGGGCATGATCCCAGAGTCCCGGGATCAAGTCCCACACTGGGCTCCTTGCATGGAGCCTGCTTCTCCTTCTGCCTGTGTCTCTGTCACTCTCTGTGTGTTTCATGAATAAATAAAATCTTAAGAAAAAAGAAAGAAAATCTTTTTCCCTCACTCTCTGCCCCTCCCCCTGCTCACTCTTTAAATAAATAAATAAAATATTTTAAAAATATATACCATTCTGTTGAGTGATATTGATAATGGGGGGACAATGTAAGTGGGAGCAGAAGGTGTATGAGAAATCTCTGCACTTTCTATTTATTTTTGCTATGAACCTAAAGCCACCCTAAAAAATGAAGTCTATTAAAAATATGTATATAAGTCTATTAAAATATGTATATGTATATAAAATATGTATATATATGTAAATATATATATCTTAGGTTCCAAGATCTGAAAAGAACCCTGCAAAATCAAGATTAATAAGTGTTTAATTACATCACATCAATTTCATTGTTGAGCTTACTCATCAAATGTTATTAATTTGAAAACTTGTTGGTTAGGATGGGTTTTTTTTTTTCCCTCAGTAGAACGCTTGAAGCTCAGAGCTTGCTAACAATGAAAAGCCAATTGTAAAGAGTTCTAAAAATCTTTCAAAACACTTTACATCAAAAAACATAAGTAATGAGGGCTGTGAGTGCTTTCCAATACATTGGATATGATGTGGGGTAGATTGGGGATCCTACAGTCTTCCAGCATCCAGAGAGCCCAGTATAGCCAGCCCATAGGAGGAAGGTCCAGGGTCCTCTCCAAACTGGGAAGAAGGAGCTGCTGCAAGCCCCCCGCCCCCCTTCCCCCGGGAAGTTGGGATCTTCCTAACACCACCAGGGACCTCAGCATGAAGCCCTACGCAGCAGGCACGCAACAGAAACAACCCCTGTTACCAGTGGGGGTTTTCAATCCTTTGCCGCTTCAGGCTGACTGTCCTGGGGGGTCAACCACACTTCTCCCCTGCCTTCAACTGCCACCTTTGGCCTCTCTTCACCAAAGGCAAGCAGAACAGGGGGAGCTCCAACCTGCCAACCTGCTGGAAGCTTCAGAGAGTAACTTTGGAAATTGGAGCTTGCCATTAATGATAAAATGAGGCTTTCATGAATTATTTGTGGAGTTCAGCGATCCAGACCACATGTGCCTGAGGCCTTTTACAGATCTCTTCCCTCCTGTGCCCACCAGCCCCACCAAGGGCAACTGGTTTTATCTTCTCACTTGTACAAATAGGAGAACTAATTCTGTGACCCCCATGCACCCATGGGGGTAGGAGGTGAGTTGGTCCAGCCCAGGTGGAAGTGGGATGGGGAGGGGTCCCAGGAGAACACGGTCGAAGAATCAGACATCCGGGGCCTGGGTCTGGCTCAGTCACTAGAGACCTAATGACCTTAAGTTCTTTGGCCTCCAGGGCCCCTGGCCACCCCCGCAAACAATGCTTTCTGCCAGGAGCAGGGGATATCATGGGGCTCAGAAGGAATAGGCCCACTTGGAAAATCAAAAGTATGCTCAGTAACCAGAAAGCACTGATTTTACAGTTGTTCCAGTCCAGGCTTCCCGAAGCAGGAGTCCCCAAGACCCAGGCCAGCCTTTTCCTGTCCAACCTCCCAAAGAGAACTCAATTCAAGATCTCAAGAGCTTCTTTTTAAAACCTTTGAGAAAGGGGTACTTGTATGGCTCAGTGGTTGAGCGTCTGCCTTCAGCTCAGGTTGTGATCCCAGGGTCCCGGGATGGAGTCCCACATCCGGCTCCCCGCAGGGATTCTGCTTCTCCCTCTGCCTATGTCTCTGCCTCTTTCTCTGTGTCTCTCATGAATAAATAAATAAAATCTTAAAAAAAAAAAAATCACCTTCGAGAAATATGGGGCCTGCTTATTAGGCGTTTGGAGCCAATCAGACTCAGTACAGAAAATAGGGAAAATCAGCCCAGGGCATTGATCCACAGAACACGCAGGCAGGTCAGTGGTTTTGGCAGCACTGTCTCTGCAGCTGGATTTCCCAGTGACTGGGTCAGACTGAGCCTGGGGAGAGGTTAACTCGGAAGGATGGAGCCAGCCGGGAATTGAGGCCAAGGACAGAGGCCCTGCCTGCAGCTTGGGACAGGGGGTGTGACCTCCAACCTGGGCCTCTAGCTCCCAGTCTGCACTCTACATGTCCGGTGTGCTACCCTGGCATCTGGCACCCGTCCCTGTTGCTGAGCACCCCTGGACAGCAGCCTGCCCTTACCTGTGTGGCCGTTGTTGATCATGGGGAACTCGCCCACCTGGATCCTGTAGCCGGTCAGCTTCAGAGCCTTCAGGGAGGGGTTGTACTGAACCTTCCTCCTCTGCAGGTCGATGGGTGACTGTCTCGTCCCCCCGCAGGTGGGGTACTCCCTTGGCCAGTGCACTTGGTCCAGTGCCCCCTCTGCGACAGGAGAGAGCCAAGGGGTCAGAGTTCAGAGCTCAGCTCATGGCAGAAGGGGGGGGTGTCGAAGTCAGTTCTGTGGAACCTAGCATCTCAGGGATGCTAGGTTGACCTGGATTCCCATCTCCCCTGTTGCTGTCACTGGCCCCTGAGAGGAAAGTCAGTGTTTGGAAACAAGATCTTTAATACATAGCTTTAGTTTTCCCCTGGAATGGAAATATGCTGATAAATGCACAGGAAGGTGCCCACAGTTTGGTATTGTTGTGTTATCCTCAGGGGTCCTGTACCCATTTCCTCCTAATGGGACCATTTACCTCACCCTCCCCCAACAACAATGCAGTCCCCTCCACCAATACAGGACTGTCCCCGTATCTCCTTGCTCCAGTCCCTTTCGTTGGGTCCAAGGATGGTCAAGACCACCTAGGTGCCTACGCCTATGGATTCAGGACAAAAGGGAAAGATGACCAAAGTGATTAGTTGAAAAAAAAAAAATCAAAGTGAGGAAATGTATTTCTTTAAGGTGGGTAACACTTCTAGGGAGGGAAGGAGGAAAGCTAGCCATTGTAATGGGCTGTGGGTCCTGCTCACACCCACCCATTCACAGTTGGGGATCCAAGCTCACCCCTCTGTTAGGGGGCAGCTGTGTGGCCACCCCAGGGCTTATTTTAAGGGAGGTATTTGTATTGGGGCCCCTCGCAGCTGCTCGGTTTGGCAATTAACAGAGGAGTCCATTTCTTACTTCTCTGCTCTTCTTTGATGCTACACACCAATATTTAAACAATTCTTTCCTGGAGGTGGGATGCCAGGATCAAGGCCAGAGGCCGCAAGCACACGCCCCATGTGGATCAAAAAGGCTTTGGCCTGTGTCCCTGGCGGTGTTGCGGGTTTCTTGAGTATTCCTGAAAGGCATTTGAAGTAGCCGCCCCGAGTGTTCCCAGGCCCTTGATGACTCTTCAGAGGGCCCACGGTCTCAGGGGCTGGGCCGAGCCTGGGCAGGGCAAGACCTGCCTGTTGGAATTCCCACTCTTGCTCACCCTACCGAAGCACCCCTGGTACCAACGAGCCACAGGAGGCAGAAGCCCTGGGCCTCCATGCACTGGCCATGTGTGGGCCCCTCTGCTCCAGAATGGAGAGGTTGGTCAGAGTTGGTCGTCCTGCCCTCTGCAGCTGGCCTTTCTGAGCCTCCCAGCATGTCCCTAATTCTGTTGCCCTTGACTTCACAGGACAGACATCCACCCTGAATGCCCGCTTTGTCTTGTGTCCGAAGCTGGAGGGGGGGGGCGCCATGGGGACAGTGGGTCCTCCAGCAGCCCTGAGTGTCCCGCAGAGCCCCATCCCTTGGTGCAGCGCAGCAAAAGAGGGCCAGGGGCAGGAGCTCTCTTCACTGCCCTGTGGGAGGGGTGCCCCGTGTCCAGATGTACAGATTTGGGTCTCCCCAGGACCGTGGCTACAGGGAGGGTGCAGGGGAAGCCGTGCAAAGATGCTGGGTTCTTGGCAGGTCGGGGTGCTCTGGGTAAAACTCCCACTCCAAGAAGAGAGCTCTCACAAGCCCACCCAGCCTCTGTGAGGTCGCAGGGCACCCTCTGACCACCTCCTTCTCCGCGTGCAGAGCCCGAGAAAGCAGAGGGCTTGGCGGTCAGAAGAGGCGGGTGGGCTCTGCAACCAGCACTGTGGCCAGGAGAGGTTCTAAAGCAAAACAAAACAAAAACCCTGCAGGCGAAGCGGGGGGTCTGGGAACTCCTCTTGTCCTGATCAGGGTTCGGTGCTTTGCAGCCGCGGAGAGCAGCGCCAGCAGGGGTGAGGGCGACGAGGAAGCTCGCAGCCCTGGGCCCTGGGCCGGGCTTACCTGAGTAGGTCCACAGGGAACCGTGCTGGGCCCGGGCCCCCAGGAGGGGCAGAGCCAGCAGCAGCGCCAGAGCCCTCATG
Source organism: Canis aureus (assembly GCF_053574225.1). Lineage (NCBI taxonomy): Eukaryota > Metazoa > Chordata > Mammalia > Carnivora > Canidae > Canis > Canis aureus. Next base: position 26,642,651 of record NC_135613.1, read on the forward strand.
GTGCGCGGGTCTGCAATCAGGCTGATGCTGGGCTGCTCTTCTTTTAAAAGCTCAGAAACTGTAAATAACAATTTACCAAGTCTCGCTGACAGACCCACCCTCAGCTGCACCCACTAAAACAATAACACCTTCCCACAATGGTCCTTGTGACTGGGGTGACAGGGCCAGGTGGCGCGCACTTGCCCGATCCCCGCTGGCGTCATCGCCGTGTCTGGTAAGCCCACGGTTTGGGCTGATCCACGTGCCAGCTTATGAAAACTCACTGCAAGGGCCACACACTGCGCCCTTTGTGCCCGAGTGGCCCCAGGAGAGGGAAAAGGCCCAAGGCAGAGAGGAGCAGGATGGGGAGGATTTCCCGGGACAATGACACTCCCTATGCCCTCGCTCCTGGCAGTGGGGCTCGGGGCATGAGTGAGGGCCGTCCCGGGGCCCGGAAACCCTCGCCGGATCCTGCGTGGTATTTCCTGCCCGTGTGAGCAACCCGTGCAGGCTGCCACTGCACACCTGGGCTGCCTCGGGAAACGGCCTGGCACCGTGTTTGCACATGGACCAGAGGGTCCCACCTACAGGCCCTTGTACCCTTTTTTCTTTTTAATACTTATTTATTCATGAGAGACATGGATAGAGAGAGGCCGAGACCTAGGCAGAGGGAGAAGCAGGCTCCCTATGGGGAGCTCAGTGCAGGACTCGATCCCAGGACCCGGGGGTCATGCCCTGAGCCAAAGGCAGACGCTCAACCACTGAGCCACCCAGGTAGGTGCCCCGGCGCTTGTGCTTTCATCCTCACTCTTTTTTTTTTTTTTTAAATTTTTATTTATTTATGATAGTCACAGAGAGAGAGAGAGAGGCAGAGACATAGGCAGAGGGAGAAGCAGGCTCCATGCACCGGGAGCCCGACGTGGGATTCGATCCCGGGTCTCCAGGATCGCACCCTGGGCCAAAGGCAGGCGCCAAACCGCTGCGCCACCCAGGGATCCCCTCATCCTCACTCTTGAATCAACCGAAGGCCCTGGAGGCCCAGCTTGAGAACCACATCCCAGTGCATGGCTTGGGGCCATGGAGCTAGTGCAGGCATCCTGTGTCCCCACAGGATGCATTCGTTGTGACAGCTGCAGTGCGGTTGGTCACACCCAGACGGGTTGCAGCAGGGCAGTGCCTAATCCTCCCCTGTCTACTTGGGTAAACAGTCCTTGAAGCTAGCCGAGGGAGAAACTTTTGAGTTTATACCTGCTGACAGGCCAGCGGTTCCCATGCCCTTCAGAGAGGGCAAAGGCACCGGGCAGGCCGTGTCCCCGCAGGGCGCTTGCAGCACTGGCCAGACACAGAGGACTGTTCTGGAAAGCAGCATTAACCCCTGCTATCGAGCTCGTCGTGCCCTTCTCCCAGCATCAGTCCGGAGTCCTGGATACTCCAAGATACTGGAGTCCTGGTGAAGCAGGGTTCTGAAGCCAGACTGCCGGGGTTCAGGTCCCTGCCCTACACTGACGAGCTGTGTGTGATCCAGAGCAAGTTACTCACACACTCTATTCTCTGCCTCAGTGTCCCCACCGTGAGTAGGCTTTCACAACAGTACCTCTCTCCTGGGCATCCCACCATACACATGTGTGCAGTACTCAGAACTTGTGCAAATGGCAGTATTGCCCATTCAGATCCCTCCCTTTGTAAAGAAAAGCCATGTTCAGCCTGTTCCGGAGGGAGCCAGAGGTAAAAACGAAGGACTCGTTCTCCTCCTCCTGGAACGTTCCTCCACATTTTCAGAAATCAGAAGCCCACTCTCTGGTCTCTGCCAAGTGCGTCCTGCCCTGCCTGCTGGGCCCTGGCCCTGCGAGAGGGCCCCCCCCTAGATCCCCTGAGACCCCTCCTCTGCTGAGGACAGCAAGGACGGCCAGGGACCTTCAAACAGAACGGGCTGGGGACCCCCAACATCCAGCAGGCAGGGAAACACAAACCGAGGCGTCTGAGCCTTTTTTTCTTGGGGATCTGAAGTGGTATTCAGGGAAGGAGGGCGTGCAGAGGGAGCCTGGTGTCATGGCCTGATGGCAACTGGGGGCACAGAGCTGAGCAGGGGAGCAGGAGAAGGGGGTGATGAGTGAGGGGTAGAGGGGGCCTGCAGGGAGAGGGAGGGAGGAGGGGGCCGGGGCAGTGTGAGGAGACAGGACCCACGCTCAGAGAAAGGAGGGCTCCAGGAGCAGGTGTCCGTCCCTGGCCGCTGCTCGGGGAATTGGAGAGTGTCTGCTACTACCCATGGCCCCATTTCCCACGGGTTCCCTGTCCTGCGCTGAGGCTTGGGGAAGCCCAGAGGGCCATGGCACTTTCATTGTCCCACGGAGTCCTCACAGTAAGCACATGGTCGCTTCTGTGAGTCTGCAATTTTAGCACCCTCACCATGGAGCCATTCCGCAGCACATCATCCATCAATCTGCCTTGCTCTGGTTTCTCGGAATCCTTGGCTCAGGTGAGTACCGGGCTGGGAATCTGTGCAGCTGGGTAATGTGGTCAACAGGCGGTTAGAGTGAGAAACTGAGTTAACCAAGTGATTGGACCTGCCAGGACCCACCTGCTCATGAGGGCGCCTTACTAGAGAAAGAGGGTCCTTCCCTCTCCTAGGTGGCAGGCTCCAGTCACATGAAGGACAGAGTCAGGCAGGGTCCCTTTCGTTGCCTACTTTCTAACTCACCATCTTCTTCAACCATAAAATTTTCCATTAACTTTGAACATGAGTTTCCTCCTTCTTGTATTTGTGAAGCACGTTGCTTGTTTTGGTTCGGTTTTTGTTTCATTTTACTTTGTTAGTGTGTTACATTCGACTCTGAACTCATTTCCGCTATCATCCAACCACATCTCCGGCTCATCAAGGCTGTGTCATATTCTAAACTCCTGTTTTTCTAGGCCTATGGCTTGAGTGACTGTCTGAGATGAGCTGACAAGTATGCCATTTTAATCATAACATCATGTCAAAAATGAGAAGGGAGCTTTGTTCTTCCTCAGTGTCACCACAGCTCCGTGACGGAGACCCACCAAGGCAAAGAAAAGGAAGAGGCAAGGATGTGCGGTCAACCCAGGTAAACAGGGAAGCACCATCAACGCAGGTGAGCAGGGAGGGGTGGTCAGCCCAGGTGAGCAGGGAGGGGTGGTCAGCCCGGTGAGCCAATGCTCAGGTTTGCATAAGACTAACATAGAAGAATGGATCTGGCTACGCAAGAATATACACATTCTGGTTGCAGTAATACAGACAGGGCCATCATTTTGTTTCATTCAGGAGCACTAGATCTGGAATCCTGAAGAATGAGTCATTCTGGACAAGTGAACTTTCTAGATGGTTAAAGGCTCAATTCTATAGAAGTACCAACACACAGTCTATTTTGGATTAATACTTGTAAAATGTATCACACTCACGCCTATTCTCTTAAATACATTAAGCTAAATGTAATTCAGCTTTTCTTAATGACTGAGGCTCACTGATATGAAAATCAACTATCCTGCACTGTCATCTATGAATGCCCGCTGCACCCACAACTACGTAAGACTGTTCTCCCTACATGAAACAATCCCTAGCTATCATGTTTTTTTATTTCTTAGATATTGAGGGGGTGGAAATTAGCTAGCTTAATTATTAAAGCAATATACACTGTTGTTCCTGAGTGATATTCTAATTATTAACATCCATAAGGCCAGGGCATGACCAATCAGGACAGAAATGAGATTGGTGCTGTAGCAAGGTCTGGAAGCCCCTTGCTTTGCCGGGGTTTAACCGTTTAGCTGGTGGACTGTATGCTGATTGTGAGGCTGGAGCAAGGGTGGCAGCAAGAGCATCTGGAAGTAACAGTGTACATATGTTTATTTTTGACAGTTAGCATTGCTCACACAGTCTGCTCACTGTTTCCTCTTGGGGTTGTCTGTTTGCCTGCCCTCATCTCCTGGCCTCTTAATTACTTTTTTGTTTTTTTTAAATCTGTTTGGCCAGAAATCAGATGACTACACATCTTAGAATTACATGCACTAGAAGAATGGATAGAGTTGAACTCAGGGCCCTCGGGTAGTACTAAAACCAAAATAGGTGAACCCTGAAACTTCTTTTTTTAATGTTTATTTTATTTTATTTTTTAAGTAAGCTCTATTTTATTTTTTAAGTAAGCTCTATTTTATTTTATTTTTTAAGTAAGCCACCTAACATGGCACTTGAACTCACAACCCCAGGTCAAGAGTTGTACGCTCCAACTGAGCCATCCACGCACCCTTGAAATATCTTTTTTGACTACCCTAAAATTTTTTATTTCCTTTCTGACTTACAGCTATGTCCATATAAGGGAATCATTAACATAACTAAATTGTCATATTAAATAATCTGCTTGCAGAATATCCTGCCATGTCCACCCGCAATCAGTGCGGATGCCGATGCTTTCTCTCACCAGCCTCCCTGGGAAGATACTCAGCCTTGTGGGGTATCTCCAGTCTCACCCATTTACCTAGAATTCAGCATTTAGAGCGTCCACCAGCAGGCAAGTTCCTCCATCATATCTACCCTTCTTCCAGTAACCCACATCAAAAAAACACCCACACCAAAACTCTTGTGGAAATTCTCTTCTCTGTTATTAGTTTAGGTATTAGCAAAACAAGAACCAAATTCCTAACAACATTTATAGCCCAGTCTACCATCAACATTCTGAGCCCCTCATCTGTGAAAACTCACCATAGGACCTGCTGTTGGAATTGGTTGTCCTATTTGCCCCTGCTGGCTGGAACTTCTACTTCTTAGAGCAGGCCACAGTCTTGCTTATATCTCTTTTATGTCCTCCACCCCAACTTACTTCTGTAGGACAGGTACGTGTCTTTCAGCTCCACCCTGAAACCAGTCAGAAAGCAATTACAAAACTATACTGAGTCCTGACTTCCCTTACACCCAAGTGGATGGTTATGTAAGTAGATTGTATCAGCTTCCTATTGCTGCTGTAACAAACTGCCATAAACTTGGTGCTGATAACAACATAAACTTATTCTCCTACAGATCTGGAGGTGAGAAATCCAAAATCTGGGCTCCAGTCAGGGTGTTGCCAGGGCTGGTTCTTTCTAGAGGCTCTGAGGGAGTGCTCACTTCGGCAGCACATATACTAAAATTGGACCGATACAGAGAAGATTAGCATGGCCCCTGAGCAAGGATGACATGCAAATTCGTGAAAGCTCTGAGGAGAAAATCCATTCCCTCGCCTTTTCAAGCTTCTGTAGCCACTGGTCTCCCTCCTAGAATCCTTCCAATCTCATTTCAACCATCACACCTCTTATTTCCTCCTTGGATCTACTTGTTTCCCGCTTATGAGGATTCTTAAGATTGCATTTAGGACCTACCCCAAAAACCTAGGATAGTCTCTGCATCTCAAGATCCTTAATAACGCTTGCAAGTCTCTTGTGACATTTACAGGTTCCAGGGAATAGGACATGGACATTTGGGGCAGGGGGCAATATTCAGTCTATGACAAGGAAGGATGTAGGGACCCACCAAGCTAAATTAAACTTTGAGCCATTGAAAAGTGGATTTAGACTCCAAAGAATGGAGTAATAGGGCACCTGGGTGGCTCAGTGGTTGAGCGTCTGCCTTTGGCTCAGGTCGTGATCCTGGGGTCCTGGGATTGAGTCCTGCATCGGGCTCCCTTCGAGAAGCCTGCTTTTCCCTCTGCCTATGTCTCTGCCTCTCTGTGTGTGTCTCTGATCAATCAATAAATAAAATCTTAAAAAAGAAAGAAAGAAGAAAGAAAGAAAGAAAGAAAGAAAGAAAGAAAGAAAGAAAGAAAGAAAGAAAGAAAGAACAGAGCAATAAATCAGCAATGTCATGAAACACACCAGGAATGGAAGAGGCTGTAGAGGAATAAGATGGACAAGAGTTGATCCAGGGAGGGAATCCCTATGGCTGGGCACTTCTCTAAGCTCTTAATGGTCACAATGGAATGACCAGAGTCAGCTGGTTGGGCTGGTGCAGCAACTCAGTAGTCTGAAAGAAATGTCAGTTATATTTTAGGAGAAGGCATCAAAGACCCAGTACGGTCAATATTCCAGGAGCAGGCAGGACCAGCACCCCTTGGTGCATCAATGGGGATGGAAGAATCACCTTTTGGCCTGAGTCACCGTCTGGCATGGAGAGGGAGCCTCTGCATAGGAAAGATACAGCCCTCTGCCTTGTGCCCATATGAACCTCTGCAATATTGATCTAAGAGTAGAAAGCAGAATGTAACAGATACACTGAAATCTAAAATCTTTTAAGATTTCTCCACTTCAGCAAAGGGAGCCTGACTTATTTTTTTACCAATACTTCAACCAAGAAAATTAGAAATGCTGAACCAATTGGGTTTTTTTTTTGTTTTTTTTTTTTGTTTTTTTTTTTTTTTTAGATTTTATCTTTAAGTAATTTCCCAGTGAGGGCCTGGGACTCACAACCTTGAGATCGAGAGTCTCACATTGCTCCTACTGAGAAAGCCAGGTACCGGTACCCCAGACAAATTAGTTTTTTGAAAAATCTCTTGGAAAGCAACAGAGATCACCAAGACAGGGATATATAAATAGGATAATTTGTCACCAGAGGTTGGGTCTGTCCCAGGAATGCAAGGTTAGTTTAACATCTGAAAATCAATGAAACAAAAAATAGGAGAAAAAGATATTAAAAGCATTTCAACATATGCAGCAAAAATATCAATCAGTAAAATTCACCATCCAAAAGAGAAAATCAAAATCCATTTATGACTTTAAAAAAAAAGAAAAGTGGGCAGCCTGGGTGGCTCAGCGGTTTAGTGCTGCCTTCAGCCCAGGGCCTGATCCTGGAGACCTGGGATCGAGTCCCATGTCGGGCTCCCTGCGTGGAGTCTGCTTCTCCATCTGCCTGTGTCTCTACCTCTCTCTCTCTCTCCCTCTCTCTCTCTCTCTCTGTGTCTCTCATGAATAAATAAATAAAATCTATTAAAAAAATTTTTTAAAGAAAAGCTTCTTAGGAAACTAGGAGAAAAAGAAGGACTTTCTCAATCTGATAGAAAATATGTATGAAAACTTCTACAGCAAGCATCATACATATTGGAAGTTCTCCTCTGAGATTAAGAAAGAGACTAGGATATTTGCTACCCCAACTTAAAATTTAAAATTTACCTGGAGGTCCAGGCCAGTGCAATAAAGAAGGGCAAAGTTTTGAGATTAAAAAGGCAGAAATACAACTGTCTTATTCACAGATGACATAACTAGGTAGGTAGAAAATCCAAAAGTATCAACACATATATTATTACAGTTAATAAGTTAGTATACAAAGTTGGTGTATACAAGGATAGTATACAGAATGTAATTGTATTTCTATATAATAGCAACAGACAGAAAATGAAACTTAAAAAATTTTTAACTAAACTCTATACCTCACATGGGGCTCAAACTCACAACCCTGAGATCAAGATGCCACACTCCACTGACTAAGCCAGCCAGGTGCCTCAGTGGTGGGGGTATATACAAATATTAATATACCATCAGTGGTGTATTTATACAGTGGAATGAATTAGCTACTGCTCCAGGCAACTACATAGAGGAATCTCACAATATGTTAAATGAAAGAAGGCAATCACAGAAGAATAAACAAAAAATGATTCTATTTATATAAAGCTCCAAAGCAAGCACAACTAATCTCTTGTGTTGGAGGCGACCAGAAAGGAACACAGGGGTCTTCTGGAGAGCTAGTAAGGATTCTGTCCTGGGTGTAGATTTGAGATGATTGAGTGTGTACATATATGATTCATGTAATCACCAATGTGTAAAACTTCTATTAAAAAGTTAATAATGGGGGCACCTGAGTGGCTCAGTGATTGAGCATCTGTGTTTGGCTCAGGTCATGATCCCAGGGTCCTAGGATCAAGTCCTGCATTGGGCTCCCCAAGTGGGGAACCTGCTCCTCCTTCTGCCCATGTCTCTGTCTCTCTCTGTCTCTCATGAATAAATAAAATTTTTTTTAAGTTAATAATGAAGGAAAACCTTTTGGCAATTCCTCAAAAAGCTAAACATAGAATTACTACACAATCCAGCAATTCCACTTCTTTTATTTTTTTAAGTTTTTATTTACTCATTCATTTAAGTAATCTCTAGACCCAATGTGGGGCTTGAACTCACCACCCGGAGACCTCAATCTCTGACTGAGCCAGGAGCCCCTCCATTTCTTGATATATACCCAAAAGAATTGAAAGCTGATACGCACACAGTATCACAGATATTGATAGTTGCACACCTGTGTTCACAGAAGCATTATTCATAATAGCCAAAAAGTGCAAATAGCTCAAATGTCCTCTGACAAATGAATGGATAAACCAAATGTGGTTTATATATAAACTATATTTATATATGATACAATATTATTCAATATTGTATTGTATTCAATACAATAGCTCAAATGCCCTCTGACAAATGAATGGATAAATCAAATGTGGTTTATATATAAACATATATATATATATATATATATATGATACAATATTATTCAGCCTTTAAAAGGAAGGGAAGTATTTTTATTTTTTCCAGCTTTATTGAGATAAAATTGACATCTAACATTCTGTAAGCTTAAGATGGACAGTGTATTAATTTGATACATGTATCTATCACAAAATCATTACCACCATAGTGTGAGCTAGGATTGAAATTTCAACAGACACACCCTACAACCAGGATGAACCTGGAAAATATGCCAAGTGAAAGAAACCAGACACAAAACGACACATATTATAGGAGTCCTCTTACATGAAGTACCTAGAGTAGACACAAGAGAATAGAATAGAAGTTACCAGTGCCTGGGGACAGGGAACTGCTGTTTTTAGTGGGTTATGGTTTCTATTTGGGAAGATGGAAAAATAAAATGATAAAAATCAAATAAAATAATTAACAATTAAAAATTAAAATGACAGGGCACCTGGGTGGCTCAGTCGGTTAAACATTTGTCTTCAGCTCAGGTCATCATCTCAGTGTCCTGGGATCAAGCCCTATGTCGTGCTCCCTGCTAGGTGGGGCGTCTGCTTCTCCCTCTTCCTCTTCCCCCTCGACCACCTCCTCCTCACTTATTCTCTCTCTCTCAAATAAATAAATCTTTAAAAATAAAGAAATACAATTAAAAATTAAAATGGCTAAGGTGGTAAGTTTTATTTCATAAATATTTTACTACAATTAAATTTTTAAAAAATTTTCATGGCTAGAATGGTAAATTTTACTCTATAGAAAGTAGCAAAATATAGTAAAATTTACATACATAGGGACGCCTGGGTGGCTCAGCAGTTGAGCACCTGCCCCTGGCTCAGGGCGTGATCCACGGTCCCAGGATCAAGTCCCACATCAGGCTCCCTACCAGGAGCCTACTTCTCCCTCTGCCTACGTCTCTGCCTTTCTCTCTGTGTGTCTTTCATGAATAAATAAATAAAATCTTTTTAAAAAAATTACATACATAATATATATTTGTAACCACAATTTAACAAGTTAATTATGAACAATTCTTTGTCCATTGATGTGAAAACATAGATCAAATGGACAGCTTTCTACAAGAATATAATGTAATGTCTCTTAGAAAGAGACAAGCAGAATTATCCTATAATTTTTAAAGAAATTGAATCAACAGTTCCAAAACATCTTCGCAAATCAAAAGCAAGCCCATGAGGTATTACAAGAGTGTTTTCTCAAACATTTAGTCACAAATGACTCTAAACTTACACAAAACATAGCCTAGAACAGGGATAAACCACAGTTTGTGGGCTGAATCTGGCCATGTCTGTTCTACCCATGGTCTGTGGCCACTCTCATATGCTAACTAGCATGCTGAGTAGTTGCGGCAGAGACCAAAGAACCTGCAAAGCCAGTTATCTAGTCCTCTACAGAAAACATTTGCCAGGGATGCCTGGGAGGCTCAGGCACTTAAGTGTCTGCCTTTGGCTCAGGTCCTGATCCCAGGGTCCTGTGGTTGAGTCCCAATCAGGCTCCCTGCTGAGTGGGAAGCCTGCTCCCCCCTCCCCTCCCCCCCCTCCCCCGCTCATTCTTTCTCTCTCAAATGAATAAATAAAATCTTTTTAAGGAAAAGATAACATTTGTTAATAAAAGAGAACTCTCTCCAACTCATTTTATAAGGTTAGTGTATCCTTGGCACCAAAATCTAACAAGGACTGCATAGTAAAGAAAAATTTTAATATCACTCATGAATTTAGATATAAAAATCCTAAACAGAACAGGAATGAATGAGTGAATGAGTGAATGAATGAATGAACAAACGAACAGGTGACCAATCTTCCTAAGAATTCCTGAATTTTCAGTCTGTATTCCCTGGGTCTGTTTGGGTGCTTAAGTGAGTGTCATCTTGTTATTGATCAATCCCTTTCAGTTCATTTCCTTGACTGTGGAAGACACCATTGCTGACTAACCATCCCTTTTCCTTCGCCTACTTCCCAGACTTTCTTATGGCGAATAGTAGCCACATCACTCACTTTTAGGCAATGAAACTTAAAGGGAAATCAGCTGGGGGGACCTCTGGGAAAACTCTTGCTTTCTTATAAAAATAGTCCAAGAGGAGAGGAGAGCTTGCCAACACTGTTTCCTCCTCCTCTTTTTTTAGCACTAAAATCAAGTCTGATGCCTGGAGCTGTGGCAGCTATCTTGTGACCATGAAGATAAAAAGCCAGTATGTTAATGATGGCAAAGCAGAAGGAGAGGAAGAATTTGAGTCCTGAATGACTTCATAGAGCAGCTGACACACTGCCAGCAGCTGCCTCTAAACTTCCTGTTATCCAAGGAAATAATCCCTTTTGTATGAGTCTCTGATAGTGGGGAGTTCTCTCACTTGCATGTGAAAGTTTCCCTAAGACATCCACAAATACACAGTATTTCTGTCACTTTTCTAAGCTATGCTTTAACAGAGCTTATATTTAGGTCGGAGGAAATAAATATTAAAAGTAAATGAAAGGGGCAGCCCCTGTGGCACAGCGGTTTAGCACCGCCTGCAGCCTGGGATCAAGTCCCACGTCAGGCTCCCTGCATGGAGCCTGCTTCTCCCTTGGCCTGTGTCTCTGCGCCTCTCTCTGTGTGTCTCTATGAATAAATAAATAAAATATTTTTTTAAAAATGTTAAAAAAAAAAAAGAAGTAAATGAAAGAGACACCCTGGTGGCTCAGTGGTTTAGCACTTGCCTTTGGCCCAGGGTGTGATCCTGGAGTCTGGGGTTGAGTCCCACATGGCTCCTTGCATGGAGCCTGCTTCTCCCTCTGCCTGTGTCTCTGCCTCCCTCTCTGTGTGTCTCTAATAAATTAAAAAAATATTTTTTTAAATAAAATAAAAGTAAATTAAATAAATAAACGTACATAGATACATACATAAAATGGAGGCACCTGGCTGGCTCAGTTGGTAGAACATTTGACTCTTGATCTCAGGATTGTGTTCAAGCCCCACATTGGGTGTAGAGATTACTTAAAAATAAAAGCTTAGGGTCACCTGGATGGCTCAGTTGGTTGAATGTCCTGGCTCTTGATCTCAGCTCAGGTCTTGATCTCAGGGTCATGAGTTCAAGCCCCATGTTGGGTTCCATGCTGGGTATGGTAAGTTTTCTTAACTTTAAAAAATTTATTTCAAATAGGGATAAATTTATTAAGACAAAGCAGCATAATGGCATACAGAATGAGGGAAGGGAAAAAGCAGGACATCAGACAGGGTGGTCAGGGAAGGCCTCTCTGAGGTGACATTTTAACTGAGGCCTGACAAGAAGAAAGAGCCAGGTAAAGATCTGAGGAGGAGTGTTCCTGGCAGAGCAATCAGCAAAAACCCAAAGGCAAGAAGAAACATAAGTGTGAGGGTCCTCCCCCACACCCAATCCATTAACAGACCTTGTCAAGTCTACTTTCAATATATTTCTGACCATCTTTTTTCCCCTGGACATTGCTACCAGCCTGGTCTAAGCCACCAGCCCCCTTGCTTGGACACCTATAGTGGCCACTACCTGGTCTTCTGCTTCTACTCTGGTCCTTCTTTATAGTCTATTCTCTAAGCAGCCATAGAGAACCTTCTAAAACATGAACCAGCTCATGGCAACCCTTGCTCAAAGCCATCCAACAGCTTTGGTTTCACTCAGGGTAGTACCATCTCCTACCACTCTGCCCTCTTTTCCTGTTCTTCTCCCATCAAATGTGCTCTCACCACAAGGCCTTTGCACCCACTGTTTCTCTGCCTGGAGGCTCTTCCCCCAGATATTCCATGACTCTTCCCTCATCCCATTCAGGTTACTGGTAGAGGGACATCTCTTAAGAGAAGGTCACTCTGGCCACTCATCCTAAAACACCCACCTGTCACTCCCAGTCCTTCCTATTTCTTCTTGCACTGTCATTCTAAAGAATGATCAAATTTTCCTTTTAAGTTCTGAATCTGATCTTTATTCCATACTAGAAGTTGTTGGCATTAAGGATGCAGAAAGTTTGAGCACATTCTTAAAATATAAACGTTCCCTTTCTTCACTCCTGGATTTGCTCAGGTACTGGAATGCTTCTTTACTTCACCTATTGTTGAATACTCATAGAAATGAAAATGTAAGGGCACCTCGGTGGCTCAATCAGTTAAGCATCTGACTCGTGGTTTTGGCTCAGGTCATGATCTCATGGGTCATAGGATCAAGCCCCTCTTTGAGCTCCACATTCAACCAGGAGTCTGCTTGGGATTCTCTTTCTCTCTATTTGCCCACACACACACACTTGTGCATGCTTTCTGTCTCACACACACTGTGCACTTTCTGAAAGAAAGAAAGAAAGAAAGAAAGAAAGAAAGAAAGAAAGAAAGAAAGAAAGAAAAATATTTTTTTAGTTATCTAAATTTGTGGATATATTCTTTTTTTTCCAACTCCCTAGTTTCAGTTCTCTAAGCCCAGATTTCAACACTTCCATCTTCATGAACCCAAAGAGGCTTTTAATAAACCATTCAAATCCTTATAACTTGCAGACAGCCCCACCTACGGGGGGTAGGGGATCTGGTGTCCTTGGAAGTATTAGACTTAAACTGTCAAGAGCCCAAATTTACTTCCTACTTAATTCATTGATCCTCCTCCCTAATTTAAAAAAAGAAAATGTTAGCAATGTCATTGACACAGATGATTTCCAAGAGGAGTAATTAGAGCTGCTGGTTGGCACACTCAGGCCCCCTTAACTACCCCAGCTTAGAGAGGACCAAGAATACTTTCATAAATGAGGAAGCACTGATGCCAAAACTGAGTATATCTGAAAATTCCATGGTTGTACAATTCTGAAGGGGGATCAACTGCATTCAGAATGACTTACATAGAAGTTACTACCTAGAAGAATTAAGGACTATTCAATGAGAGGGACACCTGGCTGGTTCAGTCAGTAGAACATGCCACTCTTGATTTTAGAGTTGTGCGTTTGAACCCTGTGGTAGGCATTGAACCTACCCAAAAAGAATAAATAAATTTAACGAAATTTTAAGGACCATTCAATGGGAAATAAGATAGTGACAACAAGCATCTACTTGTCCTTACTTTAATTTGTGAAATGAGTGAAGCTCTGTACCGCCTAAGGCCAAAAGGTACCAAGTCATTCACTTTTCTTGGTCAGAATGTTTGAGAAGTGGCCCCAAGAACACTTTATGTTAGATTCTGACTGCTTGCCCATAACTGGAAATCCATTGAAGTACTCTGGAAAGCACAAAGAAGCCAGTGCTATGTTTTTGCTCATCTTCCTTTGCCTCTCAACGTCACGCTAGCACAAACAAAACCTTTCAATGGCTCATCACTTGCCTCATGCCCTCTATGCAGACATACAGAGGACTGTCGCCATATTGAATGAAACTGAGCTCCTCCAAGTGTGTAGTTTCTCTAGCTGGAGTATATACTGTACGCTCATGACATCCAGTGGTCAGAAAAACACTGTGCAGAGTATTTATTTATTTATTTATTTATTTATTTATTTATTTATTTTTCTTTTCATACACAATCCACAGTGCTATTGCAAACAGCTGGTCTGTAGAGGCATAAAGGATCCACAGTGAAACAGGAATGAGTTTGGTGTCTCCCTGCTGTAATGTCAGCAAGAGTCCAGGCTGATATGAGAAACCTTTTTTTTTTTTAAGGTTTTATCTATTTATTTGAGAGAGAGAGGGAGAAAGTATACACAAGCAGGGGGAGCAGCAGAGGGAGAGGGAGAAGCAGGCTCCCCTGCTGAGCAGGGATTCTGATGTGGGGCTCGATCCCAGGACCTCAGGATCATGACCTGAGCCAAAGACAGACACTGAATTGACTGAGCTACCCAAGCACCACCCCACCTCTGCCCCAGAAACCTATTTGATAGGTGCCCATAAAAGGTCATTTGGCTATTTAGAAAATCCCACTCCCCACACCATCAAATATGCAGTTACAGAAAGAATGATCGATTTTTTAAAATTGAGGTGAAATTTACATAACATAAAATTAACCTTTTTGAAGAATACAATTCAGTGGCATTTAGTACATTCATAATGTTGTATAACTACCATCTCTGCTAGTTCCAAAACATTTTCATCACCCCCAAGAAAATCCTATGCCCATTAAGCGGTCGTTCCCCATTCCCTCCTTCCTTCAGTCCTTGACAACCACCTGTCTGCTTTCTTCTCTAGGGATTTACCCATTCTGGTTATTTCATATAAATGGAATCATCCTATATGTAACTTTTGTGTCTGGTTCCTATAACTTTTAATTTGGGGAGAGGGGGGTTCATTCACTTATATCATTGCATTAGCATTTCATTCCTTTTTATGCCTGAGTAATATTCTATTATTTAAATATCACATTTGAAAGCTCCTGGGTGGCTCAGTCAATTAAGCATCTGCCTTCGGCTCAGGTCATGATATCAGGGTCCTGGGATCAAGCTTCACGTGGGGCTCCCTGCTCAGTGGGAAGTCTGCTTCTCTCTCTCCCACTTGTGCTCTCTCAGTCACTCACTCTCTCTCAAATAAATAAATTAAATATTTAGTAAATAAATAAATAACATTTGACATATTTATCAAATCGTCTGTTGATGGACATTTCAGCTGTTCCCACCATTTGGCTACTGCTGATAGTGCTGTTATGAATATTTGTATACAAGTATTTATTTCGTGCTCGCTTCAGCAGCACATATACAAATATTTGTTTCAATACCTGGTTTCAATTCTTTAGGGTATATATCTAGAAGTGGAATCCCTAGGTCCCGTGGTCATCCTACTTAACTCTTTGAAGAAAAAATTGTTAGACTTCTTGAAATCAATAGAAGAAATTGAAATAGATTTTTTAGACTTCTTGAAATTGATAGAGGAAGAATTTTATTTAGACCAGGACCAACTTTTCCCAAATGACCCATTGATTTTTTTTTCTTTTTTCTTTCTTTCTTTCTTTCTTTCTTTCTTTCTTTCTTTCTTTCTTTCTTTCTTTCTTTTTTTTTTTTTTTTGAAGTTTCCATCATTCAGTTAGGTCCGCCTGAAAGTACTGATGGGAATGAATGCAAATGGACAAGATAAAAGAGCCCATTCAGGGGAAAGTTAATTTGCCTAAGGATACTCTGTTGACATTTGTTTAGCTTGAGATGACAGTTCAGCAAACGGAAATCCTTTGCCCCAAATCTTTGGTATGAGCTGTGTCATAACATTTTGTTTGAAAATAGCCTGCAGACCTAAAATGAATTTGGACAGTCAAAGTGAATTAATTAAGCTGAAAATAACTCTCAAAACAATGATTTCCCTGTGTGTGTTTTATTCAAATCTTCCGGGTCACTAATTTGTCATGTTTTCTTTAAGAGGAGAAAACAATGAGGAGGTGTATTTGGCGCCCTCTATGGTAAAATATTCTTGATTTAACTACAGTAAAGAAAGAGCTGCTTGTTCTAAATGAAGGTTCCCATAAACCCTCATTATAAATATGTTCACCATTTTGGATGAAATGCTTTCTGAAACAGCACTAGATTTCCCGTCTCCTAAGAAGATTCTGAACGTGATTATGAACATATTTGTCAGGCCCAGTTTGAGCTACACAACACAGTGGCCTTCTCAAGACCAAAGGGCTTGGAAAGGGTATTAGAGTGCCTGTAATTTACTCTAAAATCCTTCAGTGTGGTCTGTACATGTGACTGAGTCTCAGTCCACTTCCCAGGAACAGCCAGGTCCACTCAATTGGAAATACAAAACTCCAAAAAAAAAAAGGAAATACAAAACTCCAGAGGTAGTTAGAACTTACATTTGAAAGACTCATCAAAAGCCCACTTTGGCTCTCTTTGTCTTCAATCAACACCAGATAATTTGCTAATTAGCATAATGGGTGCTAAGAATAATTTTTCATTGATGAAATGATGGAATAGCCAAGAATATTGTCTAGAATCTAGACTCAAGACACTTTTGCCCATGTAGGAGCAGTGTGTATACATCTGATGAGCTCTTTGCTTAATTTTAATTTTCTAGTAGCCACGTTGAAAAAGTGAAAAGAAATAGGTGAAATTAATTTGAATAATACATTTTATTGAATCCAATATAACCAAGTCATCATTTCAGCATGTAATTGATATTTAAAATATCTTTGAGATGTTTTACATTATTTTTCTTGTCCTACGTCTCAGAAATCCAATGTGTATTTTACATATTACTAGCCATACCAGCACTGTGCTAGAACCTTTATGTGTATTTTATATCTCTAATCCTTAAAGCAACCCTGAAAAGCTCAGGTATTTTGGACTCATTTTACAGAGAAGCAAACTGAGGCATGGAAATATGAAGTAACTTTCTCAGGTGACATGCAGTTGTCAGGGGCAGCCAGAGGTAGTAGGCTATAGAGTCACATTTAGGCCCCCTCTTTGTGGCAGGCACCCATCCTCCACCTGCTGATGCAGGGATACAAAGGCCCAGACCTCCAGTCTCAATTTCAACTTTCTTACAGAACAGCCCTCAGTTACAGCCACACCGGGCTCACTTTCTCCCCATGGAGAAGGTGCTGGATCCTGCCCTCCTCACAGCCACAGGGCACCTGTCCCCAGAGACCTTCCCAGGCAACCTCTGCAGTGTTTCAAAGGGACCCAGTCTAAGACACCAGGATTCGACTCAATCTCCAAAGCCCTTGCTTAGATGTTTCCTTCTCTTGGGGCACCCAGCTGGCTCAGTGGGTAGAGCATGTAGGGGTTGATCTAGGGGTTGTAAGTTTGAGCCCCACGTTGGGTGTAGAGATTACTTGAAAAATAAAATCTTAAAAAAAAAGAAGAAGAAGAAATGTCTTCCTCTTTATGGGCTAACTGTAAAGAGGGTGTGGTGCCCTGCATTGCTGACCCTTCGGTCTTTAGGAGCTAGGCAATAGAGCTCATTAGGAAAGCAAGCTGAGAAGTAAGCTATCTGCATTTTTAGAGCACACAGACATAGAAGCAGGCACACAAATCAACAAGAATGACATCGGCTTGGTTTCCAAGGAGTGCCCCCAACTAATAAAACATATCTTTAAAGTACTTATTGAAAATGGCAAGAATCTTCAAGAGACTTTAGTCACTGTGGATCTTTGTGTTGTTTTCTTTTCTTTTCTTTTCTTTTTTCCAGATTTTATTTATTTATTTGACAGAGCACTAGCAGGGAGAGTGGCAAAAGGAGAGGGAGAAGCAGACTCCCCGCTGAGCAGGGAGTCTGACGTGGATTCTGGGATCATGACCTGAGCAGATGTTTAACCAACAGAGCCACCCAGGCACCCCCTTTGTGTCAACTTTCATTCAGCCCCACCTCAAAAATTCTAACAGCAAACTTCTTAAGTTGGACAGCCAGCAGGCCAGTGGGCACCGGGGAGTCAGCCCTGACCCAATCGCCTGGCCACTTGGTCCCCTGGGTTGGCACTGCCAGCCCCCTAGCGCGTAGACTCACCCAAGACCTGAGGGGCCCTCTAGGACATGTCTTTAGAAATCCCTCACCGGGAGATCCAGGCAGTTAATAAATCAAAACAGCCCTGCTCACTACATTTGAACTTTCTGGTCAATGTATCCTGTGACAACTATGCATTTGATTCCTGGGGTCCCTCTAGTTAAATTATGTAGGACTTTTTCTAAATAATTAAAGGGACTTTTGGAAACAGGCCCTGGCCTATCCTTAACACCGTACCAGGGAAGACAAAGCAAAAAGAGAATGAAGAAAATGGATAGGTTTTATTTACCTTTGGAGCCCAGGGGCAGCTCTACACAGCAAGAAAATTAATCTTCAAACAAGTCCTTTCCCACAGAAAAGGAAATGGTCTAGGGCCACAGTGGAGCTTGGGGGCTGGGGGCGCCCACCAAAGAGATCTATCCAGCTTGTCCCTTGGGATCCCAGGGACCAGGAAGTGAAGAGAAAAACCCAGCTGGATCTAGCTGCTGGCTGCTTTGCCCCACCCTCCCTCTCCCTGGCCATTCCTTCCTTCAGTGGTCCCCAAAGACACACAGGATGTCACCCCATCTTGCCCCGGCCACCCCTTATTGTACCTGATCTGAGTCCCAGCCAGAAGCAAACATGTGTGGGCTCCCAAAACTGTACACCACAAGTAGTAATGCTTGTTGTAAACAAAACAAAATGAAAAGAAATGAAATAAATAAAATAAAGGAATAAATAAAATATCCCAGCAGTGTACAGAGGAGTAAAACTAAATCCATTTTCTTCCTCCCCAGTGCCACTCCCCAGAGGTAGCCACTGTGAGCCATATGGTGTGTGTCCTTCCAGATATTCCCAGATGCACACACGCACGCACACAGTTGAGTTCATGTGACACGTGTGGCCTGGAGGTCTGATTTTTTTCCCTATCACTTCTCTGTAGACACACACCTTCCCACAGCATATATACACTGTAGATCATTCTGTTCATGCTGGAGGCCCACTCCGCTTCACGGATGCCCCATAACATGGTGCAGAGGAGGAAAGCACACATTTCCTTTCTTCTTCTTCCCCTTGTAGCGTCGGCAGGTCCTCTCCTCAAGCTTAGCCAGCTAGGCTACTTGAAATACCCTCTCTCCTTTCCTTTTACCACTGTGACCACAGCCACTAGGAAGCTCAGGCTTCAGAAGAGGCTTGCGTCCAGTGTCCTCCACTGTGGCAAAAGGAAGATCTGGTTGGAACCCAGTGAAACTAGTGAAATTGCCAACACTAACTCCTGTCCACAGATGCAGAAACTGATCCAAGATGGGCTGATCATCTGGAAGTCTGTGACTGTCCATTCCCAGGTTGGGGGCCCGACAAACACACTGACCCATCGGAAGGGCAGGTATGTGGACACTGGTAAGAGAAAAGGTACTGCCGACGCTCAAATGTCCAAGAAGGTGACCTGGGTGAGGGCGATGAGAATTCTGTGCTGGCTGCTCAAAAGATGCCGTGAGTCTCAGATTGACTGCCACATGTGTCACAGCTGTCCCTGAAGGTGAAGGGCAACATGTTCAAAAACAAGCAGATTTGCATGGAACACGTCCACAAGGTACAGGCAGACAAGGCTCCCCAGAAGCTTCTGGCTGATGAGGCTGAGGCCCACAGATCTAAGGCCAAGGCAGCATGCAAGCACCACAAAGATCAGCATCAAGCCAAGGAGAAGGAAATCATCGAGGCTCTGTCCAAGGAGGAAGAGACCAAGAAATAAAACTCTCCTTCTTTTGTCTGTACATACCGGCCTCAGCAATTACACAGTTATTCAATAAAACAAACCTTTATCTGCAAGAAAGAAAGGAAAGGAAAGGAAAGAAAAGAGAGGAAAGGAAAGGAAAGGAAAGGAAAGGAAAGGAAAGGAAAGGAAAGGAAAGGAAAGGAAAGGAAAGGAAAGGAAAGAAATATTGTCTCTCAGATTTCTGTCTCCCTGTTCAAGACTTGTAATTCTAACACCTTTTTGGCATCTCCACCTGGATGTCTCATGGGCGTCTCCAAACTGTGCCTCCCCAGTGCTCCAAGTTCACCCCCCTCCTCCATCTCAGCAATGTTTCCACCACCCTCCTGGAGCTCACACAGGTCATCCAATCTATCAGGAAGCCCTGTTGGCTCTACCTTCAAAAACATCCTGAGCCTAACCACTGTGCTCTGCTCCTCTGCTACCATCTCAGTCCCAGCAGGATCTTTCTTGTCTTTTTTTTTTTTTTAAGATTTATATATTTGAGAGAGAGAGAGACAGAGAGAGAGAGAACATGAGTGGAAGAAATAGAGGGAGAGGGAGAGGGAATCTCAAGCAGACTGCACTGAGCATGGAGCCTGACACGGGGCTCAATCCCATGACCCTGATATCACTACCTGCCTAAACCCAAACGAAGATTCAGATTCCTAACAGACTTTGCCAACCAAGCAGAATCTTTCTGCTGAACAGTCACAACCAGAATTCTTGGCTCTGTCCCATTCCCCATACTCCAGGGAAATCCTTCTAAAGGCAAATCTCATTGCACTTCCCTCCCTTAAACCATGCAATGGCTTCCCATTAGACCCAGAACGAAATTCAAACTTTCCTGTTTGATCATCATTTCTATGATCCAATCCCTACCTACCTCTCCTACCCAGGTGGTTGAGTCAGTTGAGTCCTCCAGGAAGTGAACGCTGGGATGGAATTAAGAATGCAAGAGATGCATTGGGTGGTGGGGGGTGGGGCAGTGAAAGAGAAAAGAGGAACGGAGCAGGCACCCTTAATGTCCTTAACTTAATCACATTGGCAAAGTCCCTTTTGGCAAATAAAATCACATATTCCAGATTCTGGATTGGGACATGGGCATATCTTTGGGGGCCACTGTTCAGCCTAGCAGAAGCACCATGGCATAATCATAATTAACAAAATTCACAGCAATGCCTTAATATCATCTAATACCCAACCCAGGGATCCCTGGGTGGCGCAGCAGTTTAGCGCCTGCCTTTGGCCCAGGGCGCGATCCTGGAGGCCCGGGATCGAATCCCACGTCCGGTTTCCGGTGCATGGAGCCTGCTTCTCCCTCTGCCTATGTCTCTGCTTCTCTCTCTCTCTCTCCCTCTCTCTCTCTCTCTCTCTGTGTGTGTGTGTGACTATAATAAATAAAAATTAAAAAAATAATAATAATACCCAGCCCATATTTAAGTTTCTTGGATTTTTTTCAAAAGCATTTTTTACATTTATTGTGTTTGGATCTAGATCCAAACAGGTCCACGCTGTGTTAGGCTGTTAGGTCCCTTGCGTCTCCATTTTCCCATACCAGTCACTCTTTCCTTCTTATTTATCTTTTTACAACTATAATTTGGGATAAACTGGGCTTTTGTCCTCTGGAGGGTGTGGATGGCTCCCTTGTGGTGTGATTTACTTTGTTCTTCAATCTCCTGTATTTACTATGAAAGGGAGGATCTGGATCCAGTTTCAGGTTGGTTTGTTTGTTTTTCTTTAAGTAGGCTCTATCTGAGTGTGGAACCCAATGTAGGGCTTTAACTCACAACCCTGAGCTCAATATCTGAGCTGAGATCTGAGATCAAGAGTCAAATGCTTAACTGACAGAGCCACCCAGACACCCCATCAGTTTCAGTTTTTCGAAGCATGAATCAGAGATTGATCCCCAATAGTTCCTATCACATCAGGTCATGAGGACTTACATGTCTGCTGATCTCAGTGCTGTAATGTGGAAATGGATCACAAGGTGAAGATTCCCAAGGCTGATTCCTCACCCAGAGCCAGAAAGTGGTCTGCAAAGGACGGAACTTTGACATCATGCAACCACACACATCACTCCCAAACCCCTGCCTCACTGCTTTAGTGCACATTGATAATTGTTAATATATCAAGGACACAAAATGTTTCTTTTCTAATTCTATCATTCATTCTACATTCATTAGCTGGTATTCTTGTGTAGCTAGAGCTTTCTGTCATCAATTGAGGCTACTTGGTTACTACAGAATATAGAGTATAATCTATAAGGATAAATACTAATTCTTTTCCTTCAAGTACCAGTTCTCAGGGAAGGGAGGGTGCATAATAGTCACTTTCAATGGTAACAAATGAAATGGTTCTGTTGTTGTTTGTTTGTTTTTAGCTTTTCCTTCTTGGGTTTAATTGACTTGTGGATCGTCATACATTTACTATGTTAGAATTAACTACAGTCATCTCCTACTATTCTTCCTGTACCCATTAGAATTCATCAGAATGACCAGGAATCCACATGGAAGAAAGGATTCTTCTGTGGATTTGACCCTGGGTAACTGTGGGAGCTGGTTACATAGTTCTTCTGTGGCTGTGCTTCTGTGTAGGCAAGCAGTTGGACAGGAAAGATGGATGTAAAGTGGGGAAAGTTAGTGTAACTGGAACCCACAAGGACAAGCCAGACCCACATTGGTCTGTCACCACCTCAGTCTCCAATTTCAACAATGTGGGTGACCTGCAAGAGAAGTCAGCCCCTTCCCCCCAGAGCCACACACACAAGCCTGGCTGGAGAGATCTGGCAGGAGCGGGTGTTGCCTTGGCTTGCCTGTGGCCCCACTCCAAAGAGGTTAGCCAGCAGTCAGCAAAATGTGTGAGTTGACATAACACAGACCTTACCAGCGAAACAGATCTGCCGCTTCACTTTTTTGTTTTGTTTTGGTGGGGGCGGGGGGTTAAAGAGAGAGAGTGTAGGGGGTGGTGATAGAAGGGAAGGGCAAAAGGAGAGGGAGAGAATCTCGAGGCTGATGCTGGGCTCAATCTCATGACCCTGAGATCACAATCTGATCTGAAATCAAGAGTTGGATGCTCAACCAACTGAGCCACCCAGGTGCCCTTCTGCTTCACTTCTAAAGCACTTTCTTACTGAAGAAAGAGCTACACATGGTTACTGAGTGCCAGAAATGTGGATAAAGTGAGATGTGCCATATGCTTAAGATATACACTGAATTTCAAAGACTTGATCCAAGGAAAGGAATGAAAATATCTGATTAATAAGTTTTTATATTGATTACATATTAAAATGACATTTTGGATTTACTGTGTTAAATAAAAATACAGTACTAAAATTAATTTCAGGGGTGCCTGGGTGGCTCAGTGGTTGAGTGTCTGCCTTTGGCTCAGGCCATCATCTTGGGGTCCTGGGATTGAGTCCTGCATAGGGTTCCCCACAGGGAGCCTGCTTCTCCCTCTGCCTATGTCTCTGCCTCTCTCTCTGTGTTTCTCATGAATAAATAAATAAAATCTTTAAAAATAATAAGTTAGTGCTCGCTTCGGCAGCACATATACTAAAATTGGAAAAATAATAAGTTAAGGTAGCCTGAGTGGCTCAGCGGTTTAGTGCTGCTTTTAGTCTAGGGAGTGATCCTGGAGACCCGGGATCGAGTCCCACATCGGGCTCCCTGTATGGAGCCTGCTTCTCCCTCTGCCCCTATCTCTGCCTCTCTCTCTCTCTCTCTGTCTCTCATGAATAAATAAATAAAATATTAAATAATAATAATAAATTTAATAAATTAATTTAACCTGCTTCTTGCCTACTAAAAATTCTTAATGGTATATGTGGCTTATGGTATATTTCTGTTGGACAGCAAGGATATAGACAGCCATACCATCTTTAAATGATGACAGTGGGTTTCTAATTCTACATTTCATTTATTTTTCTTACTGCATTAACCAAGATCTCTATCTCATATTAAATAGAATCAGTAATGGTGAGGGTCCTTGTTATGTTTCTGAATCAAAAGGATGGTTTCTCAGATTAAGGAATTTCCTAGTTTATGTTATGGCTAAATTATTCCCTCTTCCATTCATATGTTGAGGTCCTAACCCCCGGCAACCTCCAAATGTGACCAATTTGAGGACAGGGTCTTTAGAGAGATAATTCAATTAAAATAAGGTCATTGGTTGAGGGGTACAGTTAGCTGGCTCAGTCAGTAGAGCATGTGACTCTTGATCTCAGGATCATGAATTCAAGACCCATGATGGAGGTAGAGATTACTTAAAATTTTTTTAAATAAGGTCATTGAGGTGAGCCTTAATCCAATATGACTGGTGTCCTTATAAAAAGGGGAAAGGTAGCCACATAGAAGGAATATGATGAGAAAAGGCATGGGAGAAGATGGTCGTCTACAAGTCAAGGAGAGAGGCTTGGAGCAGATTCTCCCTCACAGTCTCAAAAGGATCCAACCCTGCTGACACCTTATCTCAAACTTCTAGACTCCAGAATCGGAAAGATGTATTTTTCTGTTGTGTGAGTTACCTAGTCTGTGGTACTGTATGATCGCAGCCCTAGCAGTTCTGATACACTCAGATTAAGGAGTTTCTCTTCTATACCTACCTTGGCAAGCATTCTTACCATAAATTATTGTTGCCTTTTCTCAAACGCCTTTTCCATGTATACTGAGATCATCATATGGACTTTTTCCTTCAACCTATGTATCAATGGTCCGGTCACTTTCACGACTGAGCCAGCCAGGTGTCCCTATCTAGTCATTTTTGGAATTCTCTTCTGATTGTTCGATTTTTAACTCCCTTTTCTTTTTGTCATATATTGGTATTTAATTATCTGTATCTGATCACTCCAACATCTGAAATCTTTCACTGGCCTAAGTCTGTTGTTCATAGTTTCTGCTGACTCTCACTCATGATGGCTTGTTTCCTTATGTGTTTGCAAATCATGTCTCCTGAGCTTGTCCTCAGTTGAACTTGGTACAATCCTGAAGGCTAAGTTGAGGGTGCTTTCCTCCAGAGAGGAGTGACATGCAGCCCAGTCAGCCACAAAGTGGAAAAGCAGTGAAAGAATATAATAAAATGCCACATGGTCTGACATTGTGGAAACCATAAGTGTCCCAGAAAATGAGAAGGGGAATAGATCTGGAATGGGTGTTAAAGGTAGTGAGAGAAACGGGTTATGTCATGAAGTCACATGATATCTACAGTCATACAGAATGCTATCAAATACAATCACTTTGGAATCCTTCCTAAGTTAACTGGACAAAATTCGCAAGGAAAAAAAAAAAGAAAGAAAGAAAGAAAAGAAAAAAACTTAGATATAGAGATCACTGATAGAAGGTGAGCAGTAGCCCCAGGATTTTGGTACAATACAGCAACTGGACTGGAAGAGAGAGCTAGCAGCCCTGTCTCAAAACAACACATGTGACTGATTTTACCTAAATTGTATTTGGGGAGATGTCTTGGGGGACATGCCGATGGAGATTACAGGGGAGATAAAGGCAGTCCACTAGCGCCCTCAGTGAAGTTCTGTCCATAAAGTGCAAGAGAAATCAGAACCCATCTCCTCTCTCTTAGGGAGATGCTGAGCCCCACCTGAAGCTGATGTTTTCTACCCTGCTCCACCTCTCCCTCTGACACAGTGTTTGGAGCTTGAGTGCCTTATAAATTGCTGATTACAGGGGGGGAAATTATCTGAACAACAGATTAGTGCCAAAACCTGCATATCACAGATGCCAGGCTCAATGGCGTCTTGAGCAGCTTGCTGAGTTTTTAACTGGGTTCATCCCACTGGTCTCGGGAAGCTGGGGAGTTTTCTAGCTGGTAATCCTTGTGGCTGCCAGAGCCCAGGGAGATCCTGCTCGAGCCACCGGAAGAGGCAGGTGTCTTCTGTGATTCCCCACAGCCAGTCTCCACTGGGAAGGGGGATTTGGATGCCTGAGAACGGCTGGGTCTGTTTCTCCTTTAGAATCTCATGCATGCGGGTGGATTCCTGAAGGCTGCCACCAAATCTCAGCATGGACAGACAAGGACAATGAGAGGAATTTGACACTCAAGACGGCCAGTTTGAGGAAGCTGGATATTGGAATCCAACATCCACTGTGGAGAAGCTCTTCATCCATCCAACTAGATGTATTAAGCTCTTGCTTTAGGTTGGACCTGTGGATACAGCAGTGACTCTGAGGAGTCTCAGCCTGGACTTCCTAGACTGATGGAAGAGACAGCCTGGAGAGCAGGCAGTCAGAGGGTGTGGGAGAGACAGCCCAGAGTTCAGAGCAGGGAGCACCAGTCCACAGGCTGGGAGCCAGGAGGAGTGTGGGGATGGAATGCTAAGGAAGAGGTAGTTGGTTTCTAGCGTCCTCTGTACTGTCACCACATAAAGCGTCATAAGGGATGTTGTTATTTTGTCGTTTTGGTCACCTAGTCAAAGAGGAAGGTCAGCATCCTAGGTGAAAGGAGCCCCATATTCAGAAACATGAGCTGTTACAGACCCTCCACATGTCCCCCAACCCCACTAACCAGCAGGAGGACTCACAGGGCACAGGTGTTGGAAACAATGTGCTTCCTTATCCTTTGGCCTCAGGGTCCCTGGCCTAGGTTCTAGGGTCATCCCATTCTACACCTAGCTATCAATGCTTTCTAGAAAGCTAAGGATATGTTCATTAATATCACCAATTCCTTGACTTTGTATGGAGCTTTCTACCTTTCAGTCCATGCTTTGGTTTTGAGAACACAAACCATCTCTGCTGGAATTAGCTGGCCACTGAGAACCAGAACCATACCTGACTGAGGCTGCGGCCCTTACTCTGTCCTTCTTTGTATGTCTTTATGCTTCCATGAGTCTCTTGCCCAGGAAAATGGCTTTGACTATTACTATTACAAGAACTTCCTGAAAGACCCATTAGCTCTTCAATGGAAGCCACAGACAGCTTGTGCCCTAAGATTCTTTGAATCCCTTAAAATACTGGCTAATCTCAAAATCCCCATCTCCCTCTTCCCACCAATCCTGGACTGTTGTATAACTCTTAGCCTATCAAGTCACCAGATTGACAGATCCACTTTAAACCACACTTCCTATTCCCAAGAGGCACCAGGTGGCTTTGTTGGAGGAGCGTCCAAATCTTGATTTCACAGCTCAGGTCACGATCTCAGGGTTGTGAGAGCAATCCCCGCATAGGCTCCATGCTCAGTGGGGAGTCAGCTTAAGAATCTCTCTCTCTCTCCCTCTCCTTCTACCCCTCCTCACTTCTCTAAAATAAATAAATAAACCTTCTTTAAAAAATAATAAATAAGTCACACTTCCAATTCCCAATAAATGCTGACCTAACCTTGCCCCCTCGGAGGCCCTGCTGAAACTTTGCAAAGGAGTATTCCCTCTTACTGTGGTAGCAGTAAATCCTGCTCTGTTTCACCAGCAGATTGTGTTGGTGGTAAGTGGGGAGCCAACTTCTGGCTGTTTCTTTTTGTGATAGCCTTCTGAGTTAGGCAGGACAGGTGTTTCTCCCCCATCTAACAGAGAACCTGAGGCATGGAAAGTTGTAAGTTGTGTCCTGGGTAGGACCAGGATGGAAGCCCCAGTTTCAGGGGTTTACCCTCTGAGCAAGCATCAGCTAGTCTTCAGAAGGAAAACCAAGCCACTAAGCCAGGGTTGTGTTTTCCCAGGTGGGGAAAGACGAGCTAGACCTCTGTAGAAACCAGACATGCAGTGAAGGCATGAGGAAAACTCCAGTGGATTTGGTCACCATCTGCTATGACATGTCGGTGCAGGTGAGCAAGACTATGTGCTGAGGGACAGAATGGGAGGGTTGCCATCCAGAGAAACCCAGGGACAAGCTCGTGGACCAGACCCATTTATTACCACTCTTCATTAACATCAAGAAGCAGGACCCAGAAGATGCATCAGTGGCAGTCTAGAACGTAAGACTGGAGGATTCCTGTAACAGGCACTGTTGTGTTGTCTGCAGTTAGAACCTCAAGAACAGAATGTCAGAGTGAGGGGAGCAGGGCAGGAACGGGCTGATAGAAATACAGAGTACAATTCCATGTCTGCAAAGGTCAAAGTTGTGTAAACTATACAATCTAGAATGGAGAGTACACATATTTATAAGACAACTTTCAAGGAAGGCAAAGGGAAGGTTAAAGACAGACAGCTCAGGATCCCAGGATCCTGGGAGGAGACAAAGAGTGGGTGGAATGGTGGTGGAGGGGACTCAGGGGTCCTCACCAAGAATTACCCCATGCTTTCTCTTCTTCCAGGTGGTCCTCCCAGCGTTCAATATACCACAATCATCTCTGACCTTTAAAATATCATTTTTGTTTCTAATCAAAATTTACTCAAAACAATGAAAAATAAGACACATGTGCTTGGGTCTCTGCAAACAACTTTCCCCACCTCTTTCCATCCTTTGTCTTTGCCTACCCACTTGGGACAGGATCAAACCAGCTGGTATGGAAGCATGAGTCTCTTGCATTATCCTCCAATAAAATGTGTTTATTTTTAATTATTTTAATCACAGAACTTCATTTTAGGTAACTTTTTTTTTTTTAGATTTCATTAATTTATTTGAGAGAGAGAGAGAGAGAGAGCACAAGAAGGGGGAAGGACAGAGGGATAAGCAGACTCCCAGCTGAGCCCAACGCAAGGCTCGATCCCAGGATTCTGAGATCATGACCCGAACTAAAGGCAGACACTCAAGCACTGAGCTACCCAGGTGCCCCGTGGTACTTTTTATGTACTTGGTGTTAGACTTTTTCATACTCAAAGTGACCATGTTTACAAATGGAATTGAGAAATCCCTATAATCTTTCTCGGGAAGTCTGCGTTGTTGCCAGTTGAGGTGTCCCTGCCACAGGCAGGGGATCAGAGGTCACACAGGAGTGAGGACAGCATGAAACCCCACAGTGGCCCCTCACTAGCTACACGCTTAACCTCTTCCGCAGGGCCTCTGTTGGGTAGGACATCCTGGGGCTGAAGGTATTTAAGTGGAAGTAAGTAGCCTGAACTCCCAACAAAAAGGAATCCTTGTTATCCCTTATTGTTAGACTAATATTTAAATGTTGTGCACTGCTTCATGTACACAGGCTGCTGTGTGTTGACTGTATTGTTAAAATAATACTAGAACCTTACAGATAGTTTGGAGTGGGTGCACCTGCAGAACTGCCCTCAAGTCCACCCCCTAAATATCATTTTCCAGACGTAGGCTGTATTTTGCCCAAAACACTAATTCATTTTTCAGATTATAGGTTAGAAATGCTTAGTGATATGAAAAGATGTCTCAGAGTATGTTTTTAAGAGGGAGGAAAAAAAACAAGCTATTTAACAGTATGTTCAAAATTAGTCCATTTGTTGGGGAGGAGGGCCCTCTATCAATACATAAGCAAACAAAAAAGACAAATGTGATCCAAGAATTCCACCTCTAGCTTTAAATGCAAGAGAAATGATAACATATGTCCACACACAAACATGCACATAAACAGTCATAGAAGTATTATTCATAACAGCCAAAAGGTAGAAACAACCCAAATGTCCACCAACTGTTGAATGGATTAAAAATGTGGTATATCTGGGGCGCCTGGGTGTCTCAGTTGTGTCCAACTCTTGATCTCAGTCCAGGTCTTGCTTGGGGTCATGAGTGCAGGTTCCGTGTTGGGCACCTACTTAAAAAAAAAATGTGGTATATCTAGGGTGCTAGGCTGGCTCAGTCGGTGGAGCATGACACTCGATCTGGGCATTGTGGGTTCAAGCCCCACAATGGGGGTAGAGATTACTTAAAATAAATAAATAAAATGTGGTTTATCTGCACAATAAAATATTATACAGCAAAAACAAGAAGTGAAGTATTGACACAATACTTTTGTGAAGTATTGACACAATACAACTACAACAATCCTTGGAAAGATTATGGTAAGTGAAAGGAGCCAAACACAAAACATCACATGTTGTTTAAGCTATTTTTATGAAATATCCAGAACAGGCAAATTTTGTCAGAGACAGAAATAGATTAGTGGATGCTTAGGGTGGGGAGAGCAGGAGTTATCTGCTAAGGGAGGGTAAAATGCCCTATAATTAGACGGTGATGGTGGCACAAGCAGTGAACATACTAAAACATTTTTGAATTGTATAGGTTATTTTTTAAAGATTTTATTTATTAAAAAAATATTTTATTTATTTATTCATGAGAGGCACAGAGAGAGGCAGAGACACAGGCAGAGGGAGAAGCAGGCTCCAGCAAGGAGCCCGATGTGGGACTCGATCCCGGGACTCCAGGATCACGCCCTAGGCCAAAGACAGGTGCTCAATCACTGAGCCACCCAGGCATCCCTGAATTGTATAGTTTAAATGAATGGGTTTTATATTATGTGAAATTTATCCCAATAAAGCTATGAAGGAAAGAAAAATCAAATTCCAAGTCGTTTATAGGCTCATTTATGAGTGGATATATGTATGGGTTTTATTTGCTTCTTCTCATTTTTCTGTGCTTTATTTTTTTAAAGGCATTTTATTTTTTTTTAAAAGACTTTATTTATCCATTCATAAGAGACACAGAGGGAGAGAGAGAGAGAAGCAGGTTCCACACAGGGAGCCCAACGTGGGACTCGATCCCAGGTCTCCAGGACTGACCAGGCCCTGGGTTGAAGGTGGCACTAAACCGCTGAGCCACCCGGGCTACCCTGTCTGTACTTTCTAAATTTGACTACTTTTATAAAACTAGAAGGACTATTTTTAAAAGATTATGTTTTCCAAGGACTGTGTATACTAATATTTCTTTTTTTTTTTTTTAAATATTTCAACTTTGTTCCTGTCATTCTGACCTTGGTTTGCTAACTTCAGACTGCTTTCAGAAAACAAGGGAATTTTTTTTTTCACTTAATACCAGTTAACAAACACTTATCTAGGTCCTACTGGGTCTTACTATATACTCTATTTGCCACAAAATCTCGTTTCTACTTGTCCTAAAGTTCACCAGGGACATAGGGCTCCACTTCTATCTTGGAGCTAACTTTAGAGATTTGAGCTTAAGACTTGAATAGATGTCTTGATAGTATTTTTTTTTTTTTAGTTTGAAATTTATGTAACATTATTCTAGCTAATTCTAAAAATGCATGCAGGTTTAATAGTGCCAACTAATGGTGATTTTTTTGGGGGGGGGGATTTGTTTTTGTTTTCACTTTTGTTTGGTTAAGATGATAAATTTTATGTCATGTGTTTTGACCACAGTTAAGAATAAAATATAATAATTAAAGTTGATAATAGAGGTATAAGAGTTTGTAAAAATTACCTTCAATTCAAAAAAGTGTTTCTCTCACACAGAAAATATAAATTTATCAATAAATAGATGATGAAATTAATTCTATTTTTATGACAACTCACCTAGACAGGATAACACAATCATTGATAACATTAACCAGCAAAAGAAACGAACAAGGTAAGTCATGAACAAAGCATGGGTAACATTTATTTATATAGATAAATATATATATAACTTTACTGAAAATAGACATACGGCTGATTCATACTTGAATTAAACCCCATTTTGTCTTAAAATGCATTGAGTTGGAAAATGTCATAAAAAAACATAGTACATAGGTAAAAGACAAAACCACAATTAACCAATGTTGTGGAAGCTACTATTAAAAGACAAGTATATTGTTATGGAATTGCAAAACAAGAATAAGGGAAAATTTAACCCCCAAAATTCTAAATAAAACACAGATGTATCAAGTATCAAAGAGATCCTATAAAACTACTATTTTAAATTATGACTATGTGCCCATGAAAAGCAAGTGTTTTGAATATTGGCATGTGTTTATGTGGCAGTAAAACTGGGCAGAAAATTCATTACACTCAATCATAAAAGCTCTAATGAAGTTTAATGAATAAGCATTTAAATTACATTAGAGAAATTTATTATGTTATTAATATAATATTGCTCCTACTCTTACACAGAATGTAAAGACTGTAATCCATCCCTTAGATGCAAAAAATAAAAAAGAGAAGAAAGAAAGAAAGAAAGAAAGAAAGAAAGAAAGAAAGAAAGACTAAACAAACAAAAAAACCTCTTCATTCTGAATAAAGGAATACCATGAAAGTTGTAAAATATGCTGAGAATCGCTGATACATAAACATTTGAGATTAAGTTACACCACGGTTCAGATACATTTCGAAGAAAGTGGATGATAATTCCAATAATTACTTTTTGTCTGAAGTAAACCTATATTTATGAACCAAACATTTTAATAAATATGAAGTGCCTACTAAGTACCCTGGCTCACTTATAAAAATGTGTACATTCCAGCACATTCTATCAGAACTTTTGGATCTAAAATCATAGACGAATTTCACATAAGTTCAATCAGAAAGTGAAAACATATAGGACATAATCCCAGGAAGCTTCATACTAAAGATGAAATTATAAAATGATAGTTATTAAAAAAATAAGGTGATGAGGCACTTGGGTGGCTCATTTTAGGGAGATGTTCTGTACTCTGATGAAATCGTGGACTCTGAATTTTGCACAGTGATGTCTGAAGCCCCCATTAGATTGGAGATAATAAAACAAAAAACATGTGGCATCTGTCTCCAGTGTTCCTGAGATTTCTGAACCAAATCTCAGTATTGTCACACCCCTCAGAGACTTCAGACATGAAGCCAAACCAGAATTTAAATGGCTTTAACACAGAGGTCCTCAGCAATGGGCACAGATTCTTCCAGATGCCCAGAAGGAAGTGGTGGGAAAACATTCAGTTCCCGCAGGCCTGGCAGTGACCATGACGGAAGATACAAGAACCAGGGAGAATCTTCAGAGGACCGCCAGGCAGGACTGTGTTGGACAAGTATCTTTCTGGGCGGACAGCCTGTGTCTCTTTCACTTCACATCCCTAGGCACATGCTTTAGCTCCACATAGGTGCCCAGGTCTGGCTTAGGTACAGTGAGACCACATGGATCTGAATTGATCATGCAAAGAAGCTGCCAGGAGACCTTCTTCAAAGGAAAGAAATAGGCCCTGCGCGCAGTTTGGGAATCCCGAAAGGAAGTTATCCTCATGTAAGGAGGGGAGGTTCCTGTGGTTCTCTAACACCTCATCCCTGGATAATTCCTGCTGAGTGTAGGATGCCCAGCCCTTCTGAGGGAATTCTGTGGCCACGTCCCTGAGTGGTCGGCAGGCCCCAAGAATCTGCTGTTTCTTTCTCTTCCTCCTCTTGCTCCACGTTTCTTTCTCAGAAGATCTGATGTGGAGAAATCACATCTGCATCTGGAGAATATACTGAGTTTGTTTACATTTTGAAGCTCATCTCCATGAACACAAGCCTGTGAAAGGGGAGGCTGCCCTGGAGACTGAACTCCTGGCTTAGGTGAAGCCAACAGAAGAGCAAGTCTCAAATTTCTTTGACCATCTCCCCAGCTTTCTCTGCTCAGAGGACGGGAGGGCTGAAGGAATAGACAGGAAAAGAAGCTCACGTTAGCTGAGACTCATAAAAATGCAAATTAAAGCAAGTTAATGCATTTAACCTCAGACTAGCAACAATTAAAATACGGTGTTATTGAATGTTGGGAAAGGTGCAGAGACAAAAGTTCTCTTCTGCTGACAGGATAGCAATGTATAGTATTGGTATGGCCACTTTAGCAATATCTATGAAAATGGTATATATACATGCCATTTGTTCAAATTCTAGAAATTCCAATTCTTTTTCAGTTCAAATTGTAGAAATCTGGCCCTACAGGGGTGCCTGGGGAGCTCAGTCCTTTAAGCATCTAACTTGACCTCAGCTCAGGACTTGATCTCAGGGTTACAAGTTCAGCCCCATGTTGGGCTCCACATTGGTTGTGGAGCTTACTTAAAGGAAAAAGAAAAAACCACTTGCACACTCAGGATATTTGTTGCAGACCTACACATAAGAGTGAAAATGTGGAGGGGCATCTGGATGGCTCAGTCAGTTAAGCAACTGGCTCTTGATTTTGGTCGTGATCTCAGGGTCGTGAGATCAAGTCCCAGGTTGGGGGATCCCTGGGTGGCACAGCGGTTTAGCGCCTGCCTTTGGCCCAGGGCGCGATCCTGGAGACCCAGGATTGAATCCCACGTTGGGCTCCCGGTGCATGGAGCCTGCTTCTCCCTCTGCCTATGTCTCTGCCTCTGTGTGTGTGTGTGTGTGTGTGTGTGACTATCATAAATAAATAAAATTAAAAAAAAAATTCCCAGGTCGGGCTCCATGCTGGGCGTGGAGTTTGCTTAAGATTCTCTCTCTCCCTCTCTCTCTTCCCCTCCTCTGTCTTTAAAAAAAAAAAAAAAGTGAAAATTTGGAGGCAACCTAAAACTTCCACCAGCAAGACACTATTTAAATCACAGGTCATATTTAAACTATGATGTTCAACATTGCCTTAAGAAGAGCAAGGATAGATGAACTGAGAAATATACACACGATATAATGGGGTGGAGAGGAAAGCAAATTGTCAAGGTATATATCTAGTATTATTTTATCTTAGTCTTTTTAAAAAGTATCCATCTCTATATGAACATGAACATGTTTCTTGGAACATGCACAGAAAACACCTGGAGGGTCACATACCAGATTAAGAGTGCAAGTGAAATAGAGAAGGGAAATGAATATGTTTCTGGGGTGCTTGAATTATTTAATTAATTATTATAGAGTACTTCTGGAATTTTTAAAAAGATTTTATTCATTTATTCATGAGAGATACAGAGAGAGAGAGAGGCACAGACACAGGCAGAGGGAGAAGTAGGCTCCATGCAGGGAGCCTGACGTGGGACTTGATCCCGGGTCTCCAGGATCACACCCTGGACTGAAGAAGGCACTAAACCTCTGAGCCACTGGGGCTGCCCACTTTTGGAATTTTAAAAGGAAGTAGTAAAAAGCTCAACTGCCTATTTTTCTGCCCTTATTTTAAGAACTGGAAGTCTCTAAAGATACGAACTGCTAGAATTTTGTATTAATACATTGATTTATATGGATCACATAGCACACTGATCATACATGTCCCACCTGTGCTCCTTTCCCCCTGAGACCTGCTTGAAAGATCTTCATACCCTTTACCACCAAGTAACTATCTTCATCTTACTTGCGTATGGCTTGTTCCCTGCATCAAGGTACAAGTCCCGTGAGAACAAGAACTTTACCTTGCTCTCTATTCCATAGGTAGCTCCTAAAACAGTCCCTACCCATATAGTAGGCCCTCAATAAATATTTGTTGAATGAACCTCAACCAGCAGAGGAATAGCAAGGTAACTTTAGGGTGCATAATCTGAATCATGTTTCAATACAAATCAGAAACCAGAGGAGTTGCGGCCCGAGGCATGATGTTGTTAGAGAGAAAAAACTGTTCTTCCACTCTGTTGTGTTTAGTCACTGGGGGGCCTGCAAATTAAACTGACAGAAGACGGATCAGCAAGAGAAAAGACAAATTTTGTAACATGTAATAGTTTAATCATGTTATACACATGAAACTAAAAAAAATAAAATAAAAAAAAGACCAATTTACCAATTTTCATTCATGTATGTAGGGGAGTTCACAGAAAAACATGACTCAGAAATCAGAAATTTGACAGGGGAAGGAAGGGGGTGAAGGGCCCTTAGGAGAATAGATGGGAATTTTGTGACAGTGTCAACCGATAAGTGCCTGTCTTCCCTGGTTGCTCCTAGGAAAGAGATTTACGACAATTTGAGTTCCTTTAGGAGGTTCTGCTTTTAGACAAAGGAGAGAGAATAACAAAACATTCCATTCTTCGATGCCTTCAGCTCAAAATAATTCTCGTGCCATGGTCCACATCAAGGACCCCTTCAACGTTTAATTTTGCATCATAGCTGTGTGTGCTCTCTCCCCCCAGCCCCCCAGCTGCCTTAGGGGCAGGAACTGCATCAGACTCACCTTGGAATCCCCAGCACCGAGGTGGTGGCTGGAAGCCATTTAATAAACATCGCTACATGTAGAACTTTTCAAAATAGCTCACACAGAAGGCAAACAAAAAGTTAGTTCTCTCTCCTCATCCAAGTCAAAGAACATCCAAAACTGAATCAACACATAAATGCACAGTTTTTTATTGAGAAGAACCTCAAATTCCAAAAGGGTATGTAACCCTCTCTAAAAGGTAAAAAAAATTACCAATCTGGGTGGTAGAAATTGATGCCTCCCCCCCGCCCCATCTTTCTGATTCTCTTCTCCTGGCAGAGTTATCATAGATTCTGGCCCCAAGCATTGTTCCCAGAGGGGGTAATGGTGCCTACTAATGTGGGTGCCTCTTCCTTGCCTCTGCCCCGCAAGGCTCCTGACTTTGTACTTCAGGTAAATTGCCAGAATCGAAAAGTATAGGAGAGGCCCATGTTCCTTCAAGTTCCAGATCCCCCAGTACTCTGTACGTACCCTATGCTCAGTACATAGGGAACAAGCATTTGCTTGGCACTGCTTCAGAAAGATCTTCACAAGGAAAGGCTGGGAGCCAGGACGACCTATGTGAGGGGTCTCTTGACTGACTGTTCCCAAAGATATTTTCCTGGGAAGCTGGGAAAAAGAAGGAGATACTGATCCAGCACCTTTGGTGAGTGCTGAGAGCTTTGTAGTTCACAAAACAGAGTTCCTGAGCTTCAAGTCGATAGCTGGATGCTCTAGTTGAGAAAACACAGGGACAGTTTACACAGAATTTGTAGAAGTCAACTCACTTCCTCAAGTGATTCAGATGAACAAAGACAAAATTCTTCAGGGCACTCTGGATCAATGGTTTTTAATCTTTCTGGGTCACAGACCCTTCAGGAATTTCAAGTAGAATCCTTCCCATCAGAAAATGTGCACAGACGCACCACATTTGCATGCAGTTTCAGGCACTCCTCGAGCCTCTGATGGCTTTTTCATAGGACTCCTGCCCAGATTAAGAAACTGCGCTTCACCGTAAATGAGACATAGTATATATATTGACTCTTCGGGTGAATGAAAATAAATTAAACTCAGAGTACAAAAAGCACTGCCAAGTTGTAGGCTCCTGCCTGGGGAGCTGGTATCTGTGGATCTGGCAGTAGGAGTTAAAGCTTCTGTCCAGAGTAAGCCCAAGAATACCATTAGGATGGAACCAGGAGAGGGACCTTGGCACCACCAGCGGTGGCCCTTCTGCTGCCAGGAGTCTGTGAACAAGCACCGCATTAGCGAGGCCTGGGATGGCATCCAAATGGATGCTTTAATTGCAGTTACAGAAGCATCTTTGTCTTTGCTGAAGCATCTCTGTCTTTCCTGGATCCCAAAATCCATTTGTTATGAATGGAATCTGTGGTGGGTGTTCATTCTCAGCCTTAGGGGTTTTGTTAGTTTTCTTCTTCTTTTTGTCTTAATCCCAATTGTTCATAAATCATCTTAAACATATTC
This sequence comes from Canis aureus, assembly GCF_053574225.1. Classification (NCBI taxonomy): domain Eukaryota; kingdom Metazoa; phylum Chordata; class Mammalia; order Carnivora; family Canidae; genus Canis; species Canis aureus. The sequence goes on from NC_135613.1 coordinate 26,679,608, forward strand.
TAAATATCTCAAAAGAAGTGGCAGTAAGCTAATTTTAATTCTTCTTGAATATGTATACATACATGCCTTCCAGCACCAAGGGAGCCACCGCAGCCCCCAGACTCTCCCCACACAGTGCACTTCAGTGGCGGAACCAAGACTCATCTGGAAATGCTTCCTCCTATTTTCCTCCTACATCCAGCTGCTCCCAGCCTCCCCGAGACTCTCTTTCAGCTCTCAAGTCCCCCAAAGTCTGCTCTGCTCCTGGAGGTGGGTGAGGGTGGACCTGCCTTCCCCCCATACTGCCTCCCTAGCAGGGTCCTCTGTGGGCTGGACAAGAATCTTCAATCTACACTGCTTTAGATTAGCCACCACATCTGCCTCCAACTTTCACAGATTCATGTTACTGAAGCCTTATTACCTGCCAGGTGTAACCCATTTTCCTGTCAACAGGACCATGAACAGGTTCCATGTGATCATCTGAAAAGCTCTGTGCAATAAAACCAATATGCACTAAATCAAGACTAGAAAGATAAGTACCAAGCAGTCAAGAGAACTGGCAAACAGCCACAGGGGAGGGAAAAGCTTGGCAGCAAGAGCTGCCTTGGCCCAGAGGACACTTGTTCCTTGAGACATTTTGCTTCCATCTCAGGAATCAATAGAATTATAATAAAAATACAAAATTTCAAAACAAGTAAGATGGCCATGATGGAAATGGTGTCCCTTTAGAGGCAGCACCCTTGGGTGGTACGTACTCTGACCGCGCGTGTGCAGTGGTCCTGCTTGGGGACTTAGTGCACCGAGAGCTCTGGGGGCATCATGGGCCACCATAATACTGAATATTTAACAGAAGATTTTGAAAAGACTCACTGATGAGTTTGCCTCTGCTAAAGCTGGGGAAGTAAGATGATAATTGAGGTCCCTGGACCTCCTAACTGGAATTCCCTGGCCAGCCTCCTGGCTTCTGCTTATGGCCTGCCCTGTGTGTTTCTACCGTCAGATCATTCTCTTTGTATATCCTGAATTCAAACTTGGCTAGCCAGTCACCCCCAGGCCATCATGACATGCTCCTTCCTGGCAGAGTTCTCAGGCCAGGCCATCTCACTGGCCACTTCTGGGACTGATCCTTGATCCAGCTGGCTCCATGCAGTTGGTAACGACCTGCCCTATCTGAGAAATCCTTCCACGGGCACTGTGGGCATGGAAGGCACTCAGAAGCTCCTCAGGAGGGGGCAGTTCATTACCCCTGCTTCTTGGCTTGCCTGTCTGGGGCAAACCCTGAGTCAGCCATTCACCAGCACAGCTGTCCCACCCAGCTCTGATGACCTGTGACTTTTTAGCTGCATGTCCTCGCTAACCTCATCAAGAAGAGAGCCTTCAGTTTGGGATAAGCCTCTTAGGAGATCCAGTCAGCCAGTTACAAACCTACCCAGTCTGCTCTGCCCTACTAGCTACAAGAATATCCTGACAGGCTCTGACAAATCTGCGCTGAAATTCATTCTGTCCTCAGCACTTTCCTGACCATCATGAAGCAATCAAATAAACGAGTAAAAGAGTAGCCAGGGAATTCCAGTGTAGGAGGTCCAGGGATCTCGATTCAAGGGGACTGTAAAGGGTTTGTGGAAAATCAGAGACAGTTTCTATCTTTTTGTTTAGGAAATGCCAGCAAATGCCACCATGAGTATGGGGTTGGGGACATTCTGTAATTGGAACTCATCTGCAACATAGTGTAACAGCTGCTCTGATTCTGCGAGCTGCTTTCTCCTTCCAACTCCAGACTCTTTCTGGAGAGAATTTTTTTTTTTCCTTAAGATTTTATTTATCCATTCATGAGAGACACAGAGAGAGGAGAGGCAGAGACATAGGCAGAGGGAGAAGCAGGCTCCATGCAGGGAGCCTGATGTAAGACTCGATCCCTGAACTGGGATCACGCCCTGAGTCAAAGGCAGACGCTCAACCGCTGAGCCACCCAGGCATCCCTCTGGAGAGAATTAAAGGATCCAACAGACAATGAAGGCTTCATGAGTCTTATGTCTCAATCTGAAGCTGTTACGGTTAAATTCTGTGAGGGAGTTGGGTAGATACACTAGTTACAAGAAGGCTCCTTGGACTAAGTTTAGTGTGTGGCCATTCATTGAAACCCAAGGTCACTGTGGACTTCCTCTTGGAGGAGCTGGATGCCAAGTGTTTGGGGGAAGTGTTGGTCTCCTGGTGCCTCTACTCACTGGCTATGAGCTTGGGCAAGTCAGCCAGCCTCTCCTCACGTTGAGAATAGAGATGATCATACGGAGCCTGTTCACGCTCCTGGTGACAGGTAAATGGGTTACACCTAAGGCCTCAGTAACATTGATCTGTGAAACGTAGAAGAAGAATTTCTCATTATCCCCGCGAAGGCCCTGTAGAAATCCTACTCTCAGGGAATCACAAGCTCAATCCCTTCTGAAGGAAGAACTCAGCTCCTGCTTTCCATCAGGAACTCTCATGCTGCAACCTCTGCCCTCTCTCCTTCCTTTGCAGTGAGTAGAAGCTTGGCAGGGGGGCCATCTGAGGGTCCTGAACTCCTTGCCTCTAGAAATGCCGCCCACCCGGCTGACAGGCAGGAGCCTGTGCAGGCCACACAAAGAGGGTTTTTTGGCTACCAGGGCTACAGCTGCTGGGCCTTCCAGTGACAACCCAGGGGAAAAACAAAAAGTGCCCCAGGGACCTGTCACAGTTTCTCCTAGAGATAAGGGCTGCTGAAGCTTGCAGGTCCTCACCCTAGCTCTGAGAGATGATTCCTGCACTGATAAAGAGCTACCTGGGGCTGTTACAGTTCGAGGCTGCCTCCTGAGGTGGATATTATCATACCTATTTCAAAGATAAAGGAGTTGAGGCACAGAGGATCCACACAGAGCTCTATCAAACCAAGCCTGCAGTCCCTACTTGCTCTGCTTCATGAGCTCCTCCAAGGGGAACTCTGCTTACGGGTGCCTGTTCCTTGCTGCCCTGACTTCCCTGGGTTCTTTAAACTTTAGTCCCCCTTATTCTTACTCTTCTCATCTGGGAACTCCTAGATAAATACTCTCCTAGCAGTGACTTTGTTTAAAAACCATACCGTGCTCTATCTTCCTAAATCCATGTCTTGCCCAATGCCTATTTCCTCCAGCTGACTTTGTGAAGTCACCTCTGAAGAAAGCCAAGGAGGGAGGTGTTGACAGCAGAAAGCCCTAGGATGTGCCCTCACAGCCATCATAAGAGTAGAGAGAGACATGTGGGTTTCTTTAAGTGAAGGATCTGAAAAGGGTGGTAAGTTGAGAATCAATCAAATTTCTAGCAAAAATTGCAAAGGAAGAATGGAATTTTCTTTTCATACTGGGTCAGAACTCATATATGGGGATCCCTGGGTGGCGCAGCGGTTTGGCGCCTGCCTTTGGCCCAGGGCGCGATCCTGGAGACCCGGGATCGAATCCCACATCGGGCTCCCGGTGCATGGAGCCTGCTTCTCCCTCTGCCTATGTCTCTGCCTCTCTCTCTCTCTGTGTGTGACAATCATAAATAAATAAAAAACAAAAAAAATTAGAACTCATATATGTTGCCAGTGGAAGTGCATGGAGGTGGGGCGCATGGGTAGCTCAGCTGGTTAAGTGCCTGCCTTTGGCTCATGATCCCTAGGTCCTGGGACCCGAGTCAGACTCCCTGCTCAGCAAAAAGTCTGCTTCTCCCTCTCTCTCTTAAATAAATAAAATCCTTAAAAAAAAAAAAAAAGAAAGAAAGAAAGAAAGAAAGAAAGAAAGAAAGAAAGAAAGAAAGAAAGTAAGTGCATGGATGTACAAATACTTTAGAAAACAAAGTTGAGGATGCTTACACCCAGGACCCACATCTAGGTATACGTCCAAGGTATGCATCCTAGAGAAACCCCTGCACCTGTGCTCAAGAGACATTTGCAACAGGATTCATAGCAGCACTACTGGTACTAGTAAAAAAAAAAATAACCGGGAAACCACCCAAAGGTACATCGATTTTAAAAGGTGTGATATTCACACAATGGAATATTACACAGCCCTGAAAATGAAGCATTTATGATGGTGCTTACAGGCATTTAGTTGAGTCAAAAAGAATTGTACCAAAAGGCTATAAGCAGTATGATGCCATGGCATGCATATATTAAGTTTGAAAAAATATTTAATAACTATAAAGAGAACCAAGGGAATGATAAGCACAAGGATAGCTGACAATGGGTAAGATAGTGGGGCCAGAGAAGATTACACAGGGATATTAACTGCACTGCTAATGTCCCATGTCTTAAGCTGGAGGTGGATACACAGATATTATTATTCTTTACATCAGATACACTTTATGTAGTTTTTGGTATATGCGATTTTTTAAAAGATTTTATTTATTTATTCATGAGAGACAGAGAGAGAGAGAGAGAGAGAGGCAGAGACACAGGCAGAGGGAGAAGCAGGCTCCATGCAGGGTGCCTGACATGGGACTCAATCCTGGGTCTCCAGAACCACGTTCTGGACTAAAGGCAGCACTAAACCGCTGAGCCACCGAGGCTGCCCATATATGAAATATTTTGTAATAAATACAAGAGCCTCAGAACGCCGGGGTCAGTTAAGCACCTGCCCGTGGCTCAGGTTGTGATCCCAGGGTCCTAGGATCGAGTCCTGCATCGGGCTCCCTGCTCCTCAGAGAGCCTGCTTCTCCTTCTGCCTCTCTCTCTCTCTCCCTCATGAGTAAATAAAATCTTAAAAAAAAAAATAAACAGGAAAGCTTCCCAGTTTGTTACAAGGAGAGGCCATTCACTTAGAGCCCCTGCTGGCCTCTGTTCTCTGATCTCTTACCAGTCTTAGGCCCCTATTCAACGCTGAAGTCTCCTATCAGGCTAGAGACTCGCCTTCTGAAAGAGGTTTGTCACTTTTTCAGCCCTGTAGCAGTTTTCATCCAGGGGTGCATATATGTGCCACAGACAGAATCAGTAACCCAGGATGGTCATAGGCTGCTGCAGATTCACCTTCCCTCAACCCTGGTATCAGCAAATGTCTTTCAAGAGCTATATGTAGTGCTTCACAGTGTGGTCTTCTGATAATAGCGCTGGATACTCATACCCCTCACCCCTGCCCACCAGGAAGGTGACTGCTTTTGCAATGCCATGGCAAAAAATTGCTCCACAAGCATCCTGTTACAAATCCATGTAACAAGATAAATGCCCCTGCACTGGACAGCAGGCAAATGTGAGCTCCATGGCCTGCTAACAAAGCCTCAGGCGCAGGGAGGTCATTTGGCAGCCTGTGGATATGAGGAAAGATTTGAGGGCATCTCTACCAATCATTAACATTTGAGCTACAATTTGAGGTCCAAATGCTGGCTCAGGATGCTATGCTGTGGCCTCCAAAAATGTTGCAACAGCAGCTTTCTGAGACCAGGTTCTGCATTTGATTTCCTGCTAAATTCACTGGGTCTGGCCAGAGAGACTCCTCTTTCTTTTATCACTCAGACCATGTTAATGTAAAATAAAAGATTGTTTTGGAGCACTTTCAGGGCCACACCTTAAAACTGCTCTGAACATGAGCTCTAAGTGTCTGATTTCCTTAGAGTTATAAGGCTCAGAAGCTGATTTAGCTGCTGAGTCATGGGGCTGGGATCTTGGCTTTAAGCAGTCTGAAACATCAGAGCATGGCTGGCAAAATCACAAACTGTGCTTGCAAAATTCACATAATTCTTTAGGAAACATTTTACAATTTCCTTGTTGCTTTAATTTAATCCGAAAGTTCTTGCTTCTTGGCCAAGAGGAAACAAAATACCACCTTTACCAAGTGCCTTGGAAACCTAAGCCAGTAGCTCAGGAGATAAAAATGTTAGCAGTGAAGGAAGAAAAGCAGTTTTTGCAGCTGACCAGGAGAAATAACTAAATTCAAATACACATTTGAATCTCTCTGCAAAACAATGCAGAAAATACGGAGATATAGGACATTATTTTAGCTTCCGGATTTCCAGACCAAGGAGAACGCTGACAAATACAAATCTAACGATTATAGAAAACGAAGTAATCGCCTCAGCCCTTTCTTGGAGAGCAGAATGTGCTGCAGAACTGATTCTAAATGCAGTTTAAAATGCATTTTAGCATTAAATGGAGTTTTCTCCACCAGCAAGGTGAATGAAATCACTGCACCGTTTCTCCTGTTTCTCCCTTGCCAGACGACCGTGGAATACTACCCGCTTTGAACTCTGAGAAATGCCTCGGGTCTGTGGGAAATTCCAGTCCCAAATCACTGCACGCGGTTCACAGGGACGGGGGGAGGAACGGAGGCACACGAAGTCTGCCTTGCAGATGCAACATTAACCCTGAGACGCACGTGGAGAAGTGCCGGGCACGCTGGAAGGGCTCAAAAAGCATCAGCTCTAACTGCACGGAAGTAAACTTCCTTCGCGCCACCTCGCGCCCAACCCCATGCCCGTGGTCTGGCCCACGCTCAGACACAAAGACTCGCTCGCCCGCCGGCGCGCGGAGGGCGGGGCGGGGGCGAGCGGGGGCGCAGCGCGCAGGCGCAGGCCGCCGCACGTGGGCCCCGCTGCAGACCCGGCCCGGGAGCCGCACCGAGGCGCGCGGCCGCCAACGTCGCCAGGCCGACGGGGTCTCCGGCCCCACGCTGCGGGCGGGGCGGGGCGGGGCGGGGCGGGGCCGGCCGGGAGGGCGGGCCGCGAAGGTCGTCGCCAAGGTCGTGGGCCGGACGTGAGGCGCCGGAGCGACGCTGCGTGCGTGCGGGACTCGGAGTACGTGCCGGAGCCCCAAACCCTCATGCCGGCCGCGCCACCCCGCCCCTTCCCGGGGCCCTGGCGCCACAGGCCGGCTCGGCCAGGGGTCCCAGCCGGGGGCGAGAATGGAGGGCGCCGGGGCAGGGACTCGCCCGCACCCCCACACAGCCGCGGGGGGGGTCGCGACCCCCCCAGTCCCGCCCCGCTCCACGTCCCCGGGTCTTCGCTGCCCCTCCCGGCCGCGGGGGCCGCTACAGTCCCGCCCCTTCCCGGGAAGCGCAGGCCTGAGTGACGGCGCGCTGGGCCAATGACGAGGCGGCGCCGCGGGGGCGGGCTGGGGGGCGGGAAGTGGGCGGGGCATCGGGGAGCTGGGCAGGAAGTCGGGGCCGGCGGCGCTGAGACGAGCTTCGGGTCCTCGGAGCGTCCGGACCGCGCAGCCTAACGCTCGTCCTTGGTGCCTGCGGCATCCTCTGCTTTTTCCCCGGGCAGCGCTATCGGCGGCCAGGTAGGGAATCCAGGAAGGGCTGCCGAGCCGGCACCCAAGCCTGGGGGCCCTGCGCGTGGGTCCGGGGTGGGGACGTGGGAGGGGCGGGTCGGCACGTGCGGGCCGGGCTTCGGCCGGAGGGGCAGGAGCGGAGTCGGCTGAGATGAGGGGTTCACAGGGCTAATGGGAGCTCGCGAGTGGAACGCGGGCCCTGGGGGACGGCGGGCCGGACGCTGCAGGGGCTTGGGGAGGTGCGGGCCTAAGCCCGGGGGCTCGTTAGAGCCAGGCCTTTCCCAAAGTGGAGGGAGGGGCAGGGACGGGATGCCCAGAAGCCGCGAGCCCCTCCCCCACCAGCAGCCCCTGCGCCCCGCTGGGGGCCCCGGCCTGCAGGCGGGAGGCGGGAGGCTGGTGACGGAGGGGGCAGCCTCTAATGAATGGAACTTCAGAGGGTGCTTGTTCTTCAGCGGACTGCGGCCGAACCGTTGCGTAATTGGGAAAGCGGTCCAGGCGACCTCGCCCAGGTCATGCAGGAGCTGCTCCGGCTCCCCGGCCGGGCTCTCGGCAGTCGGCCACCGATCTGACGTTAGAAGGACATATTTTAAGAAAATTCCCTGTCTGCTGTGTGAATTGGGGCCGGGGACACCCCTCGGCCCTGACTGCCCAGTCCACACGTGCTGCCCCTGGTCCGGGGTTCAGCCCAGGCAGATGAGCCGTGAACACTCCATCCATCCTTGCTGGCCTTGCTTACTGAACCGTAATGACATCGGGAGTAGTTTTCTAACCTTTTTAAGGATAAGTTGAACTTTTATTTTCACAGCTTGAAATAAGTCGCTGTGTATTAATATTACTAAATTAAACGAAAGGACATCTTACAACAGCAAGAGGATGTATTGTAATAAAGATGTGCTTAAAGCGCATCTAAATGCACAATATAAGTCTATGGTGGCCTGGGGATGGGGGGGGTGGGGATTGACTGCAAAGGGCCTAAAGGGACTTTTTTAGGTGGTGGCCATCAGACACAGGTATATGATTTGCCAAAACTCAAAGTTACTAAAATCTTATAATTAAAAAATACATTTAAGCAAATTTGCCTTTTTGTAGGATAGTGAATAAAAACTAGATACCTTTTTTTTACCTTTTTATTGGCTAACGAATGAAACTTCATTGTTAAATAGTCCCCATGCACCCGAAGTGATTTCACTGTCTAATTTTGAAACTTATTAAAAAAAAAAAAAAGATGCCATTTGCTGCCTCAGAACATTCCAGACAAGATACTGGAGAGGAGCCCAGCTAGATAATGGCTCTGAACACTAACCCAATTCCACTGGGCTGCCTTCAGTCAGTCCTACAAGGTCCTTTCTTTCTTGGAAGCCCCTGGGGCTGGGAGGTGAAAAGGCTTTCTTTGAGAACTAAGGTGATTGCTCTTTGTAACTGCAAATCTGTTTTTTTTTTTTTTTTATAAGATGCTTTTAAGGAAAGCCTCCTCCCTTTGAGTATCCTAACATTTGAGGATAGAATCTAGTTTGATTTCAATTATGACATTTCATAATTAATTTTTTTGAATGGGTAAAATGCCTGTTGAAAGTAATACTAATTAGATGTTATTTTTGGTGTGTCCTGTCTTGCTAAAGATCCAAGTACTGTGAAATGTGAAAGGCCCAGAAGTTGGCAGTAGTAGCAAAGACCACATTGTACAGACCAAGGACACTCCTGGCCTCAAAATTTCTTTTAAGTATCCCAGTATCCACCGACTGAACATCTTACGGCTACCTCAAGTTTAACTTGGTGAATTATGTCCCCAACTATGAATTCATTATTTCGCTACAAGCCAGATTTCTCTCCTTGTATCACCTTGCATTTTTTTTGTCCTGGATGGGTTAGCTTCTGACCTTCGAGTCTCCTTGGTCCATTCCCATGCTACCCTCGGTGGGAGCTATTGACAGTAACCTGCTTCAGACTGTCTCAGCTTCAACCATCCTGTGTGCAGACAACACATTTCCAGGCTTGCTTTGCTTAAAGGACCAGCACCAGACTACTGGGGTTTGAGGCCCTACAGAGCTGGGCACAGCAGGCTTTCCCCACTCTTGGCAGCCACCTTGCATCCCGTATCTGTCCAGCGCAAATTCTTTCTAGTCCAGGAATCCTCAGAAGCGATTCTTTGAATGAATGACCCAAGGCTGCATTATGGTTTATGGAAAGTATGAACTGTGTTTCCCCCACAGAAAGTCACCATGTCTATTCTCAAGATCCACGCCAGGGAGATCTTTGACTCTCGCGGGAACCCCACTGTTGAGGTTGACCTCTACACCTCCAAAGGTAGGTGCACCTTTGTTTCAGGACTTCCTCTCCCACACTCCCATCTTTTTAAAATTTAAACAACAGAGTCTTGGGCAAGAAAAGGTCTGTTGTAAAAGCCTTTCCTTCTGATGTGCACGTGTGCTAGGCTGTGGTTCCTGAATGGGAGGAGGTGGGGGAGGGTTACAAGGCATGGGGTCCTTGTCTTGCTGCTTCTTGGTATCTAAAACAACTTGCTCCCAGGTCAGTGAGAGTTGGGTAAAGTAAGATCATACCTCGTCCCTAAAAGGGCCCGTCACTGGTTTGCTTCACAGCTTGCTCTGCCTGAGCAAGCATATCTGGTGTGGTTGGATGGAGCTTTCTTCCTTGGAAAGGAAAGATGAGAATGCAAGTATATGCAAAGCATTCTCATTCCTGCTTCTAGAAATCATTCTTAGACCAAGGACTGGGGATGCTATTCCTACATTTGAGTATTGGCACATTCCAGAGGCTCTTGTTTCTTACCTGGCTCTAAGTCCCCCTTGGAGGAGTTTGCTCACATGAAACAAAAACACAGCGTCACCTGGGGCAGAACACAGGCAGAGTTTTGCTCAGTGATGCCTAGATTCCAGATTTTCTTCCTGGGCAGGGCAAGGCAGGGTGGGGAGGGGCGGGCGGAAGGGAAGGGCTGCAGTTTCCACAGCCTGTGACTCAGCTCTGACCAGCAGGCCTATGTGCTCAGCACCGCTGGGTGAGTGCTCTCATAGCAGGGTTTCTTTGAGCATGTGCTTCATGCCTTGTACCTTGGGCTCTCAGAGGATGCTGGGAATTCCCTTTAGTCTTATGAGACTGGCATGCTTAGACTGGAACTTTCCATTTGGAAATTAGCGGACTTTAACCAACAGTGAAAAAAAACTCAAGATATTAGAAGATTTTTGGGAAGGAAGCATTTCCTTTTAAACACTTTAAAAGGGTTAAAATTAATATCTTTTGAAATTTAAATGAATGGAACTCTTTCTCTTGTGTGTCTCTTAGTGCCTTTCAAAAGCAGGAAGTCATGGGTTTGTTAACCTTCCATCACTTATTTTTTTCATTATACTTTTTTTTTTTTTTTCATTATACTTCTTAGAGCAGTTTTAGGTTCACAGCAAAATTGAGCAGAAGGGACAGAGAGTGAGCGCATGGGTACATACACGTTCCCATACATGCACAGCCTTCCCCACCAGACTGGGACATTTGTTACAGCTGAATCTGCATTAACACATCATCACCCAAAGTCCATAGTTACGTTAGGGTCACTTTCTTTTCATGGCTTCCTCACCTCGTCCAATGCCTGATGGGGATACAGAAAGCCAGGGCCTGTGTCAGGAAACCACGTGTCCTGCTGTGTGCACATGGTCCCTGTGATGCTACAGGCACGGTGACCCATCATTTGATTATAATACCTGGTGGATTTTTCCCTCTTCGTTCATTTGCCTTCGCCTAAGTCAGATGGGGAAATCCCTTACAGTTTCAAGTAGCTTCTAGAGGCTGCCTTCACTTCCTGCTGCCCTGAACCTGCCTGCCCTTGTAACCAGATCACTCAGTACCCTTCTTGAATCTGTCCTCCAAGAATCGCCGTGTTTGTGCTCTACAGTGGCTGGTTTCTATGTGTGCAGGACTGCATAATGCACTACTTCATTGTGTTCTAGTGTTACTAAATTACTACTTTTATTGTCTTTATATTTCATGTTTTCTTAGTTATATGTTTGAAATGATAATCTCTGGGATATACTTGAATAAATAAGGTATTAAATTAATTTTCCAAAAAAATACTAATTTTTTTTGGTTCTACTTTGTAACTTCAACATAGCTACTAGAAAATCTTAAATCTCCAAAGTGGCTTGCATCACCTCTCTGTTGGGTGGTGCCAACAGGGGAGAATGGTACCAACATGCGGGGCAGGGGAAGCCGACTGTCTGAATCTCCCAGTTGGTGGAAGGAAGTGGCATGTTTCTGAAGAGATGCCATCTGTGAGGGGGGCAGGACCCGGGCAGGGGCTGAACTGTGTTTCTCAATCGTGACTCTCTCCCCTCCCTCCACATCCAGGTCTCTTCAGAGCTGCTGTGCCCAGTGGTGCCTCCACTGGTATCTACGAGGCCCTCGAGCTCCGGGACAATGACAAGACACGCTACATGGGGAAAGGTAAGAGTCAGAGCCCCAGCCCATGTCTGTGAAGCGTGGCTGCATCTCCCACGCCTGTAGCCCACTCCCCATGTGCCTTGTATTTGAGGGTGGCACCCCGGTGCAGTGTTGATGGTGAGCAGGTATACAGGACAGCTGGGAGAGCTGGCCTGTGAATTCCAGCCTTCCTAAAAGAGTTGGTGGGCAAGAGTTTTAATGCTTGCTTCTATTGCGGTTTGTCTCCAATCTGGAAACCTCCCAGGTAGGCCAGGGAACCTAAGGGTAAGAAGACATGTTAACTAATACTAACCATAGAGCCATGCCACATTCCCAGTCTCTTGAGAGTGTGGTCTCAGGAGAGTTCTGGAAGGTCTAACCACTGGCTCACCTACAGATCAGTCCTAATAGCTTGATCTTTCTGTTGATGAAGTCACAGAGGCACTGGTCTGGCAAAGCCAGCCTCTGGTGGGCTCAGTGCAGACTGACCTGTTCCTGTTTTTGCAATGCTCACCTTTAGAAGACCGAATCTATGTGGCCGAATTACAGAAAAGCAGGTGGGGCTAGACCATGCATTCTCAGCAGGACCAGTATCAACCCAGGGATGGAAATTGGTTCTTGGAGGAGGCAGAAATCTACCGTATTCCCATGATACATGGCCCTCCAGAGGGTCTCTGTATGGAGGTACCATGTGTCTGTGGTATTAAATTTTCAGATTAGGGAAAAATCTGAGATTGCAGGGGAGGGGCAGTGATGAAGTGAGCTGGGGAAGCCCTGGGCTGGTGAAGCAGCAGATACAGAAAGGCAGTTGCTCCAGGGTTCCTGTTGTCCGCAGCCCAGGCACGTTCTGGTCTGAAGCAGGGCTTTGCCTTCCTGTCTCCTCTCTTTCTCTCACTCCCTGTTCTCACAGCCTGTTCTCTTCTGAGTGTCTTTTTTCCTTCTCCGTCAATCTCTACTGGTCAGGTGTCTCCAGACCCGTTAAGTATATTAATGAGTTCCTGGCACCAGCCTTGTGCACACAGGTAACACATTGGACATCCTGTAGTTTCTATGGCTGGTGTTCTCAGTGCATGGTCTTGCCGATTAACCCCCCTTCAGACATTCTGAGATGGTTGCTCTGTGTGTGGCTCTAATCCTTGGGGGTCCTAGGTAAGAGCACTCAGACTGGGCCAGAATGTACCCCGATTCTGGGGGCACAGAGAAATGGGGATTTGAAAGCTTTCCCGTTTACGGTCTTTGGGTGGGCTTCCAGATATCTGGGTTAACGTCATTGGTAGTTCGCTCAATGCTGCTCAAGCCTGTTTTTCGTTAATGTCGGTAATTTGATATGATTGTTCCTTCTAGGTGTCTCAAAGGCTGTTGAGCACATCAATAAAACTATTGCACCTGCCCTGATTAGCAAGGTAGGACCTGCCTCCTGAGAACTAATGTATTAATGCCTTCAGAGCGTCTCCCAGGCCAGTGGGCTTTCCGGGTTATAGAAGAGCTTATTCTGAGAGCTAAAGTAGCCAGTCGGATTCCCTGTCGTGCATGAGAATTATCTCACCTTTTCTCATCCACCCCCTGCCTGCGTGTCCACATCTAACAGCGCATGGAATTGGAGTACAGTGACGGGAGACCGTCTCATGGCCTTAAATTTTTTTTTCCCCTCCAACTATCTTGACCTTTGGGAAGTTAAAATCGAAATTTTAAGGGCAGCTCTTGGGCATTGAGCATAGTATCTGTGGTGACTATTTTTCATGAACTATGGAATTATTTACTATATTTCTACTGACGTTTTTGAAACAGAGGAACTGTGGTTAAAAATCTTACTTGGAGCCTTAGTGTGTAGAATAGTAGAGCTGCTGTGGGTGAAGTAGGGAGGAGGGGCCAAACAACCCAACAGCCCCTCCCCCCCCGGGGCCCTCCCTCCATAACTTGGGTGGCATTTGTGCAGGTCGGGGAAGATGTGCAAAGCCCTGGCTAGAGGAGCCTTCTCTGGGTCTGAGGCCAACCCTGGCCTCCCCACCTGAAGTCCTGTATGCCAGTGGCAGGTGGAAATATGTCCCCCTGGCTCACTCACCTTGGCCCGGCCTTCATGGCACTCGGTAATTGGTCCCAGACGGTTTCTCGTTGCTGCTCTTCAGGCTCACACGCCCCAAACTCAGTCTCCTGGGTACTTCCACACACCCTGATCTTTGTGCCTGGTGCCCTTGCCTGGCGTGACTCCTCATGACCAGGGCCTTCCGGGACATTTTTCTTCCGCTATAGGGGAGACCATCTTCAAACTCCTAGTGAGGATTTGCCCCAAGCCATCATTCCTGGATGATGGCTAACTCCTGCCAAATGTGCTTTGTCAAAACAAATGTCAAATTATTATTTTTTTTTTCAAATGTCAAATTATTAATGTGGCATGATGGGAGTTGGGGATGGTTTTCTTTGCCTTTTATAAAGCACATAATAAGTAGTACACGTTATGATCAATTGTGAAGTTTTTAAAGTAATGCTGACATTCAATAAATGAGTTAGTTTTTAAGACACCAGTTTTTGCAGGGGTGGATTTGGGGTTCTTGTTTTTGTTAGTAGATTCCATGCCCAGCATGGTGCCCATTTGGGGCTTAAACTCACCACCCAGAGATCTAGACCTGAGCTGAGATCAATAGGCAAGTGCTTAACTGACTGAGCCACCCAGGCATCCCCAGTTTTTTGGGTTTGTTTGTTTTTGAGTAATCTACCCAACGTGGGGCTTGAACTCTGAATGCCAAGATCCAGAGTTGCCTGCTCTATCGACTGAGTCAGTCAGGTGCACCTTTAAGATACCAGTTTATTGCTTTATACTCTGACCAGAAATACTCATCTAGAGCTGTCATCAAGCATCTTGCTGAGTGATTCTGGGCTGCCTGCAGAAGTCCTGTTTGCCACGAGACAGGGAAGTGTGCCATCACTGGGTATAGCCGAGCGGTGGTGGTGTCACTTAACCTGTGAGGAGCCCAGCTCATTTGCGTGAACAGAGTTCTGCTATGTACCATTTCCACATCACACTATTTTGTGGTGACCTTTGTCAGCATGTGCCAGGCAGTTCTGGCTTCCGTGTGGTGCCACCGGGACCATGTCTGACATATTTTACTGCTGGCCCCGGTCCTTGGAGAAATGCCTGCTGCCAGGAAAGCAAGTGACGTGCGCTTTGGTGCCTCCTGTTTTCTCTCCATTCCCCACCCTCTCCCCCCCCCCCCCCCGCTTCTTTTTTTTTTGCTTTCCAGACACATAACATAGAAGTGATTTGGACTTTGCACAGTTCCAAAGTTAACTGGGTTCTGTCACAGGAGTGCAAAGGTCCTGTGAGGGGTATGACACTGCCGCCGCCACCCCCATCCCCCCGTGACTGACCCTCTCCTCTCCCCGCAGAAAGTGAATGTTGTGGAGCAGGAAAAGATTGACAAACTGATGATCGAGATGGACGGGACAGAGAATAAATGTGAGTGGTCAGGGGTGGAGGCTGCTGGTGTCTCCCAAATACCTTCCGACCCTCTGGGGATGGTTGTGCGGTCCCCACTGAGGACTGCGCATCAGTCTGGGGGCTTTTCAGGGCCCCCCTCCTCACCTGAATAAATCACGTTTCTAAGTATCAGGAGCAATACCAGGTGACAGCAGCACGCAGTTTTTGTGGAATTTGCCAGAGTTCCATAGACCAAAGAAAGGGCTTTCTCTTGGGAGAAAGCAGATAGATGAGTTCATGTGGAGAGCTGTTGGGTTTCTGGTTCGGATTCGGGGAATAGACGTGGTCAGGAGAGGAAAGGTTCCAGATACAGGCCATGGTATATGCTGGTGTGGGGGTGCAGGCCGGAAGGTCAGCAGGAAGCTGGGAGTATGAAATTCCTCAACTGAATTGTTCTATTCCAGCTAAATTTGGTGCAAACGCCATTCTGGGAGTGTCCCTGGCTGTCTGCAAGGCGGGGGCTGTCGAGAAGGGGGTGCCCCTGTACCGCCACATTGCTGATTTGGCTGGCAATTCTGAAGTTATCCTGCCAGTTCCGGTGAGTGGCTTGGAACTCCAAGTGAGGAGCTTGTGGGTATTTGCTTTGTGGGAACCTAAGACCTCCTACATCTTGGTGTCCTCCACATGGAACTCTCCCAGCACAGTGGGCACGTGCAGGCCCTGGAGGTCTCGGGTACAGACACCTGCCACTTGCTAAGAATGACCCTGAGTAGAGGACTGTACCCCACATCCCTTACTGCTGATGA
Organism: Canis aureus; assembly: GCF_053574225.1. NCBI lineage: Eukaryota > Metazoa > Chordata > Mammalia > Carnivora > Canidae > Canis > Canis aureus. Next base: position 26,695,464 of record NC_135613.1, read on the forward strand.
GGGAATGAAAACCATACTTGCTGGGTTGTGAATGTTCTCTGAGGTCATAGCTGGTCCTCAGGACAGTAAGCACACCTGGTGGTGACCGCTGCTCTTAGCGGGAGAGACCTGGTGAGCATTTCAGAGCCACACTGTGAGCCATGCAGTCGTGAGGAGGTTGCTTGGGGGCGCTCTCTGGGCCAGATGGCTGTATTTCTCTCTATCTCTCCCTAGGCTTTCAATGTCATCAACGGTGGTTCCCATGCTGGCAACAAGCTGGCCATGCAGGAGTTCATGATCCTTCCCGTCGGTGCAGCGAACTTCAAGGAGGCCATGCGCATCGGAGCAGAGGTTTATCATAACCTGAAGAATGTCATCAAGGAGAAATATGGAAAAGATGCCACCAATGTGGGCGATGAAGGTGGATTTGCTCCTAATATCCTGGAGAACAAAGAAGGTAAAGGCTCTGGAGGAGTCCCCGCATTCCGTGGCACTGCCCGCACGCTTAGCAGATGTGCCGGAACTGTGATGCAGAGAGCTCTGGTCCTTCCACCTTCTGTTCACCAAGCAGAGTTCTGGGAACAGATGGGGAAGCTAGTACTTTATTTGTTAAAATAAGGAATTTGCTTATTAATTCGATTTCTGAGTGGCCTGGTTGCTTGTTTAAGATTTTATTCTTTTGAGAAAGAATGTGGACAGGGGGGGAGGGACAGAGGGAGAGGAACAAGCAGACCCCCTACTGAGCGGGGAACCAGATGAGGGACTCGAGCCCAGGACCCTGAACTAAAGGCTCAGATCAGGACCAGAGCTGAAGGCAAACACTTAACCAGCTAAGCCACCACGTGCCCCTACTTGCTCTCTTGCCATTGAACCACCTCATAAGGGCAAAGGTTTGAAGTCCGCACTGTGTCCCGGAGATGTCGTCTGTCCAGCCCGTGACCAGGAACCCCCCCCCCCCCCCCCCCCCGAGTTCATCCACTACAGGGCTGTTCACACAGTGCCTTGTTGCCTGGAGCCCTTAGGCACAGGGTTCAACGTAAGAGTTGGGTAGGGCACAGAGAGTCTTAAGAGGAGAACTCACGGCTGAGCTTTTTGTTTTAGAAGAAAAGGAGGGTTCAACCACATTTTGTTGTCTCAGGGACAACTAGTAAAGGAAAAAGCATCCATCCTGCTCTTTGGGTCAGTCATACAAAATGCTGAGGCTCAGCTACTTTGACCTACAAAAAATGACCCTTTCACGTGGTTTAATGGGATAGCTTGGAGATCTGTGGTGGGGAGCAGACGCCAAGTGCCTCTGTCCGCCTCTGTCCGGGCAGCTCTGCCGTGTGAGGCCGCCCTCGAGCTGGAGACAAGAGGCCCCAGAGGCCGGGCCTTGCCCTTTTGCTGCCCTCCTGGGTTCCTAGGACAGCGGTTCTCAGCTGGTCACTGTAACTGTCTCAGCCAGCACAGTCACTCCTGGCTGCTAAATTTGGGAGCATGTGTCAGCAAGAAACTCTCTGAGAGGAGAGACTAAATTTTCCATTTGGCCGTCTGCTGGGGGCCGTTTCCAGCAGTTTCTTGCTCCAGTGCGGAAAGAAGTACTGGACTCGTCAAAGCGATGATTGGGGTCAGAGTACCTCGTGGTCATTCTGTTAGAGCTCCCCATTTGGCAGCTGCTGAAGGGAACTTTTTTCTCCACCTGCCTGGTTTCCAATCCTGTCGCCAACCTCTTTCCAGCTCTGGAACTGCTGAAGAATGCCATCGGGAAGGCTGGCTACACCGATAAGGTGGTCATCGGCATGGACGTAGCTGCTTCCGAGTTCTTCAGGTCTGGGAAGTATGACCTGGACTTCAAGTCCCCTGATGACCCCAGCAGGTACATCACGCCTGATCAGCTGGCTGACCTCTACAAGTCCTTCATCAGGGACTACCCAGGTGAGCGGGGCAGGCGGGCACTGGTGGAGCAGTGGAGTCAGGTGGTTCTGGGGTGCCAGCCAGCACTGACCTCAGGTGGTAGGTGGTCTCCAGAGTGTGTGAGCCCTCTGTCCCTATCACAGCCTCCTGAGCAAAGGCTGTCCTGGCTCCATCGTGAGCAGAGCGAGCCTCAAGCCTGCTGACTGCCCGTGGGTGACACAGTGAGCTGGCGCTCCTCTAGTCTCTATGTCACTTCACGCACGCAGGGTAGGGACTGTTCCTGCTGTTTCATGAGGGGAACTGAGGCACGGAGTGGGTTAGTAATCGGCCCGAAGGTGCTTAGCAGGTGACGGAGCAAGAATCAGACCAGGAAGTCTGAGTCCCTGCTGGAACAAAGATAGAGAACGTGCTCAGTGGAGCCAGGGCGAGCCCAGCTCCGCAGTCTCCTGAGCCCACAGCTTTTCTCTTCTCGCGGGCACTAAACTCAAGCCACCCTGGACAGGAAGTGTCCCACTTAGCGTCTGTAGGGTCCTAGGGTTGCAGGTGACATTGGTGCCCTGTCACAGGAGTCGGTGGGGACGTGGGGAGCCAGTCCTGTCCTGCGGGAGAGGGGTGAGGCCAAGTGAGGAGGTTCGGGTGGCGGTCAGCACAGGGGTCTCACCGACCACACATGGCTCTCCTTTCCCCAGTGGTGTCTATCGAAGACCCCTTCGACCAGGATGACTGGGAAGCTTGGCAGAAATTCACTGCCAGCGCTGGAATCCAGGTGGTGGGGGACGATCTCACCGTGACCAACCCAAAGCGGATTTCCAAGGCTGTGGGCGAGAAATCGTGCAACTGCCTCCTGCTTAAAGTGAACCAGATTGGCTCTGTGACCGAGTCTCTTCAGGCGTAAGTCCCTTCAGGGCTCAGCTGTCAGAACAAGGTACTGCATGTCAGCCAGAGCACCTGGCTAGAGCTGTGATGGGAGCCTGCAAGTGGCTTCTGAAATCTGCAGTGGTGCCAAGGAGACTGGGGTATCAGGCAGCTGTGGCCCAGTCCTGTCCAGTCTTGGTTCTAGACTCACGACCTGATCTTTGGTGGAAAACATCAGGCATAGGCACTGTCTGGGGAGATAAGCCTCTCCCCTCAAGGAGTCTGAACCCACCTTTTAAAAAGTAACCTAGAGGGCTGAGAAGGTCCTCCTGGCCCTGAGCTGCCTCTGGTCTCCCACTGGAGGTGTTGAGGCCTGGCATCAGGAGGGCCAGAACGACTGCAGGGCCCAGGAAATGGGAGTCACACCATCCAACCGTCCGGTGGTTTCCTGCCTTGTAGGTGCAAGCTGGCCCAGTCCAATGGGTGGGGCGTCATGGTGTCGCATCGCTCCGGGGAGACCGAAGATACCTTCATCGCTGACCTGGTGGTGGGACTCTGCACTGGGCAGGTAAAGAGCTGCTTAACTCTTCTGGGACCTCAGCTTCTCTAGCAGCATGCCAAGAAGGAGGGGGAGGATGGGATCCTGGATGCCCCTTGATGCCCTCCTTTCTGCCCTAAATGCCCATGAAGATTGAGCATCCATGACAAACACAAGTGACCTTTCTTTTCCCTTCTAGATCAAGACGGGTGCACCATGCAGATCTGAGCGCTTGGCCAAGTACAACCAGATCCTCAGGTAAAAAGGAAGCCAACCTGCACTGAGTGTGTGGGCACCATCCTCCAGGGGGAGCCCTGGTTCTATGGGGGGTATGCAGGTGGGGGCCCTTGGTTTAGGGGCTGCCCCAGCACAGAACCTACATCCCCTGAGGCATGGGCCCAGAGCTGGAGGCTGAGGACCATGCTGCCATCTTGTGGTGGAAGAGGGAACAGGTCCCCTTTGGATAATGTGATCCTAGAATTTTTAGAGCCAGCAGGAAGCCTTAGTGATTGACTAGTCCAGCACTGTGTTTTGTGAGTGAGGACACCGGGCCTCATAGAAGGGGGACAGGCAGGTTCCCACTGGAACCCAGTGCCTTTGGATGTTCTGGTCCCTTTTTATTACCATAATGGGTCCTTGGGGGCCCCTGAACATGGAGACTTGTCTATTTTTTGTTCCTTTTTTGTTCCTTAAATGGTGCCTGGTGGGACATCTGCCCTGTGACCCACACAGGGCAGCTGTCGGCATTCCCACGGGGCTTCTCTTCATACACTACGTTTCCTCCTTTTCTACTGGAGAACTGGAAGCACATTCCAGTTCTAAGATTTCACCTGTAAATACCTGAGTATAGGTCTCCGAGAAACATTTGTTTACTTTTTAACCACCTGCTCTCCCCATGCCATGAGAGTGCCGGGGATTCGGTCATTCTGTAACATCCACGCCGAGTGTGTGTCCTTATGCCACCTCTAAAGAAACTGGGTTGTCCTTTCATTAAAAACATTTTTCTTTCTCTTCCAAGAACTAGCACTTCTGCCCTTTTTTCTACTTTGTCTTTGGGAAATGCTGGGGGCGGGGGAGGTTGGGAAGCAGAAGCAGCAGTGAGTGGCCCACTTGCTGGGGTAGCTGGGTGGACACAAGAGCCAAATGCCCCTCTCTTCCTGCCGCCTCTGAGCAGCCACATCCAGAGGAGGCTGGTCCCTGCTATCTGGGTAGGGGATGTGGGCCTTGGGGACAGATGTTTGACTTCTCTTTTCCTCCTCCCCCTCCCCCTCTCTCCTCTGCCTCCCAAGAATTGAAGAGGAACTGGGTAGCAAGGCCAAGTTCGCCGGCAGAAGCTTCAGAAACCCCCTTGCCAAGTAAGGTCCAGGTGGCGCACCCTGTGGTCCTGAGTCAGCTCGTTAGACCTCTGCTCCCCCGGGCAGCTCAAGGCCCCCAGCCCAAAGTGGCAGGGCCCTGTGCTAGTTAGCTGCCCTCTCCCTTCCCCGTGATGTTCTCAAAGCTTCCTTAGAATTGCTACAGAAGCCAGAGTTGACATCTGGAACCCTGCTGGGAACCCTAGCTCTGTAAACATGTAATTGGTCCAAATCATTGCTTTCTCACCTCACTTCCACCAAGCATCTGGAGCCAGGTCTGTCTATGTAATAATCTCAAGGTGTCCACAGGCAAGATCCCCAGTGGTTTTATGTGCAGAATAAAAAGGCCTCAGTGACCCATAGAAATGCTGTGTGTGTGTGTTTGTTTAAAGCAGTCTGAGTCTTTCCTCATGGCAAGTGTTCAGTGAGTCTTGCACTGGGCTCTGGGCCTGTAAGAGTTGTCCCCAAAAGGGTCAAGTGGCTCCTGGCCGGCTCAGTAGGACACACACTTTTCACACTTTTTTTTTCTTAAGATTTATTTATTTATATTTTTTTTATTTTTGTTTAAAGATTTTATTTATCTATTCAGAGACAGAGGCAGAGACACAGGCAGAGGGAGAAGCAGGCTCCATGCAGGGAGCCCGATGTGGGACTCAATCCCAGGTCTCCAGGACCACGCCTGGGGCTGAAGGCAGGTGCCAAACCGCTGAGCCACCCAGGAATCCCCAAGATTTATTTATTTTAGAGCACAAGCAGGAAGCACAGGGAGAGGAGAGACTCCAACAGACTCCCTGCTGAGCATGGGGGTGGGGGTGGCTTAATCTCCTGACCCTGAGATCATGACCTGAGCCGAAACCAAGAGTTGGACACTTACCCACTGAGCCACCCAGGCACCCCTTAGTACATGACTCATGATCTTGGGGTTGTTAATTTGGGCCCCATGTTGGGTGTAGAAGTTACTTAAAAATAAAATCTTTTAGGGCGCCCAGTTGGCTCAGTGGTTGAGCATCTGCCTTTGGCTCAGGGCGTGATCCCGGGGTCCTGGGATCGAGTCCCACATTGGGTTCCCCACAGGGAGCCTGCTTCTCCCTCTGCCCATGTCTCCACCTCTCTCTGTGTCTCTCATGAATAAATAAATAAAATATTTAAAAAAAATAAAATCTTTTAAAAAGGGAGGTGGGGGAGGACGAGGAGTTAAGGACATTTCATAAGTCCTTGGGGTAAGCAGGTGAGGCAGAAAGGGGCTTGTATCCTTCAGCAGAAGTAGGGTCTGTCTTGGGGGTGGAGCCTGACTTAAGGTTCAGGCATCTTTTTGGGAGAAGGTACAAATGCAGAGCTGTCACAGATGACCTGGAGGTGGTGGCTTCTAGGTCATGTCACCCTGTCCTGCAAACCGGAAAGCCTGCCAGAGTGTAGCTAACCATTCTGGGCAAGCTGGAATGTGGCTTCAAAGGTTCTGGGGGAAGCAGGTGAAAGAATGGTTAAAAGGGAACTTAGGGCATCTAGAGGCTCTTGGAACCCTCTTTAGATTCCTGCAATTTAATTCCATTCCTCATTTTCACTAATCTTAGTTCAAGTACTCAAAAGTTAGTAGTGATCGATACCCACCGTACTGTGTGGTGCAGACGTGAAATAGCATTGCAGAGAGCACTGTTGAGCAGTGAGCACCGCGTGCACGGCCATAGGTTTCCATAGGAGTGAGAGGTGAGCTACTATGGTTGCTGTGTGACCCTTGAGGGTCTAGGGTTTTATTAGCATTTTCCTTTTAAGTAGTTTGATCAAGTCTGGAATTGTGTTTTAACACCTTCTTGGAGGACTAGGAGGCCCCCTTGTGGACATTCTCGTTCACTGTCTGTCAGGATTTAACCCAAGAGGCAGAAGTAGAAAAACGTGTATCATGAGATTCAGCACAAGGAATTGGCTTCTGAGATTGTGGGGCTCGGCTAGGCAAATCCAAAGTCAGAAAGGGCAGCCAGTCAGAAGGGAAGATGACCAGGCACAAGTGAAGTGTTGATTCACAAGTGCACTTTCTTGGGGAACCTCAGACCCTGCTTTTAGGACTTTCCACCTGATTGAGAGTATCCTGGGTACCCAGATATTCAGATGATCCAGGATAGTTTAAACTCATGTGACTAGTGGCTTTAGTTAGGTCTGCAAGATAGCTTCACAGTAATACTTAGTGTTTGATTAACGACTCTATAGTCAGGTTGATAGGCCACAAGCAAGGCCACCACCCATTGTCAACTCAGCAACCATCCCTAATCTCCAAATAACCCATGACAAAGTCCTATTTCCACCTAATGTGTAATGACTCCTACAGCCAAAGCCACTCTTTCTAGGTGTTGATGACTGGTTTCTATCTGAAAATTGATTCTAGAGGGAAAGGGAATCCTTGAACTGGGCCTCATAACCTTCCCAGAGTTTATTCCAACTGGAAAGTAGCAAGTTAGCATGAGTATTTTCAAAAGTGGTTCAATGTCATTTACTAAACTTTGATTTAAAACAATGGCAGATAAAGGCACTTACCACCCTTCGGTGAAAGGATAAGTGTCCCTTTCACATCTGTACCACCTGTGAAGAAAGCTGCTGGGCTTGCCATGCCCACCCTGGGACAGGTTCTGACCCAGCCAAAACGAAGCACGTGCATGAGATTGGTTGGCATGTGTGAGCTGGGAAAAACCGGAGGCCAAAGGACCTTTCCCAAGGAGCCCAATCAAGCAAGACAGGCAATGTTAATTCTGTCTCCAGAAAACCACCTCTGGGCCTTCTGATGGCCTGTGATGTGAAACCTGTCTCTGGATCACATGAGTTTACAGGAACTTCAAGTATTTTTTTTTAATTTTAATTTTTTTTTAAATTTTTTGTTTTGTTTTATTTATGATAGTCACAGAGAGAGAGAGAGAGAGAGAGAGAGAGGCAGAGACACAGGCAGAGGGAGAAGCAGGCTCCATGCACCGGGAGCCTGACGTGGGATTCGATCCCGGGTCTCCAGGATCACGCCCTGGGCCAAAGGCAGGCGCCAAACCGCTGCGCCACCCGGGGATCCCAAGTATTTTTTATTAAGCAGCTTTGTTAGCACTTGGTAGTAGTTTCTGGATTTGGCTTTACGTGCTTTTTTTTTTTTTTTTTAAATTTCCTAGCTCCATGCTAGGCATGGAGCCCAACTTGGGTCCTGAACTCATGACCCTGAGATCAAGACCTGAGCTGATGTCAAGAGTCGGAAGGTTAATTGGCTGAGCCACCAGGCACTCCCCCCCCACCTTTTTTTTAAACTTCATATTACAAATGCTTTTCCACAAAACATGTATTTCTCTTTTTTAAAGATTGTATTTATTCATGAGAAACACAGGCAGAGGAAGAAGCAGGCTCCATGCAGGGAGCCCGATGCGGGACTCGATCCCGGGTCTCTAGGATCAGGCCCTGGGCTGAAGGTGGTGCTAAACTGCTGAGCCACCCGGGCTGCCCCTATTTCTCATCTGTGGTTGTCTTCTAACTTCTGCAACTCTGACACCAGAACAAAATCGATGGAAAACGAAGTGGTTTGGTTCTCAAACCCGGCCGTACAGGAGAAACACCTGGGGAGCCTGGAAAGCTCCCATTGTCCAGCCGGGCTGGGTCGAAGCTCTGGGTGGGACCCAGAGGGTCCCCGTGTTGAGGCCTACCAGCTGCCCGCAGCGCGGCTGGGCTCGGGAGCACCGTGTGCGGCTAGGGGGTTGGGGGTCAGCCGAGCAGGCGGGGTGAGGATGCCGGCCTTCCTGGGAGACTGGGCAGTGGCCAGGCTTCCCCGGAAATGTTCAGTAAGTGCCTCCGGGGCTTGGAGCCGGCAGCTGAAGGCTGGGAATGGCGTTCACAGGGTGGGCACCGGCCGCGGGACCTGTAGCCAAGGCCTGCTCCTTGACTGAATTCCAGTCCATCAGCTCTCCTCCCCAACCCCACCCTATCCAGGGGGACCCCGGGCCGCTCCCCCTCAACAGTGGCTGCAACGCAGCCAGTGCCGTGGCCAAGAACCCAGATGGAGCCAGACAGGCTGAGATTGTAGCCCTTCTACCACAGTTGTGCTTCGCATCCCCATCTGTAAAATGGGGCTGACAATACAGCAGCGGCGGGCCGAGGGTTATCATGTAGTACAGTCAATGCTCACGTCGACACGGCCCTGCAGTGAAGCAGTCAGGCCAGGTAGCCTCACCTAAGAAGAGGTATAGGGCATAAGGAAGGGAGGAGGGCCTTCAGAGCAGATGAAGCGCCTGCAACCATGACGAAGCCGAAAGGGAGAGTTTGGGGTCAGCTGCTCAGGGAACCCAGGGCAGAGGATGAGCACCCACTGAGCTGATCTGCAGTTTAGTAACCTTATCCAGGTACCAAGACTTCCTTGAGCCCCTTCTCAATTTCCACCCCCACCCCTATCCCTGGGCTCAGGCAATCTTTTTTTTTTTTTTTAAAGATTTTATTTATTCATCCATAGACTCAGAGAGAGAGGCAGAGACACAGGCAGAGGGAGAAGCAGGCTCCACTCAGGGAACCAGAAGTGGGACTTGATCCCAGGTCTCCAGGATCACACCCTGGGCTGCAGGCGGCGCCAAACCGCTGCGCCACCGGGGCTGCCCTGGACTCAGGCAATCTAAGGTTTTTTTAAAAATTGTAATTAGGGCAGCCCAGGTGGCTCAGTTTAGCACTGCCTTCAGCCCAGGGCCTGATCCTAGAGACCCCGGATTAAGTAGCAGGTCGGGCTCCCTGCATGGAGCCTGCTTCTCCCTCTGCCTGTGTCTCTGTGTCTCAAATGAATGGATGAATGAATAAAATCTTTTTTAAAAAATAAAATTCTAATTAGCTGTCAATCTAAAAAGGAGGTATCTTGTAAAAATTCTACTTTCTGGGATCTAATGGATGGGAAATTAGCTACACTGGGCCTGCATTTGTAGAAGGCAAGCAGTTGGCCATTCACTTTTTTTTTTTTTAAGATTTTATTTATTTGGCAGAGAGAGCGAGCACAAGCAGGGGGAGGGCAGAGGGAGAAGCAGGTCCCCCGCTGAGCAGGGAGCCTGACCCAGGGCTCAATCCGAGGGCCCTGGAATCACGACCTGAGCTGAAGGCAGACTCTCGCTCAATCGCCCAATGAACTGAGCCACCCAGGTGCCCTGGCCATTCACTTCTGATGGCAGCAGGGTCCCATTCACCTGCTTCCCTTATGTACCTGTGTGGCTCACCTCAGCTTTCAGTGTGCATCCCCTGGCCCATGGCCCCTTCTGCAGGCTGCTACCTTCCCAGTTCCTTCCTCTTCTATGGAAACCTATCCCCAAGGGCTCTATGAGTTCAGGTCCTCCAAGGCTTCTCTGCCATTGACGACTGATCCCTGGTGCCTTCAGGGACCAAGAACCCCCCAGGATCCACCTTGAACACCTCAGCTTATCCAGACCCAGACATACCTCTACCCTCTTCCCACTCACCAGCTGAGGGCAGGCCAGCCCGGCCAGGGGCATCCGGCCTCTTCCCTCCAATCTTGCTGCAGAGTGAGGGCTGCTGTCCACTGGGACCACAGATGACAGCAGGCTCATTTGCATATGTGACCTAAGATTGTAATTAAACCCACACGCCCCAGGGGTGAAAAGTAAGCACATTAATTCAGGAGCAATTAAAAGCCTCCAACATCCTCGTCACAGCCACCGCTGCTGAGACTGTTTCTAACTCATGACAGTCGGCTTCTTGAAGGGGGCATCCTCAAGTCTAAGGGGGGCAGATTCCCCAGGCTCCCAGCCCTTCTTAGGATGCCCTGTGCTATTCTGGAGATGTAGCTGTGCAAGGCTGTGCCTAATCTTTTTGTTTATTGTGACAAAATATACGTAACAGAATTTACCATTTTAGCCCTTTTCATGGGTACAATTCAGTGGCATAAGTATAGCCAAAACATGGGGCCCCTGGGCGGCTCGGTCAGTGAAGCATCTGTCTTCGAGCCCTGGGATCGAGCCCTGTGTCAGGCTCCTGGTCAGTCAGCAGAGGTCTGCTTCTCCCCCTCCCTGTGCTCATGCTTGTTCTCTCTCTCCATTCTCTCTCTAATAAGTAAAATCTTTTTTTTTTCAAGTAAGTAAAATCTTAACAAAAAGTATAGCTCAAACATTGTATATCACCATTATCTATTTCCAGAACTTTCTCAGTATCCCAGACAGAAATGCTATACTCGTCCAGCAGTGACTCCTCGTTTCCTCCATTTATTCTACTTTCTGTCTTTGTGAATTTACTATTTTAGATATCTCATCAAAGGGGACTTGTATAATTTTTATCTTTTTTGATCTGCCTTATTTCTTTTAGCATAACGTTTTCAAGGCTTATACATGTTGTAGTGTGTGCCAACACTTCATTCCTTTTTACAGCTGAATAATAGTCCATTTTGTGGGGGTGCCTGGCTGGCTCATTTGGTGGAGCATGCAACTCTTGATCTGAGGGTCGTGAGTTTGAGTCCCATGTTGGGTATAGAGCTTATGTAAGTAAATAAATAAAAACGTAAAGAAATAAAGTGATTATGTATTTTTTAAATATTCCATTTTGTGGGTGTACCGTATTTGTTTATTCATCTGTTGATGGACACTCACCTGTTGATGTTCCACCTGATGGAATAGGTGAGTGGGTGTTTCTACCTTTTGACCATTGTGAATAGTGCTTCTGTGAACGTGGGTGTGCAAATATCTGAGTCCTTGCTTTCAGTTCTTTTGGGGTAGGTACTGAGCAATGGATGCTGGGTCATAGGGGAACTGTCTATGTCACTTTCTGAGCATCTGCCACACTATGTTCCATGGGAACTGTGCCATTTTACATCCTGTGGTAATGGTGAGGTTCCCATTCCTCTATGTTCTCATCAACATTTTTTCTCTCCCATTTTTTCATTAGAGTCATCTCAGTAGGTGGGATCTCATTGTGGCCTCGATTTGCATTTCCTTCATGACTAGTGTCCAGCATCTTCCCATGTGCTTGTCAACCATTTGTTAATCTTTTTTGGTGAAATGTCTTTTCAGGTGATTTGGCTATTTCTTAATTTTTTTGTCTTGTTGAGTTCTAGAGTTCTTTATATTTTCTAGGTACTATCAGATACATGTCTTGCAAATATTTCCTCCTATTCTGTAGTTTTGGTTTTTTTTTTCCACTTTTTTGATTGTGTCCTTTGATGCACAAAAGTTTCTCACCTTTTTTGGTTAAAGATTTACTTGCTTATTTGAGAGAGAGCAGGGGGAAAGGGCCGAGGGAGAGGGAGAGAGAAAAACCTCAAGCAGACTCACCTCTGAGTGCAGAGCCTGATGCAGGGCTGGATTTCAGGACCCTGAGATCATGACCTGAGCCAAAAACCAAGTCGCTCAACCAACTGAGCTATCCAGGCACCCCACAAAAGTTTCTCATCTTGATGAAGTCTAACTTGTTTGTTGCTTGTGCTTTTGGTGTGATGGTCCAGAAACCATTGCCAAATCCAAGGTTATGAAGTTTTGTCCCTATGTTTTCTCCTAAAAGTTTAGGGTTCTAACTCTTACATTTTGATGTCTGGTCCATTTTCAATTACTCTCTATCCATGATGTAAGGGAAGGGTCCAACTTCATTCTTTTGCATGTAGATGTCCAGTTTTCCCAGTACCATTTGTTGAAAACGCCATCTTTTCTCCACTGAGCAAGTAGTCTTGGCTCCCTTGTCAAAAGTCAACTGAGGGGCTCCTGGGTGGGTCAGTCAGGGAAGTGTCTGCCTTTGGCTTGGGTTGTGATCTCTGAGTCCTGGGATCAAGTCCCATGTTGGGCTCCCTGCTTAGCAGGGAGCCTGCTTCTCCCTCTCCCGCTGCCCCTCCCCCTGCTCGTGCTCTCGATCTCTCTCTCTCTCAAATAAATAAATAAAATCTTAAAAAAGGAGGGAGGCTGGGTTGCTCAGTTGGTTGAACGTCACACTCTTGGTTTCAGCTCAGGTCATGATCTCATGGGTCATGCGATGGAGCCCTGAGTGGTGGCTCCACACTCAGCTGAAAGATTCTCTCCCTCTTCCCTTCCCTCCGCCTTTTCTCTCTCTCTCTTTCAAATCAATCAATCAATCAATCAATCTTTAAAAAAAAAAAGTTGATTGACTTTACATATGAGGGTTTCCTTCTAGGTTCTGCACTTTGTCCTCTTGCCAGTGCTATGCCAGCTCTGTAGGACCTGCCCCAGTCTTTTCCATACATCATGTCTCTACTCCTCACCAAACACTACAGGGTGGGCATTATAATCATTCTCACTGTGTGAAGTCAGGCCTGAAAGGTTCAGGGACCTACCCTAGGCTGCAAAGCTGGTGAGGGGCTCATCCTCTGCCAGATGGTACTGCAAGTGCTCCCAGATGACAGACATACCAGACATTCAGAGCAGGTGTGAATTCTGCTGTCTTTACCTCAGAAACAACCTCCAAAGTCAGGCAACGTTCTTGCCAGGCCTCCAGCAATCGGAATCCCAAAGCCAGGGGCCTCCAGGAAGAGGAAGGTAATCCTGAGCACCTGTAAGCCGGTTGAGGGCAAGAAGGGCCAACCCCCAAGAGGCCCCAGACACCCCTCCCAGAGATGAGTGCTCACAGACTCCCTTTCCCCAAGGGCTGACATCTCAGCTACCTCAACCTTATAAGGAAGGGACCCTGGCACACCTGGGTGGCTCAGCGGCTGAGCACCTGCCTTCTGCCCAGGGCATGATCCTGGAGTCCCAGGATCGAGTCCCGCATCTGGCTTCTGCATGGAGCCTGCTTCTCCCTCTGCGTGTGTCTCTGCCTTTCTCTCCTTGTCTCTCATGAATAAATAAAATCTTAAGAAAAGAAAAGAGCCCTCAGGGGGCGGTCGGGGCTGTGAATTTTAGCTGAGTTTAATCCTGGCGGGGCCTGGGAAAGTCCCGACGAAAGCTTCAACCTGCCGGCGCCTGTGGGACCAGGCCTCCTGGCTTGGCCGCGGCGCTGAAGGGCCGCACGGCCTCCCCTCGCCTTCCGCGGACGCAGCTCCGGCCGCCCCTGGCCCGTGCGCAGGATGCCCTCCGTCCACCATCCTTGGGTGAGGTCAGAGGCAGGGCTAGGGGAGGCACGGGGGGCACAGGGTGCAAGGAGGAGCTTCTCTCCGTGAATCTCATTCTCAGTCGTAGCGTGGTGGCTCGTGACTTTCCAAAGCAGGTGGGAAAGATGACTTTGCGGGCACCTGGCGTGTAAAGCTCTGTAGGAAACCGTAGTAAACATAACAGCGAAGAAAGCCTCCTGGACGAGTTGCCAGGAAGGAAACGGAGACCTTGAGAGGAGTCCAGGAGGACCGGGGCCCTGCTCCCCGCGCCAGGCTCAGAGCCCCTGAGGACAGAAGGATGGGTCACCCCCACCTCCGCCGGACAAGGACAAACCCAGCAGGCCGGCGCCGAGCTGCAGCACAGGAGCTCGCCCATAACTAGGTCGGCGGGAGCCACACCGGCTGGCCCCAGGGCGCAGGCAGGCTGCCCGGGCAAGTGGAGCCTGTGCGGGGGTGGGGGTGCGGGGCACCTGGGTGCTCCCTGAAACCAACATGCTGCTTTGCCCAGATCCTGCAAAAACAGGCAGGGACCCTTTTGCTCAGGACTTCACAGCAAGAACAGAGGGGCCAGATGGAGGTGCCAGGCTCCCGTCTGTGCTCAGCCTGGCTGCCCCGGGCTCCGGAGGGAGAATTTGGGGGCCAGGACCTCGACAGGGCTGCCGGGCCTGCCGGGCCTGCCTGTGCCCTGGAACCGCAGCTCCTCGTGGGGCTCCGCTTCCTTCTTCCCTTTGCTGAGAGCCGTCAGGGAAAGGGGGTTGCCTTTGCCAGAGGGGTTGCTTTCCTTTCCTCCTCCTCCTTTGCTTATAAGGGCCAGAGGAACTGAATGCTTTGTTGATTTGTTTCAAATTTTTGTTTAAATTCTAGTTAGTTGGGCAGCCCGGGTGGCTCAGCGGCTTAGCCCCGACTTCACTCCAGGGCGTAATCCCGGAGACCCGGGATCGAGTCCCACATCAGGCTCTCTGTGTGGAGCCTGTTTCTCCCTCTGTGTCTCTCTCTCTGTCTCTCATAAATTAATAAAATATTAAAAGAGAGAGAGAGAGAGAATGGAAGAGAAAATGAGTGGGAATCTGAACCATTTCTCAATAAGGAAAAAAATGACCACCCTTCCGTCTCCAGGCGTTAAATGGGTTTTTGCTCTGCTGAGCTCTCTATCTCTTCTGCAATACGGCCTCCCAGAGGACTCAACCCTCTGTTCCTCCGACTGTTGGTCTTCACGGCTTTCCATCTGTTGCCTCCCACAGACCCTCTGCCACCTGAGTCATCAGCCCACGGCTGGGGTGGGGTGCAAGGCATGGCCCCACCCCTGAAACGCCAACGTGTGAGTGTCGGAGCCCGGATCGTGATGTTCTGGACCCGTTATAGCAGCAAGCCTGATTAGCATTTGCTCAGATCTTTGCAAGGCAGAAAGCCCATATAGGGGCAGCCCGGGTGGCTCAGCGATTTGGCGCCTTCAGCCCAGGCGTGATCCTGGAGAGCGGTGATCGAGTCCCACATCAGGCTCCATGCATGGAGCCTGCTTCTCCCTCTGCCTGTGTCTCTGCCTCTCTCTGTGTCTCTCATGAATAAATAAATAAATAAAATCTTACAGAAAAGAAAGCCCATATAGTACATTACCTATTCCTACTTATCCCATTGCCATCACAGGTTCCTACCATTTTTGCTTTTTAAAAAAAAATGTGTTTTTTTTTCAGTTTTATTGAGATATATTTGGCACACCCAAGCCTTTTTTTTTTTTTTTTTTAAGTAAACTCTACATCCATTGTGGGGCTCGACCCAGGATCCTGAGACTAAGAGTCGCACGCTCCATCAACTGAGCCAGGCCAGTGCCCTCATTTTTGCTTCTTAATCATGGAGGATTAGCTGAAAGAGTCAGATGTGGAAGAAAGGAATGAGGGGGGAGGTATCTAGCTATGAATGGGTTAAAGTTTGTATTCTCTCTAATATTGCCCTCAGGTAAACCTGACTAGTCCACTAGTTAATCAAGCAAGAAAATATCTTCAATATCTTGAGCTATTAATATTTGTGCTATTCTTTTTCCCACTCCCTTTGCTCCTCCCTTAGGAAGAGGATCCACATTGTTTCAAGAATATGAGAGGTATGGTAAGAATGTAAAGGCCAAGGAACAATCAATATGCCCCTTTTGAGGACTCAGCAGGGAAAAGGTAAGGAAGCATCAGGCTTTATGTCACTCTGAGAGAATTGGGAGGAGGACAAGGAGAGAAGGGGCACCCCTAGACTCTGCCCAGACTATGGGAAAATCCCCAGGGGCTGGGGCAAGGAGGGAGGATGAGGCTGGGGGTTACCTGGAAAGAGGTTGTAGAGCAGAGGTGCAAAATGGGTTAGCCCTGGGAGCCCTCCCTGCAAGCAACCCCACCCAAGGGACACTGTGAAGCATCTGATATTGGGGTGGGGAGGTGATGTGTTAGTTTCCAATGGTTGCCATAACAAATGGTCACAAACTAGGTGGCTTAAAACAACAAAAATTTATTCTTTCACAGTTCTGGGGTCCAGAGTCCAAGATCAAGGTGTCAGCAGGGTGGTGCTCAATCTGAAGCCTCCAGGGGAGGCTCCTTCCTTACCTTCTCCAGCATTTCTGGGCATCCCTGAGCATGTAGATACATCACTCCCATCTCTGCTCTTGTCACCATGTGGCCTCCTCTTATCTCTGTGTTTCTTCTACATCTCTGAATTACTCTTTTCCTATAAGAACCCCAGTCATTGGATTTAGGTCCCATTACAGTAGGACCTCATTTTAACTTGATGACATCTCCAAATCAGGTCCCATTCACAGGTCCTAGGGGCTAGGATTTGGACATAGCTTTTTTGGGGAAATGATCCAACCCATAACAGGGCCTTTCAGGCAGAAGAGGACAAATGCCAATGCTCCAGGGTGCCAAGCCTATTATCTGTGTGAATAACAGCCAGGAGGCCAGTGTGGCTGGAGCAAAATGGGCCAGATGGAGAGCAGTGGAGAATGAGGCCATAGAGAAAACACAGGGCCAGATCATGTGGGACTTTGTAGGCCCCTGGTAAATCCTCTGGTTTCTCTCTGAATGAGTTGGAAGCCAGTGGATTTGTTTGAGGGGAGAATGGCAAAATTGTTTGAAACTCAAGTTTTCAAACAATTGCTCTGGTGGCTCCACTGAGAATAGACCGAGGGTTGGGGATGAGGAAGCTACTAACGTAATCCAGGGAAGAGAACACCAAGCTCTGGACCAGGGCAGAACCGCTGCAGGTGGTTAGAAAAGTGGTCAGAGCCTGAATCAATTTTGAAGACAGGATTTGCCAACAGGTTGGATGTGGGGTATGAAAAAGAGGCAGATCAAGAATGGTTCTGAGGTTTTTGGCTCAAACACCTGGAAGGATGGAGCTGCCATCAACTGAGATGAGGAAATCCAGGAAGGAGCATGTCTGAGGGGGGGAAAGCAGGAGTTTGGTTTGGGGCCTAACTGGTTTAAGATGCTGCTGAGACTATGCCACGAAGGCCTGCCCATCTTTGAGTCTGGAGCTCTGGGAAGAGGGCTGGGCTGGAGTGTCCATCTGGGAGTTGTCAGCATGTACTTTCATGTCAAGCTATAAGTACAGGTGCTGCACCCAGGCTCTGAATGTACAGAGAGAAGAGAAAAACCCGAGGTCGGGGCCCTGAGGCAGTACATTTGCAGGTTGGAAGACTGAAAGGGGAAACGGTCACCTACATTTCCCCCAGGTTTAAATATTTTTGCTATAGTTAACTATTGGGGCAGCCCCGGGTGGCTCAGTAGTTTAGCGCCACCTTCAGCCCAGGGCGTGATCCTGGAGACCCGGAATCGAGTCCCATGTCAGGCTCCCTGCATGGAGCCTGCTTCTCCCTCTGCCTGTGTCTCTGCCTCTCTCTCTGTGTGTGTGTCTCTCATGAATAAATAAATAAAATCTTTATTTTTTTATTTTTTTAATAAAATATTTTTAAAAAACCTACTTATTTAAGTAATGTCTACATCCAACGTGGGGCTTGAACTCATGACACCAAGACCTAGAGTCGCATGCTCTACTGACTGAGCCCACCAGGCGCCCCACCCCATGTTCCATTTAACTCTTTAAATAATTAATGTTTTATCTTGTGTGTGATGAGAAATAGGATTCTACACTGGTTTTCCGCGTCCCCCAGACAGTCACAGGAGATAACTACTTTATTTGGAAGGACCCTTCCTGGCCTAATCCCTGGCTTAATAATTATTGATTAACCGTTCTACCATACAGCCATGTCTTCACTGGCAAAATCGCAGTACAAGACGACCCATTCAGACCCGCCCTCGACGTACAGCACAGCCTACTTACCAGCCTCAAAGGAACGCCAGGCAGTTAGTGAAATGCAGAGCATCAAGGGGCCTTCCAAGGTATGTGCTGGATCCAAAGTGAGGCTCTGCTCCCAGGAAAATGTCTTGCATAGGCAGGGAACAAATATTTGTGTAACGGACCAATTATTATAGATAGCTCTGACGTTCTTATCCTTTGTGGATAAGTAAAAAGGTCGAGATTTTGAGTCAAGATGTGAATGAAGGAATCACTTTGCTCTTTTTAATAAGCATCAAAATCGATTTGTGAAAAAAAAAAATCGATTTGTGTTCCTCCGTAAGGGACAGGTTGATAAAGAGGCCATTGGCCAGAATCACACTGATGTGGCTAATGCATCCCTAATGCATTTACTTAGTTCAGGGAACAGTCCTATAGACATTGAATGCATTTTATTCTTTGGAACGATTTATTGCATTTATATGATGCCCTTAGAATTTTTGTGCTTTTGACTGGTTTCACTAAAAACAGAAAATATTTTGTTATGAAAAATATCTTTTGATATTTTTCCCATTTCTTCATCTTTCCTTTTTTTCTATATGAAGGTATTCTTTTGGAAAATTGCATCTGTATTTATTGAGAAAGATTGCATTCTCAGTTTGAGAATTTAAGAATTACGAATTAAGTTGTCAGATAACTTATTTGATACTAAAATTAGGGTTACAATTCTAGTTTTATTTATTCAATGCTAGAACACAGCATTAACTAAAGCACATTTTATTTGATTATGCTGTGCTAAAAAATGGAGATGTGTTAGCTAGACAATGACTGGTTTTCAACATACCTTATGCTATGTTACTCTGCGTTAGAAATGAAGGCACTTTTGGGTGTGCATTAATGACAAGGAGCTACAACTTAGATTTCTAGTTTCTGAGATTTATAATGAAAAGAAGATGATTTTTATTTTTTTAAAGATTTTTATTTATTTATTCATAGAGACACAGAGAGAGAGAGAGAGAGAGAGAGAGGCAGAGACATAGGCAGAGGGAGAAGCAGGCTCCATGCAGGGAGCCCAACGTGGGACTCGATCTCAGGTCTCCAGGATCACACCCCAGGCTGCAGGCGGCACTAAACCGCTGCGCCACAGGGGCTGCCCAAGAAGATGATTTTTAAAAATCAGTTTACCATATTATGAATGTCATATCTCTTTGACAAGCTGGTATTATTTGGAATGAGGAAATGCTGAAGGGTATCTGGTCAAGGCAGTGTGTTTATAATCTGAAGCTTTCATATCCTGAATCAGATCTTTGTCAACAAATAAGGGTGACACAAAAATATTTGTGAAATTATTTGTAAATTAGCCAAGTTAAAAATGGGCCAAATGATCCTATAAAGACTTTGACCTTTTAGACAAGCACTATTAAATAATGAACTGTAAAATAGAGATGACCATAATACATTGATGCATAATGATCATAATGTAAGTACCATCTTAATAGTCTTGGCATCCATCAGAAAACCTATAACTTCTATGACATCGTGAAGAGGCTGTTTTGGACTCAGACCAAAATAAGTTAATTAAATTGTGATATTTTACCAGATAAAAACCAAGAGTGAACTACTTTTTATTGCTGCAAGGTATAAATAGAATACATAAATAGGGATCTGGGGGGATATGCAATTAAATCCCACTAGGTGGAGGGTTGGGGGGTGGGGGGAAGACCTCCTTTGGCCATAAGCAGTTGCAGCATCTGTGAATTTGAAGGTGCACCAATACCATCTTTGGAAGATAAATATCCTTTTCCAGAAATGGCCATGACATATTTTTGTTGTCCCACAAAATATGCAAAAATAAGTGATGAGTTATTTCCAACATTTGTTCAACTGAAGTTTTTTTTTTAATTGTTTCTGTGCTGTTTATTTTGGTGTTTAGATGACAAATCAATCTGCTAATTTTCTCTGCTCAGAAGCCTCCAAAAATAATGTGATTTGGGCAAGTGAAGCTGATTAATGAACATGACCATGAAAAGGCAAATAACTGAAGTATTTGGTTATTATGAAATTGAACTTTAGATAGTTGGTGAAACAATGACAAGACTTTATTTATCTCAAAAGAAAATACACACACACACACACACACACACATATATATATATACTTTTTTTTTGCTGTTTATTTCCAATTAGAAAAACTTTGTTTACCTAGACCTGAGTTTAGTCCACCAAGATCCATCCAATATATGTTCAAGTGTTAAAATACGTAGAATTTTATTTTTTATTTATTTATTTTAAAAGATTTTATTTATTTATTCATGAGAGACACAGAGAGAGAGGCAGAGACACAGGCAGAGGGAGAAGCAGGCTCCATGCAGGGACTCGATCCCGGGCTCCAGGGTCACACCCTGGGCCGAAGGCGGCGCTAAACCGCTGAGCCACCTGGGCTGCCCAAATACGCAGAATTTTAAAGATCACTGTCACAAGGTTTGTATTTATCCGAACATTTGGTTGTTCTGGACAAAATGGAGAATGAAAACACAAAGTCTCTGTCTTTTGGTGGCCCCCGCCTGCCCCTACGGCCCTGAATTATTCTGTTATTTGATGACTACTGCAGGCGGAGGTCATTCTTCACATGACTTCTGAATAAATTAGCTGTTTCATGCACATCTGGTTTCAGGTCATGAGGCATTGGCATGAAAAGCTCAGGGCTGAGAGAGGTCCTGTCCACAAATGTGCAGAGAGTCGTGCAGAAAGACTTGTCCTGTGGGCAGAAGAGGGAGAAGTAGCTTGATTTCAAAGTCCACATATAGCTGAGAGAAAGCCTCTAGTCAGCGTTCCTGGGATGACCTTTCCCTCTTGCAGGGTTAGCAATCTTCTTGGAGTCATGGATCCCCTTTGAAAACCTGAAGAGCACTATGGCTGCTTCTCACGAAACATGTGCATGTGTCAGGTGCACACACACCTCTGCGTGTATGCATGCGCACTCACGTTTACTTCATACCAACTCCAGGAGGCCATGGGCCCCCTAGACTTCCTCAGCATTGCAATTACATGTTGCCTTTGATGTTGGGGAAAAAAGCTTTCTTAAAATATGGGCCACACACTTTATATCACTTTTTTTAATTAAAAAATTTTTTAAAGATTTTATTTATTCATGAGACACACACACACACAGAGGCAGAGACACAGGCAGAGGGAGAAGCAGGCTCCATGCAGGGAGCCCGACCACGGGACTTGATCCTGCGTCTCCAGGATCACGCCCTGGGCTGAAGGCGGCGCTAAACTGCTAAGCCACCCGGGCTGCCCAATAAATCACTTTTTTTTTTTTTTTAAGTAGGCTCCATGTCCAACGTGGGGCTTGAACTCATGACTCTGAGATCAAGAGTTATATGCTCTACTGACTGAGCCAGCAGCTAGGTGCCCCTAAATCACTTTTTAAAATAATGAGTGCTGGGGCAGCTGGGTGGCTCAGTCGGTTAAGCATCCGCCTTTGGCTCAGGTCATGATCTCGGGGTCCTGGAATACAGCCCAGCATCAGGCTCTCCACTAAGTGGGGAGTTTGCTTCTCTCTCTTCCTCTGCCCCTCCCCCCTGCTCAGGCTCTCACTCACTCTCTGTCTCTCTCAAATGAATAAATACAAAAATCTTTAAAAAAATAAAATAAGGGCAGCCCTGGTGGCTTAGCAGTTTAGTGCCGCCTTCAGCCCGGGGCATGATCCTGGAGACCCAGGATTGAGTCCCACATCAGTCTCCATGCATGGAGCCTGCTTCTCCCTCTGCCTGTGTCTCTGTCTCTCTCTCTGTGTCTCTCATGAATAAATAAATAAAATCTTTTAAAAAAATAAAAATGAAATGAATGTTGTGCACAAGCCAATTTAGAGGAACTATGTTTGGGGCACCTGGCTGGCTCAGTCGGTAGAGCATGCAACTCTTGATCTCAGGGTTGTGAGTTCGAGGCTCATGTTGGAGAGAGTTTACTTTAAAAAAAGATAAATAAAGGACCTTTACTTCATAATGTAACTAAGTCTAGAGCAGTGTCTAGTGTAGACTAACTAGTTGGTTTGCTCTAGTTACTTGCTTTTGCCCCTCCCCTAAACATTTGTTCTGTGGCTCTGTGGTTCTAGGAACCCCCACAGGGAGTCAGGAAGCTGGGGCTTAGCCCAAGACTAAGGGAAGGGTCCTACCCTTGGTCTTCAGTTTCCTCGTCAATAGAAAAGAAGGGATTTGGATAAGTCAGCAGTTCTCAAGGGACCCTTTTTTGGGGTCTGCAAGGTCAAAAACATTTCACAACAAACCAAGATGCTATTTGCCTTAATCACTATGGCGAGTGCACAGTGGGGTTTAGCAGAGGCTATGTGACCTGTGATGAGGTCATTGTTCTGACAGTGTGCAGAACGTGAGTTTGTGTATTCTTGTGTTTCAAAGACAATGTGATACACGTCAGAGGGTAAAACCCACTGAAACAAAAGCTCTTTGGCTTATTCTCTTGGTTTCCTTAGCTCTAACAAAGTACCACAAACCGGGTGACTTAAGACAATAGAAATGTATTGTCTTATATCTCTGGAGGCTAGAAGTCCCAAGCCAAGGTGTTCATAGGGTTGTTTCTTATTTTTTCAAATCTTTTTTTAGAGAAGGAGAAAGAGTGCTTCCGAACATGAGGGGGGTGGTCAGAAGGAGAGGGAGAGAGAGAATGAGAAGCAGGCTCCACAGCCAGTGCAGAGCCCCACTCAGGGCTTGATCCCACTTCCCCAAGACCATGACCTGAGCCGAAATCAAGAGTTGGATGCCCCCCCTCCTCAAAAAAAGAATTAGATGCCCAACTGACTGGGCCACCCAGATGCCCTTATTTATCTATCTATCTATCTATCTATCTATCTATCTATCTATCTATCTAATTTATTTATTTTTAAAGATTTTATTTATTTATTCCTGAGAGACATAGAGAGAGGCAGAGACATAGGTAGAGGGAGAGGGAGAAGCAGGCTTCCTGTGGGGAGCCTGATGTGGGATTAGATCCCAGGACCCAGGGATTATGACCTGAGCCAAAGGCAGATGCTCAACCACTGAGCCACCCAGGTGTCCTATTTTTATTTTTTTTCACAAAATTTTATTTTTCAATAATCTCTATATCCAGTGTGAGGCTCCAACTCACAACCCTAAGGTCAAGAGTCACAGGTGCCCCTAACTGAGCCAGCCAGATGCCCAAAGGGCTGCTTCCTTTTGAGGGTGCTGAAGGAGAATCTGTTGCAGGCCTCCCTCCTCACTCCTGGTGGTTGCCAGCCATACTCGGTGTCCCTTAGCTTGTAGACACATCGCTCAAATCTCTGCCCCCATCTTCACATGCCATCTCCCTGAGTCTCTGCATCTTTAGATGGCTATCTTCTTATGAGGACATCCTTCATGTTGGATTGGGGCCCACTCTACTCCAGTATGACACCATCTTAACTCATTACCACTGCAACAACCTTATTCCAAACAAAGTCACATTCTGAGGGACTAGAGGTTAGGATTTCCACATATCTTTTTTGAGGGACATAATTCAACCTAAACAGTAATTAATAATATTTAAGATCTTGGGGCATTTTGGTGGCTCAGTTGGTTCAGCATCTGCCTTTGACTCAGGTCATGATCCTGGGGTCCTGGTATCGAGCCCCATGTGGGGCTCCTTGCTCAGCAAGGAGCCTGCTTCTCTTTCTCCCTCTGCCCCTCCCCCTCACTTGTGTTTTCTCTCTCAAATGAATAAAATCTTTAATAAATAAAAATAATAATATTTAAGATCCTGAGACTGAAGAGTCTGACTAGATGATTTCAAGGGTTCTACCCAGATAAAGCATTATAAGATTCGAAGGTAAGGGGCACCTGGGTGGCTCAGTCAATTAAGCGTCTGCCTTCAGCTCAGGTTGTGATCCCGGGGTCCTGGGATCAAATCCTGCATCTGGCTCCTTGCCCCTTGGAGAGTCTGTCTCTCTCTCTTGTGAATGAATAAATAAAATCTTTATTAAAAAAAAAAAAGATTCTGGGGATCCCTGGGTGGCACAGCGGTTTGGCGCCTGCCTTTGACCCAGGGCGCGATCCTGGAGACCCGGGATCGAATCCCACATCAGGCTCCCGGTGCATGGAGCCTGCTTCTCCCTCTGCCTGTGTCTCTGCCTCTCTCTCTCTCTGTGACTATCATAAATAAATAAAAATTAAAAAAAAAAAGATTCTAAGCGTCTTTGAATGGTAATAATAAATTTATTTATTATACCATTTAATGGTAATAATAAATTCTGCTTTATTAAAAAAGATTCTAAGCATCTTTTAATGGTTAAGGTAAATTTTAATAGATTCAGACTTGGCTTCTGCTAACCTTATATTTTTCTCACTCTCAGGTTTCTTGATATTTGTATCTTCACACCATCCTAAGGATCTCGTACAGCACTAGTAGCCTTGACTGAATGGGACTGTATCATTTTTTGGTTACTTCCATGAATACCATGCTAATGATTTGCAGATGCTTATATTTCTCTTCTAAGGATCAACATATCTGTTTAAAAAACCGTGCTATAAACTGAGGGTATTGACTGTCAATCATTCCTCCAGGGTAATTGGAGGCAAAGACGCCAGGAGTGCCTGGATGGCTCAGTTGGTCAAGCATCTGACACTTTTTTTTTTTTTTAAGAGAGGGAGAGAGGAGAAGGGAGGGGCAGAGGAAAAGAGAGAGAGAGAATCTTAAGCAGGCTTCATACCCAGCATGAGCCCAATGCCAGGCTTAATCTCACAACCCTGAGATCATGACCTGAGCCAAAAGCAACCGTGCTGACTGAGCCACCCAGGTGCCCCAAGTGTCCAGCTCTTGATCTTGGCTCACGTCTTGATTTGAGCTCAGGTCTTGATCTCAGGGTCGGGAGTTCAGGCCTCTCCCACACCCCAAAAAAGGGAAGCGATGACACCAGAGTCTTTTGAAGGCAGATGAAAATTTTTTCTCCACATTAAACAGGTTTACATTTCAAAGAGTTGTTCCTAAATCTTAAACCCCTTTCAGTTCAGCTTTGAGACTATGGGATCCTATGGAAAGCAAATGCAACCTTTGTTTACCGAGTAAAGGGCAGTTGTCATTTCTCTACTGTTGCTAGCTTTACTCTGCTGCTGAAAAAAAAAAATCCAAGTGAGTGCCAGGGATTTGTCTTATAAAGCACAGTAGAAGGGGCGCTTGGTTGGGTCAGTTGGAAGAACATGTGACTCTTGATCTTGGGGTCATGAGTTTAAGCCCCATGTTGGATATAGAGCTTACTTTAAAAAAAAAGTATGGTAGAGAAAGAGAAAGTGGCTTTTTGTAATATTATGAGGATATTTGGCTATTATTTTTCTTTTAAAAAATATTTTATTTTTAAGTAATCTTCATACCCAATGTGGGTATACAAACCCAAAATCAAGAGTTACATGATCCACTGACTGCGCCAGGCAGCCGCCCCAGCTAGTATTTTTCTTAAAAATTTAAAAAAACTTTTTCTTAACAAGCTAAGTGTAGGACATAATAGACAAATAGATTTTTAAAAATATTTTATTTATTTATTCATGAGAGACAGAAAAATGATGTAGCAGAGAGATTGGAGAAGGCTGAGTAATATTCATGAGTATGGGAAGGAAAGGGTCAAAGCAGAGGGCTGGGCTTCCATAGGACCCTTGGTGATTCATCTGTAATAGCAGGCAGGAAGCCAGAGGCTGGGTTCAGAAATGGATAGATAGATGTGGGGAGTGGGCAGTCTGTGGACTTTCTCTGCTCATTACGTCAATAATCACGGTGACCTCGGAAAGAAGGGAGGAGGTGTTGGAGGTTTGAGGAGGGAGGAATGGATGTGAGATTATTGGCTGGAGCACTGCGGGAGAAATGAACCTGGGTAAGTATCCTATGATTGCCAAGGGCATTAAAAGTCCACTTGAGGTTTGTGGTCATGGATTCAAAATAAAATCAGGCAGTGTGATGCCAAAAGAGTTTGGCTGGGCAGGTGGAGATGTACTCAACATCTCCAGCATGGAGATGGAATTATTATAGGCAGCATGTTGGAATTATCACCAGGATTGTGGTTTAACTCGGAGAATATTAGGAAGGGAGAGGACAAGCTTCTGAGCTTCTGTGTGCAAGGCAGAGGGTACAGTGCTTGATCATAGAATGTAAACAGATACAGAGGAGAGAGGTCATCGAGTCACTGGGGATATTGTATTAGGACTGACTCAGATTTGTTTTAAGAAGACAAGAATCTGACTTCTCAAACACAGATATACACCACATGTATGTATGGTCCAATCATAGGTTCTCAGAAAATCCTTAAGATTAAAACAATGCCGGGATGCCTGGGTGGCTCAGTGGTGGAGGGTCTGCCTTTGGCTCAGGGCATGATCCCAGGATCCTGGATGAGACCCAAATTGGGCTCCCTGTGGGGGGCCTGCTTTTCCCTCTGACTGTGTCTCTGCCTTTCTCTCTCTGTGTCTCTTATGAATAAATAAATAAATCTTTTTTTTTTTTTTTTAATTTTTATTTATTTATGATAGTCACACACACAGAGAGAGAGAGAGAGAGGCAGAGACACAGGCAGAGGGAGAAGCAGGCTCCATGCACTGGGAGCCTGACGTGGGATTCGATCCTGGGTCTCCAGGATCGCGCCCTGGGCCAAAGGCAGGCGCTAAACCGCTGCGCCACCCAGGGATCCCTAAATAAATAAATCTTAAAAAAAAAAGAAATGCTTCTTTCTTTCTTTTTTTTTGAAGTGCTTATTTCTTAAAAAAAATTAAAACAATGCCTGTAGCTTTGTCTACTTCATATTGGTCTAGTTTAATCTGCATTAACATTAATTAACATAAACATTATAGGACAAATAACTTGTTTTTTATTTTTATTTTTATTTTTTATTTTTTTTTTAATTTTTATTTATTTATGATAGTCACAGAGAGAGAGAGAGAGAGAGAGGCAGAGACACAGGCAGAGGGAGAAGCAGGCTCCAGGCACTGGGAGCCCGACGTGGGATTCGATCCAGGGTCTCCAGGATCGCGCCCTGGGCCAAAGGCAGGCGCCAAACCGCTGCGCCACCCAGGGATCCCTGTTTTTTATTTTTAATTTTAAATTTTTTTATTATTTGAGAGAGAGAAAGAGCAGAGCGTGCGAGAACAGGAGTGGGGGCGTAGGGGCAGAGGGAGAGGGAGAAGCAGACTCCCCACCAAGCAGAGAGCCTGATGGAAGGCTCGATCCCAGGACCCTATGATCATGACTTGAGCTGAAGGCAGATACTTAACCTATTGAGCCACCCAGGAGACCCTAAATAAATTATTTTAAATTAGCTCACAAAAAATGATTTGATAACATTTCAGTGACTTTAAGTAGTTTATTTTCCCCAAATCCAATGATCAACTTCATTCAAAAGTTTTCAAAGATTGGGACGTGGGAATCCCTGGGTGGCTCAGCGGTTTAGCACCTGCCTTTGACCCAGGGCGCAATCCTGGAGTCCCGGGATTGAGTCCTGCTTCGGGCTCTCGGCATGGAGCCTGCTTCTCCCTCCTCCTGTGTCTCTGCCCCTCTCTCTCTCTCTCTCTTTTCTCTCTATGTCTATCATAAATAAATAAATAAATAAATAAATAAATAAATATTTAAAAAAAAACAAAAAAACAAAACAAACAAAAAAAAAAAACAAAGATTGGGATGCCTGGTGGCTCAGCCGTTAAGCATCTTCCTTCAGCCCAGGGTGTGATCCTGGAGTCCCGGGATCGAGTCCCATGTCGGGCTCCCTGCACGGAGCCTGCTTCTCCCTCTGCCTCTCTCTCTCTGTGTCTCTCATGAATAAATAAATAGAATCTTAAAAAAAAAAAAAAGTTTTCAAAGATTTATACCTGACAATGGTCAATGCCGAAGCTTACATCTGCTAGATACTCACATTGGCTATAACTGAACTGAGTCTTATATTGAGTTAAGCAGCATCCACAGTCAACCCTGAGGGCTTTACATGCATTCTTTAAATCCCCACCACACCCCTTCTTTGTGATTCAACAAATCAGCATCTCCTTAATTCTTTCTGGAAGCCCAGTGAGACTTTTCAACGAGCACATGTGGTTGGAAATCGGATGTTGGGTTTAGATCTTATCCAGAATAAGAATCTCCATGCTGGTGTGGAGCTGATCTCACGACCCTGAGATCATGACTGGAGCCGAAAACAAGAGTGAGACACCCATTCGACTGTGCCACCCAGGCACCCCTAAAGGTAACTATTTTATTTTTTCAAAAAATATTTTATTTATTTATTCATGAGAGACACAGAGAGAGAGGCAGAGACACAGGCAGAGGGAGGAGAAGCAGACTCCATGCAGGAGCCTGATGCGGAACTCGATCCCAGAACTCCAGGAGGTCCTGAGCTAAAGGCAGACGCTCAACCACTGAGCCACCCAGGCATCCCTAAAGGTAACTATTTTAAAATGTATTGAACTATTTAGAAGCTGAAGTTCGGTTTTACTCAATTGTTAATTTTTTTGACACAAGCCATTTCAAAGGACACCATCCATGTCAGGCACATCAAGGATACTGCCAACACCAGGGCCTGTTTAAGGGGCAGCTGCTCTGCCAGAGTTCCCGAGGAAGCAGCAGCCCTGAGCCTTGGTGCTTTGCACCACATTGCAAGGGACATCCTTCACTGCTTGCTGCTACTACATGCACCCACAGGGCGCCAGGGACCAGGTCAGGGCTGGGCCTCAGTGGAATGAACTGGGCCACATAGGTTTGCCTATCTCAGGAATTTTATTTATCTTTTGTTTAAAAAAATATTTTATTTATTTATTTATGAGAATACACAGAGAGGAGAGAGAGAGGCAGAGACACAGGCAGAGAGAGAAGCAGGCTCCATGCAGGGAGCCGGATGTGGGACTCGATCTCAGGTCTCCAGGATCACACACTGGGCCAAAGGCAAGTGCTCAACCGCTGAGTCACCCAGGCGTCCCTATCTGTTTTTTAAAAAGATTTTATTTATTTATTCATGAGGTACACACAGAGAGAGAGAGGCAGAGACAAGGCAGAGGGAGAAGCAGGCTCTCTGCGGGGAGCGCCCTGGGGGACTCAATCGTGAAACTCCAGAATCATGACCTGAGCCAAAGGCAGATGCTCTACCACTGAGCCACCCAGGAGCCCTGTCTCAGGAATTTTAAGTAGGAAATAAGTCCTGAGGTGGCCAGCAGAAGCAGCTCTACCTGAGAAGCCACAAGCTACAGAAAAGCTAGAGAAGCCACTAAAGGCCACATGGGAGCCGACATGTCCACAGACATGGATTTGCTGAGATTATGAGAAAGCAGACACTCTGGAGAGAAAAGGAGGTACACGGTGAAGGTTGAGGAAGCCAGCATGTGGGAGAGAGAAGGAAGGGGAGGCAGTGATGATGTCCTGGGGCCCCAACCTTCCTGGGGCCCTGCTTCTTGTCTCATAGTTCCTGATGTCACTGGGTTCGGCTTTGCCTGGGCTCCTGTCTCTTGTTACTTGACATGCTGAGTCTCTGTGTCTTACAACACAAACAGCAGAGGTAAAATGCTCTTTATAAAAAAGTTAATAGACTTTTTCAGAGTAGTTTTAGGTTTACAGCAAACTGAAGCAGGAAGTGTAGAGTTCCTGTGTGCCCTTTCACCCCTACTCCAGTCTTCTTTTATTAACGACTTGTGTTAGTGTGGTCTATTTGTTTAATTGATGAACCAATATAGAAATATTATTTATTAACTAAAGTCCATTGTTTACAGTAGGATCCGTTCACTCTGTGTTTTATAGATTCTGTTGGTTTTAGCAAATGTATCATGACATGTATCCACCCTTACAAAATCATACTGAATCATAGTGGAACTTTTGTGAAATAGTGAAAACTATTTTACTGTATAGTGAAAAATCCCCTGTATCCACCTATTCAGGCCTTTCCCTTATCCCTGGCAACCACTGATCTTTATATTTCCTATTCTAGGATGTCTTTTCCAGACATAGTTTTGCCTTTTCCAGAATGTCATATAGTTGGAAACACACAGTGACTTTTTTCGTATTGGTTTATTTCACTTAGTAATGCCTGTAAGGTTCCCTCATGCCTGTTTATGGCTTGATAGCTTAGTGCCTTTTAGTGCTGAATAATATTCCATTGAATGGATGCGACATAGCTTGTTTATCCATTCACTTATTGAAGGATATTTTGGATACTTTCAAGGTAAAATGCTCTTTTAAGATTTTTTAAAATATTATATTTATTTATTTATTCATGAGACACACACACACACACACACACACACACACACACAGACACAGAGGCAGAGGGAGAAGCAGGCTCCATGCAGGGAGCCCAACGTGGGACTCAATCCCGGGTCTCCAGGATCACACCCTGGGCTAAAGGCGGCGCTAAACCGCTGAGCCACCCGGGCTGCCCCTCTTTTAAGATTAAAGAGAGGGGGGATCCCTGGGTGGCTCAGCGGTTTAGTGCCTATCTTCAGCCCAGGGCGTGATCCTGGAGACCCGGGATTGAGTGCCGCACTGGGCTCCCTGCATGGAGTCAGCTTCTCCCTCTGCCTGTGTCTCTGCCTCTCTCTCTGTATCTCTCATGAATTAAAAAAAAAAAAAAAAAATCTTAAAAAAAAGAAAGATTAAAGAGAGTAATTATTCTGGAAGTTGGAGTATTTGAGGAGACATTTGGGATTGAAATTTGAAATTAAGAGGTCGTAAGTGTTGAATGAAAAGGAGGAGGCATTTAACTGAGTGCCCCAGACATGTCCAACATAGACACTGGAGCTTGGATGGCAGAGGGTGAATTTTGTTGTTTCCTCTGGTTTACAGAGTTACTTGCCCATTTGCTCTGTTTGTAAACAAATGCATTTTGGTGACAAATAGCACCTGCTTCATCAATGTTGAAGATTAAATTCTGGGGGTGCCTGGGTGGCTCAGTCCATTGTGTCTGACTCTTGATTTCAGCTCAAGTCATGGTCTTGGGGTGTTGGGATTGGGTCCTGTGTCAGGCTCCATGCTTAGCGTGGTGTCTGCTTGTCCCTCTCCCTATGCTCTTTGTCTCACTCACACTCTCTCTCAAATAAATAAATAAAATATTTAAAAAGGTTAAATTCTGGATTCCCAAATAAAATGTTAGAATCTGATATTTATTTCCTATGGACTCTCCCTTCTGAGGGCCCCTTTGTGATTAAGTCCAGTCGTCTTTGTTCACCATTGAGACAAAATAGGGCTTGTGGATAATTTTTAACTCCCCATTACTATGCCCTTATTCTTGCTAGAAAAATATCTTTCCTCCAAGGTAAATCTAAGTAATTTACCAAAGATGCGGAGGAAATGTTTATCTTGAAATGCAGCTTCCCCCAGGGTGGAATTTGCTGGCTCTCCGGCTCGCTCGGTTAACAGTGGACAGCTGTTTATAACAGGAACTGTGGACTAGCACGTCTCAGTGAGATGGCAGGCAGACAAAGGAGGACTGCGAACGATCAAACTTGGAATTGGGCCAAGACAATGAAAATCAGCATCTCCTCCCTTTAATTCTTTCACGAAGCCTCGTGAGACTTTTCAATGACCGCATGTGGTCTGAAGTCAGATGTTGGGTTTAGATCTTATCCCAAAGGCACCCAAGGTCCCCGGATAGCATGCTGTGGCATTGGCTGGCTAAGTGTGAAGCAGAGAAGAGCATCACTCTGCTGGATCTGATGTGGTTCAGTGGAGCAGGTCTCCTAGAGATTTGTCTATAGGTGTGTTGGTATACAGACCCACTTTACTTTGGTTGAAAGAAAATTCATCTGAGCCTGGAGTTGAATGGAGAACCAATTTAATTGTTATCTACAATCAGTCACGTCCACACAAAGGAAAAGGGCTATGAGTTTTGGGAAGCTGTTTCACTTTCGTACATGTCTGGATGCATGACATGCACCTCCTGCAATAGGTGCCATCATCACCCATTTCTCTGTTTCAGTTCAGTACAGGGACTTTCAAAGGCTGCCAGGGGTTACTCACTTGGCCTGAGGGAAAAGACTGGAGAACAAATTTGATTTACAACAAACTATGAAGCGAAACCCCATTGTGGGTAAACCCAAGGTGAGTGCTGAGTGTCCCAGACACCCCACAATGGGGAGCAGTCAGCTCTGCTCTTGCTCAACCTGAAAAAGTGCAATGTGAGGTTGCTGAAGCTCATATTGGCTGGCATTTGCACTGCAGAAACTTGGAAGGCAGTTTCAAAGAAAATGCGTAGAAACAAGCTTCAGTCTGTTACCAGGCTTGATAAAACACCCCAGTTTTGCTGAAGGCATTTTAGAGGAAAATAATTTACTAGTTCTAAAGCTCAGGTACTTCTGGTGAATTATGAGGGCTACCTACTAGTCACATGTTCAAAGAACTTGAATTCTTTTTTTTAATTATAAAAATTATACATGCTTGATATGAAGAGAAAAAATCAAACAGAACAGAGTAGAATGATATCAAAAGTCTTTCTCCTGTTCCCTCCTTATTCTTCATTCCATGCCCAGTGGACCCACTCTAAATGTTTTCCTGGTGAATATGTTTTTAGACATCTTTGAAGCATACATATATACATTTGTCCTTCTAAAAATACAAATAGGGGCCGACTGGCTGGCTCACTGGGTAGAGCCTGTGACTCTTGATCTGGGGGTTGTGAGTTCAAGCTCCGGGGTGGGCATGGAGCCTACTTAAAACTCAAATAGAATTATACTTTGGGGGGCACCTTGGGTGGCTCAGTAGTTGAGCATCTGCTTTCGGCTCAGGTCATGATTCCGGGGTCCTGGGGTCAAGTCCCGCACTGGGCTCCTTGTGGGAAGCCTGTTTTTTCCTCTACCTGTGTCTCTGCCTCTCTCTGCATCTCTCATGAATAAATAAATAAAATCTTAAAAAAAGAATTATACTTTGGATAATTGTTCTGTGACTTGCTTTGTTATTTTAACTCTGAATCCTGATTATCATTCTATATCAATTCAGATTTATCTAATCCCCCCCTTTTTTTTTAAGATTTTACTTATTTTTTCATTACAGAGCGAGAGAGAGGCAGAGACACAGGCAGAGGGAGAAGCAGGCTCCATGCAGGGAGCCCAATGTGGGACTTGATCCCAGCACCCTGGGATCATGCCCTGGGCCAAATGCAGATGCTCAACCGCTGAGCCACCCAGGGATCCCTCTAATCCTTTTTGAAAGCTATAAAGTATTCCATTGTATGTTTGTACTATGATTTATTTAAATACTCTGTTGATGGATGTTTAGATTTTTCTGGATTTT
Source organism: Canis aureus (assembly GCF_053574225.1). Taxonomy (NCBI): domain Eukaryota; kingdom Metazoa; phylum Chordata; class Mammalia; order Carnivora; family Canidae; genus Canis; species Canis aureus. Next base: position 26,728,623 of record NC_135613.1, read on the forward strand.
CACTATCATAAATAACGTTGCTTTTATATATGTTTGTATATGTTTTTGTACATTTATGCAAGATTATTTGTAGAATGGCTTTCTAGAAGTGGAGTTTTTGGGTCAAAGGGTATGGATATCTAAACTTTCCATAGGTGGTTGCCAAATTGTGTTCTAAAAAAGGGACTGATTACATTACAGAGTACTTATTTTCCCACATCCCCATTGACAGTGGGTATTATGAAGTTAAAAATTTTCCCTAATGTGAGACATGATTTTAACTTGCATTTATTTTATTATGATTGAATCATGTTTACTGAACACATTTCTCTGTGAATTTGTTCCTATATTTTGTCCATTCTTCTGATTTTTTTTCTTACAAATCTGTAAGAACTCTTTGTATTAAAGAAGTTAATACTTTAGGGGTGCCTGGCTGGCTCAGTTAGTAGAGCATGCAACTCTTGATTTTGAGGTTGTGAAGTTAAGCCCTATGTTAGGTGTAGAGATTACTTAAAAATAAAATCTTAAAAAAAAAAGAAAGAAGGAAGTTAGTACTTTATTATGGGTGTTGAAAATATTTTTCCTCCATTTGTTTGTTTCTTGCATTGTTTTTGTGTGTGTGTGTGTGCCTTATAGAGATGTAAAATATACATAGATAAAATTTTTTTTTTTTTTTTTTTTTACATAGATAAAATTTATTGGTGTTTTTCCTTTATGGCTTCTGGGTTTCCGGTCATGCTTAAAAAAAAAACTTCTTCAATCCATGATTTGAAAAAATTTTAGTATTCCTCTCATTACTTTCATTAAAAAAATCATAAAATATCTGACCTCTATGTGGGTTACAGAGGACAGTAATAAAATAAACTTCTAAACTTAACCTAACAAATAGTGGTTCAGTGGCTCTTACAAGGACCTGTAGGCCACAGTAAAGTCTCTGTAACTTTTTTTTTTTTTAAGATTTATTTATTATTTGAGAAAGAGAGAGAGAAAACAAGCACAGAGGAAGGGGCCTAGGGAGAGGGAGAAAGAGAGATTTTTTTTTTTTTTAAGATTTTATTTATCTATTCATGAGAGACCCAGAGAGAGACGGAGACACAGGCAGAGGGAGAAGCAGGCTCCCTGCAGAGAGCCTAATGTGGGACTTGATCCGAGGACTCCAGGATCAGGACCCAAGCCAAAGGCAGATAGATGCTCAACCACTGAGCCACCCAGGTGCCCAGAAAGAGAATCTTAAGCAGGCTTCACATCCAGCATGGAGCTTGATCTCATGACCATGAGATCATGACCTGTGCTGAAATCAAGTGTTGGATGCTTAACCAACTAAACCACCCAGGTACCCCTAAAAAATTTTTTTCCTGTATTTTGTTTTGTTTTCTTGTATAGATATCTAGTTGTCCCAATGTCATTTATTAAAGAATCCCTCTTTCTCCTGGCTTTTTTTAGATAATGGTATTACATCTCTGATATGACCTCTGTATTCAGAATGAAATCACTTCTATCTGTAGTAAGACACATAAAATAACAAACAAAAGTCCTTCTTGATCTTTCCAAATTCAGTAACTAAATCCCCACTTTCTAAAGCTTGCTGAAAAAAGAATAAGGAAATTCTTTCTAATTTCATAGTGGGAAAAAAAACCCACTAGATATTTGACCCCTTTCACCTTGACCAAGCTATTTAACTTCTCCAAGCCCGTTTCTTGACCTCTACAATGGAGATAATAATACACCTCATGGGTTGTTGTCAGGACTAAGTGGACCAAGGAGCACTACATGCTTTGCATGGCGCTAGGGACGTAAAAAGCTTTCAGTCCGTCGTTTAATAGTTGTCTTTATTAAGATGTATTGTTATTACATTATCAGCCTCTCAGGAAGGCTGTTCTCTCCAGCTTTATGGCTGAACGATAAGTCTTGCATGGGATTGTTGTAGTTAAAGAGATCTAGTTTGCCAATTATATAGTGCAATACCGTAATATTATGCTTCATAACAATGTAAGATCTTGAAACTTCTAAATCTATGTATTTTTTTTTTTTTAAAGGAGGCTCTATGCCCAACCTGGGGCTTGAACTCACAACCCGGAGATCAAAAGTCACATGCTCTTCCACCTGAACCATCCAGGAACCCTTAAATCTACTTTTTTTTTTTTTTTTTTTTTTTTAAGAGAGGGAGGGGAGGAGAGGGAAAAGTGGAAGGAGAAAAAGAATGTCAAGCAGACTGCCTGCTAAGTGCAGTGGCCCATTTTGGGGCTCGATCCCACAACCCTGAGATCATGACCCAAGCTGAAATCAAGAGCTTGGGACGTTCAACTGACTGAGTTGAATCTACATTTTTATAAACTAATGAAAGTGATGGCAAGCCCTAATACTACAATAAATGTGGCTAACTGATCTTGAGAGCTTTTCTCCTCCCTGCTGAATGGTGGTGTAGGGCATCTTCTGAAAAACTGTTGTCTATTGCCCACCACAGGGCTGAACCTTTATTAGAAAGGGTGTCCTTGTAAATGTAGATGGTGATGGACACTGAAGCCGTCTAATACACTTTACTATTTTCAAACTGAGGTCGAATAGTTCCATTCATATCTAGGATGTCCGGAGCCATTTATTATGTTGTAACTTTCAGTTCTCACATTATTAGATATGTAATGAGGTATTAACTACCTTTCCCATTTCATAGCTGAAGGAATTGCAGCAAGAGAGGGTTTTTCTTGCTGAAAGTTACTCAGAGAGGTTATGGCAAAGATCCGTTTTGTTTCTCAATCTATGGAGTCACAGCCCAATGATATCTGCTCAGTCCAAATTATTCTTAAAAGAAACTGCTGGATATGGAAATTATAATCTGGATATTCCAAAGAGAAAATTATCACTTTATTTGAAATAGATGAGCGAATTATTTTGCGCTGTGTTCTATCCCTTAATTATTCTATTATATACAGATCTGAACTCCTTCAGGGAGAGTGTATGGTATAAGGACACCAATAAGCATTTACAGTATATTAACAAACCAACAATAGGTTGATGATTCGCCCTGGATTCGTGCCAGGGTGTGTGAAAGAACTCAATAAGCATGATATGCATTTCAAAAACTGCTCGTCATAATTAAAATTTCCAAACCTCTCATTCCTATAAATTATATTAAACAAGAGTATGCGCATTTGGCCTGCCCCTCACTCCCCTTACAGCACCGCGGACCCTGTCATTACCAGCCTTACCAGAATACTAGGTTTCTCAAAAGAAAAAGGTGATCTTTCTTTCCTTTCTTTCCTTTCTTTCCTTTCTTTCCTTTCTTTCTTTCCTTTCTTCTTTCTTTCTTTCTCTTTCTTTCTTTTCTTTCTTTCTTTCTTTTTTTTTTTTTAATTTTTCCAACTTAAGGCATAGAGTTGTGCACACTGCTCTCTCCCTAATACCCTCTGCGGCTCCCTAATACCCTTCTTTATTCCTTGATGAGACTTTCCGGGCTTTGCCTCTTTATTATATTCTTTTTCAAAGAAGCAACGCGACCTGCGAATTTCGTTTTTCCTTTTCTTAATTAATCTTCTGAAATCAGAATTTCGGAAGAGTCCTGCAGCGAATCGCTGGAGCCCACTCCGAGTCCCCCTCCCCCCTCCTCCCCCTCCTCCCCCTCCTCCCCCTCCTCCCCCCGCCCCCCTTCCCAGGGACACGAGTCCGCGTCCGAAGTGGCTGCGACCGCAAATTGTGACCCCGGCCCGCGGCGCCGCTGGGACCCGCACAAAGACGCGCCGCGGTCGGGGGCCGAGCCCACCGCCAGCCGCCGCCCGGAGCGCGCGCTCGAGCCCGGGCCGCCGCCGCGTCGGTACAGACCAGCCTCTCCCCTCCTTCTCTCCTGCTCTTTTTTATTAGAAAGAAAAAAAAAAAAAAAAAAAGAGGGAGAGAGGGGGAGAGAATGAGAGAGCGCAGGAAGCCCCGCCCCTTCGCCCGCCCTCCGCCTCCCATTGGCCCGGCCTCCGCGCGCGTCACGCCGGGACGCGCCAATGGCGAGGCGCGATACTGCGAGGTGGGCCGGGCCCGAGCGCGGAGTGGGCGGCGGGTCGGTGCAGCAGCCCCGCCGCGGCTCGGCCACCATCGCCGAGGCGCCGCTACTCCCACAGACGCTCGCGAGCCGCCCCCCGCGCTCCCAGCCTCCTCTTCCTCCCGCACGCCCCAGACGCTCGCCCGCCTCGGGTCTCGCCCCCGCCTCCGCTTCCCCGCCGCTCTTCCCCTCGCTCGCCTCCCACACTGTCTCTGTTTCTTTTCTCTCCTAGTTGAGGGGGGGAAAAATCAGCATCATCCTCAGGGAGCCCCTCGCCCTCAGGAACACAAAACCAGACATGATCCTGGGCTCCCGCTCCTGAAGGACTGGCCGAGCGAGCAGCAGGGAGGCTGGTGGAGACCGGCCCCGAGGTCACGGGAGGGAAGCCCCCGCAGCCCCCCGGCCCCGGCCCCGTCCCCGTGGCCGGCCCCTCGTCGGCCCGAGCCCAGCGGCCTCCCCGCCCCGTCCCCCACTTTCCCGGGAGCCGGACGAACACACCTCCATTGATGGTGTAGCGCATCCGGGGAAGGTAAGTCTCCAACTTGCCGGCGTGGGGCTGCTGCCGTCCCCCCGGCGCCTCGTCCTGGGCGCGGGCGCGGGCGCGGGCGCCGGCGCGGGGCGGCAGGGGGTCGGCGTGGGCGCCCCGGGTCCGCCGGGAGGGGGGGCGGCCAGCGAGCGGCGCGCGGCCGGGGGGCGGGGGGTGTCGGGAATAAAGGGCCGGGGACTTCCTGGGCCCTGTGCGGGCCAGGTAACTGTCCCACTCGCCTGCCGACCCCTGTTCTTTCTTTGCTGCTTATTCATGGTCTTGTTTGACTTGTCTGAGGGTTAAACTGTTTCATGTGACTAAATTATTGGCTGAAACTGGGGGTTGGGGTGGGGAGGCAGGAAGGGAAGTCAGGGACCCAGACTGTACATTTCTTGAATGTTTGTGGGTCTGGGGGTCTTGGTGGTGGTGGTGGTGGTGGTGGTGGTGGTGGTGGAAAGGACTCTTTTGAAAGTATCATTTTCACATTAGGGAAAGATTCCCTCTTTGTGCTCTACATCTCCAGGTCTCTGTGTGGTTCCTAAATTATTACGAAAACCCCCAAATCATTTGCAGCAGAATAGGATTCTTACTACCATGTTTGAGTTCTGCTCTCTGAAAGAGAGAGTGGCTTCTATTTTTATTTTTATTGAAGGTTTTGAAAAGAAGAGAGGTAGTAGTTTGACATAAGATGTGTGTGTGTGTTGGAGGGGGGAGTATTGCAGGTTTCCTTTGAAAGTGGTTGCTTGAGAAGTTGTTGAAAGGAAAACAAAATGATTCATTGTCGAATTGTCATGTTCCTCTGCCTCTTTCCAAGGTTTGCTTGCAATTTCTCTGGATTAGAGACTTCAGACATTGATTTAAGCAAAAAACGTGTCCTTGAGAAACTGGGTGCTTTAAATGTTTCAGTGTGTGTTGTTGCTATTTTAAGGGACATTTAGAAAGTAGTTTTGTATGAATCCCGAAATAGCTTTCCCCAAAGCAAATTTTTAAACGCAGAAAAGATAACTAGTAAAAGGGAAACTTCGTGGATTGCAAAACAAACATTTTGATGTCACACAAATTAATGCACCCTATGTTTAGATACGAAACTGTTTTGATAATTGCTTTCCGTTTAAAGAGAGACCTTTTTTTTGTCTGGTGTACACTGGTTTCTTTTAGTCTCAGTCTGTTGGGGGAGGGGAGAGAGGATGGATCTATACAATAATAAAATCATCTTTGGGTAGCTGTTTCCTTCCATGGATTTCCTTGCTGAGTTAATGCCACTGTAAATTATAAACCAGTTTTGATTTTGATGGCCTGGGTGGAAAGCTGGCTTCTAGCTCTCCCTGTTGTTGTTGAGGGTGAAGGGAAAAGAGGCAGAGGCAGACACACACACACACACACACACACACACACAATACCAGGCTGAGGGCTCATTGTTCTTCCATACACACATTCATTCTCTCTCTCCCATATTTGGGACTAGGTTTGCACAGACAAACACAGCTCTTTTTTGGGAGAGAGGAGAGAGAAGATGGGGGGAAGGGTGGACGCTTTTCTTTTTCAGCTTTCTTTCACCCATCTCATGTCTGGCCTTTTTTTTTTTTTTTTTTTCAACCTTAAAAGAGGCAGAAGAGTATACCGGAAACTAAAGGACACTCAAAAACCTGTTCAGAGACTCCTCTTCTCCACCTCCCTTCTTTCCTTTGCAGCCCTAGTTTCTGCTGCTCTTTTTTTGTGTGTATGTAAAGATAAAATCCCTCTTTATATGTCGTGGCCTTGTAGTCAGCTTTCCTATTCTTCATTGCCCCTGACTTTGTTGGGGACAGTGATTTGTTCAGTTGACTCTTATTGTAGTGAATGTGACCAGGGCCTTTTCTAGGTAGAAGTAGATCGTCTCAATTAAGATGAAAAAGATCGTGTTTGAGATTAATATTTAGTAAAGGATGTCTGTGTGTTTTGACATATTAGTGGTCTGATGGCTGATAATAGGTCTGCTGGCCATTGAGATGTCATTTTTTATTTTGTTTTGTACACAGGGGCTATAAAGACAGATCTGATTTTCTCTTTTGGGGGCTGGTGTAGAGTCTTCGTTAAATACTGGACAGGGAATAGGCTGACCGATCCCACCTGGGTTAAACCCAGCTCTGGGCCAAGGATGGAGGTTGGTGTGAATACTGCGGGTTGCAGAATAGCACCTTCTACTGGTTAATTGCTTTGAAGGATCCTGATGAGGAGCATGGGGGAGGGGATTAACGGCCGAGGCCTAATGATTTTCTTTTGAACGCAGTTGTAGTGCCTTCCTGCAAATGCGACTTCCCTGAGCTGCTAATACACATGCCCTTTGACTGGCACAGATGCATTGAGGCTTTTTACGTTATTGGCTGTGTCTTGACATTAATGTGTTCTGTTGTCAGAAGTATTTACACATAGTGACTTCCAAGGACTCTTCTGAATCGATACTCTTCTTTTATGAGAAACATAGTTTGTCTTGAAATACTAAACAAAATGAAGGGATTTATTTGTGTTCTTGGTGTTGGAAACTGTACGTACACTAGCAGTCTTTAAAAAGTTTTCAGTATCATTAATAAAAAAGTCACATAGACTTACCCTATAGCAAAGAAAAATCCTAGCCCTTGGCTCAGGGGTTTTCTTCTGGGATTTCATGGGGATGGGGTGAGGTGGGTGGAAGAGGAACTCACTGAAATTGGCAGTTTTGCAGATGTAGTGGTGTTACGCTGCAGTAGTGTTGTTTTCAATTGTCACGTAAGTAAAATTAAGTTAGGACGATTTATTCTATGGATTAGATTAAAAAAAAAGAACAGCAGAGGCAAGAGAAAATGTGAAATGAATGTATACACAGATTAACACAGAAGGCCAAATTCCTGGTCAAAGGCTTCTAATCCAAGGTGTAGTTTCAGAGATAATCTACTTGATAAATGCCTGGAAGGTTTTTTATTATCAACACATCCTACCCCATCTCGATGTTTTAATGGAGTGAACTGTTGGAGAGGTTTGCAGAGGCAAAGGAGACTCAGCATAGAATAAACATCTTCTGTTCCAGACTGGCTACTCTAAGGAATGTGATTTCTGATTCACTTTTCTTTCAAAACTTAGAGTCTAACCCCTAGACTCTAAGGGTTGTGTACCTTTTACAATGAAATGTGAACAGTTCAAATGTATTATTTATTCAATGAAAATAGTGTCTGGTAATTTCAATCCAGTATATTCTCTGCCAGTGTTTTGTTGCAAGGTAACTAGAGTAGTTGAGAACTGGTTTACAACATAAAGATAATCCAAGTCAAGAAATAAAAGTACCAGTTACTTTTTCAACTTTGACTTAGTGGTCAGTCAAAACATTATTAAAAAGGACAGTAACCACTGCCAGGTCCTGCAACAATTAACGTGTACTTTTGAACAAAAATATGCCAGGTGCTGTAAAAACACACACGCACATACGTATATGACCTATGCCTTTCTAAAACCAGTGTATGTTGAATAATATTGTGGATTTAGTAAGCACCCATTACTGTTAAAGTTAGTTTTGAATCTTTAACATCTTGTTCAAATCCCAGTAATCAAAAAAACATTTAAGTAGTAAAATAAGTTGTATATACTGAGTTCTTCTGGGAATTCTGTGCTTTCCAACTAACTGCTTTTGGCAGCTTCTTTTGCAGTTGATTTAAAGGTTAAGATGGCAGAAAATTCAGATGTTTAGAGTCATTAGTGTAACATAGCTGTGAACTTCATTACATACACACAGACACACACACTCTGAAACAATACACTATTGTTTTACATAATCACTTTCTGATAACAATGCTGTGGCTGATCATAGAGTTTTTCAACAACTAGGAATTCCTCTTGAATCATGTTTATGTGATTGTTAATTATTAGTAGTATCTTAGTAGTTATTCCAAATTTGTAGCTTTGCTTGTTCTGTTAGTGTGATTTTGGTGAGCCTGTTGGCTTGTGCTTGATTTCTTGTCTAACAGTTCTAATATTTTTTAAAATAATGAAAAGAATGAGCATTTATGTGTTAGAAAATCGTTAAGATTGCTTAAGCCATTTTAATGAACATTTGACCACAAATTACTCAAACATGCTCAAATACTTAATATATTTACCAGAATGAGGTTTTGCTTGGAATTGTGATTTGTATGATTAACTTGTTGGTGTGCCAAGTGATGTAAGATATACCATGCGTCTGTATATTAGGTAACTAGGTCAGATAGGGGTGCTAATATAAACAGTTTTTTTGTAAAGTGACCTGTTTGTGTCAGCGTAAAATTATTTTCACTTAGTAAAATTTGCCATTGTATCAGCAACCATAAGCAATATGTTTAATTGTGAAATATTTCCTTATATGGTTATGTTACAAAATGATATGATCTCTAATTCATAGACCACTTGGTATTTGAGGAATCCTCACAGCCTATTTGTCTTGGGCTTTTGCATCAGAAGTTGAAGCTCCTGGCCATGCCCTGATTTAAAACTAGTTGTACATGTGATTTGCAAAGGTTTGGTTAGGCTTATTTGGTTGCAAGAATAGAAAGTCTTCCAAGTCATTTCACATATTGGAGAAAAGAAGAACAGAAATGGAAGCTTGGAGAGTCAGGCCTCACAGAAGAACAAGAACCCCAGATTCTGATTGGCCTCATGGATGCTAGAATATTGTTTGGGATAAAGATCCTGCCCAGCTTTAGTAACCAGATTACCTATCGCCTCCTCAGCGGGAAGAGTTTGTTGAGACATACCCTAGTGCCAGGGCTATGTATGGTTGTGCAGGCTGTGTATAGCATAAGGACACCACTCTAAAGGGTACAGTATTTATTTACATTGTGGGCCTGGACTAAGCCTGACCATGCAGCATCTGTAGACAGAGTCTTGGAGCAGCAGGGGAGAGCCTCTCATACAAAAACCTATTCTAGTACACATGGCCACACACATACTCAACAGAGCATGCATGTACACATTCATTGACACCTATACATGTTGGCCAGGTCCCAGAGGCCTGATTCCTACCGCCTTACTTTTGGGGATGGGGGGCAGGATAAGAGGACTAGTGGTGGCATTTAATGTATGTGGGGTGAATTAAGTTTGAGGGGAGGATTGTGAGCAGGTGAGAATGTGGGCATGTGTCTCATACATGAGCAGCTGCCTGGGGAGGCTCTGGAAACCTTTCCTTCCCTAGGCAAAACCTGTACTGTGGCTGTACTGGCTGTACTGAGGAGATGTAGCCATGCTACAACAATTTTGCTTGACTCCCAATGAGAAGCAAAGACTCTGGCCACTGTTAAAAAGATGTTTGATATATGAAGACATTATTGACGTGAATTTAAATTGGATGACCCTTATTAAACCCAGTGCTAGTGTTCCCCTGCCCTTCATTCCTCTTTCCCTCTCTTCTCCTTCCTTTCTCTGTGGGTCACTGAAGTGACTGAAGGGGTATCATCAGTTTGTGGTCCTGTTCCTTCTGGTTGGATCACCATGTAAAGTTGTTCAGATTAGTTAGTAAAATACTAAGTTAATTTTTTTTAAAGATTTTATTTATTGGGATCCCTGGGTGGCGCAGCGGTTTGGCGCCTGCCTTTGGCCCAGGGCGCGATCCTGGAGATCCGGGATCGAATCCCACGTCGGGCTCCCGGTGCATGGAGCCTGCTTCTCCCTCTGCCTGTGTCTCTGCCTCTCTCTCTCTCTCTGTAACTATCATAAATAAATAAAAATTAAAAAAAAAAAAGATTTTATTTATTTATTCATGAGAGATGCAGGCAGAGACACGGGCAGAAGGAGAAGCAGGCTCCATGCAGGGAGCCTGATATGGGACTTGATCCCGGGATTCCAGGATCATGCCCTGGAGGGAGGTGCTCAACCACTGAGCCACCCAGGCGTCCCTAACTTAAATTTTTTTTGCTGAAGGAAAGTATTGTTCTTCACAAGACACTAAGCTAGGACTGGCCCACCTAATCCTCTGCTATTCACTCAGCTGTTTTATCTCCTGTTTCTTTGTGTCTTTATGCCTCTGCTTCTGCTTCCGCTTCCACTACTAATGACTAATTATATATTTAATTAACGTTTCCCAAGAGAAGATCTGATAGGACTGTTGGTTAAGGGTTTGGAGCCAGACCACTTCTTCAGCTACCTCCGAGATGGCAGGGTGCTCACCTGGCAGAGTGCATACCTGTTGAGGTAAATAGTAGGAGACATGGATTCGAGAGGCATTCTGAGACATAGTCTATGGGAGGTAATTTTTTTCTACTGTTATATCCTATCATGTTTTTTTCATCTTTATTTTTCCTGACATCTGGTATGGCTGTTGTTGCTTTTGATAGCTTATCCAACAGTTTATTTTGCTTTAAGAAACTACATTGTCATAAATGGTAGTCAGTTAAGATTTCTTTTCTAGATGAGATCATATTATTACATCTGTCTTGTTGTGTTTTTCCTGGGAATTTACCCACTTACGTGGTGGTCTACCTTCCTGCCTACCCAAGTCCTTGTTTCCCAAACTTTATTCATGGCATACTAATATACTGCAAATATTTCAGGTGTTTTGAGTTCAGGTAAATTTATTTTTATTGTTATTATTTTTTATCCTTTATTTAAATTCACTTTAGTTAGAATATACTGTATTATTAGTTTCAGGGATAGAGTTTAATGATTCATCATTTGCATATAACACCTCGTGCTCGTTATATCAAGTGCCCTTCTTAATGCCCATCACCCAATTATCCCTTCCCTTCACCCTCAAGTAAATTTGTAATGCTTATTAATACCTTAAAGGCTCAGAAATATCCTGTAGTTTACAGAGGGTTTTTTTTTTTATCGTTTGTCTATTTGTTTCATTTGTTATTTTTTTCTTCCCCAAAGAGTATGTGTGACCTTCTTTTTTTTTTTTTTTTTAAAGATTTTATTTATTCATGAGAGACACACAGAGAGAGGCAGAGAGAGGCAGAGACACAGGCAGAAGGAGAAGCAGTCTCCATGCAAGGAGCCCGTTGTGGGACTCAATCCTGGATTTCTGGGATCATGACCTGAGCTGAAGGCAGATGCTCAACCACTGAGCCACTCAGGCGTCCCTATGTGTGGCCTTTTTATGGGAACTAATATTCTGTAGTTCCCATAAGAACTATAGAATTTGAGGAAACACATGTAAAATTTGAGGAAACACATGTAAAATTAATGTACTTCCAGGGATACAAAATGACTACCTTTTCCTCTTCTGGAGGCTGTGTATGTGTATGTTTTAAGTAATCTCTCCACCAATGTGGAGCTCAGACTCATGACCCCGAGATCAGGAGTCACATGCTCTACTCTCTGATCTAGCCAGGGGCCCCATTCTAGAGTTATTTTTTATTTTTATATCTATAATCCCTCATTCCATCTTTAAATCAGATCAGTCAAATCAGTATTTTCTTTTTTACCCCACTCCACTAGCTATGCACTTATTCAGGATATAGTCACCTCATTTTTAAAAAATTTTATTTATTTATTCATGAGAGACAGAGAGAGAGAGAGAGAGAGAGAGAGGCAGAGACACAGGCAGAGGGAGAAGCAGGCTCCATGCAGGGAGCCTCACGTGGGACTCGATCCTGGGTCTCCAGGATCATGCCCTGGGCTGAAGGCGGCGCTAAACCCCTGAGCCACTCAGGCTGCCCGATCACCTCATTTTTGATATCTGCAGTGTATAATAAGCACTGGCAAGAATGAACACATATTAAAAAAAAAAAAAAGCTACCTCAAGTCCTTGACTGTATAGTTCATGGAGGTTAGCCTTGTAGACATATAAAGATGAGGAGAACAGCTTTCCGGAAATGACTATACTGGCTGTCTTTATACACATAACTGTTAGAAGATAAACATAAGTGCTTTAGAGACACAAAGTGCCATGGGGTTGTCTAATTATTATTATTTTTTTAAAGACTTTGTATTCTTTTTTTTTTTTTTTTAATTTATTTATGGTAGTCACAGAGAGAGAGAGAGAGAGAGAGGCAGGCAGAGACACAGGCAGAGGGAGAAGCAGGCTCCATGCACCAGGAGCCCGACGTGGGATTCGATCCCAGGTCTCCAGGATCGCGCCCTGGGCCAAAGGCAGGCGCCAAACCGCTGCGCCACCCAGGGATCCCGGGGTTGTCTAATTAGTTATATATTGCTGTATAAAAAAATTACCTCAAGACTTGGTGACAGCACAGTAAATATTTATTATCTTATAGTTTCTAAGGTCATTCATTTGGGAGTGGCTCAGCTTCACTGGTTCTAGCTTCAGATCTCTCTTGAGGTTGCAATCAAGATACCAGCTGGGGTGCAGTCATCTGAAGGCTTGACTGGGGCTGGAAGCTCTACTTCCACATGGCTTACTCAGTTGACTTTGGGCAGAAGGCCTCTGTAGGAAGAAGCCTCAGTTGCTCTCTGTGTGGTTACCTGAGTGACCTCATGATGTGGTGTTTGGTTTTCCCCAGGAGGAGTGATCAGAAGGAGAGTGAGAAAGAAGCAACGAGGAGTCTTCAATGCCTTTTCTTCCTTTTTCCTTTTTTATTTTTTAAAAAATTATTTATTTATTTTTGAGAGAGAGAGAAAGCAAGCAAGTGTGTGAGTGAGTTCAGAGAAGAGGCAGAGAGAATCCCAAGCAGATTCCCTGCACAGAGCCCAATGTGGTAATAGGGCTTGATTCCACGACCCTGAGATTGTGACCAGAGCTGAGATCCAAGAGTTAGATGCTCAACTGACTGAGCCCCTCAGGCATTGCTCCCTCAATGCCTTTTCTGACCTAGTCTCAGGAGTTACACACCATCCCCTCTCTCATATTGTATTTCTTTAAAACAAGTCATTAAGTCCAGCCCATGTGTAAAGGGAAGGGAATTAAGCTCCACCTCTTGAAGAGAGGAGTATTAAAGGTTTGTAGATTTATTTTAAAACCACTAGAGGGGGATCCCTGGGTGGCGCAGCGGTTTGGCGCCTGCCTTTGGCCCAGGGCGCGATCCTGGAGACCCGGGATCGAATCCCACGTTGGGCTCCCGGTGCATGGAGCCTGCTTCTCCCTCTGCCTGTGTCTCTGCCTCTCTCTCTCTCTCTCTCTCTGTGACTATCATAAATAAATAAAAATTAAAAAAAACAAACAAACCACTAGAGGGGGCGCCTGAGTAGCTCAGAGGGTGAGCATCTGCCTCGGGCTCAGGTTGTAATCCTGGGGTCCTGGGATCAAGTTCTGAATCGGGCTCCCCATGGGGACCCTGCTTCTCTCTCTCTGCCTATGTCTCTCTCTCTCTCTTTCTGTCTCTCGTAAATAAGTAAATTAGAGCTTAAAAAAATAAAATAAAACCACTAGAGGGATTCAAAGGAGAAAAATAAAGAAGACTTAAAAATGTTTTCCCTTTTGATTAGTTATCCTCAAGCAGTGCTTTACTTTGACTAGAGAGTAGTTGCTGTTCTTAGAGGAGAGTGGTGTGACCATGACCTCATGTTACTCATCTCCTTCCACCCTTGTTTAGGTATCATTTATTCTCTACCTTCTTTCTATTGTTCTTAGAACAGATTTAATCTCTTCCTTTTTCTTGGAAGAGACAGAGAGGGAGGGGGAGAGGGAGAGGAAGAGAAATCTCTGAGTAGATTCCCTGCTGAGTGTGGAGCCTGATGCAGGGCTAGATCCTAGGACCCTGAGATCATGACCTGAACTGAAATCAAGAGTTGAATGCTTAGCCGACTGCGCCACTCAGGCATGCCAGATTTAATTTCATCAGTTAAGATACCTGCCTTAGGTTGTTTTTTGTTGTTGTTTTTTTGACTTGGCCATTCTGAGTTCCTACCAATTAAGTACCTTTTCTCTTTTCTTCAGGTCTTTTACCTTTCCACTTACTTTAATAACACTTTTTTTTTGGTGGGGGGGGTGTTCATTGAGGCATTCTATTTGCATATATGTATTACATCCTGAGAAAAAGAATCCCAGGATTTTTGCTCCTGTGTGTTTTGTCTTGCTTCTTCATGGTCCATGATGCCAGCTGAGGTTGTTAGTACAATGAAACCAAACTAGTGGGATAGGAGTAGTTATTATGCCATTTTTTAGATCTTTGAGTTGCACATCAGATCTGGGGCTGATCACTCCACATGTGTTTAAACTGCCCATGAGGTTCACAGCGATTTTCCCAGCTCCATGAACATCAGTGATTTCAAATTCAGTAATGTAACCATGCTTCATCATCACAGTTAGAAACCGGACAACGACTTTGGAGCATGGCCTAATAAGAACTTGGCATTTGTTCTCTTTTCAGCACTGCTGATGCTCTTGAGAGCATCAGCCAAGACATTCATGTGCACCATTATGGCAGCATTGAAAAATGGTGAAAAGATATTCATATCTTGTGTTAATGTTTATTACTTGCTCTTATAACTTAATGTTAAATCACGTCCTTTCCATTAGATCCATAAACCCCATGAAATCAGAAAGTTTTCCTTTAATTACACCAGTATATATATTTATATGTGGAATTAAATGTATTCTGAAAGACACATTTCATTGTATCTAAGATGTGGTCAGTAGTAAGATGTACCATCATTTTATGTACTGCTAAGAATGAAAAAAAATGCTAACAATTAAACTGTGTGAGACCTGTCTGTAAATTGTAAAGTTCCAGTGCTTTACAAATGTAAATATTGGGCATCTTAAAATCATTGAAAGGTGGTCATGTGTTTAGGCCATTTTTATTTTCACAGATTTATACCCTGGAAAAAATTCCTGAAGATAGATTTTTTTTTTTAAGATTTTATTTATTTATTCATGAGAGATGCAGAGAGAGGGGGAGGGCAGAGACATAGGCAGAGGGAGAAGCAGGCTCCCTACAGGGAGCCTGATGTGGGACTCCATCCTGGGACTCCAGGATCATGCCCTGAGGCAAAGGCATGGGCCAAACTGCTGAGCCACCCAGGGATCCCCAAGATAGATCTTAAAGCGGGTTATTTTCTCTCATAGGAACAGTTCTGTATGTAGTGTTCTTGCCTAAAGATACAGCATGAAAAATTTAGTTATGACCAACAGTACAATAAAAACAGAGATCCTACCATAAACCTGTAGTCGTTATACTGAAATTATGTTCTAGTTCCTGTAGAGTAGGTGTATCTGTTATATATTTCGATTTGTAATATAGTATATGTTTTGTGTATATAACATACAAAAATACCACCCTACTGCATTATTAGTTTGGCCAAAAATGTCAACTTTTAACACTTTAAATACTTTGTATTTAAATATTGCTGTTTCTCATGATTCTGTTGATTTTTTTTTTTTTTAAAGATTTTATTTATCTATTCATGAGAGACACAGAGAGAGAGAGAGAGAGGCAGAGACACAGGCAGAGGGAGAAGCGGGTTCCATGCCAGGAGCCCGATGTGGGACTGGATCCCTGGACTCCAGGATCACGCCATAGGTTGAAGGCAGATGTCAAACCGCTGAGCCATCCCGGGATCCCGATTCTGTTGATTAACTTCTCCCTCAGCACTGTTTTCCAGTGTGACCTTGTTCTATCTGGTGTGTCCAATCTGCAAGTTTATAAATAGAACCCTAATCTCTTTCCTGAGGTCCTGATCCATGTTGCCCTCTGTCTCCTTGGATGGCTTTTGGGTACTGAGCCTCAAAATTTACCAGTTTTTGTCCACTCTTAACCATCATACTATGTAACAAAGTAGTTAAGAGCTCAAGACTCAATCTCCAGTCTACTGCTTAATAACTCTGTGACTTTAGGCAAGTTTTCTTAACCCCTCTGGATCTTAGTTTGCTCATCTGTAAAATAGAGGATAATAATAGTACTCATCTAACAAGTTTATTGTGAGGACCAAAGTAATTGATATACATAAGATGCTTAAAATGTATCTGGGAAATAGCAAGGGTTCAATAAGTACTAGCTTTTAAAAACTATTTACTATTATGATTGTTACTTAGAGCTCTAACTTTCCATTGTTTGCTTCCTTTGTTATCTGCAATACTCAATAACCAGGAGATACATAGGAGCAATGGGTCAACTCTTGAGGGTTCACATAAGTTCTAAATTACCAACTAAAACTTTCATTATTTCTTGGATATAGGAAATGCTACAGAATTGTATGTACATGGTTAAATACCAAGTGAATGACACAGACCATAGAGTAATGGCAAGGTTTGGGGTATTAGTAAATGATCAGAATGTCATAGCTTAGTTTCTTTTGTGATGTTCCTGAAGGAGATTTATATAAGTAGAACAATGGCAAGTGGGAAATTCAAAGTATTATTTTATTATTAGTTGGGCTTTTGGCCAAAACAGAGCTGTCTAGTATCCTGGGTTGTAGCATATTGCTTAAACCTACAAGCTAGGCAAGGGATCTCCCTTCCTCCTAAATCCCACTATCTTTTTTTTTTTTAGATTTTATTTTATTTATTCATGACAGACACGCACAGAGAGGCAGAGACATAGGCAGAGGGAGAAGCAGGCTCCATGCAGGGAGCCCGATGTGGGACTCGGTCCTGGGACTGTGGGATCACACCCTGAGCCCAAGGCAGATGCTCAACCACTGAGCTACCCAGTCGTCCCTAAATCCCACTATCTTACTATTCTTAGGCTGGCTACTTTACAGAAGACCCAAAGAGAGTAAAATAAGCAAGTACAAGATAGCAAACCCTCATATATATGTATTATATTTAATTTGCATTTATTTATTTTTATTTATTCATGAGAGAGAGAGGGGCAGAGACATAGAGGGAGAAGCAGGCTCCATGCAGGGAGCCCAATGCGGGACTCGATTCCAGATCCCAGGATCACGCCCTGAGCCCAAGGCAGATGCTCAACTGCTGAGCCACTGAGGTGTCCATTTAATCTGCTTTAGTCTTCAAATTTATAAACAAGTCCAATCAGTGTTTTGGACTCTGACTCAATCAGATTAGTATTCCCTCCTCATAGAGGGGTTCAAGAAGGCAAAGGATGAAGAGAGAGTGCAAGGCATCTTGTTGGTCTAGCTTCTGCTCTGTAGTGAGCTTGGTTTAGCCTGTGAGGAATAACTAAACATGATTGGCCATCTATGATTGGCCATCTGTCTAGTAGCCCTACATTCTGACTTTTTTTTTTTTTTTTTTAAGGACATTCCCTGGAAGTTAGGGCAAACAGCAAAGTATTTTTTTTTTTTCCAAAGTATTTTTTAAATTTAAGGATAAGATTACTCTTTGAGATGAAATTAAGGAGAAATGTTATGTGAAAATGAGATTTGCCATTTGGAAAAGTGGTCCACCATTAATGATATGATAGCTGCTATGGCATTTTGGTAATATGCTGATTTTAATTTTGGTAATGGGAGTATAATCTTTGAGGAATATGATTACATATGATTATGTTAGTAGAGCAGAGTTGAAGCCTAATCATGTTATACTCAGTCTGAAACAAGAACATGATAGCAGAAGGGGGATAATAAACTTGGAAGCTAGAAGAGAGGCATTTGGAGTGTTGCCCTCATATTCTGCAACCTCAGGTATATTGCTGTTAACTCTAGGAGGGCACAGGCCATATCTGCTTTTGTCACCTCTACATCCTTTGCATCTAGCATGTGAAGAATGTAGTCGGTATTCATTTGTTAAGTGAATGATTGGATAATATTATTGTATAGTCTATTGAGGTTGACGATGCAAGAGATCTGGCTTAATATCCTGACCTCAAAGAATATTAAGGAAGCTTAATTTTGGACAAATTCTTGATAAAGATATTTTTATATCTCACATATAGTATAGAAAGACATTTCAGTGCTTGTTTTTTGAATCCTCAAAAAAGTTTTTTTTTTTTTTTTTAAGATTTTATTTATTTATTCACGAGAGACGCACAGAGAGAGGCAGAGACACAGGCAGAGGGGGAAGCAGGCTCCATGCAGGGAGCCTGACGTGGGACTTGATCCTAGGTCTCCAGGATCACGCCCTTGGCTGAAGGTGGTGCTAAACCGCTGAGCCATCCAGGCTGCCACTCAAAAAAGTTCTTATTTTAATCCTAGAAAGTATAAAATTTGTATTAGAAGTTGTTTAATGAAGTAGTATGTTATAAATACATACAGTATTCTTTCTTTGTGGTTTCCCTTGTTTTAAGTAGGATTAGGTATAGTAGTGAGTGACAGAAACCCAGAATAACAATGGCTTGACCAAGGTAGAAGTTTCCTTTCTTTCATGTAAACCATGGACAGCCCTGAGCTAGTATGGTAACTTCATGATCACTAGAAGTCCCAGAGTTCTCCTTTTAGTCAAAGAGCATCTCTAATTTTTGTGGTCAGTTCTGCATTCTCACCAGGGGGGAGGTGGGAAGGGTAAAAGCTGGGTACATCCCCATCTTTCCAGAAGTTACACACATCTCTTCTGCTCTTTCCCTTTAATTATAACAAAAGCACAAGGCCACATGTGGCTGCAAGGGAATCTGAAAATGTAGTCTTTCCTGGAGATGGCTGTGTGCATAGTCAAAAGAAATTGGAGATTTCTTTAGTTTGGAAGAAGGGAAAAATCCATATATTGCAAGACAGCTGGCACTCTGTGCCTGCCTCAAATCCCAAGGGATAACGTGGTATTAACACATTGGGTAATTTGCCCTTCAGTATTTTTTCTAAGAATACCAGCCTCTGGAGTGCTTGGCTGGCTTGGTCAGTAGAGCATGTGACTCTTGATCTTGGAGTTGTGAGTTCGAACCCCATGTTGGGTGTAGAGATTACTTAAAAATAAAATCTTAAAAGAATACTGTCTATTACAGTGAGTTTAGTATTCAGTATAGAATTTTAAACTAAACTTTTTTTGATCTAATGATGGCTTCAGATTTTTATTGCTAGGTAAATTTTCTAATAAGACAACTGACTTCCTTCTGACTTGAACATCCTGATCTTTATAGCATAATCTGCCATGTATTTTTTTTCCCGTGTGATTCTTTAGTTTAGGAATAATGACTGAAATTTCCTAAGTTTTTATACACTATGATTAAAGACCTTTTAGAAACATTTAATTCCTACTATTTATAAATTAGAAAATGTGCATTTTGTTATGATATTGAGAAATGCTTTATTAATACTCTACTAATATTTCTTTTTTTTTCTACTAATATTTCTTAAGATATCCAGCTTTCCAAAATATCTACATTCTTTATTTATTTTATTTTTTATTTTTTTGAAGATTTTATTTATTCATGAGAGACACACAGAGAGAGAAGCAGAGATACAGGCAGAGGGAGAAGCAGGCTCCCTGCAGAAAGCCTGATGTGAGACTCGATCCTGGGTCTCCAGGATCACTCCCTGAGCCAAAGGCAGAGACACTCAACCACTGAGCCACTCAGGTGCCCCTACATTCTTTTTAAATATTTTATTTGTAATGACTTAGCACCTTTTTCGTAGCTTAGTGAGATTTTGGAGTCTTAATGGAATCCTTAAGTGGGTTTTTTTTTTTCTTAAGTCGGTTTTATACTATAAAAAAACTTTGAATAACTTGGTTGATGGTATGCTTGAAAAGAGTCTGCATTTATTCTGATAGTGAACAGTGATTTTTCCTCCCAGAGCTCAGGGTGACTTTAGTTTTGTAAGTCAGAGGACATAGTTTATCTTTTCATCTGTTGGTTGTTATATTTTATTTGCCTCAGCATGTAGGTACACTGTATGCAATTGTGTAATTGTTATAAATAAATTTACTTTTAAATGCTGTTTACAAATTATTTTTGTCACCTTAGACCCAAAGTTAGGGAATGCATCATAAAGTTGTATCTAAGGACTACTTGAAACCCTGTGTAAGAAACTGGTGCTAGTGATAGCCTTTAAAAAAAAAAAAAAAAAAAAAATTGGGCAGCCCAGGTGGCTAAACCAGTGTTTAGCGCCACCTTTAGCCCAGGGCCTGATCCTTGAGATCCGGGATCGAGTCCCGCCTCGGGCTCCCTGCATGGGGCCTGCCTCTCCCTCTGCCTGTGTCTCTGCCTCTCTCTCTCTGTGTGTGTGTCTCTTGTGAATAAATAAATAAAATCTTAAAAAAAATAAAAAAAAATTACTTATTTCAGAGAGAGAAAGAGGGGGGCGGGGAGAGGAGGCTGGATCTCATGACCCAGAGATCATGACTTCTGCTGAAACCCAGTCTAAGGCTCAAACCCACTGAGCCACCCAGGTGCCCCGTAGTGATTGCCTTTTAAGGAGGCATACCAGGGTACCGGGGAGGGGGATAGAGAGGAATCCTTACCTTTCATACTCTTACTGTTTGTGGTACATAAATATTATCTAATTAAAATAAATAGGAAAAACCTGTGCTTTTTATTTTTAGACTCTTGCCATTTTCTTATATGCTGTAGTGAAATATCAGTTTATGTATGAAATGAGGCATACACATTTGTGCTCTTGAGGAGTTTTCTCACCAATAGGAAAAAGACCAGTACACAGTTGAGTACTTGATATAGGAAAGAGCCTCAAGAGAATTAACTTTGGCTGGGGGCATTAGGGAAGATTGGTGTAGGAGGAGGTATTTAACCTGTGTTTTGAAGAATTGTTAGGATTTGGACATGTGATAAGTAGCTAAGAGGATTTCAGGCAGGAAATTGCATGGAGCAAAGGCAACCAAGACTGGAAAGATGGGAAGTGGGGAGTACTTTGGCTGCTTCTATGATGAGGATTATTAAATGCGTTTTGATTTCCTTTTTTTAAATTCTTTTAAAATGTTCTGTAGCAGATGCAGGCATATGTAGTTCTTTCAACTGCAGTAATTTATATTTGAAGCTGTTGCTTGTAGCTGTTCAGACCAAGTTGTAAGAGTATTTTGGAGAGGAGTCCTTTGGGCTGATTTCTCAAGGGAAGAAGAGACTGGTTTGGCTGGAACCATGAAGCTTTGGAAAAACCAGTTGGGGTCATATAACAAGGGGAGATTTAACACCAGGGGAAGACTTTGAGAGCCTGATTCATTCACATTTAATACAAATTGTAGTTATAAAACTTAATATATGCTCACTGTAATCACATTCCTACAGTTCAAAAAGAGTAATACTTGTTCCCCCAATATTCTTTCAGACATTTTCTATGCATATATAAACACATGTATACATAACTATACATACTATTGTGAATTTTGCTTCTTTATTTAATTTCAAGCACATATTTTTTTTTTAAGATTTTATTTATTTATTTGAGAGTGAGTGAGAACAAAAGCTGGGGGAGGGGCAGAGGGAGAAGGAAAAGCAGACTTCCCACTGAGCAAGTTGCTGGAGGATATGGGACTCCTCCCAGGACCCTGACATGATCTGATCCGAAGGCAGACACTTAACTGACTGAGCCACCCAGTTGCTCAACAACCACATATTCAAGTCAATACCTGTAGTAATACCTCAGGTCTTTTTTTTTTTTTGACAACATAGTGGGTATTGTGTGGGTGTATAATTTCCCATGAATGGACACTTAAATTAGTTCAGGGTTTTTTTTTTTTTTTTTTTTTTTTTTTAATTCTTGTACCCATACAGCTGTATAGGCATATCTGTAGTATAAATTCTTAGAAATGGAATTGCTGAATCCACAGGTATGTACATTTTTATTTTTATTTTATTTTATTTTTTTACATTTTTAATTTTTAAAAAAACTAAAAAATTTTTTTGAGAGAATGTGCACACATACAGGTGGGGGGGAGGGGAAGAGGAAGAGGGAGAAACAGATTTCCCACTAAGCTGGGAGCCTGATGTGGGCCTTGATCCCAAGATGCTGAGATCATGACCTGAGCTGAACGCAACTGCTTAACTGATTGAGCCATCCAGGCACCTCTGTACATTTTTAATTTTGAAAGCTATTAGTAAATTGCCCTCCCAGATATGTCAGTGTGCACAAAGAGTGCTTTAGGTTTCAATGTCTTTATTTTCTCACCAACCCTGGGTATTATGAAAGTTTTTAATCTTTGTTAACCTGATAGGTGAAAAGTATACAATATCATTTTAATTTGCATTTCTTTGATCATAAGTTGATAATTTTTTTTTCTTTAAACATTTTATTTATTCATGAGAGACACACAGAGAGAGGCAGAAATGGAGGCAGAGGGAGAAGCAGGTTCCATGCAGGGAAGCCCAATGTGGGACTTGATCCTGGGACTGCAGGATCATGCCCTGAGCCAAAGGCAGACGCTCAACCATTGAGCCATCCAGGTGTCTCCGATGATCTTTTTATATATCAAAATTTAGAATACACATTAAAAAAAAGTTTATATTTATTTAAGTAATCTCTATACCCAGTGTGGAGCTTGAACTCAAGACCCTGTGCTCTTCCGACTGAGCCAGCTAGGTGCCCTTAAAATACACATTTTGTGGATGTTCAGTAATAGAGCCAGGTGGTTTATATTATATGGAATACTTTCTAAGTAACATTTATTTATTTAAAAAAAAAGTGGCTTGGGGTGCCTGGGTAACCCTGTTGATTCAGAGTCTGACTCTTGATTTTGGCGTAGGTGGAGATCTCAGGGTGTGAGGTTGAGACTGGCAATTGGCTCCATGGTGGGTGTGGAGCCTGCTTAAGATCTCCCCTCTCCTTCCCTCCCTTCCCCTCCCTCCTTATTTTATTTCTTTGACAGAGTGAGAGAGCACAAGCAAGGGGAGTGGGAGAGGGAGAAGTAGGCTCCCTGCTCAGCAGGGGGGCTCAATCCCAGGATCCTGGGATCATGACCTGAGCGGAAGGCAGATAACTGACTGAACCATCCAGGTGCCCCAGATTTTCTTTACCCCTCCCTCTCCCTCTTCTCCAAACAACAACAACAACAAAAAACAACCAACCAACCAACCAAAAACCTTTATTAAGATCTAACTCACATACCATAAAGTTTACCCTTTTAAAGTATACACCCGGAACGCCTGGATGGCTCAGTGGCTGAGTGTCTGCCTTCGGCTCAGGGCGCAACCCTGGAGTCCCCAAAACACGTCCCACATCAGGCTCCCTGGAGGAGCCTGCTTCTCCCTCTACCTGTGTCTCTGCCTCTCTCTCTGTATCTCTCATGAATAAATAAATAAAATCTTGAAAAAAAAATGCATTTTAAAGTATATACCCTGTGGGTTTTAGTTATTTATTTTAAAATTGAGTGCCAACCATTGCTTTATTATTTGTAGTAAATAACTGTCAGGCTGAACTTGAGGTCTTCTCTTTCTTGCCAAACTAATCAGCATATTAGGCTCAAAATATGAAATGGGAAATGCAACTTTTGCTGTTATTTTTCTAGTCTGTAGGCGTCTTTCCAGGAGTGCAGTAGTGCTAGTTGGGTTCTGACATGGAATTGTGCATGACAACTGCTTTGGAATCTCAGTGCTGTGAGTGATTTCTTTTAAATAACTCATAGTTGAAACTGATTTCCAACTGTTGGAGGTGGTACAAATTTTCGAGTTTCTCTGAAAAATTTTAAAATGTGAACTCTGACATGAATAAAGCTTTTGAGGTAAAAAGATTTTTAAAATATGGTGTTTAAAATTAGTCAGTTTTTTTAGATAGTTGATTCAACTCCTTTGTAGTTACTCTGATCATTTTTTATTTCAGAGACTTCTTAACATCTACTAATGTGTGTATGTGTGTGTTTTTGATATGGTGATTACATTGTTTCACATTAAGAACAGTAATGTTCTGGCCTGTATGTGTTCCTGATTATAATTCACACAGATATTTTTGGAGAAAAGCATACCGGTAATTTGTAAGACTGAGTTTTTTTAATTAAACTTTTTTTTGTCTTATGTGTTTGGCTCCCATCTAATAGGGAGCTCCTGTGCAGGGACTCTGTAGAATAATGGCCCTTGTTATTGGCCAAGTCTAGGACCCTCATCTGTGTGGTTGTTCCCCATGGGAAAAGATGTCAACCCAGGCTCATGGTATAGATGGTTTTCTGTTGATTTTGATAGAATCGAATGTATCATCTTTTTCTTTTGATTTTATAAAGTCATAATCATTTAATTTCCTATTCTTCTTAGTAAAATATCCTTAAAATTGTGATTCTCTGCACTTTAACCCTCCCATTTTCCATTATTTCTCCATCTTTTTATGCTTCCTCTGTTTGGAAAGTTATTTATTTATTTATTTTTTAGAGATTTTATTTATTTATTCATAGAGATGCAGAGAGAGAGAGATAGGCAGAGACACAGGCAGAGGGAGAAGCAGGCTCCATGCAGAGAGCCCGACATGGGACTTGATCCAGGGTCTCCAGGATCACGCCCTGGGCTGCAGGCGGCGCCAAACTGCTGTGCCACCGGGGCTGCCCTGGAAAGTTATTTTTGATTAGTTTGGTTTTAGTCCTTTAAAATTTCTCATCTTTTTCCTCTTTGACATCTCTTTTCTTGTTACTCATTTTTTCGTGTTTTTGGATTTTTTCCTACTGTAAAGTCCCTTGGTCTTTGGGTTGCAGCTTTGATTAAAGTGGATTTTTTCTTGGGCTTTTAATTAGATTTTCTTTAGTTCTTCATATGGAGCTTGACGCTGATGTGGACTGACAGTTGGGTCAGTGGCCTGATTACTTAGGATGAGACTAATGTGAACATTGAGTGGTTCAAACATAACATTCAGCTTAGCTTGTGGGCGTTTCCATTTCCACTTGAGGGCTGTTTTCTCACTTAGAAACACTGTCCTAAAAAAATAAAATAAAATAATGAAATTCTTGGGTAATATGTGCATTTGAATCAATGTGAGATACTGTGAGAAATGTGAGAAACAGTGTATATTACTCCAGACACAATAGTTTGCTCAGGGATAGGATGTTGATTTGATAGGAGGGAGTAATTGGGTCTTTTAAACACACTGTATATGTGCTGTGTCATTCATGATTTTTCTTGCTTCCCCAAAAAGTCCTGAACCATGATAGCCTATGAGCATTGTAAATGCTCTGGATGTGTGTCTTCTAGTTAGCATGAGAAGACCTGTACCCCGATTCTGTTTGTGTTGTGGGCTCCAAGTGTGATGAAGTGCCCTGCCTCCCTAGCTGTCAAATGGTGACTGTTGTATTAGTATGTACACTGAAATGAAAAAAATAGATAGGAGATACTTTGAAAATATAAACTTACCCTGTAAGTGTGAAGTACTTTAGTTTTCCTTTTCTTTCCCAGGAACTCAGGGCTGTTGTAGCCCACAATCTTGCCTTAGTCTAGCAATATTTATCTTCTGTAATGTTACCTAGAGAAGTCCACTGTCATCTTGATGCTTTTCTTATATCAGCACTACATGCAGATATATTTGTTCCAAATATTCTTTTTTTTTTTTTTTTTTTAAAGATTTTATTTATTTATTCATGAGAGACCCACATAGAGGAAGGACACAGGCAGAGGGAGAAGCAGGCTCCGTGCAGGGAGCCTGACATGGAATTTGATTCCGGGTCTCCAAGATCACGCCCTGGGCCAAAGGTGGTGCTAAGCTGCTGAGCCACCCAGGCTGCCTCTGTTACAAATATTCTTATGCAGGTACTAATAACTGCTCAGTAAGCCTTCATCTGCAGTAGAGAACTCTTGTTTGCTTGTAGGTGTTTTGTCCTAAAATAAAAACTTTTGTTTTCATTTTATGACTGGAGACATCAAAAAGACATTGTATGAGTGGGATAATGCATTGCGTTTTCTTTTTTAACAAACTCAGCAATTTTTTAAATTATAGAAATCTGTAAATATACCTTTTTTGTGGTAAATAAATGGGGATAGCATCAATAGGTTATTTGAGTTAGGAATGGGAGCAGGTATCAGCTTTTCCTACCACCTCAATTACAGGCCTAGGAACTTATATTTAATTAATTAGTTAAACATTTTTATTTATCAATTTATTTATTTTTAAGTTTTATTTATTTGAGAGCAAGAGAGAGCATGAGTGGGGTGTGGGGCAGAGGGAGAAGCAGACTCTCCACTGAGCAGGGAGATCCTGGGATTCTGGGATCATGACACTTAACCAACTGAGCCATCCAGGTGCCCGTGTTTATGAATTTATTTTAGAGAGGGGGGAGAGAGAGTGAGAGCATGCACGTGCATGACTGGGAGGGCAGAGGGAGAGGGAGAGAGAATCTTAAGCAGACTCTGTGCTGAGCACGGAGCCTGGACCAATCCCTCAACCCAGAGATCATGATCCAAGCTGAAACCAAGAATTGGACACCCAACCAACTGTGCCACCTAGGCACCCCTATTTATTATTTTTTCCAAATATTTATTTATTTATTTTAAAGATTTTATTCATGAGAGAGAGAGAGAAAGAGAGGCAGAGACACAGGCAGAGGGAGAAGCAGGCTCCATGCAGGGTGCCTGATGTGGGACTCGATCCCGATGTGGGACTTGATCCCGAGTCTCCAGGATCACATCATAGGCTGAAGGCGGTGCCAAACTGCTGAGCCACCCGGGCTGCCCTATTTATTTAAGTAATCACTACCCCCAGTGTGGGGCTTGAATACAACTCAGAGATCAAGAGTTGCATGCTCTTCTGACTGAGCCAGCCAGGCGCCCCAGACCCAAAAACTTTTATTTATTTATTTTATTTTTAATTTTTAAAAAGATTTTATTTATTCATTCATGAGAAACACCGAGAGAGAGGCAGAGACACAGGCAGAGGGAGAAGCAGGCTCTCTGTGGGGAGCCTGATCTGGGACTCCATCCTGGTACTCCGGGATCATGACCTGAGCCAAAGGCAGATGCTCAACTGCTGAGCCACTCCAGCATCCCAGACCCAGGAACTTTTATTATTATTATTATTATTATTTTTTAAATTTTTTTATTTATTTATGATAGTCACAGAGAGAGAGAGAGGCAGTGACACAGGCAGAGGGAGAAGCAGGCTCCATGCACCGGGAGCCCGACGTGGGATTCGATCCCGGGTCTCCAGGATCGCGCCCCGGGCCAAAGGCAGGCGCCAAACCGCTGCGCCACCCAGGGATCCCGGAACTTTTATTATAAAGAGAGGAAAAGCTAGAGTTAGCTTGTG
Source organism: Canis aureus (assembly GCF_053574225.1). Classification (NCBI taxonomy): domain Eukaryota; kingdom Metazoa; phylum Chordata; class Mammalia; order Carnivora; family Canidae; genus Canis; species Canis aureus. The sequence continues at coordinate 26,756,018 of NC_135613.1, forward strand.
ACTCTTGAAATGATTTTAGAGGCCATTTTTCTCTTCCAAGTTGCTTATTGTCATCTAATTGTTCAAGAAAGAAGCTCTAAATTTTTTTTTGCTTAGGAGTCAGAGATAAATTAGAATTAAAGCAATTAATATTAGTCTTAATTTGGATCATAATATTGGTCTTTTATGGGGGGTTGGAGTAGGGAGTCTGTACTGTATCAGGGGAGAGTTCTGTGGGTAGTTGCCTCTTTCCTGAGGTGCTCATATAATTTGTTTTCTCATTTGGTTTGTATATTTGGGGTAGTTTCCCTTTAAATGGTGTGACCATGTTTTTGTCACTCCCCTAAAAATATTAAGGTGCTGGCAGATTCCTTGTGTCCCCAAAGTCCATTTTCCTTGGGCCTTGCTCATGTTCATGCAGTTCCCTAGGATGCTATTTGCAAGCCTTGCTGATGTGGGGCTGGCTTTGAAATTCAAGACATCTTTTGAGAATATCAAAGGACTGTAGGGGATGGTAATGTTAAGATTGTAAAGTGCTTGCAGAGTACCACATGCTGTTGATATGCTTACTATAGTGATTTATGATCCTCGGAAATTTAGGCCTTTGATACAGCTGTCATCAAGGTGGGCCTCAGCTTTGTCTGCATTGCTCCAAAATGATTCACTTTAAGCTCCCAATATAAAAATAGACCCCTGCTTCTCTAAAGTACTCCTCAGCCCCCCTCCCAGCTTCTTTAAACTTTCTCAAAATTGAGAGAAACTACTGCATATAAGACAGCATTAAAAAGAATCTCACCTCTGGGGGAAGTGTTAGAGATTTGAATGTTGCTAAAGCACCAAGGAGGGAGGAGTTTGACCTAGTTTGCACTCATCTTAACATTTGTTAAGAAAACTCCAGTGATAATGGAGTTGGTATGGCTGCGTTCTGAGGTTTGGTTTTCACTTTATTATTATCTTTTTATGATTTTTACAAAAGATTTTATTTATTCATGAGAGACACAGAGACAGAAAGAGAGAGGCAGAGACACAGGCAGAGGGAGAAGCAGGCTCCATGCAGGGAGCCCAATGTGGGACTCGATCCCGCGACTCTAGGATCACACTCTGGGCCAAAGGCAGGCACTAAACCGCTGAGCCACCCGGGGATCCCTGGTTTTAACTTTAGATGCAGTGACAGTCATCTCTTTTTTTAGGAAGTGATTGTCTAGGAGTAACTATGTGCACCCGTGGCACCCCGTTAGTCACTGTGGAACTCACAGGGATGATTTTTGCCTCCTGTTCATGGTGTTACTGAAAAAGGAACTGTGGCTATTTTTTATAATTTTGGACACAAGACCTGTTGTTTGTATCACATTGAATTAGAGGGCAGTATTTGAAATTATATTTCAGTGGATATTATAAGAGGGTCTGTAAGAATAATGGATGACTATGAAACTGGCCAAGTGCATAGTTAAAAGTATGTTTCAGAGATGAGGTTAAACCTGCCGTGTTTGTGACTACCTGCTTTCTGCTGTGAATTATTGAACTGACATTTGTTTTTAGATGCATGGAAGAAGTTACACACTTGGTACCCTTCCAATTATATAAACTTAATGGATTATAAAAAAGATGTAACTTGTGCTTTATTAAGTGAACAAGGCTCTCTTCTCACTAATCTTTTTTCTACGAAGCTTCAACTGTTCTGTTGATGATAAATTCTGGGAGAATATTGTTTTAAGTTTATCATGATGATGTACTTTATTTGTCCTTAAAAGGTTTCTGAAGAGCTTTTTTTCCCTTCATATTTTCTATTTTGCTTGAGTTTTAGAAAATTGTAGATTTGAAACTAATGTCTTTTTCTTCTCACATAGAGTATGCTCCCTTTTCTTCTCCTGTAGTTTTTATGGGGGCCCAGGAATGATGTGTTTAATTTGAAAAAAAAAATTTTGGAAGAATCATACTGTCCATGTACCTATACTAATCATGAAAAGGAAAAATCAGTTGTTTTTCTGCAATGATCAAATAGGTGATTAATAAGTGAGATGATGGTTTTTATAGAAATGATCTGTAATTTCAGACTTCTATTTGAAGGCTGCTCTCATCCAAGTGTCCTCTTTTCTGGTGGTCAGCTGAATGACATTGGGTCATTCATTCTGTATCACTGTTTCTGGTGCCTCTTGCAGGGCTCAGTATTCTTAGACACACTGAGCACGAAGATGGGTAAGACGTGCCCCTGTGCTGACAGAGATCCTGGGGAAATAGATGGGAATAAGAATCACTGAAACACAGTCTGAAAAGAATTATGTAAGAGAAGTAGAAACATCATGCTGGCCCACAGCCCAGAGTGAGTGGTGTGCATGCACCGTGGACATTTACATAGTGCTTATGGACATCTTGCCTGTGTCAGCAAATGGGTCTTCAGCCCCGCTTTAGGCAGCTACCTTTATTATGGCTGTGTGGCCTGAAATAACTGGGGTGAGGTTTTTCATGTCGCTAAAGGTTTCTAGGGAGAAGAGGATAATCTCTGCTAGGAAGAGGTTGGGCACACTAGCTCTGTCTTCACTGAACCTGAAATACCTTTCTATATGTCTTGTTTACTTTAAGAATATACTTTCAGGGGCACCAGGGTAGCTTGGTTGGTTGTGTGGTTGCCTTAGGCTTGGTTCGCAATCCCGGGGTCCCTGGGATCAGGCCCTGCATTGGATTCCCTGCTCAGCGAGAAGCCTGCTTCTCCCTCTCCCTCTGCCTGCTGTTCCCCGTACTTGTGCTCTGTCAAATAATAAAATCTTTTAAAAAAAAGAAAAAAGAGAACATACTCTCAGAGCTTATTTAAAATAATTTTGTTCATTTTTCCAAGTCCCCTTTTTGGAAAAAGAACTGTTTTTAGTTAAAGAATAAGGTGTCCAGGGTGCTTGGGTGGCATAGTCAGTTAGGCACCAACTCTTGGTTTTGGCTCATGTCGTGATTGTGGGATCGAGCCCCATGTTGGATTGTGCACTCAGTGCAGCATCTGCTTTGGATTCTTTCTCTCCCTCTGCCCCTCCTACTTGTGCTTTCTCTGAAATAAATAAATAGATCTTAAAAAGAAAAAAAGAATAAGATATCCTATACTGGGAAGACTTAAGCATTGCCCTTGGCCTTCTCTTCTGCCTTGGAATCCTGCAGATTTTTTTTTTTTTTATGGTCACGTGCTATAAATAAATTAGATGCTGATCTGCTTTGCATGTTTTCTTCCTTGGGTGGCAAGGGACATGATATTTTAATTTTTCAATTCATTCTCCTGCCAGCCTTTCTTCCTCCCTAAGTAAGAAGTAATGCCTGACCTTTTTTCTTCCTGGAGAATGGATCACTGAGTTTTCACAAAAATTAAGATATTGTTGTATGGAGGGTTTGAAGCATTGTTTAAAAATAAATTTATTAAAAAAAATTTATTAGCATTGAAAAAATAGCACAAGGATCACCTTGGGGCTTTTACAATTAAAATCTAAGCTTTTAGTTATTACTTTAGTATTTCTTTTACTTGCATTAGATCTATTTATTTACAGATAGATTGATTTATTATTTATTTGTACTATTATTTACTATTTACTAGATAATGTACAAGGTGCTGGGGAGACTTGGAATATGGTGATGCTTGCTTACCTTAGGAATCAAGTAATCAATCTTTCTTCTTCTATTTAGGTGTTTTTGTTATTGTCCTTTTAACTGTCTTGCATTATCAGTATTTATGCTCTGTTTCCTGTCCCGATGGAGCATGTAAATTAAGTCCCAATCATGGTGCTTAAACCTATAGCTCCAGAGAGGAGCAGCTGGCACTGAATTCTGTCTTGCTTAACCTTCCACGCAGGGACTGTCAGCCAGCCAAAAGATATTGGATATTTGTTTTCTGAGTTTATTATTGATATAAGTGAGATGTAAAATAAAAGTTTTGGCCTACCTTTGGCCTCAGAAGTTAGGAGGCAAGCCTTGTAAGAATACATTTAGAGATTTCTAGAACAAAAGTGGAATATAGCACTACATATTGTTTAGCATAAACATAAATATGTAAATATATAGTTGAAATATTTTTTAAAGATTTATTTATTTATTCATGAGAGACACACACACAGAGAGAGGCAGAGACATAGGCAGAGGGAGAAGCAGGCTCCCTGTAGGGAGCCAGATGCAGGATTTGATCCCAGAATCATGCCCTGAGTCGAAGGCAGACGCTGAACTGCTGAGCCACCCAGGCGTCCCTATATAGTTCAAATTTAGGTTAACTAGAGATTATTATGGTTTAAAGAATTTGAGTATTTATTGGAAAGCTAAGAGCACAGCCTTGAAGAGTGGGTGCTGTTTGAATAGGAACTGGGAGAACAGGTTCTGAAGGTCCAAGCAGGGGGTCAGCCTGAGGCAAGGCTGAGTGTGGTGTATACAGGGTCAAGCAGAAGGAGGCTTCCTGTATTGAAGAATCTGTGGGCAGGAATAGACTGAGATACTTTTGGTGGGCCAAATGCAGGAGGCTTGGAATGCTAATTAAGCACAGAGTTCCTGTTGGCACTTGAGAAGAATGGGGTGTTTGGGTTGGGGGTAGAGGTAATAAAGAGATGGAGGAGGTCTGAGTACTTCTGGCTTAGTACTTCTGGGTTGGGAGGTACCCTGGCCAAGCTGGGAAGGATGTGTTTGTGCACTTGTGTGCTGTGTTCCTGCACAAATTGTTTCCTGTCCTTACTTGTATTTAGTCAGAAGTCCAGATAGACTGAAGGAAACAGAAGAGCCACAGAACAAAATAGGGCTTTTAGAAGTCTAAGTGGTTGGTTAACTATCACTATTGGATTTTATTTAGTATTATAATTCATAAAAAATAAAGAATATACTAAAAATCCTACCACCAAATATAGATGTTATTTTATAAATGTTGTAGACTTAATTTATGTGCTCCATTGGGACAGGTTTTTTTTTTTTTTTTTTTCTTAAATAGGAGAAAGGGACAGAGGGAGAGGGTGAGATAATCTCAAGCAGACTCCCTACCGAGTGTGGAGCTTGACTAGGAACTCCATCTCATGACTCTAAGATCATGACCTGAGCTCAACTCAAGAGTTGGATCCTTAACTGTGCCAACCCACACAGGCACCTTTCCATTGGACAGTTTTTTAAACAAATCACAAAAAATAGTATATGTATGGCTCAGTTTTATCTCTTTTCTTGCCTCTTACCTAGATATCAGTCTGTTTCATACCTCTTTATCCACCCATCTGCCCTAACCTCTCCCCAACCCCTTTCTTTTGGCTATCTCCTGTTTATTTTTCAGTTCTTAGTTTAGGCATCCTTTCATCGGGAAAGCCTTTCCTCAGGGTCATACTTAGCTATGTTCTCCTGTGGTACCTGGACTGTCTGTCCTGGGACATCTCTCCTGATACTGCACTGTGATTGTACACTCAGCCTCTCTTTTGGTCTTTTTTTTTTTTTTTAAGAAGCAGGCTCCATGCAGGAAGCTCAACGTGGGACTCGATCCCAGGACCCCAGGATCGCACCCTAGGCCGAAGGCAGGCGCCAAACCGCTGCGCCACCAGGACTGCCCCTACACTCAGCTTCTGCTACTGTGGGAGCTCAGACAGCTCAGGGACTAGGCTTCATAGTTGTTGAGGCCTCTTCTGCCAGGACCGGTCAGACCCATGCCTTGAGAGTAATAAATATACAAGCAATGTGGGGATCCCTGGGTGGCGCAGCGGTTTGGCGCCTGCCTTTGGCCCAGGGCGCGATCCTGGAGACCCGGGATCGAATCCCACATCAGGCTCCCGGTGCATGGAGCCTGCTTCTCCCTCTGCCTGTTGTGTCTCTGCCTCTCTCTCTCTCTGTATGACTATCATAAATAAATAAAAAAAATGTTTAAAAAAAATATATAAGCAATGTAAAGGTTGGACTTATTTGTCATTGTAATTAATTTTTTTTGAAGATTTTATTTATCCATGAGAGACACACAGAGAGAGAGAGAGGCAGAGATACAGGCAGAGGGAGAAACAGGCTCCATGCAGGGTGCCTGATGTGGGACTCGATCCCGAGTCTCCAGGATCACGCCCTGGGCTGAAGGCGACGCTAAACTGCTGAGCCACCCAGGCTGCCCATATTTATTTTTAAAAAGATATGTGTGTTTATTTATATATTGTGTCTGTCTTCATAGTGAGTGGCCTATAAAATAGCATTTGTTTTGCCCAGATTTCATTTTGAACAAGGAAAATATACCTCTGTTCTTACTCAAATTAAATTATAAAGTGAACAACTGTGATGCTTAAAGAGGGGAGAGACCTGGTGGGGTGATGGGGTACTATTTTAAGTAGGTATTTGAGGACAGCTTCTTTAAAGAGGTGACATTTGAGCAAGGCCTTGAACAGGATAAAGAACCATGCAGAAATTTGGGGATAGAGCATTCTAGGCAGAGAGAATAACCAAGTGCAGAAGTCCCAAGGTAGCAGCCTGCTGGTGTGGTCTGGGAACAGTGGAATAGCTCCCACGAGCTATAGGAGTGAGGCCAGAGGGAGAGGCAGAGAGAGGCTGGGTCTTACAGGTCTTTTTAGACCATGGTAAGGTTTCTGCCTTTAATGCTCTGCATAATAGAAGGTTTTGATCCAGGGGTATGACAGCATCTGATTTCTATTTTAAGACGATCTTTGTGGCTGCTGTGTAAAAGACTGCTGCCAGTTTGAGGCTGGTGAGGAGTCCATTGCAGGAATCCTGGTGAGACATGGTGGTAGCTTGGAATAGAGTCAGGCTGGTGGAGGTGAAGAGAGTGTTTAGGTTTGGGATTTGTTGAAATGCTGTGTCCTGAGAGGTGAAGTTTTTATCACTTGTTAAAAAACAGTTTTAAGGCAGGGGTGCCTGGGTGGCTCAGTTAGTGGGTGGCCTGCCTTCAACTCAGGTAATGATGCCGGGGTTCTGGGATCAGGCCCTGCATTGGGCTCCCTGCTTGGCAGAAGTCTCCTTCTCCCTCCGCTTCTCCCCCTGCTGGTGCTCTCTCTCTCTTTCTCAAATCAATATATCTTAAAAAACAAAAACAAAAACAAAAAACCAGCTTAAGGCAAAAAAACACCTTGAAAAATGAGATAGTAGTGTTCAAAATGCCTTTCTCTTCAGAGTATTTGGTGGATTTTGTATCCTTGAAATTACTAAGCCGCTTAAGTGGAGGAAAGGAACCTGTAAAGGTAAGGGCTGGGACTGGATTGTATTGTAAATCCATTTGCTGATGGAACAAGAAAGATTCTATAGAAGCAGATGTGCAAATTTTCATCTGCAATGGCCATTTATTTAATATAAAAGGTACGTCTGGAGAATTATGCTTGGTTAAATTGTATACTGAATTCTGGTGCTTAGTGTGATTGTGTTCAACTCGACCTGTTTAGTATTAACTGTAAAATATGTTGCAGCAATAATAAGGAACGCAGTGGGTGCCTTTCTGCTGTTATCAAAATCCATTAACAAGTTTTGCTGTGCTTGACTGCTTTTCATTGTTACGCTTTATGGTTCATACCAAAGCTGTAGTTGTAAATGACATCCATTCCACAATGGCTTCTAAGGCTGTACAAACGGTGATGTTGTATTCGGAGTAAACATCTGTTTATTCCATAGGAATGATGGATGCTAGACAGGTTTGGTTTGCTTTGGTTCTCCTCTTCTACTTTGCGTAAGATTTTAGCCAGGTAGAGGAAAGTATTTGACAGTGTTTTTGAGCTTTCTGAAACTACCTTGGCTTTTGTGAATGTTCTGCATGGATGACCACTCTTTATTGCTTTAGCCTTAGGGAGACAATAGCTTAGCCAATGGCATCCCTTAGTGTAGGAGGTCCTGTGGAAGGTGGGTGGAGATATTTCTCAAGCACTAACTTGGGAGTGTTTTTTTGGGTAAAAGTTTCTTTTAGGAGTATGAAATTTAAACGTACAATATTTGCTGTTTGCAAAATGCAGGATATTGTCATGATGTTGAGGGTCTATTGATTTCTGTCACTTTTCTAGGGTTGGGTGTATGTGTTTTAAAGATTTATTGATATATTTTAGGGAGAGAGAGCGAGGTATGAGAGGGATGGGGAGGGGCAGAGGGAGAAAAAGAGGGGAAAAAAGCAGACTCTCCACTGAGCAGGGGAGCCTGACTCAAGGTTTGATCTCATGACCCTGAGGTCATGACATGAGCCAAAAGCAAGAGTTGCACACTCAACCTACTGAGCCACCCAGGTGCCCTGTGTGTGTGTGTGTGTTTTAAGTAATCTCTACACCCAACTTGGGGCTCGAACTTACAACCCCAAAAACCCAAGAGTTGCTCTACCGTCTGAGCCAGACAGGTGCCCCAGGGTTGGGTCTTTTATGATAGAATTTTAGAATCTTATTTTCCATGGCCGTTTAAAGATTTAGAGCAGAGATTAGGATTTTTTTTGGGGTAGCAGATCACTTTATTAATCTGAGGAAAGCTGTGGACTCTCTTCCCAGGAAAAGACATGCACATATTCATTCAACACATTTATTCAGCATATATTTTTATCAGATGGCTACTCTCTGTCAGGCATAGTTAATAGATGTTTAGTATACATAATGCACAAAATAGAAAAACCCAACCTCAACAATCTCCAAACTCTTCTCTGTAGTGAAGTCATCAAGCAGTAAATGTAATAGATAAGAACATTAAGTATATTAGAATGTGCTAAGTGCTGTGGAAAAAAATAGAATATGGAAGGGAGGAATGGCAGTTGTGATTTAAATACAGAAATCAGGATAGGCCTAGTAGGGTGATATTTGAAGAAAAGGTTAAATATGGTGCACCAGTTAGCCATGCAGAGCTCTCGAGTTTGAACATTCTGGGCTCAAATGAGGGGAATGCTAGCACAAAGGCCAGCAAGGGGAAGAGTGGGTGGATTAGTTTCTTGGAGCTGCCATGACAAAGGAAAGCCGGCTAGGTGACAAAACAATGGAAATGTGTTCTTTTCTGGAGGCTCTGAGGAAGGATCCCCCAGAAGCTCCTCTCCTGGCTTCTGGTGGCTGCCAGCTGTCATTGGCATTCTTCAGCTTGTAGACACATCACTCTCATTGTCCTCACATCTCCTGTATTTCATCTTCTGCCTGTCATTGGATAAATCCAGGATGATAGCATCTCAAGATCCTTAATTTAATTACATCTGGAAACACTGTTTTTCCCCAATAAAGTAACATTCACAGGAACTGAGGGCTAGGGCTAGTAGGATTTACCCCTTTTGAGGACTACCATTCATCTGTACTGACTCCAAAGATAGATACAAATTGTAGTATGTACTGGTAAGGGGGTAGGGGCAAGTAAAGGTCCCTGGTGCCTCTGGGGTCCTCTTCAGGACCTTGGCTTAAATTGAAATGGAAAGGCATTAGAAGGTTTTGAATAGAGATTTGGCAATGATTTGCATTTTAAAGAGTGGCTCTGACTGCCCTGTCAGACTGAGGCAAAAGGGTGGAGATGAGGACACAGGTAAGAGGCTATAGTAATAATAATCCAGGTGAGAAATGATGGTGGGTCAGACCTGGGTGACAATAGTGAAGGTGGTGGGATGTGTTTGGCTTCTGTACATATTTTGAAGTAGAACAACAGTATTTTCTGATGGATTTTCATGTGGGTACGGGTGAAAGAGAGATTGAGAATGATTACATAGTGGGCCACCTGGCTGGCTCAGTTCGTAGAGCATGCAACTCTTGATCTGGGGGATGTTCAAGCCCCACTTTGGATGAGAACTTACTTTAAAAAAAAAAAAAAAGACTGACATTTTTTAAAAGATTAAAAAAAAAGAATGATTTCAAGGTTTGGGACCGAGTAAGCTCGGTGCACCCCAGAAAGATGTAGTTGTCAGGAGCCAAAATACGAAGGCTGTGGTTAGAGCAGGCTTTTTGGGGAAGATCAAGAGCTTAGTTTTATTTTATTTATTTTTTATTTTTTAATTTTTTAAGATTTTTATTTATGATAGTCACACACAGAGAGAGAGAGAGAGAGGCAGAGACATAGGCAGAGGGAGAAGCAGGCTCCATGCACCGGGAGCCCGACATGGGATTCGATACCGGGTCTCCAGGATCGCGCCCTGGGCCAAAGGCAGGCGCTAAACCGCTGTGCCACCCAGGGATCCCCAAGAGCTTAGTTTTAGATACTGAGTTTAAAGTAAGTAGTAGAATGCCAAGTGGAGATGCTGAGTAGACTGTTTTGACTGTAGAAGTAGTCTGGAGTTCAGTTGAGAAACCTGGATTGGAAATATGTAGTTGTACTTTTAAAAAAATTTATTTATTTATTTATTCATGAGAGAGACAGAGGCAGAGACACAGGCAGAGGGAGAAGCAGGCTCCACACAGGGAGCCCAACGCGGGACTCGATCCCAGGTCTCTAGGATCACGCCCTGGGCCGAAGGCGGCGCTAAACCCCTGAGCCACCCAGGCTGCCCTGTAGTTGTAGTTCTTGGCAAATGTAGTTAAAGCTGGGAAATTGGAAGAGTTCACAACAGGAATAGAGAAAAAAGGTCCAAGAACTAAACCCCTCAGGACATTAAAAAGTCTGAGAGAAGAACAATCAGCAACAAAAACTGCTTAGAAGAGATCAGCATAAAGTGAAAACCAAGATGGCATCTTGGAAGCCAAGTAAGAAAAAGGGAGAAACTGTTAAAAAAAACAATCTACTAAATCGAGTCAGTTTAGGATGGAGAATTGATCATTGGATTTAGCAATATTCAGATCAGAGGTGAACTTGACAAGATTAATTTCAGTGGAGTGTTTGGGTCAAAATCCTTATTGGAGTGGGTTTAAGAGAAAATGAAAGCATTTGAGAGAATGAAGGTAGTACCTTTTTGGAGGATATTTGCTGTAAAGGAGAAAAGCAAAAAAGGGCTCTAGATAGTTGGCTTTAAAAATTTTTTTTTTTTTTTTGTAAAGTAGGCTCCATGCCGAGTGTTAAGCTATACATGAGCTATACATGGGGCTTGAATTCAGGACTCTGAGATCAAGAGCTGAAATCAAGAGTCAGATGCTTAACCGACTAAGCCACCCAGGTATAACAGTACAGAAGTATCTTTACTACCTCAAAATTTTGTTTAATTTCATGGGATTAATGGGTCCCATGCAGTTTAGAAACTCTTGGTCTTTAGCTTGTCTGTGAACCTGCAATTCAGAAACTCTTGGTATTTAGCTTGTCAGTAAGACCATGGGACAGCATCCTTACTTCCTCCCGTAAGATTTCTGTTTTATATAAAAAGTTTGCATGGCCTAGTAATTAGACCACAAGAAATGAGGATTCCTGTCTTCAGGATTTGAGAACAGCTGCTTTTCTTCCAGCAGATTAGTGAACATCCTTTTCCACTGTGTACAGGCTGTTGGATGGCTTTATTTCCAGCAGGTGAAATTGTTCCCTCTCCACCTGTACTTTATTTTCTAGTTCCTTTGACAGTAGGGCTCGATATGTTGGTACCCTGGATGGCATTGTTCTGTTGGATTGTGTGACCTAAATTACTGGCTCTGTTTTTTTGTAGAGTGGTTCAAGTATGCCTTTGGGGCCCTAGAGTTAAAATAGATGATTCTGAGTCAGTGTGGCTTGAAGAGTATATCGCTAAGGATCTAGTCCAGTTGGATAGTGCAGATTCTGTTTGCTTTGATACAGTTTAAGTATATTCTCCCTATAATCTCTACCCAAGAATGGACTAGGGCTGAAGAGCAATACACACATGAAGGTACTGGAGCCCAGGTAGATTATCATTTACCCCAAGGCACAAGTCAAATTAGTGACCCAGCTGATGTTAGAACTCAATTTTCCAAATGGTTAATGCTTTAAAAAATGAATGGGTTACTTTAAAAAGTATAATTACTTCCATGCAATAACATAATTTTTATCATTATAATGAGTACATAACACTTCCTAAATTTTATTTTTTATTATTGTAAGTAACACTGTATGGATTTTTTTTTTCCATTCAGTAAATATTGAGTGTCACTGTTTTAGACACTGAGGATTTGGTAATGAATAAGTTGAAAAAAATAATCTTTGTTCTCTTGGACTTTATAACAGATTAGTATCTTCTTGCATTTACAATTAGTGTAGAGTATGAATGAGTTCTTGTTTTATTACAGATAAAATTGTTCAATAACTGCATTTCTGAACACACTTTAAAAAAACTATGTAAAAAATGAAGTCATCTAAAGTATTTGTTTGATTAAAATGTATAGTGTTTGCCCCCTTACACTCAAGTGTTTTTAAAAATTAAAATAAATGGAGACCTCTAAAAGAAGTGTTTTAAGTATCATCAATTCTTGATAATTAACTTGTTTAATTGCTTTTTTTTCACTAATTAGCTAAAATGTATAAACAGGTCTTGTGACTTTTGGCATGGCTGAGAAATTTTTCAGTCAATGTATTTATTGTAAGTTTAACAGATGAGAGCTATAGTAAAGTCAAATTTTCACATTGCAAAGCTGACTAGTAATTTCTCATGCCTTGCTTTGTGTGATTCTCCCACCTTTTTGCTTTCCTGGACTTTTGGAAATCTGTTAGGGACTTGGGTGTACTGCCTTAGATGTGATCCAGTTCACTCTTGAGATGTCCAGTTTGAACTTTGAGTCAATGAAGTGTGCCTAGGTTTAGTAATACAGAAAGACCTCTTTACAATGTTATAACCAAATCTCAGATTGAAAGAAAGTGGTTGACCTCTTCCACATCAAGAAACCACTTTCTGTAGCTGACTACAACAGAGAGACTATAAGATAGGTCTGTGCAGGGTGATGCCATAAGAAGCGTTTTGCTGTCTCATGTATAGTCATAAAGCAAATTTTATTTAATGGTTCATACTTGAGGTGAATCAGTTCTTTCCTATTTGCTTAGTATATTGAATATAACTACTTCTAATTATCCATTCTTCAAGAGAGGTGGTATCATTACTGATACCAGTAATGGTATTTCTAAGGAAGATTTCTAAGGAAGGAAATGGAGATTCAGAGAGGACTTGCTTCTAATGATATCAGGTTTGGGGTTCAAACTAAGGTCTTAGGTCTTGCTAGTTGAAGTTTTTCTACTATGCCATACACCTTTCCTTAATATAACTTTTTAAGTTTTAGAATGATCTGTCTGAAACTATATTTTTCTTTAATTTCGTTTAGAAAATAAAACATTCTCTTCTATTTTCCCATTTTATTGATATTTTCCTTCAAGAAGTTCTAAAAGTTGAACCTAAGCTAGGTCTCCTCCCCTTCCCTCCCCTGCATCTCCAACCTCGTCCCCATCCCTCACCAATGCAAGGATTGCAAGCTGATCTTCCCCAACAAGCCCAGGTACTGCCACCCCTCCTTTCCTCCTCCTTCTCTTTCTCCTCTCAGACTCTCCTCCCCTTCCCCTCTTGTATTCTCCTTACTCCCCTCCTTCCTCCTGTCCATTTTCCCTTCTTTTTTTCTCCTTCCTTTCACAGTTAGTTCCATTATTAAATTTTAACGCTATAAAACATAAAAAATATTCATTGACATGGGATAATATGTTTTTTTCTAGGAGGGCAAGGAGAAAATCTGGATTTCTTAGATAAGCCAATGCCTTCCAGAAATTGAAACAGCCATATAACTTACTGTTTTAAGTAGGTTACGGTGTAAATGTTAGCAGATAAAATATTGATAACTTTCTTTCTTGCTCCAGTTAGAATTCCTTCAGAGGTTGAAGTGCTTATTGGCTTCACTCAGAATAAGTAGTTCTAATTTTTGACTTTGATGTTATTTTAACATTCAGTAAAAGAGCATACTTAAGTGGAAGGTCAAATATTGATGGTATGTAGAGAGGGGAAAGGAAAAAAAATTTTTCTTTTTTTTAAGGATTTTATTTCTTTATTTGACCAAGATTGTGAGAGAGCACAAGTAGAGAGAGTGGCAGAGGTAGAGGGAGAAGCAGGCTCTCCACCAAGCAGGGACCCCGATGCAGGGCTTGACCCTAGGACTCTGGGATCATGACCCAAGTTGAAGGCAGATGCCTAACTGACTGAGCCACCCAGGTGCCTGGAAAACTTATTTTTTAAGTATGTAATATACATACTTAAAATGAGACCATTTTGGGGGGAGAGAGTAGCTGATAACTTAAGGTGAAGTAAAAAATTTAAAGTTACTGAGCATTTATTTTTTTTTTTTAAGTTTGTATTTATTTATTTGAGAAGGAGCTTTGCACTTAAGCTGGGGGAGGGGCAGAGGGAGAGAGAGAATCCCAAGCAGATTCCCTGCTAGCAGGGAGCCCCACACCTGGCTCTATCCCATGACCCTGGGATCAAGACCTGAGCCAAAATCAAGAGTCAATTGCTTAACTAACTGAGCCACCCAGGTTCCCTGAAAGTTACTGAGCATTTATTTATTTATTTGTATTTTTTATTTTTTTAAAGTTTTAATTTTTATTCATGAGAGACACAGAGTGAGAGTGAGAAGCAGAGACACAGGCAGAGGGAGAAGCAGGCTCCATACAGGGATCCTGGGTCTCCAGGATTAGGCCCTGGGCTGAAGGTGGTGCTAAACCGCTGAGCCACCCGGGCTGCCCATTACTGAGCATTTAAAGTGGAGTCAATTTAGGTAATTTGTGTAAGAAATGGTTTGTTGTGGGCGCCTGGGTAGCTCAGTCAGTTGAGCGTCCGACTCTTGGTTTTTGCTCAGGTCCGTGATCTCAAAGTCCTGAGATGAGGCCCTGTGTCAGGCTCTGCTAGTCTGTTTGTCTCCCCTGCTCCTCCCCCAGCTCTCACCCCATTCTTTTTCCTGTCTCTCGTAAATAAATATAATCTTAAAAAAGAGAAAAGAAATGGTTTGTTGAAAATAGAAAGGAAAAAAAAAAAAAGAAAATAGAAAGGATGCATTGTATTTCAAATGATAAGCAGACACCAAGAACTTTGGGATTATTATAGTCATATGAAAACTATGTACCAATCTATGTTACTTAAGTTGTATGTTGAAATTATTAATCATATTTTCAATTGAAAGATTTCTCAGTCAAATAAAAGTTGAACATTGGTTTGAGAGGCAGTGTGACCTGGTGGTGGAGAGCACAGAATTGGAAGCCAGATGCCTGGGTTCAAATCTCAGTTCTGCTAATAGTAGCTTTATGTTAGTGAGGAAGGTATTTCACTATTCTGAGCCTCAGTTTCCATCATCTATCAAATAGGAATAATAATAGTATCTATTTTGCTACAAGAATTAGGATAGTTAATATGTACAGAGTGTAAGTGATGAGACAGGTCAATATTCCAAGGCTTATTGAACACCTACCATGAATATTTGAGGCTAGGTGCTAGAAAATACAGATGTGTGAAAGATTTAAAAAGAATTAGGGAGAAGAGGTGAGCATTATGAGGGTAGGTATGAGAATAAGAGAGTTCACATGATTGAATTCTCTGCTACAACAATGTAGTAATTCTGAGGAAAAGCAGATGAGAGTTGGATTGTTCAGAAGTTAAAGTACATGGCAATACTTGAATAATTCTCAGATTATCTCCTTGAGCAGATGAGGTGGAGCATGATTCTCCTCTATATAATGGAATCATAATTCTGGGTTGATTTTTTTTTTTTTTTGGAGGGGTCACTGAAGTAAGTTAGATTGAGTATAATTTTTTTATTTTTATTTTTTTAAAGATTTTATTCATTTATTCATGAGACACACACACACACACACACACACACAGAGGTGCAGAAACACAGGCAGAGGGAGAAGCAAGCTCCATGCAGGAAGCCCAATGTGGGACTCGATCCCGGGTCTCCAGGCTCACGCCTTGGGCCCAAGGTGGCACTAAACTGCTGAGCCACCTGGGCCGCCCAAGTATAATTTTTTTAAAAAGATTTTATTTATTTGAGAGAGAGCTAGAGAGAGCATGAGTGGCAGGGAGGGGTAGAGAGAGAAGGAGAAGCAGATTCCCTACTGAGCAAGAAGCCTGACTCAGGACTCTATTCCAGGACCCTGAGATCATGACCTGAGCCAAAGGCAGATGCTTAACTGATTGAGCCACCCAGGTGCCCCTTGGGTATAATTTTTAAATAGTGTACCAAAATGAAGGGAGAAATAGGAAATTCCTAGAGGCAATGAGTATAAACCAGAGTGAGTAGAGGTGAAACCTGAAAGATGCTGACAGAAAACAGGATCAAAGGAGGAAAAGTTCTGTTAAGGCAGGAGGACAAGTGTATTCAAGTGGTCAGAGGGTAAGTTTGGTGAATTCCTGTGATCTGATGGTTTCAGAGATGGAGCAAGTTACAGTTGTGCAAGTCGGTGGTTTCAGTGGAGGGAAGGTCGAGGTCACTGGAAGTGAGGTACCTAGAAAGCTGGTTGTTACAGCTGATTGTCAGATGGGCACCTTCTTGTTGCCCTCACCCTGATTGTGGTGTAGGACCAGGTGGGAAGGAAGACTAAGAGCAGATGGTGTAAAGACTTTCATAAGTCTTTATGGGACTTAAAGGGAAGGACCTCTGAGAGATCATTCTCACATTTTGTGGCATTTTTGTATGATTCCCATTTCTTTTTATATCATCTTTGAATATCATGGATATCATATGTATATACTGTTTTGTAACTAACTTGCTTTAGAAATAGGTTTTATGTTTTCTTTACAATATCAAATGATAGATTCATTGTATGAGTGTCAGAAAATAGGGTTAAAAGGAAGAAACTAAAACAACATCTGTAGATAACTAATGTTAGCTATTTGCAATCTATTCCAGACTTTTTTGCTATAGGCAATAGAAACACATTTTAAGTGGGGTGCTTGGGTGGCTCAGTCTGTTAAACATCTGACTCTTGATTTCAGCTCAGGTGAGTTCAAGCCCCATGTTGGGCTCCATGACCACCATAGAGATTACTTAAAAAAAAAAAAAAAGGTATTGCCTCTGAAACCAGTGATACACTGATGTTAATTCATTGAATTTAAATAAAGAAGTAAAACATCTAATACACAAAAATAGTTATCACATTTGTGTGTGTGTGTGTGTGTGTGTGTGTGTGTGTGTGTTTTAAGTATTCTCTACACCCAGTGTGGGGCTCAAACTTATATCCTTGAAATCAGGCACTCCATCAAATGAGCCAGCTAGGCACCCCACATTAGATTACTGCATATTCAGTAATTACTGCAATTACTGCATATTCAGTTAAATATGAGATTTTAAATTTTATTTTATTTATTCATGAGAGACACAGAGAGAGTGAGAGAGAGAGAGAGAAGCAGGCTCCATGCAGAGAGCCCAATGTGGGACTTGATCCTGGGACTCCAGGATCACACCCTGGGCTGAAGGCAGGCACCCAACTGCTGAGCCACCCAGGCATCCCAATATATGAGTATTTCATGTCATTTATTGTCAATTAATATACTGTTAGGATTATCATTATTACTATCTTTTAAAAATTTATGTATTTTAGAGAGTGAGAGAGTGTAAGCACAGTGAGAGGGGCAGAAGGAATGGGAAAGAGTCTCAAGCATACTCTGCATTGAGCACAGAGCATGATGTGGGGCTTGATCTCACAACCCTGAGATCATGACCTGAGCCAAATCCAAGAGTCCGCTCGCTGCTCAACTGACTGTACCACTTAGGTGCCCGTCAGGATTATTTTTAATAACTACGTAGTGTTCTAAGAATCTGCTATACTTTGCTGACTGAATCCAATTGTTATTGAGCATTTCAAACATCCACTGTTTTGCTTACCTAATTGTGTTTCGTGTCTTTAAATTAATATGGTTTATGACGGTTGCATTGTGTTTTGGTGCATTGATGTGCTAGAGTTGACAGTAGTGAAGGATGGTTTTTAACCTCTGACCATATAATTTATGGAGGCCAATTCAACTGGCTACGTGTAGTTATGGCCGCACACGTTAACATTTTATTTGTACTATGAACTCTCGGGATTGGTTTTTTATTTTTTAATTAATTTTTTTTTTTTTTTTTGTGGTAGAGGAAGTTGACCATGTCAGCTTGGTTCTCTGTGCCATTTCCTGGACCAGAATATTAATATTAGATGCTGGATGACTTAACAATATGGAATTCATTTTGCCCAGGTTTGCAGTTAGATATTCTCCTTTGCCTTCCTTCAGTGAAAAAGGGTAAATAATCACTGACTTTTTTTCCTTAATTAAGCATTGAAAGCCAAATTGGACGTTTATGTGTTACGAAAATCATGACAATGACATAAATTGCCTTGCATTTTCTTGTGTGATGTTGTTGGGAACAGTACATGTGTTTTGCAGAATGCTTTGATTGAAAATATTTACACAGAAAATGATCTTGCAGTATGAACACACTGAAATAACTAATTTATCACCTCTAAAACACATCTCAGTGACTACAGCATCCAGGAGTCCTAAAAGCTGATTCTAAAGTAGGATTGGACTGGAAAGACTGCTGAGTTTTCACATGACTTGTTCAAAGCACTTCTCTGAAATGAGTTTTTTTTACTTGTTAACGTGTTCATTGTTTGTACATGACTTCATATTCACCACTGTATCCCTAGTCCTAGTTAATAAAAATTGTTAAATGAATACATTGTATTATATCTGTTTTCAGACTACTTCAATTACTAAAGAATTGACTTTTTTAGGAGAGTAGTTTACCAGATAAACATGAATAAAATGAAATGAAACAGAGTTTATCTGGGGTGTTCTTGTGATGTAGAAGCATAATCTGGGAGTCCTGCTTTTCCCTAAATAGTATTCTTCCCTCTGAATCACCTAGGTAACAGCCACATCTCTAACATTTTGACCATTTAAGCCATTCTGTGTTTTTCTTGATTCTGAAATTGTGGTTCTTATTTTGGTGCTACTTTGATGTATCTAGGACAGTACTGTGCAGTAGAAATTATAATGTGAGCTTTAACCATGAGTCACATATTTACATTTTCTAGTACCCACAGTAAAAAAAAAAAAAAAAAAAGGTAAAAGGGGTGAAATTAATTATATTTTATTTAACTCAGTATGTTCAAAATATTATTTCAGCATGTAAATAACAAAAATTATTGATGAGTTTTTTACATTATTTTTCATACTAAGTATTTAAAATCCAGTGTGTACTTTACACGTCTGTCTCAGTGTGTATTAACACATAGCAAAAGCTCAATAGCCACATGTGGCTAGTGTCCACTCTGTCGGACAGTGCAGATCTAAGGAATCACTTAGAAATAAAATGAGAACCAAAATGCTAATAATATAGGTAACAGCAAAGATGTATTTCATAGTCTTTCTGAGGATATCTTTAATATTTTTTTATTTTAATGGTTATTTGTATGGACAGGTTCACATAACAATAATATCTTTTCTCTGCAGGCTAAATTTGCACATTGAAGTGGTGTTTAGCCAAGATGATACAAATGTGTTATTATAGATATTTTAGAAATCCAGAAGCTCTGAAACTTGGTCATCTCTAATTCCTCCTTTTTAAATATTAAAAAGAGAGGATCTAACATATCTGTTATATTTTATTAATTGCATGAGGAGAAAAGAGCTGAAGCATCTATCCAGCAAAATAATAACATTGTTAAATCTGGGTGGTAAGTACAAGGTGTCCCTTATATTTTCTAAAACTTGTCTGTGTGTTTTAAATACTTCATGAAAAAATTTAAAAACATGAAAAATTTGATTCATAAAAGTAAAATGTGAATGGGACATCATTTAATGTGTTAGAAATTCTGTGATGCTCTGCTTATACTTTCATAGTGACGGTATTCTTTCTTCTGCCTCCAGTTAATAGTGAGTTGCAGAAAAATGGCAACTTACATTCAGTAACTGCTTTCTTTGGATGAGACTTGTTATGAAAGATGTGCCATCTGGAGATGATTTAATGTAATTTCATATTATAGCTATAGCATTTCAAAGAATGGAATATTTCTTAGACATCTCTGTTTAGACAGATGTTTGACTTGAAGATCTTTAAACTGAGATGTCAAGCAGTACTGACATTTTTGAAGTTTAACAATTTTTTAAACTTTAAAAAAAATTCAGTCAGTAAAATCTTTTTTAAAAATTTATTTGGTATTATATTCAATATGCAGACCAGATGTTCGCTTATTCAGTATAAATAGATCTGAGTTAGGTATGTGATTCCTTGATGGAATTTCAAGTGTATTTTGTAAAATTATATTTTTAATGATGCTTCAAGAGGATATGGTAAAACAGTATCATATATCAGGAATAAAATATATTTTTTTAAAGCTTAATTTTTTGAGAGAGAGAGAGTGAAGGGCAGAAGGAGAGTGAGAGAGAATCTCAAACAGATTCCATGCTGAGCATAGAGCCTGACATGGGGTTCATTTCCACAACCCCGAGATTGTGACCTGAGCTGAAACCAAGAGTTGGATGCTTAACCAACTGAGCCACCCAGGTGTCCCAGGAACAAATTATTTGAAGCAGCAGTAGGTTTCATTCCAATGTAGAAGTAGGTTATATATGAAAAAATTATACCATGTACACAGAGAGACAGGGAGAGAGAGAGGAAGTTAGAGTTGACAACTAAGAATTGTATATATTCAAATGATTGATTTGATATACATGTACATTGTGAAATCATCACCACATTGAAGCTAATTAGCATATCCATCACCTCAAATAGTTACCACTTTTATTGTTGTTGATCTGTGGCAAGAACACTTAGGATCTAACCTTCTTATTAGCAAATTTCAAATAAATAAGAAAGCATTGTTAACTATTGTTACATTGTTGTACATTTCTAGAAGTATTTTTTAATTAAAATATTTGTTACTGAGTGTTTTTATTTTAATATAAAACAGTTGAAGCCTTCACCTTCCTGAAATTTATTTATTTTTATTATTTTTTAAAGATTTTATTTATTTATTCATGAGAGAGACAGAGAGAGAGAGAGAGAGAGGGCAGAGACAGGCAGAGGGAGAAGCAGGCTCCATGCAGGGAGCCTGATGTGGGACTTGATCCCAGGACTCCAGGATCATGCCCAGGGCCAAAGGCAGGCACTAAACCGCTAAGCCACCCAGGGATCCCACCTTCCTGAAATTTATAGAGATGACAGCTGTTTGCATTTTGATATCTTTTCTTTCAATCTCTTTTTCTAGTCATAGTATCAGAAAATTGGGATCACATTTTTATACATACAGTTTTGTATCTTTTCCTAAAAACAGCATTTGCAACATAAACAATTTCTCACAATACTCAGGTCTTTGTAAACCTTATTTTAAAAAGCTTCCTACTGTCATCTTTTTTCTTAGAATAAAAATATATATGCTAATTGTAGGGGTGCCTAGGTGGCTTAGTCTGTTAAGTGTCCCCTTCAGTTCAGGTCATGATCCCGGGGTCCTGGGATTGAGCTCTGTGTTGGGCCTGCTTCTCCTCCTGTCTCTGTCTCTCCCTCCACTGGTGCTTGCTCTCCCTCTCTCTCCTTCTCTCTCAAATAAAACCTTTAGAAAAAGTATATGTGCTAATTATATATATAGAAATGTATAATTTAGCAAATAAGTCTCTAATAGTTCTGGCTTCTAAGATGATAGTAGGTTAGTATATCTTTATTTCTAACTTTTTCTATAAAAACATACTATAAACCTTTTGCGTCTGTTTAAATTATTTATTTTTTAAAGGTTTTATTTATTTATTCATGAGAAACATCGAGAGAGAGGCAGAAACACAGGCAGAGGGAGAAGCAGGCTCCATGCAGGGAGCCTGACGTGGGACTTGATCCCGGGACCCCAGGATCATGCCCTAAGCCGAAGGCAGACACCCAACCACCGAGCCACTCAGGCATCCCAATGTCTGTTTAAATTAATAGAAAGTGTTATGCTCTACATACTGTATTGTAATTTACTTTTTTCACTTAATGACAAATTCTGAACATTTTTCCATATTGGTACACACATAGCCTATCAATTTTTAATAATTATATTGCAGAGTATGGCATGTTAATGTTGTAATTTAGCTAGTTCCCTCTTGGTGGGTATTTAGGGTTTTGTCTGATTTTTCTTATTGTGAACAGTATGTAGTTATCATCCTTGGCAATATGAGTATTTTTATAGGATAAATTCCTAAAAGTGGAATTAGTCAAAAATTAGGTGCATTTTGAATTTTAATAGAAATTGTTAAATTAGCCTCCAAAAAGGTTGTACCAGTTTACATTCCTATGGGCAGTAAGTACATCAGCCACAGCTTTTTAAAACCCAGCATTTAAAAAAAAAAGAAAAAAAAATCCAGCATTTATTGAGTGCTTGCAGTGTGCCATTGTACTGTTACACATCAATGTAATCCTTCTCTCATTCTTAAGGTCCTGTTATTTCTGCAGATGAGAAAACTGAGCACTTGGCTAATAAGTAGTGGGGCTGCAAATCAGCCGAGGCTGTCTGCTTTCCAAGCCTGTGCTCTTAATCTTTAGGTGACATTTCCTCTTAGGTCTACATTTGACCAAAACATTGAATGATACTAGCAGTGGATTTTGAATTTTGTGTTAATGAAAAGTAAAGCCCTAATTATCCATAATCTGTGGGGAAATGGCCCTTCTAGTCAATTGTATTTTTATTATTTATTTACTTATTCTAAAAGATTTTATTGATTTATTTGTTTGACAGAATGAGGGGGGGAGGGCAGAGGGAGCGGGAGAGAGAATCCTAAGCAGACTCTATGCTGAGCGTGGAGCCCAACATGGGGCTTAATATTATGGGTCTGATATGACCTGAGCAGAAATCAAGGGTTGGACTCTAAACTGATTGAGTCAATTGTATGTTTGTTTATTTATTTATTTATAAATATTTTTATTTATTCATGAGAGAGACAGAGAGAGAGGCAGAGACACAAGCAGAGGGAGAAGCAGGCTCCATGTGGGGAACCCGATGCGGGACTGGATCCGGGGACAGGATCATGCCCTGGGCCGAAGCCGGTGCTAAACCGCTGAGCCATTGGGGCTGCCCCAATTATAGTTTTAAAAAATCAGCACATAACCCACTATATGTTATATACTGTACCTTGCAACAAAATCTTATTTAATCTTTACAGTAGTCTTCTGAGGTAAGAGTGTTCACTTAGCTTGCTCATAAATGTCTTCATTTTCTTTAAGAGAAAACTCTAGGAACGCCTAGGTGGCTCAGCAGTTAAGCATCTGCCTTCGGCTCAGGACATGATCCTGGGATTCAAGGATGGAGTCCCGTATCGGGCTCCTGATGGGGAGCCTGCTTTTCCCTCTGCCTGTGTCTCTGCCTCTCTGTGTCTCTCATGAGTACATAAATAAAATCTTAAAAAAAAAAAAAGGGAAAGAAAAAGAAAAAACAACAACTCTAGTGCATTGTCCTTTATGGTAATCATTAGCCTCATGCAGCTACTTAAATTTTAAGTTAATTAAAATTAAAAATTAAGTTCTTCATTCACATTAACCACATTTAAAATGTTCAGTAGTCACTTGTCCATAGTAGTTGCTGTCCTGGGTGGTGTGGAAACAGGATATTTTAAACATTGCTTAAAGTTCTGTTTGGACAGCACTGGTATAGGATCTTAACTTAGGAGTCAAGGAAAAAAAAGAGGCACAGAAATGATACTAAAGTATAATGAGTAAACGACGTTTTTATTATTTTCTAGAAGAGATACTGTGTTTTACACTTATTTACTAGAAATAGTTTTTTGCCGTGGTCAGGATTAGAGCACAGAAGTATTCCTCTTAAGTACGTTATGTAAATAGATTTTCCTTTTGGTTATTTCTATCTTTATATTATGGCTGAAAATAATTCTAGAAACATATTCTGTTTATACCTCAGAAAAACCAAGTGCATATAACATTTGGGAGAAAGTCATGCAGACTAAGTGAAGAAAAGGCGTCATTTGACTGATGGGTGCCTCTGTGAGGTTGTGTTCTCCACACTCCAAACAAGCCTGTGATTGTTCCAGCTGGTCCTTCTGTATATCCTGTTTGCTTGTTATTTTGCTATCATTTTTATTTGAACTATTCATTAGGCCTAGTAGGTTCTCGTTCCCCTTTCTTCCGCCACCCATCCTTCCTTTCCATGTCTTACACAGATGACCTCACTTCCTGTTTTATAAAGAAAATAGAAGCCATCAAATTGGAGCTTCTCAGTTTCTAGCCACTAATGCTACATGTCAGTGATATCCAACTACTTACAGTTACTGGTGTTCAGAATTAAGTCAATGTATTAAAGTTAGAAAGTGTAAAATCCAGTTTTTCTTAAGCCCTAAATTAATTTATAAATCTTATTAGTGTGTTTATGTATCCAGTACATTTTTTATAAAAATATAAGATAAATGATTTCTAGGATAGACTTTGATGTATGTTGATTAATGCAAGTTGAGCAGACTTAATTCCCTTTAAATATCCAGTTCCATATATAAATACAACTAACATTAAGTTGCATTAAAAAATTGAATAAGTAAATGCCTGACTGGGAAAGCTAACAAACTCTTGAAATAAAACATTTTCTAAGTACTTAATGTGACTTCTGTAAATACAATTAAACTTAAAAATACAGTGAATTTCCCTTCACCCAAACATGTTTTGGTTTTGTTTTCCTGTTTTCATAAATGCTTCTCAGTTGTCTAAGCCAGCAACTCTGCAGATCGTGGACACCCACACCCCCTTCTATGTCCAAGTACTGTTTCCTTTTCCCCTTTCTCTTCCTGATCTCATTACTCTGGTTCAGGCCACCATCTCTCTCCTGAGTTTCAATTTTGATGCCAGTGCGCCTGTTCAGATTCTGTGCCCTTCCAGTGTGTTCTTCGCTGTAGTCCTTCTGATCTTTTAATTTATAATAGCCTTATAGAGATAGAATTTGTATACTGTACTGTTCATTTGAAAGGTATAATTTAGGGACGCGTGGGTGGCTCCATCCATTAATTGTCCGACTGTTGATTTCAGCTCAGTTCATGATCTCAGGGTTCTGGGATCAAGCCCTGCAGGGGACTCCATGCTGAGCTGGGCTCTGAGCTCCGAGAGTCGACCTGTTCCCCTTCCTCTGCTCCTCCCCCTGCTCGTGCTCTCTTTCTCTCTCTCTCAAATAAATAAAATCTTAAAAACAGTAAAATGTACAATTTAGTTATTTTTAGTATGTTCACAGAGTTGTGCAGCCATCACTGTAATCATTTTTAAGACATTTAATCACCTCCAGAAGAAACGCTCTACTCATTGGCAGTCACTCCCCATTTCGTCCCCACCCATCCCCCAGCTGTGAGCAACTACTCATCTACTTTTGTCTCTCTGGATTTGCCTATTCAGAACATTCTGTAAAAAATGGAATCATGCTCTCTTTTATGAGTGCTTTAACTTAGCATGATGTTTTCTTTCTTTTTTTTTTTTAAGATTTTATTTATTTATTCATGATAGTCACACAGAGAGAGAGAGAGAGAGAGAGAGAGAGACTGGCAGAGACACAGGCAGAGGGAGAAGCAGGCTCCACGCAGGGAGCCCAACGTGGGACCCGATCCTGGGTCTCCAGGATCACGCCCTGGGCCAAAGGCAGGCGCCAAACCACTGCGCCACCCAGGGATCCCAGCATGATGTTTTCAAGGCTCATCCTCGTTATATAAACATTAGTACTTTATGCCTTTTTATTGTCAAGTAATTGTCCATTGTATGGATAACAGTACCTTTTATTTATTCATACATTAATTGAGGGACATTTGGATTGGCCCCAGTTTTAGGTTGTTAAAAAGCTGCTGTGAACATTGATGTACAAATTTTTGTGTGGACATGCTTTTTCTTTTCTTAAGATTTTATTTATTCATGAGAGGCACAGAGAGAGAGGCAGAGACATAGGCAGAGGGAGAAGCAGGCTCCCTGCAAGGAGCCCGATGTGGGACTCGATCCTGGATCCCAGGATCACACCCTGAGCTGAAGGCAGACACTCAATTGCTGAGCCCCAGGCGTCCCCTAAAATTGTTTTGGAATTCTAATTGGACCCAAGGCAGTTGCATGATTATTGTGCATGCCTTGCTTTCCGTCATGGTTTTACAGATGACAAGAGAGTAGGATCATAGAAAGAGTGGTGTGTAGCTCTTGCTCTGCTTAGACAGAGGCCAGGCGAAACCTGTGCTCAATCTGCCCTCCAGTGGCTGTTCCCTGTCTGCCCTGGGGTGCTTTTTGACCTGGAAGAGGAAGAGCTAAGATAAGGGGAAGGGAAGCTGGAAACTGGGAAGCACGAGTTGATTAGAAGCCTGGAGCACAGGGTAACAACCTCTGAGGACTGGTGCACTGCAGCAGGTGGCAGAGGTCTGACCTTTAGGTAGCTTTTTGCATGGGAATAAATATATTCGGTCAACTGGTGACCTAGTTCTGCCTTTAGCTCTTGAATTATAGGCCAGATATTCATTTTTCACACTACATGGAACATCTGGTTATAAGGATAGATTTTTTTTTTCCTTTTAGTTTTCAAGGACTCCTTATTTCTGAACTAAAAAAGTAGATTATACCTTATGCTTTTACAAGGTTGTATAAAACAGTGAAAACAGAATCTGGATTTGTTTCTCTGTGATTTTACGGAGATGACTTTACTCATCATTCTCTGTCAGACTATCTAGAAATAGTCTTCCATTTTCATTTTTTACTCCATAACTACTGTAGTATGCAGACGGGAAATCTCGCAGATTGATGTTTCCTCTTCTCAGCTAGTTCGTTCGTTCTTTCTTTCTTTCTTTCTTTCTTTCTTTCTTTCTTTCTTCTTTCTTTCTTTCTTTCTTTCTTTCTTTCTTTCTTTCTTTCTTTCTTTCTTCTTTCTTTCTTTCTTTCTTTCTTTCTTTCTTTCTTTCTTTCTTTCTTCATTTATTTTAGAGAGAGAGAGAGCACACGTGCATGAGTGAGGGAAGGAGCAGAGGGTGAGGGAGAGAGACAAGCAGACTCCCTACTGAGCTCAGAGCCCAAAGCAGGACCAGTCCTATGACCCTGATATGACTGGAGCCGAAACTAAGAGTCTGAGGCTTGATGGACTGAGCCACCCAGGCGCCCCTCTTCTCAGCTTTCTAAACCCCAACTTCCTTGGCCTAGATTTTTGTTGTTTGTGGGGCCATGATAATGTTTTTTACTCTTTTACTCTATGCCCAAGGGTGTAACTTTACTGTACAGGGCTAGATATTAATTATATGTAAAATCCATGGTCCAGGATATTCAAGCATCTTAAACTCCCTGTCTTCATTTATGTGATTTAGTTTTTCCATAAGCCATAGCACTAGGGCCTTGCCATATAGGGAAACAAAAAAGGAGCAGACCTTAGGGCAGAAACATTGATGTTTGGAAGAGAGGTTTTGGGGAAATGAAAAGGATGTTTTAAATAGTAGTCATCTTGATGTATTTAGTGCACTGTCAGAAGAAAGCTCCCTTGAGGCTTCATCCAGAACTACCAAAGCTGGCGCCCAATGAAGTGACAGTTCCTGGCCTCAGTGAATAGAAGATTAGATATTGCTTGACTTAGTTGACAGACTTTTTTTTTGTCTCCAAATAAAATAAGCACCTTTCCTTGCCTATTCTAGGAACCAGATAAAACTTCTAAAGAGCTGGTTTGATGGAAATCATGATTATGATTCCAGAATTCACAGATATGTTTGTATGTTTCTAAAAAATTAAGTAAATGGATACAAGTCCTGTTGCTAACAAAACTAGTGTTGCATCCAGAAAGTTAATTTAGAAATAATTGAATACCTACAATGTGCACTGTATTCACACCAGAATCTGTAGGAGACTCTGAGATGAATCAGACCTTGGTCCTGCTGCTGTGGAGCTTGTCCTTCAGTTAAGGAGGTGATGCATGTATGTGATGTAATGTAAATACAGGAGGTCAAGGGCTGTCAGGTTTAGAGGGGGGAAAGCAATAACTTCTGTCGAGGGAAAGGGAATTAGACAAGGTGGCATGGAGAAAGAAGTATTTGATCTGGTGGCAACTGAGCTTTTTTGAAGGTTTTTCTAGTACAGGAATGACATGTTTGGAGTTTTGCTTTAGGAAAGCTGTTTCTAAGATGTGATCAAAGACAGAGATTTGGAGACTGGGTGAAAAGCCAGGGAAGCCCAGCTTTCTAAGTGGTGGTGGAAACAGAGGGTGTGATAGGTATGAGACTTGCAGAGGTAGAACCACGTGGATTTGACAGTTGTCAGAGCAAGGCATAATCTTTAAAGAGGGATTTTTAGGCATAGGTAATGAGGAGGATGGAAATACTATTAAAGATTTGGGAACACAAGAAGAGGGACTGATTTGAAAAGAGGATAAGAAATACAACTTTTCATTGAGAAATCTGGGTGATTTTTGTCTTTAGGGTGATGGAAGTACTTAAGTAGACCTGGGAAGAAGTCAGGGTTGAAGGTAGAAATACTGAGAATGAGTATTTGAGTATTTGAAGTATTATAGTTGAAGCCTTGAGATTGAATGAAATTGCCAGAGGATTTAGTATCATGTGTCTTTACCAAGAATGTCACATAGCAAAACCCCCAAATCCCCCAGTTTTAGGATAGGAGTGCTCCAGAAGAGGGTGTTGTTGAAAGAACTCAGGCTGTTCCTTAGAGTTTTTATTTCTTTTTGGGACTCTTTCAGTTAGATTCTCGTTTTGGTTGGATAGTAAAGCATACTGGTGATTTTTTTTTTTTTTTTTTTTTTTTTAAGATTTTATGTATCTATTCATGAGAGACACAGAAAGAGAGAGGCAGAGGGAGAAGCAGGCCCCACACAGGGAGCCCAATGCGGGACTTGATCTAGGCATTCCGGGATCATGCCCTGAGCTGAAGGCAGATGCCCAACTGCTGAGCCACCGAGGCATCCCAGCATACTGGTTTTGAGCATGAGAGCAGGAAAATAGGGTTTGCTTCCTTGGTCTGCCACCTCTTCCACCACATGTCCTTGTTAGAGTCCTACAACCTCTTTGTGCTTCAGTTTCCTCCCCTATAAAATGGGGATGTAATACCTTTTATAGGGTTGTTTATGAATTATTTAATAATTGAGTGTGATGCTTGAAACCTTGTAAGTGCTCTGTAAACAGTGGCTAACGTTAATGCTAGATTCTTGCTGTCTTCACTGCTTCTGATCTTAAAGGGTGCACTACTTCTCTTTTTGTTTTTATCTATTTTTCCTGTTTCTCTTTTTAAATCTGAATTTGTACAAAATACTTTTTTGTTTTTTGTTTTCACTCAGCATAACTGAGACCAGCTGAATTTTTGCAAAGAATTTTAGTCAGTGTTAATAGAGAATAAAAGGGAATAATTGTTGTAGATTCAAAACCAACATAGAAACAGTCACGCTTCTATTGCCAAAGGCCTATACAACTTGTTATTTGTTCCTGGATTTCCTGCCTCTCTCCCTGATGACCCCCAGCACCCCAGCACTCCACATGGTGGTCACTGCTTTCTATATTAGGGAGCCATCTGCCTTTTACCTCTACCGAATACTCTCCAGATTCATGCTAACAAAGCTGTTTTACTGACCCGGGACCTTTTCTTTTCATTCAACTAGGATTTTGTTTGGCATCTTACTCCAAGCCTGACTTTTCTGGACTGTGGTGATTGACATAAATGATTGTAAGTGATATATATATTTGTCCGCTGTAATATAAATAATAGGCCTAAGTCTCCTTATTTGTGGGGAATATATTTGGAATCATTTCTCAGATAAATCTTCCTTTTCCCATATGGAAAATTGGCCTTAATCAAGTAGAGTTGTACAGTGTAACAGTGCATTGATCATCAGTAAATGTATAATATGAATTAAGAATTATCATCCATGTGTTAGCAGAAAGATTGTTTTTCACATTTGAATTTTGTAGTTGTGAGTGTACTGAATTTGGTAATGTTCTCAGTTCCCTATGGCTCTTTTCCAGCGGAGCCTGAAGGATATATAATTATACACAAGCTGCAATCAAATTAGCAGAGTAACTTAGTTATTGGGATAGAATTGGAACCCAAATATCAATTTATTTTTAAAGATTTTATTTATTTATTCATGAGAGAAACAGAGAGAGAGGCAGACACACAGGCAGAGGGAGAAGCAGGCTTCCTGCAGGGAGCCCAGAGTGGGATGGGGTCCCAGGACCCCGGGTCATGACCCAAGCCGAAGGCAGACACTCAACCACTGAACCACCCAGGTGCCCCCAAATCTCAAGTTTGATTAAAAAAAAATACTAAACCACCTTCTCTGAAGGAAAGATAAAGAATTTTGTAGTCTCTATTCTGGTTTTACTTTCCTTACCTCAGGAAGAATCTAATCTGAAGAGTTTTGTTTTTTTTTCAAGACAGATGGTGGGGCAGGGGCCAATGAGGGAGGTGGGGAGAGAGAGAGAATCTTGAGTGGACTCTATGCCCAGCCCAGCTTGGAGCCTGACGTGGGACTTGAGCTCACCACCCTGAGATCATGACTGGAGCTGAAATCAAGAGTTGGACATTTAACTGACTGAGCCATCTAGGCTTTCCGAATTGAAAAGTTTTAACTCCTATAAAATGCAAAAGTCTTTCACTTTTCCTTTCAGAAACACCACCTATACCCTTAAAATATCAATTCTTAATTTTTCTGAAGATTATTTCAGTGATTTCATGCTTCTATTTGTTTTTTTTTTTTGACAATCTATATTAAATATCTTCTTAGGTAGTACTTTGATGTGTGAGAGAATAATCCCATTTTGTGTCTTTATATGAGTATTAAATATTTACCATCTTTATGATGGGGGGAGGAGTGTCTTTGGTAAATAGAGAATGGTTGGCATTTTGGTTAGACTCCTTTAGAATGAAAGCAAAAGCTGAAGTCCAGCTATTTAGTGTCAGTATCAGCACTTTCTGTCAGTTCTCTCAATCCAATTCCAGAGTTTGATCACCTCCAGGGAGAGTTGAGAATGGGAAAATAGAGACCAGCTTATCCTGTTCCTCATCTTCCCATTGTCTTATATTTGTTCCTCTGTTGTTTACGGAGAATTCTTTTTTTTTTTTTTTAAGATTTATTTATTCATTCAGAGAGTGAGAGAGAGGCAGAGGGAGAAGCAGGCCCATGCAGGAAGCCCAATGCGGGACTCCATCCCGGGTCCCCAGGATCACACCCCAGGCCGCAGGCGGCACTAAACCGCTGTGCCACCAGGGCTGCCGTTTACGGGGAATTCTATAAACTCCTGGTCCCTTTTGGTGGAGCATCATATTTAATATTAGGTTAGTAATACAGAAGAGAAGTTAAATTTGATAGTCCACGTAGTTCATTCACTTAGTGATAGGTAGAGGGTGAGGATTTACAGTGGAATTTCTTCAGTGTTAATTTTAGAAGAAATTGATTATTTAGTGTGAAGAAGTACTGGAGCAGTAACTTGCTAACCTAGGGAAAAATTATACAGGACAGTGGTTATTAGAAATACACTTTGTGGGGTACCTGGATGGCTTAGTCAGTTGAGCGTTTGCCTTTGGCTCGGGTCATGATCTTGGAGTCTTGGATTCGAGCCCCACATTAGGCTCCCTTAGGAGCTGGGAGCCTGCTGCTCCCTCTCTCTGCTGCTCCTCCTGCTCATGCTCTCTCTCTCTCAAAAAAATAAATAAAGTCTTAAAATAAAATACATTTTGTTTAACAGGAATAGGAAAATGTTTACATTTGACATTTGCCAGTTGTCAACACTGTGTGTGTGTGTGTGTGTGTGTGTGTGTGTGTATGTGTGTGTTTTATGTAGAATGAAAAGTATCTTCATTATCTTTCACCATTGCAAAAGTGAAGAAAACTAAGTGGCTTCTAATAAGGGAATTATTTTTAAATATTCAAGCCCACTGAAATTTAAGAGATTATTTTCAGTGTACATTTTTCTCTTAATGTTAAACTGGTTCTGATCTTCAGAGAGAACTTTGAAAAAGATACACTAGTACAGCATAGCAGACTAATATTTTAGAAAGAATATTACCAGTAATAAAAAGGACAGAATTATGATACTTTGATGCATTAATTTTAATAACTTTTTTTTCACAGCTCTTGAGTCAAGATGAGAAAAGTTAAACAGAAATATGGTTCTCATTTTGATTGTACTGAATTTATTATATGAAGTGTTATCCTTTCTTCAGATGTAGAATCTGGGTTTATGTCCTTTTTGTTTGAAAGAGTGGGTGAGGCTAATTTTTCTGTAGCAGTGGAATTAAATCTTTTTTCACCGATACCATTTAAAGCAATGCCATAGAAAATGCAGGAATTTGATTATAGCAGTCTGGGCGGTAGTTATTCCAGTTCCAAGTGGTCCTCTGCGTTTTTAAAGAACAAATTGTTAGAGATTATCTAATGCTGCTATGAAATACTCACAAAAGTTATATTTTTTCCTTGTCCTATAGTTGCTATAAAATTGATGATTTGGTTCTTTCATTAATATTCTCCTTTACAGTAATACTTTGTTCCAGTTGTCTGGCACAGATTTGGGGTCTTGCATTTTATGAACACATGTCATAAATCCAGCCTAAGATAGATGAACTTATTTTTGCTGATGTGTCTTCCCAGAAAATCTTCTTTGCTCCTCTGCAGGTTGTCAGTTAAGCTGCTTGCTTTTTATGTTTATTTTTTATTTATTTTTATTTTTTTATTCTTCATACCAATTCCATGTGCCACTTGGGCTACCATTTAGTCTTTATGCTGCTTTAAGTGCTCCCCAGAGACAGATTGTCCATGGGGCTAATGAAGCTTAAACTAAAGGGACCCTCACTTGCATGAGCCCTTTGGGATTTTATATATATAATTTTGTAGTCTTATAGAATTTCCTAAAATTGTGTAAACATTAAACCCCACAAAACCTATCTTTTCTAAAATAGAAGACTGTTAGAGGAGATGAAAAAGTAAATGCAGATTTTAGCTTTGTGTTCTAGGTGAAAAGGATATAAATAGAATATTTGGGTTTGTGTGTGATGTCAGATTTAATTTATCATGATAACCATCAGTAGTGCACCAGATGTTTTGACTGTATTTAGCTTCATATTAAATTAAGCATAGCCAGTGGTCTCTGAAGTCCATCTGTACTGCTGCCAAAGGTAGTAGCATAGAAGACAGTGCCTTTCCTGTTATCACTGCTAGCTGCTTTCTTTCTTGCCATGATATTTAGGCTTTTGGATTACTCAGAGAAAAGGTGAGCCTTCATATTTGAACTTTGTATTCTCCAAATTACTGTGCTGGGTGTAGAGGCTTGCATGTTTCTTTTTATCACAAAAGGTGGTCATTTTTAACTTTTTGCTTGTCTACAGACCAGTGGGAACAAATTAAATAAGATTAGTTAGGAGTTTATTGAGGCCTGAAGTGTAGTGAGAGGGAAACCATTACACACAATTGCCAGCTAAACATAGGTACACCTGAGAAGATTTTTCTACATCTGCTGCTACTAGTCATGGAAAAAACAGTTAACTTACTGGCTTTGTCATATAAATGCACGTGAAGATCTGAAGATCCTTGGTTTTCTTTATACTCAGAAAGACAAGTATTGAAATCACTGAAAAAAACCTTTATATTAATTTAAATGAATACGCTTTGATTTTTACCTGATTCCTATTTCATCAGTGTAGTCAGAGAATGCATGGATCCCCCCCCCATAAGTGAGGGTAAAACATACATCTGCAGTGTTCTTACATGAGGATCATTAAGATGGCAGACCTTGCAGATCAAACAATTTCCTCCCATACTTGCTCTCATTTTCCCTAGAAAAGCATTTAGACATCTCTGAAATTAGACCTATAAAGTGTGTGGTGACGCTAGAATAAAATATCTTAGAAATTTTATCATAATGTTTTTTTTAAAGTCCTAAATGTCCTCTATTTAACATGGAATTCTTTTGTATTAACCTCCTTTCATATGCTAGCTTTCACCAGACTGCAGAATTGCCTGATCTGACTTTCTAATGTAACTGTAATGAATCTTCTGGGAAGCCAAACGATTGAACACACATACTCTGCAACTCTATTGTAAAATATTCAGTCAGTCCTGTTGATGTTGCTGATTAAAAAAGAAAGAAAAAAAAGAATTGAGGGGGTGGGAGAGAAAAATGAAAAACTCCCTAACATATATTAAGGCTTAAAAGCAAATACATTCTCCTAGGGATTTCAGCCTTTACTAGACATCATGATGTGCAATAATGCCTCGCTTACGTATATTCAGGAACACCTTAATAAAAACATCACATAAATGGAGGCAGAATCAGCTTTGTAAAGCCAGAATTAGAGCATACGATTAAATTCAGTTTTCGACATATTTCTCTGAAAAAGCATATGGAAAAAAACCGGCCCATTTGCACAAGCAGACAAATTGCTCAGGGCATTATGCTTGAGTACCCAGCAGTTAAGTATTTGCTGGGCAATAAATGCAGCACCTATATGCACCAGAGCCCAAATGTCTTTCAAATGTGTGTCCCTTATAAGATACTTGGGGTCTTATTTAACAGCCAGAGAAGTGAGGGGAAGGCTTTTCCATGATATGTTGTTGTAATTGATTTATCCCAGGTATTTCTAATTGTAGCAATATGTGTTTAGCTTATCCATGTGAAAGGAATTGAACCAGAGTTTAATAATTAAGGATTTATTAGTTAAAACTGAATGTTATAATGAGCCAGATGCTACTGCATTGAAACAGCCATTTTCATTAGCATTTTTAAATCAAAGACAATTGAATTTAAATTTGGAGCGTCTTGCTTTTGATGAGTTAATGTTAAAATCTTCTAAAATCCATCAAATATTAGGTAAATTTCCTTTAATTTCAGTGAAAGACAACAGTATACTGAAGTATCAAGATAGGTAAGTGAATTAAAGCCTCTGACTTTTAAAAATCTTGTCCTTATTTTGATTATAAAATAATCTTGAAATTCTTGTGAAAAATCATTGCAAAAATGTGCAGATTTGAAGAATGAATTTTACTTTTGACTGGAAAAGATATAAATCATTCGTATGGAAGAGGCAGTGGTGAATGGGAATGGAGATATGTGTTTTTTTTTTTTTTTTCTCTTATCACAGAGAAGCATTTTTAATAATAGCTTGAGTGGTTTGATAAAGCATCCAAAGGAAACTCCCAGGAGAAGAAGATTATACTGGAGAGAGAGATCTTTCTCTGAATCATTTACACTAACCTCTTGCTGAAGCACAGCTTGCATTTTTAATGAAGGATGATTGCATTTCATAAACAGACCTTTAAAAATTAAAATAATATTGATCCTTGTTTAGGTCTATTAAAATAGCATGCTATACATCTCTTTCTAATAGCTCAGGACAGATTATTAATATTTTTAACAGTATATACACAGTTTAATA
Organism: Canis aureus; assembly: GCF_053574225.1. Classification (NCBI taxonomy): domain Eukaryota; kingdom Metazoa; phylum Chordata; class Mammalia; order Carnivora; family Canidae; genus Canis; species Canis aureus. The sequence continues at coordinate 26,791,102 of NC_135613.1, forward strand.
TTTTTTAAAAAAGATTTTATTTGGGAGAGAGAGAGAGAACAGGAAGTGGCGGGAGGGACAGCGGGAGAGGAAGAGAGAGAAGTAGACTCCCCACTGAGCAGGGAGCCCAGTGTGGGGCTTAATGAGGGGCTTGTTGTGTGGGTTGATCCCAGGACCCTGGGATCATGGCCTGAGCCAAAGGCAGGTCCTTAACTGACTGAGCCACCCAGGTGCCCCTCTTTTGACTCTTTATAGTGACTTTTTTTTTTGTTATCCATACATGTATCCATATAATATATAAGGCATTGTATACTGTTTTTATAATTCATATAAATGGTGTCATTCTATAAGTATCTTTTTGCAAATTGCCTTTTTCCTTCAGCATCACATTCTTTAGTATTTTTTTTTTTAGTATCACCGCATATCAGTTGCTCGTTATTCTTTCTTTAATGCTCTTCTTTTCTTTGTAGGTCTGAGTTCTAACCAATATCGTTTTCCTCTCTATGAACAACTTACTTTAACACTTCTTGGAAAGTATGCCTACTGGCAACAAAAATTCCCTTAATTTTTGTTTGAGAAATTCTCAATTTGTTTGAGAAATTCTTTATTTCTACTTGACTTTTAAAAGGATAAGGTCATTGGGTACAGAGTTCTAAGATAGTGGAGATTTTTCTTTTGACACTTTCTGTATAGCATGTCATCCTTTTTTTTTTTTTTTTGGTGTTGTATGATGTTTATTTTTTTAAAAGAATTTATTTATTTGAGAGAGAAAGAGCGCATGCAGGAGGGGTAGAGAGAGAGGAAGAAGCAGACTCCCCGCTCAGTGGGGAACCTGATTCAGGACTCCATCCCAGGATCCCAGAATCATGACCTGAACTGAAGACAGACACTTAACCTACTGAGCCACCCAGGCACCCCTCAGAGTTAAACATTTTATTTCTTTTTAAAAAGATTTTATTTATTCATGAGAGACACAGAGAGAGGGCCAGAGACATAGGCAGAGGGAGAAGTAGGCTCCCTGCGGGGAACCTGATGTAGAATTCTACCCCAGGACCCTGGGATCATGACCTCAGCCAAAGGTAGATGCTCAACCATTGGAGCCATCCAGGCGTCCCACAGTTTAATACTTTGTAATCAGAAGTTTCTTTAAATAGGACTTTGATTAAAATGCTTTTGGAAAATGTTTATCTTTGTTAAGTATTACTTTGAAAACAATCTTTATGTTATGAATGATTTTAAAGTTTGGCACTTTATCTTTTTTATTATTTTTTATTTCTAAGTAATCTCTATACCCAGTGTGGGGCTCCAACACAAAACACTGAGATCAAGAGTCATGCTCAACTGACTGAGCCAGCCAGGTGCCCTTAAAGTTTGGAACTTTAAATTGTTATCATCATAGATTCTCTGGTTTCATGTATATTCCTTTATTTCTCTCAGTCACATTAGTTTCCTACAAGGGGAATGGGTTTATTTGAAACACTGAATGTAGCATAGGAAAAGAGATAGGGTAGCTTTCAAGAAACCTTGGTTCACTTACACTGTTGTGACGAGGGCATCAAATTACCTGTCAGTAGTCCGTGTTTTTACTTTTGAAATCTGTCCCTCTGTGAAAATGGAATATCTATAAAGTTACTGTGAAGTTTTCTGAATTACCACTTTACAGTTGTGTATCATTTTGAAGACTCCTCTCTGAACGAGGATCATAGGGGTTGCTGGAAGTTTAGTGCTTCCCATGTTAATATAACTGGAAGATGGTACTTAGTGTTGTTTTCCTTCTTCTTTTCTAAAAATGAAAATATTCCTAAGTTAAAGATTTAGTATAAGAATATAAACCTGCAAAGCAAGTGCTTCTTTCAGGTAGAAGGACTAGAAATACAAAGCAAAGTCACAGTTCAGTGACTATGACCATCTTTTGGGCGACAGCCAATTTTCTTTTTATTCCCATTTGAACAGTGGCACACTTACAGTGAGTAGGAGCACAGGCTTAGGAGGCAGTCTGCTCAAATTCAGCTCCTGCCCCTTCCACGTATGCTGGCCTCGTGACCTGTGGGCAGGTTATCCTGGTCTCTGCATCGGTTTTCTGTAAAACGGGGTTAATAATAGTAGCCTTTCAAGGGCTGTTGTGAAAATTACATAGGTCACTCCTAGAAGCTATGTAAGTTTTAGCTGTTCTTGTATTATTTGCTTTGGTTTTACTTGTTTTGCAATTGTTAAGGAAAAGTTATTTGGGGGAATATTCTTATAATACAATCAAATGAGGGAATTCATTATAATTTCTTGGACTTAAGTTTTTTTGCTACCTTTGCTTTTTATTTTACTTCTTGTGTTTTGTATATCACTAGATGAGGATGCTGATAATGTAGGTACTTGAATTTTTTATTTATTTATGGTGAGTAAAGCAAAGCTATAGGATTTTATTAAGCAAGGATAGAGAGAAAGCTCTCAGGAGTGAGATGGGTCCCAACATGGTTGCCTACCTGAAATTCTTTTTTTGTAATGAAATGGATCCTAAACTAAAGATTTATTATTATTTTTTTAATTTTAAAATTTTTTTTTTTTTTTTTTTAATTTATGATAGTCACACAGAGAGAGAGAGGCAGAGACATAGGCAGAGGGAGAAGCAGGCTCCATGTACTGGGAGCCCGACGTGGGATTCGATCCCGGGTCTCCAGGATCGCGCCCTGGGCCAAAGGCAGGTGCCAAACCGCTGCGCCACCCAGGGATCCCCTAAACTAAAGATTTAATATAAGAATATAAAACTGCAAAGGAAGGTCTTCTCTGAGGTAGTCTGTGGAGTTAACTCTGATATTCTGTATAGTTTACTAGTTGTTGTAGAAATAAGCACAGTCCTTGGAAATCTTGACAATAAAACCATATGTATTTTACACATTCTTTCACCTGATATTGTAGAGGGGATCAGTAGAGCAAAACTAGTCAGGTTGGCATATGTTTAACTTTGGCATCGTTTAGGAACCCTGGCAGAAACATGGACTTTGCTATTTATTTGAAGATAAAATGACTCCACTATTTTTTAAATTTTTTTAAATTTATTTATGATAGTCACAGAGAGAGAGAGAGAGAGAGAGAGAGAGAGAGAAAGAGAGAGAAGCAGAGACACAGGCAGAGGGAGAAGCAGGCTCCATGCACCGGGAGCCCGATGTGGGATTCGATCCCGGGTCTCCAGGATCACGCCCTGGGCCAAAGGCAGGCGCCAAACCGCTGCGCCACCCAGGGATCCCGACTCCACTATTTTTTAATTAAATATTAAATTACATGTGGTCAGGCTGGTTGCTTCTGAAATACTGGGGTGCTAATTTGTGAAGACCTGACAGGGGCAGCACATTGAGACCCATTCTGCTCAGTGAAGGCTCCCCGGCTGATGTGTGGCTTCCCTAGATAGTCTAGGATAGAATTATTTATTCTTACTGTTTTGCCTCTTTATAATGACTGAAGGAGAAGATATTATAGAAAATCAAAGAATCTAATTCTTGTGGAATTCATATTATTTTATTTGTTTAAGATTTTTAAAAATGTATTTATTCATGAGAGACACAGAGAGGCAGAAACATAGGCAGAGGGAGAAGCAGGTTCCCTGCAGGGAGCCCGGTGTGGAACTTGATCCCAGGACCCCGGGATCACAACCTGAGCTGAAGGCAGATGGTCAACCACTGAACCACCCAGGCATCCCCATAGTATTTTATTAATGTTCTTTCAGAACCCCCCCCCCCACCGCAAGCCAAATCATGTCTGGTAACCTTTTGTGTATAGTATTACAGAGAATAGTTTCTTTTCCTTGGGAATAGTACTGAACTCAGGCAGAATTAGGAAATGAGTAAAATTTGCTTTGGGGATCATCCCTCCTCCTCCTCCTCTTCTTCTTCTTCTTCTTCTTTTTTTTTTTTTTAAAGATTTTATTTATTCATTCATGAGAGAGAGAGAGAGAGAGAGAGAGAGAGAAGCAGAGACACAGGCAGAGGGAGAAGCAGGCTCCACGCAGGGAGCCCTACGTGGGACTTGATCCCGGGTCTCCAGGATCACGACCTGGGCTGAAGGCGGCCCTAAACCGCTGAGCCACCCAGGTTGCCCCATCCCTCTTCTTTTTATGTGACCTTCTTACTTCCTCCACAAGCCCAGATACCCTCCCCTCAGAAACCAGCACTTGTCTTCTATCTGCCCTATCATTCCAGTGTTCCATGCAACTGTTTTCCCTATTTCACCTTCTGGAGAATAGACTTTGATGTTAGGTATTCCTGCTATCAGCCATATGAGTGAACGATTACACATTAAAATGTTTTACCCATAATCTTCCCAGAATTATTTGTATAAAAATAAGGTGTAAATAAATAATAGGTAGATGTTATGCTTATTAGTTGCCAGACGCTGTTGCAAATTTCTTGACAGTAGGGTTAAGGACATTTATCATTGTAATAATGCTATAAAGGAGATAACTGTTATTTCTCCATTTTATAGAGGAAACCAAAGAAGAGAGAGTAATTTCAATAAGGTTATGTAGATAGTAAGTGGTAGAGCAGGGATTCAGACCCTGGCAGTCAGGATCCACAGCCTGAATCATAGGCTGAATCGCTGTGCTGTACTACCTCTCTCTCAGTGTGTATGGATTTCCAGTTGGGAGAGTTCCAGGTACTCTACGTGAAATGCCTCTGTGTGTTTGTGTGTGTGTGTGTGCGCACGTGCACGCATAAGGGTAGGAAGAGAGGTACAGAGATTTTTGCCTTCTCTACCCCCTCCTCAAATTCAGGGTGGCCAGTGTTGCCTGAAAATCATCTTTTTAATAATTTGCCTGCTAGTCACAATTCCTTTCTTTCCTGTTCTCCCAAAACTCGGATTAAGAGTATTGATGCAACTCTTGATCTTGGAGTTCTAGGTTTGAGCCTCATGTTGGCTATAGAGGTTACTTAAAAATAAGAACATCTAGGGGCACCTGGGTAGCCTCGTTTGTTAAGTGTCCAGCTCTTAGTTTTAGCTCAGGTCATGATCTCATGGGTCATGGGATGGAGCTCCATGGGCAGGCTCCATGCTCAGTGGGGAGTCTGCTTGAGATTCTCTGCCCCCCACCCCATGCATGTACTCTCTCTCTCAAAAAAAAATTTTTTTTAGATTTATTTGAAAGAGAGATAGCATGAGTAGGGGGAGGAGGGGTAGAGGGAGAGGGAGGAGTAGACACCCCACTGAGCAGGGAGCCTGATGTGGGACTCAGTCCCAGGACCCTGGGATCATGACCTGAGCCAAAGGCAGACACTTAACCAGCTTAGCCACCCAGGTGCCCATCAAAGAAATCTTTAAAAAAAAAAAATCTTCTAAAAAAAACTGACTGTAATTTTGAGCAAGATACTTAACCCATTCAAAGCATAGTCTCCTTATCTCTAAAATGGGCACAACACTAAGAATACCTACTCTTAGGGAAAGAGCAAAGAAGGAACTGATACAAAGTACTTGGTGTAATTCCTGGCATGTCCTAGGTGTGTTTTTGTTTGTTTTTTTGGTAGTGATAAGGTGGGCAGAGGTGGGGGTGGTGGGTGTTTGTAAACAAGGACTACTTGAATAAGTATCTTTCAGAGTTAATGAGAAATCATCATGATGGGCAAGAGAAGAGCACCTGTTTCAGGAAGTGTCCTAAGGTGTTTCAAGGATTTTGGAGCATCTTGTATTGAAGACAAGATTAATAATTGCTTTTGAAATGGTATGTTCGGTATTACAGTAGTTTGAAGCTATGAAAGACAAACTGTGACTGAAAATCTTATTAACCTGGGAACTTTCCATAGCTGAAAAATATTTTCAGAGAGAATAGGAAAAAAGGCAGATGAATTTTGCACATAGAAATATATATATATTTGGGCAGCCCTGGTGGCTCAGCGGTTTGGTGCCACCTTTGGCCCGGGGTGTCATTCTGGAGACCCGGGATCGAGTTCCAGGTCGGGCTCCCTGTGTGGAGCCTGCTTCTCTTTCTGCCTGTGTCTCTGCCTCTCTCTGTCTCTCTCATGAATAAATAAATAAGATCTTAAAAAAAAAAAAAAGAAATATATGTATTTTTAAGTCCCATCAAGAGAAGGGGATTCAGAATGTGGAAGAAAAATGATTTTTATATGGTGATAGCACTAGTTTTTCCATTATCCAGTTAAATAATAGTTAAAGTTTGCTTTTGCCATGAACCTAAGATAACAAACATTTCTCCGTATTACAGATGAATGAGAAAACACCTTTTTAGGAAAAGCAATTTTGTAAAATATGTCTTGATTCTTACTCCTGGATTACTTAAGAATTATTTTCTCTAAATAGTTTAAAAGGAGATCTTTAAACTCTTGGGTTAATATCAGAGCTAATATTTGTGACTTTTTTTTTCGTTTAAAAATAAAGGTGGCATTTAAAAAGAAATCTCCCAGGGTGCCTGGCTGGCTCAGTCAGTAGATTGTGAGACTCATAATTTTGGAATTGTGGGTTCGAGCCCCATTTGGGTTAGAGATCAGTTTAAAAAATAATAAAAAGAAACCTCTCAAGATAAATGAGACCTTAGTGTCCTAATTGTTCATAATTCTAAAGCATGTAGTAAGATTCCTCTTTGACAATTAAAATCTTTTTAAAAAAATATTTTATTTATTTATTTATGAGAGACACAGAGAGAGAGAGAGAGAGGCAGAGACACAGGAAGAGGGAGAAGCAGGCTCCATGCAGGGAGCCCAATGTGGGACTTGATCCCGGGACTCCGGGATCATGCCCTGTGCTGAAGGCAGGTGCTCAAAGGCTGAGCCACCTAGGCGTCCCTAAAATCTTTATTATTCTTCCTGTTTAATGTAATCCTTAATTCTAAAAACATGGGGAATTACAAACCTTGGCAGATGCTATAGAAAAGGTGTGTGGAAAAGGTATTTCTTCTGCATCCAATTTTCAGGTCCTACCCCCATTTCAAAAGTTTATAGTTTTTTCCTTCTGTTACTGTTCTTTCTTCTGTCTTTTTTTTTTTTTTAATTTTTTTAAATTAAAGTAGGCTCCATGCCCGTTGTGGGGCTTGAACTCACCACTCTTAGATCAAGAGTCCCATGCACTACCGACTGAGCAGCCAGGTGCCTCTTTTCTTCTACTATCTTTACTATCTTTCAGTGTAAATTTAAGATTTTTTTTTTTTTTACATATACATGTCTTTATCAGGAACCAAAGGGTTTTAATATAGCATTTTATTATGCACGTATTAGGGAATAGAAATGTGTATATGCATATATTAATCAGAAGCATTTAAATTACTTTTTGAAAAATACTGATTAAATTATTAGTCACTTTTTCAGAAGAATCACAGAGTGGGAAAACCTTGTTGGTAATTGGCATGATATTTCCTCAGTAGTTTTTCTTTCTGTCTACTATGGACAGCTTTTGACAGTTACAGAAGATGTCTGTTAGAATCCAGTCCTCCTGGGAAAATCCCTGGGGTGACTGACTTTGATGGATCCTGGCCATGAATTACACCCACCTGAGTGTTAGAACGAGCTGTGGCATGAAGCCTAGAGAGTTCTGTACCCATCATGTAGTCTCAGTTTGAAGCATTCTCTGCTCTTTTTCTTGGCAGTTTATTCAAAGGAATATTTGCTACATTTACTATTTATTTGGTACCTGCATGGCTTCAGTTGTCAGAAAAACAGTATCCTGAGATTCTGTGTCTAACAACAGTATTTATAGCAACTTCAGGCATTTGATATAAAGAAATGATGTGATTCCTGCAATAGGTAAAATGTATCTTTGTTCCAACTCTGTTTTAAAAAGTGCTATTTATATGTTATAAAAAAATCTGTGATATATAATATGGGCTAGTCAGTGGCAATATGAGTATGTCTGGTGGCTAAAATTAAAAAGTTTTATGGCAAGGGCTGCCTGGGTGGACGGTTGACTGTCCCAATTCTTGTTTTGGCTCAGGGCATGATCTCAGGGCTGTGGGTTTGAGCCCAGTGCTGGCTCTGCTCTCAGCTCCGAATCTGCTTGTCCCTCCCCCTCTGCTCCTCCCCATACTTGTGCTTGCTCTTTCTCTCTCTCTCTCTGTAAAATAAAATCTTTAAAAAAACATTTTGTGACCAAAAAAGGGGGAAAAGAACCTAGAATTACACAAACTAGAGGCAGAACCCACTAAGGCACCATGTCTCCTTGTAGATGACTAATGCATCCCAGCTAATTAGTGTTTTCTTATTTTGATGCCTGATAGAAAAAAATTTTTTTTTTTAACCCTTGACTTTTTTGAGGAGGGAATCTTATTTTGAGAGTAGGTATTTTGAAGGCACGAAATGATGTAACATTTTATTTTACTTTAAGATTTTTATTTATTTATTTGAGCAAGCAAAGATGGAAGGGGCTGAGGGGGAAGCCGACTCTCCACTGAGCTCAGCTGGATCCCAGGCTTGGATCCCAGGATCTTGAGATCATGACCTGAGCTGAAGTCAGACTCTTAACCCACTAAGCCACTCGGGCACCCCTGATGTAACATTTTAGAGTTTAATTGGAAATATATATATATATATATAGATATATATATATTTAAAGATTTATTTACCTATTCATGAGAGAGAGAGAGAGAGAGAGAGAGGCAGAGAAGCAGGCTCCCTGCAGAGAGCCCTATGCGACCCCAGACCCTGGGACCATGACCTGAGCCAAAGGCAGGTGCCCAACCGCTGAGCCACCCAGGGGTTCCTTAATTGGAATAATTAGTTCTAAAAAGGACTGGAGTTGGTTTATGTGAAAACTTAAAAAAAAAAATTAATTTATCAGTATTATTTGGGAGAAAATTGCACACTGTACCTTTCCTGACCAGAAATCTTAGACATTGGTAGACTGATCTTTACCAATCAACTGCCATAGCAGAGTTACAGAATACCGGATATTAAGGCTAACTTTGGAGTAGGACGGCTGACGGTGATGGTGCACACAGAAGGGAAGCCACTTGCTGGTAAAGATGGAATAGAGATCTGAACCCAGGCAGTTTGATTCCAGAGTCCAGCCCTTAACTGTGACCTGAATAGACCAGAAGCCACTGAAAGAGCCTGGACATTGCTCAGTAAAAGAATGCCTATTGGTCCTTAAAAGACATTGAGCAGGTTTTGTATTGAGGCAGTGCTGCTTGTATCCATAAAGCACTGTACTACCCTGCTCCCTGCCCTCCTCTTCTCTTACTCTGCTGCTGCAGCATTCACTCATTCAGCACATTTTTACTGACTGCCAGGCACAGAACTAAGAATAATAGTCACCCAGTTGCTTTCTAGATGTCCTTACTTTTGGCTCTCTAAAATCCATTCTTAACACAGTGAGAGTGATTTATTTTGTGAAGCATAGATCACGTCCTTCTCTTACTTAAATCCCTTTAGGAGTTCCTCATCCCTGTGAGGGTAAAGTCTAGATTTCTTTCAGTGGCCATATACCACCACAGTCTGGCTCTTCCAACTCTCTGATGTAACCTCTGACCACTCTACCCTGCTTTGTTGGTTTCAGTCACATTGTTGTTTGAGGAACTGACAAGCTGACTCTCATTCAAGGTGTATTACATTTATTGAAACCCTCAGCCTGGAATGCTCTTCCTTTAGATTTTGCTTTGCTTACTCTGTTTTATAATTTATCTATTTATTTTTTTAAAAAATTGATTTAGTTATTTGAGAGAGAGTGCCAGCATAGGCAGAGCCCGTTGTGTGGGTTGATTTTGGGACTCTGGATTTGCGCCCTAAGCCAAAGGCTCAACCACTGACCACCCAGGCATCCCAATATATTTCAATAGAGGTACAAACAGGAAACTTTGATAGGAACCAAAAGCAAATCCTGATTTTGAGGACCAGACGAATCTTCATCGCAATGGCATTTAAACTGGGCCTTTTCAAAAGTAAGAAGGATATTGTAAGATAGAAAAGAAGGGAATGTACTTGTGGTGGTAGAAAAGTGTGCTGCCAAGACTCAGCAGGTGGACCATGGAAAAGGAAGGGCTGAGGCCAAAAGTTTAATCTTAAAATTAGAGTGCAAGGACTGTAGACTTCATTTAGTGGACAGTGGAATCCAGTAGTTTTTAAGCAGGAGAGTATCTCATCAGACTTCTCTTTGTGGTGATTTAACCAGGTGACCAGAAAGGCTGAACCAGGCCAACAGTGGTATGGTAGAGGAGACAGATTGGAAAACATTTGGGAGATGGAAATGAAAGTACTTGATACCTGGACATGCCAAATATCAGTAAATGAGGAAGTGTAACCATGAAAGTAATTAAAATAGCCTGGGGTAAAGTGGTCAGCATGAGTAGCACACACCTCCTTACTGACCTACTTGACTAGAGGTGGGATAAGCTGCATCAACAGCGCTATTGATGTCAAAGAAAAATCAAATTGTTCTATATGTGGTATCTGTTTATTTGGGTCTAGGTGATTTTGAAGTTTTCATTTTATTTTATTTTAAAAATATTTATGTATTTATTTTAGAGAGAAAGAGAGAGAGCACTGTGAGCACAGGGTAGGGGTGGGAGTGGGGGGGGGGAGAGCAGACCATCCACTGAGCATAGAGCCCAGTGCAGCCCCATCTCACCACTGTGAGATCATGACTTGAGCCAAAACCAAGAGCCGATTGTTCAACTGACTATGCCACCAATGTCCCCATGAAGTTTTCCATTTTAGACCATGGGCATTTTTCTCCATGATTCTGCAATTCTGTTAATTTTTTCTCAACTAGATTCTTTTTTTTTTTTAAAGATTTTATGTATTTATTCATGACAGACACATGCAGAGAGGCAGAGACACAGGCAGAGGAAGAAGTAGGCTCTCTGTGGGGAGCCTGATGCAGAACTCAATCCCAGAACCTTGGGATCATGACCTGAGCTGAAGGCAGACACTCAACCACTGAGCTACCCAGATGCCCCCCCCCAACTAGATTCTAAGAGTCTTTAAGTATGGGGATGATGTTTTCTTTCTTTTGTGTTTTACCATGAAACTCTGTATAGAACTGTGCACTTGGCAGACTATTTGTTAACCAGCATCTCTACTTTTACATTTTCTTGTTTTATTTTACCTTGTTTTATTTTACTGCCTTATTAAAATCTAAATGTGATCCCTTCCTGACCAAATAGATACTGTGAGCTGTTTGATCAGTTCCTTATTCCTATTCTGTTCTAATGGCTATATGGCACACCTGATTGTATAATTTTTTCTATCAAGTTACTTGGTTGAGAGCTTACCCATCAGTTATGTTGCTGTGCTTAAGACTTTTCGTTTTTGGGATCCCTGGGTGGCGCAGCGGTTTAGCGCCTGCCTTTGGCCCAGGGCGCGATCCTGGAGACCCGGGATCGAATCCCACGTCAGGCTCCCGGTGCATGGAGCCTGCTTCTCCCTCTGCCTGTGTCTCTGCCTCTCTCTCTCTCTGTGACTATCATAAATAAATAAAAAAAATTAAAAAAAAAACTTTTCGTTTTTGTTTTAATTTTAAAGATTTCATTTATTTATTTATTTATTTATTTATTTATTTATTTATTTATTTGTTTATTTATGAGAGAGAGAGGCAGAGGCAGAGACATAGGCAGAGGGAGAAGCAGGCTTCATGCAGGGAGCCTGATGTGGGACGCGATCCCTGGTCCCCAGGATCAGGCCCTGGATCGAAGGCGGTGCTAAACCGCTGAGCCACCTGGGGTTGCCCTGCACAGGACTTTTTGAAAAGCATTTTAGGATGAAACTACCATGACTTACTATCGTGTTTGTGAAGATTTGTAGTACCAGATGAATTATACTTGAAGAAAATTCTGTTACAAAGGTAAAAAACTGAATTCCCTCTGTAGTTAGTCTGGACCTCATAATGTTATGAGAAGTATGATATAAAATTTGTCTCTTGCCATGTATGAAGCTTAAGTGTTTTCTACAGCAGAGTTTTCTGCAGTGCTGAAACAAGACATAGAATTCTTAGCTTTTTGTTAAAATGTACTCGAGTAGTTACTCAGTGGCAACCTTAGTGATCTTTGGGTGTAACTTGAATAGCAGTTTAATTTCATAAAGTCCTTTAGGCCTTGAGTTAAATTAAAGAGAATTATCTCTCAAATATGTGTCCATTCCCACTTGGAGAGCTTTTCATTTCACAGCCTCCATATTAAGATCAATTTCTGGGACTCTAATTTTCATTCACTTCATCCGTATCCATTGAGTACTTACCGTGTTTCTCACATAGTCTAAGATGTGAGGAGGTAGCAGTGAATAAAACAAACCAATATTTCTTAATTCATTGAAAAACATTCCAGTGGGAGAAAACAGACAATAAACAAAGGAGTGCAGACATGTAGATGGTGATAAGCCCTGTGGGGGAAAATAAAGCAGGAAAGGGGGAAAAGGAGTGTCAGGATTGAGGGAGTGGTAATGATGGGTTTGTTAAGAGTGGTTGGGAAGATGCATTAGAACAAAGAAGTGAGTCATGAAGATGTCTGAGGAGAGACTACTCTCTAGTGGAGTGAATAGCTAGCTCTGAGGCCTTTTTTGAGTTTCATTTTATTGATTGGCTTTCCTTAATGAGGCTATGGAGATATATACAAAGAAACTTTACAGAGAATGAAATATATACATCAGTTGGAATAAAAACAGTTGAAATAATCACATAAACATGTTAGGTGCTTGAATTCTCATCTTGTTTTTTTTTTTTTAATTTTTATTTATTTATGATAGTCACAGAGAGAGAGAGAGAGAGAGGCAGAGACATAGGCAGAGGGAGAAGCAGGCTCCATGCACCGGGAGCCCGACGTGGGATTCGATCCCGGGTCTCCAGGATCGCGCCCTGGGGCGAAGGTAGGCGCCAAACCGCTGCGCCACCCAGGGATCCCGAATTCTCATCTTGATATTGGACTTGTTAAGTTAAAATATGTGTAGAGTGGGGCACCTGGCAGGCTCAGTTGGTGGAGCATGTGACTCTTGATCTCAGGATTGTAAGTTTGATCCCTTCATTGGATGTAGAGATTACTTAAAAATAAATTCTTAAAAACCATATGTGTAGAGTGTATGAACATATGTGCCCCTGGCTGTTTGTGTATGAAAATTTTAGTAAGGCAGCCGTGGTAATTATATTGTAGAATATTGTTACAAGGGAAGTTGTAATTGTTATTAGAGTTCAGCAGTCAGCCTGTGTTTATTATACTTTTGCTGTTAGATTAGTAGTGTGCCAAGTTTGGGGAAGATAGCAAAGTACAAGCTACTGTGCTCTGGTGTGATTGGCCAGACTGTTGTCTATATAGACACTATAAAATAAAGCAGCATGGTTGAATGGGACCAGTACTGAACTAGCATTCCTACATATCTTTCAATAGTGGCAGAATAACTTTACATACCAATTTAGCTTTATAGCTTTTAATCCTTACATTTCTGAGGACATCCTGGGAGAGTCCTTTTTGTTTTTAAAGATTTTATTTATTCATGAGAGACACAGAAAGAGAGGCACAGACAGAGGCAGAGGGAGAAGCAGGCTCCCCACAGGGAGTCCAGTGTGGGACACGATCCTGAAACTCCAGGATCACGCCCTGAGCCAGAGGCAAACATTCAAACACAGAGCCACCCGATGTCCTGAGAGAGATTCCTTTTTGGAGTAGGTGTCAGATAAGAGCTAGTTTTGATTTCACATGGGTTCAGAGTGCTTGAGAGGACTGTTTTCATTGCATAATGATTCTAGAACTATGGTTGAGTAAACAAGTCTACTGAAAACAAATATGATGTATTGATTTTCTACTGTGGAACCATGGTATGCTATGGAATGTCATGTTGTAATATTTGATTTTCATTATTGGGTGTAAATAAACTGAATCCTTTGGTATACGTACTATATAAGAATGGCCCTGTTCACCTTGAAAACCAACAGTGTTTTTCCTGGTCTTACACCATATGATCATACTAATTTATGTTACCAGCTGGTTGAATTAGATTTTTTTCTTTTTCCCCTATGAGGAGTAGACTTTTTATTTTACTTTATCTTAGTTGTTAAGCATGGAACAAAGCCATTTTCTCCTCATCTTTTGAGTGATGTACGGGTAATCTTTTTATTGCATGTACACTGATCAACATGTCAGGAATAATGTCATTACGAAAATACGTTCCTTTCAAGCTGTTACTCACTTTATAAAGTCTTTTTCCTTCTTCATTTAACATTCATTAACTGAAAACTGTTATTTTTTTGAGTGCCACTTTGTTCTAATCATCTCTTTGGGTTTCAGTGATGAGGAAGACATTTTTCTTCATAGAGGTAAAAGTATGGAAGATGAAGTAGATTGTTAATTACAGTAATGTGTGGTATGTGTTCCAAAAGAGGAAGAAGAGGGTTCTATTTGGGTATAATTAGCAGGGGCGCTTGACTTGGAACAAGAGACATCTGAGTTGAAACCTATAGTATGATGAAGAATCAGCTGACACACAGGTATGGCAATAGGAAGCAAAATGAAAGCCCATTCTGGAGTAGGAAGAAACCCCTATTCAGTGCCCCAGAGGCAAAACAAAATAACAGAAAGCAAACATAAGGGACGCCTGGGTGGCTCAGTGGTTGAGCATCTGCCCTCGGATCAGGGCCTGATCTCGTCGTCCTGGGATCGAGTCCCACATCAGGCTTTCTGCATGGAGCATGCTTCTCCCTCTGCCTCTGTCTCTGCCTCTCTCTGTGTCTCTAATGAATAAATATTAAAATCCTAATTAAAAAAAAATAAAATAAAAAATTTTTTTAAAAATTAAAAAAAAAGATTAAAAGCCAGCCAGGCATTCATGGGGTATAGATTCTGAGGAGGAAAGTTGCAAGGAACTTTGGAAGTCATTTCTATTTTTGAATCCCATCTTATTGACACTTGAGAAATGCCTGAGAGATTTGAAATAGTGGATTGATAGAATTGGATTTGCCATTTACAAAGATCACAGTGGTTGCAGTTGAAGGGGAAAAGGAGGGCACATCTGTGGTAGGAGGCCTATGACTCTGATGGCAATACTTGCAAGAGTTGTTTTAAGCCAGGACTGGGGCATTAGCAGTAGGAATGGAGAGAAGTGGATGGATTCAAAAAATACTTGGAAGATAGGACCTACAGGACTTGAGAAGGAAGAATCAAGGATGATTCTAGGTTTCTTTTTTTTTTTTTTAAGATTTTATTTATTTATGCAAGAGAGACAGAGAGAGAGAGAGAGAGAGAGAGGCAGAGACACAGACAGAGGGAGAAGCAGGCTCCATGCAGGGAACCTGACATGGGACTCGATCCCAGGTCTCCAGGATCAGGCCCTGGGCTGAAGGCGGCGCTAAACTGCTGAGCCACCAGGGCTGCCCTGATTCTAGGTTTCTTCCTTGGGCCAGAGTGATAATGATGATGGTGCTAATGCCAGTTGTTGATTTATTGCCTCTTACTTCCAGCTTTACTTTTTACTACTTCCTTTTACTTGATAAAGAATGTGGACCCTTTAAATACTTCCCCTTGGCCAGTGGCAGGAGAAAGGAAAGGGTTTTACTTGCTGATTCCTGTGTGCTTGCCTGGCAGAGTCTGGCAGCCCTCTCCCACCCACCCCTACCTTGGGCAGTTTTGTAGGACGGTGCCTCCAGTGAGATACTTCCCTGCAGAACTACTTTCTTTGTTATTCCAGAGGGCTGATTTCTAGAAGTTCTGTCAGATGTGAGCCATCTCCAATAAGGTCTGGATCTCAGTCCTAGGATGGGGAGAACTCTTCCTTGGGTGCTCTGTCTCAGCCCTAAGGATAGTGGTAATATATTTTGCCATGTGTTATTATATTTGCTGTTATATTTTATGTCATCTCCTCTTTTTTATATCTTTTTTTTTTAAATTTTTATTTATTTATGATAGAGAGAGAGAGAGAGAGAGAGGCAGAGACACAGGCAGAGGGAGAAACAGGCTCCATGCGCCGGGAGCCCGATGTGGGATTCGATCCCGGGTCTCCAGGATCGCGCCCTGGGCCAAAGGCAGGCGCTAAACCGCTGCGCCACCCAGGGATCCCCCTCTTTTTTATATCTTAGGGTTCTTTTTACTTCTTTCTAGCCAATTCCTTATTACTCCAGTTCTTGTTGTAGTTAATAATTATTTTAAAAACTTTTCTCATTCAAATTACTGTTTGGTTTTTCTTTACTATTAGACTCAGGCTGGTATAGTGCTCTGATATGATCCAGGAGGAGGAACTTATTTGGGGAGACGGATAGACTGTGAATTTGAGATATGCTAAATTTTGCATAAGTGACACTGATGCAGAGATAGCCAAAAGCATGTAATACATATGGGTTTGGAATGAGCTCTGGACTGAAGACATATTGTTGATTGCCCAGGGAGAATGTTAAGGAAAGAATTAACAGTAGGGCCCAGGCTAGAGTTGTCAGATCACTGCCCTGAGGTCTGGTTAGCTGAAGAGGAGCCTACTAAAGAGTGCAAGGAAATTGGCCACAAGAGCAGGAGAACTAGGCATTACTGAAGAAAGAGGTTATCAGTGATATATGCTACTTAAAGGTCAGGTAATAGAAGGAGTGGAAACTGGTTACAAGTAGCAAAAATAACAAACAGCTTAAAAATATTTATTTGGGAAACACCACTAGAAATTCCACTTAGTTAAGTTTACCAGGTATCTGGGTCCCCACTACTAGTAGCATGGGTTCTGGAACCTGGCTGCTTAGATGAGAATGCAGGTTCCACCATTGAGTAGCTGTGTGTCTTGGACATTTGATGAAGCTCTATGTGCCCTGCTTCCTCATCTGTGTGTAGAGTACACAGGGTCAGAGTGATGTGGTATTCATCATATTTTATTCCTATGGTTACAATGAGGGTAAAATGGATTAGCGTATACAAACCATTGAGCACAATGTCTGGCACAGAAACCCTACCTGCACTGTGACCTGGTGTTGGAATGCTGGGCATTGTGGTAGGTGATAGGGGCAGAAAGATGATCTGGGCTACAACTTCTGCCCTGAGGGTGTGGGGGATGGGAAAAAGGCTCAGTGAGACAGTACAGGTACATGGTAGAGGCCTCAATAAAGTTTATGCCTGAGCGGTGCTGATGAAGAGTCTCAAGGCTGGGTTGGATCTTAGAGGGTACAGGGAAGAGGAATGGAGAGTGCTGGGCAGTGTAGTCCCGCAGTGGAGTCATGGCTGACCCCTGGAATTGGGATGGGGTGATGGCAGAGGTGTATATCATCTGAACACACCCTCAGAACAGTTGTTTATTTTACACCCTTGTGTCCCATAGTGTACTTCACAACAATCTAAAGCTACATAAGACTTACTTGGTGCCAACATTCCCATAGGCTTTCACAGACTGTGAGCTTTGAGTGTTTTATGTTAGTCCCAGAAGGAAAGTGAAGGACTGCAGTTAGTGCTGCTTCATTGGGTTTTACCCTCACCATTGAATAATTTTGCCCAGTTCCTGGATATTGATAAAGTTCAGAACTGCTGGGCAGCCCCTGTGGCGCAGCGGTTTAGCGCGGCCTGCAGCCTGGGGTGTGATCCTGGAGGCCCAGGATCGAGACCCACGTCGGGCTCCCTGCGTGGAGCCTGCTTCTCCCTCTGCCTGTGTCTCTGCCTCTCTCTCTCTCTCTCTCTCTCTCTCTCTCTCTGTGTCTCTATGAATGAATAAATAAAAATCTTAAAAAAAACAAACAAGTTCAGAACTGCTTATTGTTGGTGCCTCCCGGCGGGATCAAGGAGGATCAGGAGGCACCAACACTTAGAGTTTACATGAGTTCTCCTCAACTTGCAATTCTTTTTGGAAAGTTCAACAACTGAAGAGATGGAGAATTCCTCAAAACCGTGGCTGTTCTTTTAAGAACTTACGATTTTAGAGATTTAGGAAATAAAAGTGTGATTCACTTTTGATTCCTTGGAGAAAAAAAAGCAATAATTCAGCTTTAAAACTGGGTGATTTCTTCTCTGATTGAAATGTTCTTTCTTTTTTCTCTACCTAGCAAACTACTGCCCCTCCTCAAATAGACAACTCAAGTATCCATTTTCTGTGGACCCCTTCCCTGATATTTAGGAGTTATGAGTCTTCCGACCCACCAAAGCACTGTACTGAGATGACTCTGTTGTAGTGCTAGTAGGCTTTCACTGGGGACCCTTCAGTCAGAGAACAAGAACAAAACAACAAGCATTCATTTGAGTTTGTTATCTTAAGATCCTGGTTGAGGATGTGCCTTGGCTGGAATGGTATACTCTGATCTGTAAATTCTTGTAAGGGTTTTGCTTCTGAATCTTTAGAGGGAGGATGAATATATTCTCTACAGAAAGATTATAAGATTCCCCCCCCCCCCCGCCCCCCAGAAAGAAGAGTTAAACCACTCTTTATTGGGTAGAACTTCTGGGAATTCTACAGGAGGAAACTAAGAAGGAAGATGTCAAACTTTGACCCTCTGAAGTTTTTTGTTTTTGTTTTCCCTTTGCTTCTCTTAGATGTAACAGACACCTATAGGGAACTCTGTTTTTGGTGAAGACCAAGTGTTTATGTAAAACAGTGTAGAGAAACCAAAAGAATAAGACTCTTGGGGTGATTTTACTTTGCTTGACTATGGCTTATGTAAAATGGCAAGGCAATTGAAGTCTGATTCTTCTGATAATTGCCTCTTTTGTTTGTTTGGGTTATAAATCAAGGGCGAGAACCATTGCGGGATTATTACATTTTTGGAACTTTTGGGTTGTTTTGAAGGTTGATGAAATATTTCATATTGGTGATTTATTGAAAAGTTGAAAGAAAAACATGATGGGCATTTTAAGAATAGGCATGATAGGCATTTTAAGAATAAATTTGGCAGTTTAAATAGAGAAGAATTGAAAGAATTGTATGGTGAACACCTCCTACCTCCCACTCAAGATTCCACAGTTACATTTTACTATATTTGTCCTGATATATAATTACTATATTTACTAGTTAATGGTTGATACTTGCACAATGTGGGGAGGTTAGAGGTACAGACCTCCCTGAAGTTATCCATGTGTAACTTAAAAAAATTTTTTAAAAATTTATTTTAGAGAGAGTATGGGGTGGAGAGAGGCAGAGAATGAGGCAGAGAGAGAACCCCACACAGACTCCACACTGGATGCAGAGCCTGACTTGGGCTTGATCTCACGATCCTGAGATATCACAACCTGCACCGAAACCAAGAGTTGGACGCTTACTTAACTGTGTCACCCAGATGCCTCATGTGTGTAACTTTTGACTCCCCCCAAACTTAAGTAATAGCCTGTTGTTAATCAGAAGACTTACTGATAACGTACAGTGATTAACACTTACTTCATATGTATTATATAATGTATTCTCTTTTTCTTTTTTTTAGATTTTTATTTACTTATTCATTAGACACACACACACACACACACACACACACACACACACAGAAGCAGGCTCCATGCAGGTAGCCTGATGTGGGACTTGATACCCGGACTCCAGGATCACGCCCTGGGCCAAAGGCAGGCACTAAACTGCTGAGCCACCCAGGGATCCTTGTATTCTCTTTTTCAAATTATTGAAGTATAGTTAATATTAGTTTCAGGTCTGCAATATAGTGATTTGGCAATTGTATATATTGTGACGTGTTCACCACCTTAAGTGTAGTCACAAGGAGGAGAAGACAGATTTATAGTACCGTACTGTATCCATTGAAAAAACTCCAAAAAATAAGTGGACCTGCACAGTTCAAACCCATGTTGTTCAAGGGTCTACGCTACTGGGACACCTGGGTGGCTCAGTGGTGGAGCATCTGCCTTTGGCTTAGGGAGTGATCCTTGGTCCGGGGATAAAGTCCTGCATCGGGCTCCCTGTGGGGAGCCGCCTTCTATCTCTGCCCCTCTCTCTCTGTGTCTCTCATGAATAAATAAATAAAATCATACCAAAAAAAGGGGTCAGCACGACTCTATAATCATGTATTCTCTATCTGTCCTTTTATTTGTGTTTAAGGATTATCATTGCAGCATTTTATACTCTAGCAAAAGGCTATAAACAGTATAAAATAGGTAGATGGATATGGTATGCCCAGGGAATAGAATTCTATGCAGCAGTTGCAAAGAGTGAGGCTCTTTATGTATATTGACCTAAAGCAATGTCCAAGATAAATGAAGTAAACAAAAAAAGTTGCATAAGGGTATGTGAAGTATACTTCTATTTATTTGTATAAGAAAAAAAGGATATTTATGCATATATGCTGTATATGCATAGAATATCTCCAGAAAGCTTAAATAAGAAGCTGATAAAAGGGTTTATCTTATAGTCTCCTACAGTAATATATATATATAAAACATACATATAATATACAGGTGAATGTATAATATATATAGTGGTGAATAAAGTTACTTACCCAAGATTAGTCACACAAGGTCCATTTTTTTGTGTACTTGTGTATCCATTATGCCGTCTGATGAGACTAGTAGCTAGGAATAGGGCAGATCTTGAAGAGTGTATGGATTCACTTCCATAAACTTTGGGAAACTATTAAAAATTTTTAAGCAAAGAGTGAATCTCTCAGATTTGTGCCTTGAGACATCCAGTAATGGCTTGGGGGAGATGATGAAAGTCTTGCTCCTCTTTTTCTTCCTTCTATCCATTTCCTTTATGTTCCTAAGAATTTGTGCAATTATAATTGTAATACTTTTAGAAGAGTGGAAGAACTCTTTAAACTCATGTTTTGGCTTAAGTTCCTGTATTAATAACTATCATTTGTTGTATATCAGATTACCCCAAAGCAGTAGCTTAACACAATATCCAGCATTTATTATCTCACATGCTTTTTGGGGGGGGCGGGGCAGGAATTTGGAAGTAGCTTACCTGGGTGGTTTTGGCTGTGGTCTGCAGTCCTTGGAAGGCTTGGGTTGGGCTAGAGGATCTAGTTTCAAGATAGCTCACTCAACATGGCTGGCAAGTTTGGGCTGACTTTTGGCAGAAGCCTTAGTTCCTTGCCACTCTGGAACTTCTAAATAGGTTGAGTATCCTCATGATACTGCAGCTGGTTATCCAGAGGAAGGGGTCCAAGAAAGAAGAAGCTGCAATATCTTTTATAACCTAGTCTGGAAGACATTGTTGTCCTTCTTCCAATATTGTATTGATTACTAAGATTAGTCCTGTTCAATTGTGGGATGATACCATAGGAGGGTTTGAGTACCAAAAGGCAGAGATCCACTGGGGCCATTTGGAGAGTGGCTATCATTGCTCCTGTAAAAACATTACTGAATAGAATAATAAAATTTAGAACTGGAAGGAGCCCTCGCTTAGTGTTTTCAAAGTGTGGCCCTTGACTATCAGCATCACTTGAGAACTTTTTAAAATGTAATATATGACACGGTGTATAAAGATTTAGAGATACCTAGCAATAAAAAACAACAACAACAACAAATAGATGTTAGGGGCACCTGGCTGGCTCAGTCAGTGGAGTATGCAACTCTTGATCTCAGGGTTGTGAGTTTGAGTCCCATGTGGGTGTAGGGTTATTTAAAAAGAAACCCTAACAGACTTAGTGTTTTGGTACAGTTTTAGATTTATAGAAAAATTGAGCTGACAGTACATAGGGTTTCTTTATATTCAACATCGGCACACAGGGTTTCACTTCTTATTAATATCTTGCATTAATGTGGTCTGTTATAATTAATGAACCAGCATTGATACTTTATTATTAAAGTCCATACTTTAAGATTCATTCTTAGTGTTTTAAAGTTCAGTGGGTTTTGACAAATGCCTAATGTCATGTATCCATCATTACATTAGCATGCAGTATGGTTTCACTGCCCTAAAACTTCCCTGTGCTTCACCTTTTCATCTATCCATCTTTCTCCCCTGAACACCTGGCAACCTGTTGTCTTTTTACACTGTAGTTTTGTCTTTTCCAGAATGTACTGTAGTTGGAATCTTACTGTATTTATCCTCTTCAGAATGGCTTTCACTTAGCAATGTGCACTTAACATTTCTTTGTGTGTGTTGATAACTCCTCTCTTTTTATTGCTCAGTAACATTCCAGTGTATGTATGTATCACAGTTTGCTTATCGATTTACCAGTTGAAGGACATCTTGATTGCTTCCTGTTTTTGGTAATTGTGAGTAAAGCTGCTGTAAATATTTGTGTGCAGGTTTTTGTATATGTTTTCAAGTCAGTTGGATAAATATCTAGGTGTGCAATTGTGGGATTGTGTGGTAAAACAATGTACGGTTGGCTTCGTAAGAAACAGCCATACTGTATTTAATGTTTGATGTAGGTGCCAGGTGCTTCAGCTTCCTGTAGTTTTCTTGTTATTTTCTTCCTAAATTGTCTTTGGGTTTCCCTAAGAATTCCTCCTTAAATAGGATCTGTCTTGCAGCTCTCAGATAATACACTGTTATTTATACAGGAGCCCTGTTGATTTGGTGGTAAGGCATTGGGGAGGAGGAACATTTTATCATATTAAAACTTGTCTTTTAGTGGGCCTAAGTCCCTGGGCTGTGATCTTTAGAAATTTTTTAGCCTCCTTCCCCTGCCCCCACCCCCACCCGTGTTCTCTGAGACAGGAAGGTAAGAGGGGGCTGGAGTTGACTAATTGTACTTTCTTTAGGTCATTTAGGCTCTGGCAAAGCAGTTGCCCTTAGAAGACAGGCCTTCCTTATGGAGGATGCTCTGAACTATTTAAAAATGGTTACTCTCCACTTGCCCAAAACACTAGGGAATTTTTCTCTCATCTGGTGGAGCTCCTGAAGGTAGAACTTCCATCCAGGTCTCCCAAAGTCTGGACCTCCAGGAGTTTTTAACTCTCAAATGAGTCTAAGTCTTTGGAAATTTGTCAAAATTACCACTTAAGTGTACTTACCAATTCAGCTGTGATTCTCAGTATTTTCTTTTCTCTCTAGATTTTGGGAGTGGTGGTTTGCCCTTGATCAAATTCTCTGATTGATTTCAGGATTCTTTTTTTTCTTGTTCTGCAGATGAGAGTGATAACTTCTAAACTCTGTGGGTCAGAACTAAAACTGGAAGTCTGGTCCTGCATAATCTTTGTTTAAACAAATCTCTGTCGGTGATACTGATAAGTGATAATGGTTGAGACCCACTGATTTAGCCTAGTCCCCTTATTTTACAGATGAGAACACTGAAATTTAATAAGGGCAAATGATCTAAGATTATACAGAGTTTAAACCTAGATTAGAATCTGGTTCTCTTGACCAGATCATCTTCATACTGTTTTTTTTTTTTTTTTAAATTTACATACAGCTACTTTCATGGTGATTAATTATATTTCATCTTATAGGTTGTGGAAAATAATCTTTATTTTGATACTTCACTGATTTAAATCCTTGGTATTTATTTCAGATTCATTCTGGGATCTGGTTATAATGATACTTATTGTCATAGTTATCTCATAGGTCACTTGAAATGTTCTCTCTGTGATAGGAGTATCAACCCACTTCAGAAGTGAGCTCTTATTGTAGCATGACTGTGAGTAAATTTTTATTTTCCCCATTTATTCCTTACAGATATATTTTAAAGTACCTTTAGAATTCTTCATTTAGTCTTTTGGAAAGCCTAGTGTGTATGAACCATTACATGGGATGAATCGGCTTCATCTGTCACTTCCTTCTTCCCATGTGTTCCCATAATGTCAGTTCCTTAAGATTTAGTACAGACTGGAGAGCAGCTGTAATGCCCCCCCCTTTTTTTTTCTTCAAGCCAGCATCCCTCCTGTGCTTGTGTGTATGGCATGCTTCTAAATCTCTGGAGAAGTCAGGAATCTTTGTTCTAGAGCAGGAATTGGCAGACTTTTTCTGCAAAGGGCCAGAGAGTAAATATTTTAGCCTTTGCAAGCCATTTTGGTCTCTGTAGCAACCATTCAACTCTGTCCTCCTAGTAAGCAAGCAGCCAGCCATTAGTACTATGTAAACAAATGGATGAGGTTGTGTCCCATTAAAACTTTATTTATAAAAATAAGCTGCATGCACTTGACGCAGGGACCCAAGTTTGACAGCCCCTGTCTTAGGGTCTATAGAAATACTATTTTCACTTTTATATTTCAAAAGACGGTCCTGTTTTAATTTACTAGATTGGAGCCCCAAGATCTCTTTTATTAGATTGCTTTCAAAAGTAATAATAGATACTTTGTTGTGGAACATTGTATCTTAGTTTTGGTTTCTTTTTTGAGACCTGGTTTTTTGCTGTTAAAGAGATACGGGGATCCCTGGGTGGCGCAGCGGTTTGGCGCCTGCCTTTGGCCCAGGGCGCGATCCTGGAGACCCAGGATCGAGTCCCACATCGGGCTCCCGGTGCATGGAGCCTGCTTCTCCCTCTGCCTGTGTCTCTGTGCCTCTCTCTCTCTGTGACTATCATAAATAAATAAAAATTAAAAAAAAAAAAAAGAGATACGGATTTTTTTTCCCCTATAACCAAGATTTGAGCAGGGTTGAGACTTTATTTAGTCTCGTGTGAATCTAGATTAAAACAAACAAACAAAAAACAGTCACTATAATAGCTGAGGCAAGCTATACCATCCGTGGTGAATGGTAAAAGATGTCTTAATAAATCTTAAAGAATAATAATCTCAAATTATGGTGTGTTATAGGTGCCTATGGAGTTATTAGATTAGAGAGATGGTTTTAATTTACTTCGAGTCCTTAGCAGATTGCTTACTGAATGCTTAGGAAAAATGGGTATTGGTGTTTGTGCTTTGCAGCTAACACAGGTCTTAGTTGCTGTGGCTTCTCATTAGCTCTTTAAGATCCCTTTAGGACTCTGGTTGCCTGGCAGGAGAAAAGGCAGGAACTGCTAGGAGCTCAGAGGACAGATGCAAGTTGAGAAGTAACCCTGAGGAGCACTGGTTTTATATGGGTCCAATATTTGTATGTTTGGTCACATGTATGAACTTGGGGTTTTGCTAGAGAGAAGTCCTGGCTACCTTGGTCAATCAATATGTGCTACAAATTATCTTTATTTCAGAGATCTCTGCAACTTGAGTCATTTAAAACTAAAACAAAAACAAAACAAAACAAAACAGAGACAACAAAAAGCAAATTAAAAAATTCCGTTTTGGATAGTTTCCTGTCTGTTGGGAAAGTACTACTGACCTTTAATAATGGTAGGTGATTGAAATATTATAGGTCCTAGTATTGATTACTGCCAGCCCATTTTTAAACAGGTCCGTCTACAATATTGGAACACTGAAGGTTTGCTTAATTAGAAGGGTCTTATGACTAGAATTTAATTATTTCAGACTAAAGAGAATATCAAAAGGAGACTCTAGAGGGCAGTGTAACCTAGCATGTTCTTGTGTCTGGTATTTAAGTTTTGCTTTGGAGAACTCTGGAACTATTCTGAACTCTTCCCCACTACCCTGTCAGTTTGGTAGAATGTGAGATTTGGAAAGAAGTACTGTGATTTGGCTTTGAAAGGTTGCTTAGATAATATATCATAAATATTGGCCTTAGGGAATAGTCATGCTTGGTTTGAAACATATTGGCTTAGAAACCTGGAATTGTCTTATTGATCCAACTAAATTGATTTGAGTTTGTTTTTTAGGCATTTGTGGAACATTTAAGCAATAGGAATGGTGTATCTTGTGTTTTTAAATATTTTGGGGTAGGAAGTAAATGTACCCTCTATTAGAGAATTCAGACAATCAGGAAGAGCCTTGATTCACAATACATTTTTATACAGCCCTTCACAGTGGAAAAGTTGAAACCAGATGCTTGGTTGGTGAATAGCTGTATCAGTGTTGAACTTTTCAAAAACTTAAATGTTTACATTTAGCAAAACCCAAAACATATTATGCCAATCATTTTTTCTAATTTTATTTTTTAAGGATTTTATTTATTCACGAGAGACACACACACACACACACAGAGAGAGAGAGAGAGAGAGAGAGAGAGAGAGAGGGGCAGAGACACAGGCAGAGGGAGAAGCAGGCTCCATGCAGGGAGCCCAAGGTGGGACTCGATCCCGGGTCTCCAGGATCACGCCCTGGGCTGAAGGTGGAGCTAAACTGCTGAGCCACCCGGGCTGCCCATTTCCCTCTAATTTTTAAACTTCTGTATATTTTCACAGAAATCTAATCTGTATGTTTTTGACTCATTTACACATAAGGCATCAAATGTGGCTTAGAAAGAACTGTTTTGTATTTTGTAGTCCAAGGAGTTTTGGGTCCTTTAAAATTTTTTTCTTCCTGTAAAAAGTGGGGATTATCACAAAGGCCAAACTAATGAATCTCCTAGAATTTTATTTTTAATTTTTAAAAATAATTTTATTTATTTATTTGAGTGAGAGAGCACAGAGAGAGTAAGGAGAGTAAGATTAGCAGACTACTCACTGAGCAGAGAGCCTGATGCTGGGCTGGATCCCAGGACCCTGAGATCATGGCCTGAGCCAAAGGCAGTTACTTTACCAACTGAGCCCTCTCCTAGAATTTTAGGTTTGAGATTTTAAACTATTTCTTTTTCTTTTTAAGGAAAAAAAGTATAAAAGCAAAAATTTTTTTAAAGAATATTTATTCATTTGAGAGAGAGAATGAACGAGAGCATGAGCAGGAGAGAGGGTCAGAGGGAGAAGGAGAAGCAGACTCTTCACTGAGCAGAGAGCCTGGTACAGGGTTCAGTCCCAGGACCCTAAGATCATGACCTGAGCCGAAGAGAGACACCTAACAAACAGACTGAGCTACCCAGGTGTCCTGAGATATCTTTTTTATTTTATTTTATTTTATTTTATTTTATTTTATTTTATTTTATTTTATTTTATTTTATTTTATTTTATTTTTTTATATTTTATTATTTTATTTTATTTATTTTTATTTTATTTTATTTTATTATTTTATTTTATTTTATTATTTATTTTATATTTTATTTATTTTTTATCCTGAGATTTTAAACTATTAATTAGAAATTAGGAAGCAATTTTTGTGACTGAATTTTCTGGTGTTATTACAGTGTGGAAATTGGTATGCCCAGTGGTTAAGTGTGACAGTTGGACATTTGGAATTTTGAGCTTTTTAAAAAATTTGGACCTATTGTAATGATCTTAAACAAAGTGTACTTTTTTTTTTTTTTAAAACTAGTTGTGTAGTATTTTATTGTTTAAAAAGTGTATTTTTGAAAAAAAGATTTTCATTTCCTTTTTCTGATCTAGAGTAATTTCATGGTGGAAGTGAATGTGTTTGAAAACACCTTGAAAGTTTTGTATGAAAGGCCTTATGATAAGTGCAAATAGTGCAGATTTAGGAAACATGGGGATTCTGTTTCCACTCTGTGTTCACACTGGTTTGTAGAACCAGCCAAAGCATCTTCTTCTTGTTTTGTCTAGTTATGTGTCTCCCCATAACTTTCCACCCCAGGTTGGAAAAAAGTTATTTTGACCTGTTTCTTCTTTGGAAAGAAACAGATCAGCAATTACTTTTAATGATAAAGTTAGTGTTCCCCACATTTTTTGGTAGTATTAAAACTGAAGCACACTTGGGAACTAGCCATGAATATTGTGTATAAGCTTTGATTATTGGTATTGGATTTTAGCTTCAGCTCCAGTAACACCTGTATACGTATCTTTTTTTCTATCCTAATCACAGAGAGTAATATAAAATACCTACTCATGTGTATAAATATGACATGCATCTGAGCTTTCACTTGAAATTGTGTTTAAAAATTTATATTAACTGATATGGTATGTAGATAAAAACAGTTTTTGTTTTAAGAAAAAAATAAGTTAATTACAGAGAGGTTTCTTTGGGAGAGGGTAGAAAGAAGTTTTGAGGTTAAGCATTCATTTACACTATATCTAGAAATAGAAAGTAAAAAAAAACCCAAACATTTTTAAGTATGCTATAGTCCCAACATGGGGTTTTGAACTCATGACCCCGAGATGAGTTATGGGCTCTACCAACTGAGCTAGCCAGGTGCCCCTCGAAAGTAAATTTAAAAAGAAAAAGATTGGGATCCCTGGGTGGCGCAGCGGTTTAGCGCCTGCCTTTGGCCCAGGGCGCGATCCTGGAGACCCGGGATCGAGTCCCACATCGGGCTCCCGGTGCATGGAGCCTGCTTCTCCCTCTGCCTGTGTCTCTGCCTCTCTCTCTCTCACTGTGTGCCTATCATAAATAAATAAAAAAATTAAAAAAAAAAAAAAAAAGAAAAAGATTTTATTTATTTAATCATGAGAGGGATCCCTGGGTGGCGCAGCGGTTTAGCACCTGCGTTTGGCCCAGGGCGCGATCCTGGAGACCCGGGATCGAATCCCACATCGGGCTCCCGGTGCATGGAGCCTGCTTCTCCCTCTGCCTATGTCTCTGCCTCTCTCTCTCTGTGACTATCATAAGTAAGTAAGTAAATAAAAAAAAAAAATAAATTAAAAAAATTATTTATTCATGAGAGACACAGAGAGGCAGAGGCATAGGTAGTGGGAGAAGCAGACTCCCTGCAGTGAGCCTGATGTGGGACTCTGTCCCAGGACCCTGGGATCACGACCTGAGCCTAAGGCAGATGCCTGGGTGGCGCAGCGGTTTAGCGCCTGCCTTTGGCCCAGGGCGTGATCCTGGAGACCCAGGATCGAATCCCACGTCGGGCTCCCGGTGCATGGAGCCTGCTTCTCCCTCTGCCTGTGTCTCTGCCTCCCTCTCTCTCTCTCTCTCTCTCTCTGTGTGACTATCATAAATAAATAAAAATTAAAAAAAAAATAAGGCAGATGCTTAACAACTGAGCCACTCAGGTGCCGCTACAAAGTAAAATTTTAAAGCACTATAATAAGCAGAATGCAGCCAAATCTCTGATTTTACAAAGGATTTTAGACACCTCAGCTTAGTACTCAATTTTGATTAATTAATGAATTCTTAATTCTCTTGTTTTAGTTCTAGCAAATGACAGAACATTACTTTGGTATAGATAGTACTACTCAGGTTTTTAAAAATATTTTATTTATTTATTCATGAGACACACACACACACACAGAGGTGAGACACAGGCAGAGGGAGAAGCAGGCTCCACGCAGGGAGCCCGATGTGGGACTCGATCCAGGGACTCCAGGATCACGCCCTGGGCTGAAGGCAGGCACTAAACCGCCGAGCCACACAGGGATCCCAGTTTTTTTTTTTTTAAATGGACGTTGCCAAAGTCTCTTGGTGTTTTGAAATATGTAAGAGAAAGTTTCCTTAAGATTTACATTCCATTTAAGTTTAATTCTTTCGATTTATATTTTGTAGCAATACATGCCACTCAGTTTCTCACACTTTTGAAAACTTCCCTGTGAACACAATTCCATTTCTTTCCTTTGGAGCAAATTTTAGTTACTATTTTCCCCTAATTTATCCCAGTTTACCCAAATCTATTGTTTTGTTTTCCCCAGTTTACCCATTTCCCCATTTTACCTGTTTGTCCAGTTTGTTGATTTTGTTTTTGTTTTTGTTCTCCTTGATGGCAGTAGCTTTTTTTGCTCTAGTGAAAAATGTTCTCAAGCCTGATTATAAAATGTCTTAAATTGTCTGTCTAAATGTCTCGGATATTACTTAAGAGAGTCACATGTTACGGTTATTAGCAACTTCACATATGGGATAGCTCATGAAATGGTGGTGTTGTCTGTCAGTGTTAGCAGGAATTTACTTTTCATGTCTAGATTTACCCATCAGAGCATCTTTCCTTTCAGTGATCATACTCCTGTGGTTCTGTTGCTGTCCATTGCTCCCTAATGACATGTTATGCAAGTCTTTGACAATATCTGGAATAGGGTTAGGCAAGCTATTTCTTAAGAGGGTCCGATAATAAATATTTTGGGCTTTGTGAGCACTAGTCTCTGTTACGACTCCTCAACCTTGCCTTTGTAGCATAAGTGTGGCCAAAGACCGTATATAAATGAATGGGTGTGACTGTTTCCAATAAAACTTATTTATGGACACTGAAATTTGAATTTCATATTATTCTCATGTGTTATGAAATATTCTTCTCCTTTTTTATTTGTTTTCTCCTAAAACCATTTACAAATACTATAGAAGCCTTCTTAAACTTACAGGCCATGCAAAAGTAGTGGGCTGTATTTTTACCCTTGGCCCATAGTTTGCCAACCCCTGAGCTAATAACCCAAAGAAGGAGGTACAGGGAAGTGGTTATTTATTGACAACTTTAGTTCATTCACATATCTAGAGTTGCTTTTGGTACCATAATAAATAAAATAAATGTGTTTCTTAATATGATGGAAGATATAAATACCATTTTTAATGTTAAGTCTAAAGTTGGGTCTGGTCATATAGAAGATTAAAGTTGGTTTTCTGGGGTGCCTGGGTGGCTCAGTCAGTTAAGTGTCTGACTCTTGATTTTGGCTCAGGTCATGATCTCAGGGATCAAACCCCCCATCAGGCTCTATACTCAGTGCAGACTCTGCTGAAGACTCCTCCTCTCTCTCCTTCTCTCTTTGCCCCTCCCCTCACATTTTCTTTCTCTTCCTGCCGCTTCTGCTTGTTCTCTATCTCAAATAAATAGAATCTTAAAAAAAAAAAAAAGATAATACTGGTTTTCTTGGGCTCTTGGCTGGTTCAGTGGAGCATGCGACTCTTGATCTCAGGTTTGTGAGTTCAAGCCCCACATTGGGTATAGAGATTACTTAAAAATAAAATTGTTAAAAAAAATGGTTTTCTTCATCACATCTTAAATGTGGAAAATTGCCAAGCATTATGAAACAAAATCTTTGGTTTACACATTGTCAAAAGGCTAGAATTCACAGGAGCTGTGTAGATTTGTTTAATATAAAGGCCTCATTTAAGGGAAAGAACTGCCTTCAAGGCTGTTTTAGCTTGTGACTTCTATTTCGGTGTATTCTGTCTCCCTACCTGATGATTTGTGCACCCTAATGATGATAATTCAGGGCTGGAAAGTAGGTTGTCTCTAATTTTGATCTTTTCTTAGCATTACCTTTTTTTTTTTTTAAGATTTTATTTAAGATGTAAAAAAAAAGATTTTATTTATTTATCTCTCATTCTCTTTTGAGAGACAGAAAACAAGAGAGCGAAAGAGAGCGAGCATGAGCATGAGCCAGGGGGAGAATCAGAAGCAGAGAGAGAAGCAGACTTCCTGCTGAATGGGGAGCCAAATGCAGGGCTTGATCCCAGGACCCTGAGATCATGACCTGAGTCAATCAAGAGTCGAACACTTAACCGACTGAGCCATCCAGGCACCCTAGCGTTAGTTTCTTATCTGAAATATTGAAAGAGCCAATATGTTCTTAATCCCTATTGCAGTAGGGATTACTTTTCCTTCTGCTTAAACTAAAAAAATACAGCCCATTTGTTAGCTTTTTTGGGCACTAAATAGTGCTGGGACACCATATATTTTACAGCGTATGTTTTTTCTACTTAATATTGTGAGTAGTTGGGCAGCCCCAGTGGCTCAGCGGTTTAGTGCCACCTTCAGTCCAGGGTGTGATCCTGGAGACATGGGATCGAATCCCACATTAGGCTTCCTGCGTGGGGCCTGCTTCTCCCTCTGCCTGTGTCTCTTCCTCTCTCTCATAAATAAATAAAAAAAATCTTAAAAAACAAAACAAAACATTGTGAGTAGTTGGTTAATCTGAAGAACTGTTACTTCTGTTGATTCTTACTATGCTAAAAATCAATGTATACAACACAATCTGAATTAATAGGACTCAAAATCATTAGGCCATGAAGATGGTTTAATTAACAGTGAACCCTTTAAAGACCTTGTCAGGGCAGACCCGGTGGCTCAGTGGTTTAGCGCTGCCTTCAGCCCAGGGTGTGATCCTGGAGACCTGGGATCAAGTCCCATGTCAGGCTCCCAGCATGGAGCCTGCTTCTCTCTCTCTCTCTCTCTCTCTCTCTCTCTCTAGTAAATAAATAAAAAATCTTAAAAAAAAAAAAACTTGTCGGAGAGTATTCTAAAACAAATGAAAGGAAAAAAATGTTTAGCACTTAAAAATATTTTTTTTGTTTCCAATTTTATATATATATATATATAAAATTGGAAACAAAAAAATTATATATATATATATAAATATATATATATATATATTTTAAAGCTCCCTCAAATAACTTCTGGGGTTGCTCCTATGTTGTAATTAGAGGAAAAAAACCCTATATTTGTATATTTTATACCTAATCTTATTCAGTCTAATTATAGACAGTTCTCAGCTTACAATGGCTCAACTTTTTTTTTTTTAATACAATGGCTCAACTTAATGATTTTTCCACTTTATGATGTTGTGAAAGTGTTATACAATGAGTTGAACTATCCCTGGACTAGTGGTATGCTACACTCTCCTGATGCTGCTGGGCGGCCACAGCTCCTGGTCAGCAACATGACCACAGGGGTATAAACACTGATCCCCTGACAGCCATTCTGTACCCATACACTCATTGTTTTTCACTTTCAGTACAGTTTTCAGTAAACCGTATGAGATTTTCAACACTTGATTATAAAATAAGCATTGTATTAGATGATTTTGCCCAATAGGGTTTGTAACGTAAGTGTTCTGAGCACGTTTATGGTAGGTGAGCCATGATAATAAATGAATTTTGACTTATAAATAAATGATATTTATTTGACTTATAAATAGTTTTGACTTATAAATAAATGATATTTTCAATGTATAATGGGTTTTTTGGGACACAACCCCATCGTGAGTCAAGGAAGATCTGTACTCATGTTTTTCTTAGTAAAAGCTCTTTCAGACACTGAAAGATATATCCTGGCTCAGTTGTTAGATTTTTTTCCCCCTCTCTGTTGTCATTGTGCAATTTTATTCTTCTCTGCCTTCTCACCCCTACTTCCCCAGCCCCTTATTTTGGTAATGATTGGCTGCTTTGATGTTTGTGAGGCATGCAGGAATGATAGCTGTGTTCTGGCAAAGCATCATTCCTGCTTAGTACCCCTTTCCTCTAATGCAAGTTCTAATTGGATTGTACAGTGCATTATTTGTGATAGGTAAAGGTTTAAAAGGAGAATCCTGTATTGACTAGTAAATTGAAATTTCTTGTCAGATTGCTTTTTATTTTTGAGGTATAGAGCCTGAGTTTGAATCCTGGATTTGAAACTTAATAACTGCGGTTTTGATGAACAGATGTTATATGATAGCTTTGTTGCTTGGTTTGTTCATTTACAAAATGGAGTACCCATCCTGTAGGAATCAGTATCATGTATGTAAAGTACTTAAAATAGTATGAAGCACTCAGTAAATATTTGTATTGTCATCATCATTCAGCTTGGATGAAAAACTGCTAATACGGATTTTAGGCAGGCAAAGGACATTATCCGAGTTGAATTTTAAAAATATTGCTTTCTTAGTCAAGGGAAAGATGAATGCAGGCCCAGGTGAGCAAATGTAGAGGTGGAAAAAACCGTGTTTTGGGTTGAATTGTGTCTTCCCCAAATTCACATGTTGAAGTCCTAACCCTGTATGTCAGAATGTGATCTGTCACCCTTTGAAATAGCCAGCAACTGACATATTCAGCAACCTGAATTTGTTCAGGAGTAGTAGAGGAATTGCAACTTGGGACAAGCAAATTATGGCAAAACCATAGACAAGTTTGAAGAGACAAAGAATGGGTTAGCTTTTTTTAGGTTTTAGGAGGAAATAGGGGACTGTTGTTTTGAACAAAAGTTCATTGGAGAAGAATAAGAGTTGGATTATGATGATTTTTCACTGGCTACAAGTGGTGGTTAGTGCATTGTTGCTAGGACAGGGAGAGAGCTTCCTTCCTCCTGCTGGTTATGTAGGCTGCGGTGAGTGGTATGTGCCTGAGAGCTCCCTCTTCATTTTAAGTGAGGGTTTTTAAAAAAATAAGATTTTATTTATTTATTTGATGGGGGGTAGGGGAGAGCACGCTCACTAGCAGGGGAACAGCAGAGGGAGAAGGAGAAGCAGACTCCTTGCTCAGCAGGGAGCCTGATGCAGTGCTCTATCCCAGGACACTGGGGTCATGACCTGATCCCAGGCTTAACTGATTGAGCCACCCAGGTGCCCCAAGGGTTTGTTTGTTTGTTTTAAACTCATTCTCATAGACCTTATTTGGAAATAGTCATTGCATTGGATTTTGTGAAGATGAAGTCATTAGGGTAGGCCCTAATCCGATGTGACAGTGGCTATATTAAAAGGGGGAAATTTAGACACACAGACATACATAGAAGGAAAACAATGTGAAGAGGCATAGGGAGATGATGTACATCAACAAGCCAGGGAGGAGAGGACTGGGACATATCTTTTCTTCATAGCCCGTGGAATCAACACTGTGGATACCTTGATCTCAGACTTCTAGCTTGAACTCTGAGACAATAAATTTCTATTGTAAAC
This sequence comes from Canis aureus, assembly GCF_053574225.1. Classification (NCBI taxonomy): domain Eukaryota; kingdom Metazoa; phylum Chordata; class Mammalia; order Carnivora; family Canidae; genus Canis; species Canis aureus. The sequence goes on from NC_135613.1 coordinate 26,825,275, forward strand.
TTCTCCGTTTGTGGTACTTTGTTAGGGAAGTCCCAGGAAAGTAACACAACCAGCTAGGGAGATCATGAAATTCTGAACTGAGATAGTAGTAGTGGTCCTGAAGAGGAGATGGGAGATGTTTAAAATGAAGACTTGGTAATTCTTAGTAACCAATTGGCTATGAGGAGGTGGGAGGAGTTAGATTGTTTTGCATGAGTGGATGATGATGCCGTTAACTGACACTGAAAATATACAAAGAGGAAAAGGTGTGTGGAACATGTTGAATTGGAAGTGCATGTTAGACATTCAGGGAGGGACCCAACATAGGTAGTTGGGTATATGTACCTGCTTTAGAGGGAGATTGTGTCTACAGATTTGATAATTATCATTTATGTAAGCAGGAGTTAAAAACATTGGAAGGGGAAATTACTTAGAGTTAGTGTATGGTGTGTGATGAGAAGTCCATTTAAAGGTTCCCTGAGGAATACTCAGATTTAACAGTGGTGGGCAGAAGAGGGGCATTGTGGAACAGAGACCTTCAGCAGGGCAATGCTGATGACCAATGAGACTGGAAGACATAAATCCCTAGCATTTCCAGTCCTTGTTCAGATGGTTTTGCCAATGCCCAGCGGCCCGTAGATAGGAGCTGATATTTTTAGTGCTTATTAAGTGTCAAGATTTTATATGTATTAACTTATTTGACCCTCGTTACAACTCTAACTTAGGTACTATTATTACTTACAGGTGTGGAAATGGAGGGCTGGACAAATTAAGTAACTTGTCTCCGCTTCCACAGTGAGTTAGGTAGTAGGTCAGAATTTGAATCCAGGTGGGCTGACTCCTCAGCCTGAGTCCTCTATTACTGCCCTGGGATGCCTCTTAACCCCAATTTAGGTTTGAAGGTTTTCGGGTAGATGTGACGTAGGAACAAAGGAAATTGAGGGTTAAAAAAGAGGAGTAGAATGAAAATGGAATTCTTCCTTCCATGCCAGGAGTGATAGTTTGGGACAAAAGGAACAGACCAGTGGCCTAGAGTTTTTTTTTTTTTTTTAAGATTTTATTTATTGGGCAGCCCTGGTGGCGCAGCGGTTTAGTGCCGCCTGCAGCCCAGGGCATGATCTGGAGACCCTGGATCAAGTCCCACGTCAGGCTCTCTGCATGGAGCCTGCTTGTGTCTCTGCCTCTCTCTCTCTCTCTCTCTCTCTCTCTCCCTCCCTGCATCTCTATGAATAAATAAATAAAATCTTAAAAAAAGATTTTATTTATTCATGAGAGATATAGAGAGAAGCAGAGACACAGGCAGAGGGAGAAGCAGGCTCCATGGAGGGAGCCCGACGTGGGACTCGATTCTGGGACTTCAGGATCACGCCCTGGGCCAAAGGCAGACGTTCAACCACTGAGCCACCGAGGTGTCCTGGCCTAGAGTTCTTATTGAAAACTGACAGGGTGACAGGAGAGTTGAGCAGGCAGAGAGCCACCATCAAAGGGGATGCAGAGCAAGGGCTTCTCTTGCTGAGGATAACCTGTGCTGAGAACTTAGAATCATTTTGTCATTTGCCTATGCCAAACCCTGCAACCCCCAAAAACAAACAAATGAAATAACATACTGAAATCTTGATGGAAATAGTTTTAATTAATTTAAGGAGTAAGGCTTACTTTTCTTTCTTTAAGATTTTATTTATTTATTCATGAGAAACACACACACAGACACAGGCAGAGGGAGAAGCAGGCTCCATGCAGGGAGCCTGATGTGGGACTTGATCCCGGGTCTCCAGGATCACACCCTGGGCCAAAGGCAGGCACTAAACCGCTGAGCCACCCGGGCTGCCCCCATACTTAGTATTTTTTTAATGGAGATTTTTTACCAGTTGCCTTTTGGCAAGCCCTTCTTTAACAGAAGTGTCTTCTCTTCTGCCATGGTGTGGAGCTCTTGGCTGAAATAAGGAGGATAGTTTTTGAAGATTTCCTGAGGGCAAAGGTTCTCAGCTCATTCTCTGCTGCCTTCTTGTCATTTAATTCCATAGCAAGGCAAGCTCATGCTAACATCTTATCATGATCTGGATGTTACTGGAGTTTCCGAGGAAGGACGGGATGACTCTTTGGAAGTGAAGTTGACTAAATCCATCCAAATCAGATACTTCAGTATCTTCACATCTGAGGCTAGCCAAATTCCTGGACTAGCGACTACTACTTGATCAAGATCAATCAAGACTTTCCAGTACTAGCTCTCTTCTGGACCCACAGATTGGTTGATTGGGCTAGAGGTTACGTTTTAACTTCTGCCTGATGGCATTCTAGTCATTACCTAGAAGGCTTGAAGAATGAGGGGAGGACTCTACTTGTCCTGGGGCTATGCTCGGCTGTCTGGCTTCTTAATCAAAACAACAATTGGCTCAAGCTGTCCCTTTCCCCAGGCTTTTATTTCATTCTGCTGTGGGCCAAGGGGATGCGGAGGGACAAGCCAGGTGGTTCAGTACATGTGCTCTGGCTATGCCTGTGTATAGTTTGTGTTCATGAAGACTTGCTTGTTGGTTGTTTTTCATAAGGAGGTAAAAAAGGAGTAAATTTTATTTTATTTTATTATTTTTTAAGAGTAAATTTTATAGCAAGTCTCCCATTTGCTAATCTTATCTATTAGAGTACTCCCTACAATTGTAGGAGGTTTTATGTTTTATTTTAAATAGCTCAATTGTAATAAAAACTGTGCACCAAATAATGGGCAAATGTATGCAAACACTGGCCATTTGCATTTTTTGGCAGTACTATGTCCTTGAAGGTAGGAGATATAAGATACTCTTTTGGAGAGGATTTTTTGATTTCCATACTGAATCCAATTGTGGAATTGTTTCCTTTCAGTCACTCTCAAGAAGAGTGGATATATTAGCAGTTCTTTTTCTCAGTCACAGTAGAGAGGTAGGATGACCAATTTGTCCTGTGAAGGTTCTGTATGTTGATGGGAAACCTCTCAGTTCTGGGAAATTGGGACAGTTGGTCACCTTAAGTTGGAGAGTTGGGAACAATGTGAATTTCTGAATTTATCATATAGTTTCTTGTCTCTGGGCCTTTGTACCTGCTGTTCCCTCTCCCTAAACTATACCGTTTGGCTAGTTGCTTCTCATTCTTTCAAGTATCAATTAATTATTCCTTGGGTTTTTAACTAGGTTAAGTTGCTTGGCTCTAGGGGCTGTACTTGCCCCAGCATAAATCTGATCACTTTGCACTCTGATTGCTTATTTAACTAGGAAGGTGGCACGGTATGGTGCAGTGGTGTGCACCCATGGTGGCACATTTAGAATCACCAGAGGAACTTTATAAATTTTAAAAACATTCCACTGCTTTTGGCAGCCAAGATTGGGACTGACTGGTATTAGAAAGGATAGAAAGGGGATCCCTGGGTGGCGCAGCGGTTTAGCACCTGCCTTTGGCCCAGGGCGCGATCCTGGAGACCCAGGATCGAGTCCCACGTTGGGCTCCCAGTGCATGGAGCCTGCTTCTCCCTCTGCCTGTGTCTCTGCCTCTCTCTCTCTGTGTGTGACTATCATAAAAAAAAAAAAAAAAAAAAAAAAAGAAAGGAAGTGAACCAGAGAGCCAGAGAGACACGTACAAGTTGAAATTCTGGCTCCACTATCATTTTATTCAACAACTGTTTGCAGAGTACTGGGTGCCAGTCCAAGTGCTGGGAGAGTAGGATAGGTGGTGTGTTTCTCAGGGTGTCTGTACTTTAGAGCTTTCCACTACAGCATGGTTGCCTCAACATCCATCAATCACTCCCTACAACCTCATCATTTCTGCTTGTTCTGTACATACCACTGACATGGCATTAAACATTTTAGAATAAAATATTTTTAAAGTCCTAACTCTTTGTACTTAAACACATTTGTTTTATTCATTCATTCATTTATTTTAAAGATTTATTTATTTCAGAGAGAGTGAGAGAATTAGCATGCACGGGAGGGGCAGAGGGAGAGGGAGAGACAGTCTCAAGCAGAATCCATGTAGAGCCCAACATGGGGCTCAGTCTCACGACTGAGATCATGACCTGAGTCGAAACCAAGAGCCAGCTGCTCAACTGAGCCACCCAGGCATCCCAATACATTTGTTTTAAAATAAAACTTTATTTCACTACTAAAAATTAAAAAGCCTGTGTTAACTTGTCATAAGTAGAAGGTAACTGTAAAAAATAAATGCAATAGAAACAAAGCAGATTTTAAAAATTATATTTATAAGGGAAGCCTGTCTGGCTCAGTTAGCAGAGCTTGTGACTCTTGATCTCAGAATTGTGAGTTTGAACCCCATGTTGGGTGCAGAAATTACTTAAAAGTAAAATCTTAAGAAAAATTTATATTTACAGGGGTGCCTGGTTGGCTCAGTCCATAGAGCATGCAGCTCTTAATCTTGGAGTTGTGAGTTTAAGCCTCATATTGGGCCTAGAATTTACTTTTAAAAAATTACATTTACAAAAAATGTACTTATAAAAATAAATTACTCAACGTGAGAAACAGCTGTTTATGAGCATTGTAGCAGATGACTATCCAGCTCCATGTGTGTCTGTTAAGACAGTGACGGTTTTACATCAATAAAATGAGTTAGTTTTGAGTTTTGATATTAAGTAGTGCTGAGAGATTGATTTCATATGTTTAAGCAGTCAGAAAGGACAACATATTTGCCAGAATATAATTAAAATTTTAATAGAGGCTAGCAGTTCTTCCAGTAGAGAAAAAGCAAGTATGGGACCAAGTCACCAAATCCATTAGGCTCAGGCCAGGAACCTCTTTCCTACCAGAATGTGTTTTAAGAAACTTTAAGAAAGTAGTTTTAAATCTGTGAGAATTATAGCAGTAGAATTATGTGGGAGGGTAGAGAGGTGGCATTAAGAGTGCCCTGAACTCTCTGGGGGTGGAGGCACTTCAAAATCAATGCATCTGAAAGGGATGAATAAATGAAAACACTTAAATGTGTAGAAACCTGAATAAACTTGGAACTCATTTATCTAGCACGTATGTAGGATAGACTTTGAAATGAGGAAGATTTATAAAACCAAAATTAATTACTATTTTACTTTGCTTTTAAAGAATTAGATTAATAATACTTTGCCCTTGGAAAAAGATCTTTTGGAAATTTTCAAATGTATTTTTTCTCTGGGCAAGCTATTAACCAGAAAGTTAAGTGCTTTTCCATGCACAGTCACCAATCCCCCCAGTTCCTTTCTTCCTGTTCCACCCCGCCCCTACTTTTCCATACCTCAGCAAGACTGGATTATCTTCAACCAAACTTTTCAATCCATGGGTATTTACTTGTTAAAAACTCATTATGTACCTAGTACTATAAATAGAAAAAAGAGTAACTCTTTATATGAAGATATGTAGGGGTGGAGATTGCTTCCTGGAAATACAATGATCTGATTTAAAAAAAAAAAAGGCTATTACTGTCTGGTCAATTAAATGTGTTTCCTGCAAAAAGAAAAAAAAATACTAAGCATTTAAATAGGTTATTTTAAATAGTTTTTTTTTTTTTTTTAAAGATTTATTTATTTATGAGAGAGACAGAGAGGCAGAGACATAGAGGGAGAAGCAGGCTCCTCACAGGGAGCCTGATTCCAGGTCTGCGAGATCATGCCCTGAGCCAAGGGCAGACACCCAACCGCTGGGCCACCTGTTGTCCCTATTTCAAGTGTTTTGAAAAATTTTTTTAATCCATTAAGTATAGATAGGCCTACTTTTACTAGTCTAGAGAAAATAGAAATGAGGAAACTTATTTAATATAGTTTGTGACTCTCTATAGAAACCCTTTCCTTGATAGACATGTCTTTCCTCTCATTTGAATTAAACAGCATATTTGCCTTCTATATTTATGTCCTATAAATTGGTGTTTTAAAAATAAGTTTATTAGTTTTGCTTTGATAAATATATAGTGGGATGCCTATTGGAAATACATCTATTTCCCTACTTCCTACTTCCCCTACTTCCCCATTCCTTTTGTCTCTAATACACCTTGGGCCCCTTTGGATCTCTAATAATACTTTAAGGATATAAATTGAGAAGAAAAGGAATCTTTTAGTGATGGATTACTTCATCAAAACCTATGATGAGAATGCTTGGCCACAAAGCATATGTGGCCACTGTGTGTCTCCACTGCACTCTTTTTCCGAGATGAGTAGTGCAGGGGAAGGAGGAGGCTAGGGAAGTGTCTGGCTGCTGAGATAGCCCCTGCCTCTTGTGATAGGTGCTCTGCTTGCCTGACCCAGCTAAGCATCTTTTCAGGTACCATCCTCCTCTGTTCATGTAAATAATGCAGTGGCGGTGGTAACAAGAATGAAAAAGCGGAGTGTTGACACCCCGCCCAGCGATGTACTGCGTAAACAGATAGTGAATTGTTAACCTGACTGATCGGGTGGCTTAGGCCCAGGGTGACCGTTTTAACCAGTTTCTTACAGTGAGTCCAAGATGGAGTCCACCACGCTCACAGTGCTAATAATCCTTGGCATTTGTTGTAGGTTCAGCCCTCCTGTAGGGATTTACTTCAAGTCATTTCATCTCATCCCTGTGATAACCTTATGTATTAGATACTATTATTAATCACATTTTACAGAGGAGCATATGGAGGCTTCCCAAGGTTACTCTGTTAATAAATCTGGAACAGGGCAAACTGGCATCTGACTTCAGAGCTGGTGCTGTTTATTTTTTTTAAGATTATTTATTTATTTATTCATGAGAGACACACAGAGAGAGAGAGAGAGAGAGAGGCAGAGACACAGGCAGAGGGAGAAGCAGGCTCCTTGCAGGGAGCCGATGCGGGACTCAATCCTGGGACCCCAGGATCATGGCTCGCCCTGAGCCGAAGGCAGATGCTCAACCACTGAGCCACCCAGGCTTCCCCAGACCTGGTGCTTTTGTGTATTAGGTAAATTGCCCAAAGACTGAGAAGCTAGGGGGCTGGGGAGCTAGGGATGAGTACTGCCTGCTCTTGGAGCACCAGATGAAGACTGCCTCACTCACCACTTAAAATGACCTGGAAAAATACATAGGCCTAAACTTCACCAATGGTGAAATGAAACAGTTTTATTTCCAGAACTGGGGGGGGGGGGGGGGGCGGGGGGGTGGCGGGAAACTAGCTGACTAGTGCTTTGTTAGAGGTCAGAGATCATTGGTTTGCACCATTGTTTTTTTTTCTCATGAACTGTAAGACATTCCTGTCTTTGCCTTTTTGGTTTGCTTGATTTTTCTGAATTTTGACACTCCTCAGAGTGGAGCCAGGCATACTGCCTCAGCTAGTGGAGACTAAGTGGGGGAGAGATTATACTCTCCTCTGACCTTATTTCTTAAGAAAATTTATAAATTTCTAGAAATATAGCTTTAGAACTTTATATGAATCTAGCTTTAGAATTTATACTTTTAGGAATTCTTTGAAAGGTCCAATGTTCCCTCAGGTCAATTGACTGTTCTTTCTTTGTCACACCTGCTCTTTTTCTTACTCTCACACTCTGTAAGCAAAGAAATGGAGGCTATAACAAGGATGCCATTGGTCAAACAGATGTTTCTAACTTGAAATTACATGCACTTACGGTGTGGTGTGTTAACCACTCTTAACAACTGTGTTTACTATTGAAGCTGGGAATACAGACTTGGATTATAGTTTAGCCAGCGTTTCTTATACTGCTCTCCTGTAAATAGATTATTTTTAGTTTAAATTTTTGCTGCAAGCCTTTTCCCACCACTTAATTGACTCTTCAGTCACCACTTGCAGTGCTGCACATGTCAGCATTCCCACGGACGATAAACACACAATATAGTTGGCACAATGGCAGGTTCTTTGGGAATTACTGGACTCTTTCTGTCGCTTTTAATGCTGGGAGTGGGATCCATTCTGGTTTCCTTCCAGTTCTTTAATGGAGATTGGGGGAGTGTATGTCTATCTTCTTTCGAAGTTTACCCCAATAGTTCTTGGTGGTCACCGTGAAATTATCCATCTGAAACCTAACAGATTGTAAATGAAATAGGCATCCTAGTATTTGTTTTGCTGCTGCCTAATGATACCCTGTTTGAGTCATTGAATACTTTCAAAGCATAACCTTTAAAAGTGTGTTCCCACATCTTAATTTGCCACTTGGCACATTTAGTTCTAACAGACCAGAAGCAAATTTTGTTTCATGAGAAATTGCTTGCCAAACTTTAATTTAGGTCTTCTTAGAGGATTATTAATGAACCTGTGAAGTGGATGCAAGCACTCTGTTGACAAAACAATGGCATTAAAATTCAGCAGCGTGTATTCTCAATCAAAGACAAGGCATGGCTTTGGGGAGACACTGAAAACCACCATTGTTAGCCTAACGATAAGCATGTGATTCTGCCTCTAACTGGTATTTGGAATGTCCTCGATTCTCCTTTATTTGGTCCATCTTACTCCCTTTTTTAAAAAGCATTTCGCTGATTATGGAATATAACTTTGGATAAACAAATGAGTAAAATACTGAACATTGTTTAAATAATCCTGTTCAGTTCTTTGAAGGTGGATAATGTTATCTGTACTTTTGCTTTTATAGCATTTTAAAAAAGCTGTTACTTTAGTTAGTGGTAACATTTCTCATTAATGAATACTAAAGTTATTGTGTTTGAATTGGGCTGTTATATCATTTATTTTTAAAAATTCTTGTGATTGGATTTTTTCCCCTCTTTTTCCTTTTTAAAATTGGGATTATTATTATGGAGTGGCTAGATTTCAAGAGTCTTGCCGGCAGGTGGCAAAATAGAGTTCAATTTTCTCTGAAGAAAAGGATTTCTTTCAGCTCTGGTGCCTGAAATGATTGACTGTTCCTTTGGTTAGGTTTTTTTCTTTTCTTTTTTTTTTTTTAATTTGAAGTTCTGAAATTTACACCTCTCAATTCACCAGATGATCAAAGCACACCATAAAATGCTAATGGTATGTGTGAATTTTTCAAAAGAAGTAGTTCAGCAATATTGTTATCTTTTTTTATTTTAAGATTTTATTTTTTATTCATGAGAGACACAGAGAGAAAGAGGGGCAGAGACACAGGCAGAGGGAGAATCAGGTTCCATGCAGGGAACCTGATGTGAGACTCCATCCTGGGACTCCAGGATCACGCCCTGGGCCAAAGGCAGGTGCTAAACCGCTGAGCCACCCAGAGATCCCCAGTTTTCTATTTTAGACATTATTTGCTGACTTTGCCTAGTGGGAGATGAGGATTTAGCTTTTTTATATCGCCTCCTTTTTTCCTCCATCTTCCCAGTGTAGTTATATTAAAGTTTGTGTTAAATCAATATTAAATCTTTCTATTCCTATGCCAGTATATATACTGTTAAAGATGAAGCACGTATGGTGGTACTATGATTTAATTCCCTTTCTTGTACAACTTCTTCAGTTTCTTTCCTGGAGTTAATAATTTCTTTCTCTCTCTCATGTTTATTTCTTCGTTTAGTTTTGTATGTTCCTATCTCTGAATCAGCCTTTCATTTCCAACACAACTATATAAAACACCTTTCAGTGTAATGGAAAATGTTAAGGATGCTATAAGGCATTTTTGGTGGTATCCTTCTTGGAACTTTTTGTCTTTATTTATTTTTTAAAGACTTTATCTATTTATAGAGACAGAGAGAGAGAGAGAGAGAGAGAGAGAGAGAGAGGCAGAGGCAGAGACACAGGCAGAGGGGGAAGCAGGCTTCATGCAGGGAGCCTGATGTGGGACTCGTTCCCGGGTCTCCAGGATCACGCCCTGGACTGAAGGTGGCGCTAAACCATTGAACTATCCAGGCTGCCCTTGTCTTGATTTAATGTCTTCATTTGTCACTTTGCTATTAGAAGGGATCTTCCTTTTCATCACTCTTGAGCATCTCCTTGGAGATAATTTTTCATGGACTTTTGTTTGATTCCCTCCGTTTGTGGAGTGATTTCCTGAAAGACCGTGCATGGAAAGTAAATGTTTTAAGGTTGTGAATGTCTGAAATGTCTCTGTTTTATACTCATACCTGATTAATAGTTTGGCTAAGTATAGAATTTTTGGTAGGATACTTGTGTTCCTTAAAATTTTGTAGGCATTGTTTTATTGTCTTCCAATATCCAGGAAGGGAGCCTGACCGTTATGTAGTGTACGTAGACTGAACACCAGAAGGACCTTTTTAGGGCTAGTTGTTGTTAGAGTGATGCCTTTTAAAAGATAAGATGGACACCTAGGGAATATCATTTTACTCCCATATATTAAATGAAAGTAGTTCAAAACCCTGTAGGAATACTGTGGAGGTAAACATTCAAAAATTTTAAGGTAACTATGAACATCAAATAGAAAACCACCTTGTTTTCTTTCTTCACACACACTGGGGTATAAGGCAGATCTTTGTGGTAATAACCCTTTTGTGTTCATATTTTAAAACACATTATCTTGATATTATGATTTTCCAAGGAGTGCCCTTTAGAATCCAATGGATTTTATTTTTTTATTTTTTATTTTTTTTAAAAGACACATTTATTCAGCGTCACGATCAGATTATTACATTTAGCAATCAACAGCATGGGTACAAAAAAAAATCTACATTAAAACCCTTTGTTAAAAAAAAATAATAAAACCCTTTGTTGGAATGCTTTACACTTTCCAGAACAGAATCTAAAGTAACCTATTATACAATTAGTCACAAATATAGTCCTCAAAGTTTTTTGCCCATACACATGAGTATTGTCTAAAACATGTCTTCTTTGTAGCAGCTAGGCCCTGCCACCACTGTGCTTGGCTGAGTTCACAAATCTGTTGTAACCTGTAACTTCCCTGTTACTTCTCTGACTGTCCTCTCCTGCTAAGCTTTGTTTTCTGGCAGTAATTAAAACCTTCTGCCACTGCCATAGCTGCTGCTGCTGGAACTGCCATAGCCACCTTGGTTTCGTGGTTTGGCAAAGTATTGGCCTCCACCACCATAGGGGCCAGAGCTTCTGCCTCCAAAATTTCCTCCTTTCATGGGTCCAGAATTTGAAGATTGATTGTTGTAATTGCCAAAATTGTTATAGCTTCCACCACCTCCAAAGTTGCTTCCATCATTACCAAATCCATTATAGCCAGCCCCACTGCCACCATATCCACCACCACCTCGACTGCCACCGAAGCCACCTTGACCACTGAAGTTCCCTCCACCACCAAAGTTGTCATTCCCACCAAAACCACCTCCACAACCACCACCAAAGTTTCCAGAACCACTTCGGCCTCTTTGGCTGGATGAAGCACTAGCCATCTCCCGCTTTGATAGGGCTTTCCTTACTTCACAGTTGTGGCCATTCACAGTATGGGATTTTTGAATGACAATCTTGTCTACAGAGTCATGGTCATCAAAGCTCATACAAGTAAAACCTCTCTTTTTGCCACTGCCTCGGTCAGTCATGATCTCAATTACTTCAATTTTCCCATACTGTTCAAAATAATCTCTTAGATGATGTTCTTCAGTGTCTTCTTTAATGCCACCAACAAAAATCTTTTTCACAGTTAAGTGGGCACCAGGTCTTTGAGAATCTTCTCGGGAGACAGCCCTCTTTGGTTCCACGACTCTTCTGTCCACCTTGTGTGGCCTGCATCCACCTTCTCCGCAGTAGCGTAGGTGACGACGAACCCAAAGCCTCTAGAGCGCTTGGTGTTGGGGTCTCTCATTACCACACAGTCCGTAAGCGTCCCCCATTGCTCAAAATGACTCCTCAGACTCTCATTGGTTGTTTTGAAGCTCAAACCTCCGATGAAGAGCTTCCGCAGCTGCTCAGGCTCTTTGGGAGACTCTTACTTAGACATGACGGTGGTGGGAGGGGAGACTTTAACGATGCTTACTCGGCGGCGTCCAGGGGCAGAAGGGAGTAATCTAACTAAGGTATCTCCCAATGGATTTTAAATTGATAAGATACATATTATAATATTTGGATTCTTTGCTTTAAAATTTTCGTAATATAACATTTAATTTCATGTAAATTGGAGTCCACAAATGACAAAACATTTCTTTCTGTTTGTTTAAAAAGGCTAAATAAAGAAAAGGCTAAATAAAGAATAGAATCATGAAACTAGATTTTTAAAAATAACTTTCATGTTGGCTATGTTATGAATTTCTTTTACACCCTAGTAGAGTTAAAAAAAAATTATGTACCCTCCCCCCCTTTTTTTGAGAGAGAGAGAGAGCGCGTGTGCGTGTGCGAAGGGGAGGGGCAGAGGAAGAAGAAGAGAGAGAGTCTCAAGCAGACTCATCCCTGAGTGTGGAGCCCATCTCTGGGCTTGATCCCAGAACCCTAAGATCATGACCTGAGCTGAAATCAAGAGTCACATGCTTAACCCACTGAGCCACCCAGATGCCCAAAGTATGTCCTTTTTTAAAAGCAGAAATCAATCATTTTGTTGAGAATAAACAAACTTTAAAAAATTAATCTACATTGGTTTCTTAGCAAAATTTGCATTCAAGGAGTATTGTCATTATATTTGATTTCTATTTAATTTAGTGTAATGAGAATGAATGGGGTGATCAATAGAAAACATGTATAAAATGGCAAGTATCAATTTTAATCCAGCTGCTAATTGTTGCTCTACGGCTGTTTTAGCACTCGTTACTACGGTTTTTCTTTTAGCCTTTATAAATTATCACAGGAGATAAACTGTTCTTCTACTATGTTCACTAAATTAGCTCCTCTTTTAATGTTGAAGGATAGCTTGGAAGATTTATAGTTCAGATTTCATAAGTCTTATTTTAGGATAATGTGGTGTTCTAGTTGTTTAGGCACCTTTTTGGCCTTTTCCCCAGGGACATTAATCCTTGGCTAGGAAGAATAAACTCTAGGCCTCCATAATACTTGACTGCAAACTGCAACCATAAAGCCTTAGACTCTTAAAACAAACATTTTTCAACCTTATAGCACAGACTTCCTGTTTTTAAAGCTTTTCTGACCTTCCTGAGAAAAGACCAATACAGCTATGGTTACATCCTGTGGTTATTGTCATTAACACACACACACACACACATGCACACACACACACACACACAACTATTGAATTTTTTAAAGCCCTTGAGTATAAAAGTGATTAATGCACCAAAAAATGTAAATAGCACTGGACTCATGTCTGATCTTTGCTAGGCTTTCAATAAAAGATAATAGAACCAGGTCAGCTTTTAATGCGTCTCTGTTTGCTCAAGGTCTGCTACAATTGGAATGTCAGGAAAATCTCACATTAAAAGGATCTGCCCTATTCTGGAGAGATTGTAAAAGAAGCATTTGGCAGTCATTTCCTTTCACTTGTGAGAAAGAACATGCTTTACATTGTAACTGTTTAAACATACCAGAGCCTGATAGGGCTCTCATATTTTTCATTGTATAGTTAGCTTGCTCTGCAGATTGGAGGGGATGATCTGTGTTTAGGTTTTATTGTTAAGAATTAATCAAATGATGTAATTGTTAAAAGTTAGCCCATGTTTTCCTTTGTACTGAGTTGTGTTTCCTGTAGCCCAAATATTTGCTTTTTCAAGTCAGTTAAAATTAAACTTGAATAGACGTTGTGAATTTGTCTTCACAATAATCTCACTCACCTCTAACCTCTCCTTCCTTCCTTCAAAAAAAAGAGAAGAAAAGAAAAAAAGAGAAAACACCCTGTGTTGTTTAGGTCAAACATTCTTGAGACTGTGACTTTTGATTTTGTCTTAGCCAATGTGTTGCATGTTTGAATGGATATTTTGAACTAAATAGTCTTCTGACATTTTCTAGAGAGAAGTGATTGGTTTTTAAGCAGAAAAGTACTGGGTTGTTAACACTACCTGTGATAAGGAACCTGGGAAATGGTACTCATTTAATGTTTTGAAACCTTTAAATTCATATTTTTCTGAAAATAGATGTTTGTAATTTTTATTTTAAAGGAGTTTATTTGGAGACACATTACCAGAGAGAACATGTGTCAGTTTTTTGTTTTGTTTTGTTTTAAAGAAGGGCAAAGCAGTGTTTGGATTTGTAATCATTATTTTAGTTGCACAAAAATCTGGTATTTTTAATTCAAGGGTGTAATGATTCTAGTTGGAGTTTTTCGTTTTCTTATGATTACTTCCAGTAAACTTGCTTGGATATGGTTTTATCATATGTTGTCAGCTCAGACAGTATGGAAAGGGCCCCATTCTAAACTCCCTGTCAAGGTCATAAGTCCTTGAGCTAATTTCTTCCACAGAACTCTTTTAAAAATTTTTTTGTAATACTTTTTCAAATGAGAAATCTCTCTTTTTTAACTGTATTTTTGTCCTTTCAGGTATTGTTTTATTGGAACATTATGATTTATTTCATCTGTACAATCCGGGATCATTAGTGTGTTTTAAAAATAGAGATGATAATGTCTTTAAGTTTTTTAAACACATGCTATCTTAGAGGTCTCTCTGTCTCTCTTAAAAGTTGCTTTAGGATCTGTTTCACATCCTGCATCCATTAGAGGGCTACATGCTTCGATGGACTTACTATGTTGGAAGAGTTTGCTGTGAGTCTCCACTGGAGTTAGTACTTCTGCTCTCTGTTCTTATAAAAATGGGACTTGGTGCTGCAAGCTGTGTCCCCTCTGCCCCCCAAGAAATGTTTTAATAATGTCGATAATTTTTGTTTCATGAAGTAATAACCCTTTAAATGTTTTTTTAGCAGTCGGTCATTGAAATACTTGTTTGAGGCTCTATAAGGAAGTGTAAAACAAAACAAAGTTGTATTAACATCCGACCTTAATGTTGTCCCTATATAATTTTGGAGAGTGTGCTCTTTATGGTTTAACACTATGGTGTAATTATAGTTACAGGTTAGTCTCCTTGGTTTTTAGAATCTGGTGTTTTAGAATGTTTTAGAATCTGATGTTATTTCTAGTTATTTTTCTTTTTTTAAAGAAAATTTTGAAAACTCCAGAGGTTTTGATACGTGGTGCCGTTTTGTGAGTTAGAAAACAGAAAGAGGAGACAGTTTGCTTAAAATTAGAACTATATTCTGCTCAGTAATACAAACCTATCTGTCTACACTCTGCAAACACAGCTAACAACTACTAACACAACCCTTTAGTCCATCACTGTTTGCTTGATTGACTTTGTTTGTTTTTGACATTTTGATAACTGGGGGAAAAGGTGAGCTTAATTACTGGATCTGGATGATTTTACTAGATAATGCAATAGGAAAGCATGTGTTGATTGTCTCAACTTGATAGACTCTTGGCAGACCTCACTAAGTTATTGTTAGATGCATGTTACCTTTAAACTTTCATGTAAAAAAATACGGTCTCTGAGCTCCTTTGGTGGTCTTGGGGGGAGTAGTCCAAGGCCACCATCTTTAGAAGATGTGGCCAAGAGTCTTCCTGTGACAGAAACAGAGTGGCATAGAGAGTAAATGCAGTGCAGTTGTTGGAGGTTAAGGGTCAGGAATAGCTTGGGCCTTGTTCAGCTAGTGCTAAGGTTATACTTTACATTTCCCTTGTGTACTGTTTCTGGTCATAGCTTTAATGTTAGTTTAGCTAGACTTTGTATTTAATTATAACTGTTAGGGTAAAGTCAGATGTCAGCTCACTAGGCTGCATGCTGAGGCCTGTAGAATATGGAGTGCTTTGCTTCTAACCACATCTGTTGTCTCCTCTCATTATCTGTTAATGGTACTCAACTTGACAGGGTTGTTTTGATAAATGTAGGGGTTTCTAAAACCTGGAGCTGGAATTTCAGTGGAATGGAACTCATGACAAAAGGAAACAGAGACAGGCCAGGGTAAGATCCTGTGGGAAGCAAGAACGGCCATGTGGAATGCTAAAAATAACAGGATTAATTTGGAGGTCAGGGTCCGGTATATCTAATATTTTTAATTCATCTCACACATTCTTTTACTTTTTCATATGCTCAAGCGCAAAACTTGTTGCGAAATTATTATTGCAAAAACTAGCATTTCTCATCTATAGATTTCCTAACTTACAAGCTGAGATTAATAGGATTTATTTTTTAGTTTTTATTTTATTGCAGTTTCATACGTTTATTTGACAATCAGCGATTAGTTCTCATCCACATTAACAGTTTGTAGATTTTTGAAAGTGGTGACAGGTACGTAGGTAACCAGCGTATAGAGCTTGTTTGGTGAATCTTCATCCTCGTTACATTTTCTGGACAACCGCACACGGATGCGGTATGGAACATTCCTTATTCCTTTGGCCCAGACAGCTTTGTTGAGCTTGGTGTCAATGTGCACATCTGGAGTTCCCATCTCCTTCATGGAAAATTTCCAGATCTCTTTGAGTGCCTGAGGGGCACACTTCTTGAAACCCACTCCATGGATACGTTTGTGAATGTTGATTGTGTATTCTCTGGTCACTACCTCGTTGAGGGCAGAACAGCCCTTCTTCTCGCCACCCTTCTTTGCAGGAGCCGTTCTACTGGGCCCTAGTTAGAAAGAGGTTTAATAGGATTTATTTTTTATTTTTATTTTTTTTTTAATTTTTATTTATTTATGATAGTCACAGAGAGAGAGAGAGAGGCAGAGACATAGGCAGAGGGAGAAGCAGGCTCCATGCACCGGGAGCCTGATGTGGGATTCGATCCCGGGTCTCCAGGATCGCGCCCTGGGCCAAAGGCAGGCGCCAAACCGCTGCGCCACCCAGGGATCCCCGTTTAATAGGATTTAAAATGAATTCTTGTTTGAGGAATTGGGGAGTGTGGTTTTGGAATGGTCTGTCACCACTGACTGGTGTGTCCTCAGGTCAAAAGAACTCCATGAAGGCTTTTATGTCAGGGAAATAGAGGTCTCTTAGAGAAAAAAATGGAAGAAAAGTTCAGTGTGAAAGAGAGCTGAGGATTATCCTCTTCCCTTGCAGAATTTGGTGGTACTTTTGCATTCCGAGAGAAGTGTTGAAGACAGACTAAAGTACCATGTGCTTTTAGATTTTTATATTATGTTTATATTGTTACCTGTGTACAAGATTTAGTAGTCTGTCCACTTTATCCACTGCTGTTTGCCTCTCTTAAATGCCAGGTAAGTAGGAAGAATTTGGTTTGAATAAATTAATGATGGCTGGGATCCCTGGGTGGCGCAGCGGTTTGGCGCCTACCTTCGCCCCAGGGCGCGATCCTGGAGACCCGGGATCGAATCCCACGTCGGGCTCCCGGTGCATGGAGCCTGCTTCTCCCTCTGCCTATGTCTCTGCCTCTCTCTCTCTCTCTTTCTCTGTGACTATCATAAATAAAATTAAAAAAAAAATTAATGATGGCTTTTGTACTTCGTTAACTCTTTAAAAAAAAAAAAGAAAAGTGAACCTTGCAAATAGGAACTGGTTAGGGTCTCCGTGTTTTTAATGAATTACTCTGGGCACAATTATTTATATCTTTATAAAGCAGGGATAAAAATCTTCTTTTACTAGACTTTTAAAGGTTAATAAAATAAATACTATTAATAGCTATAGATGCTGCTTATTTGACAGATGCTCTTTTGTGCCAAGAACTGTGCAGAGAATATGCAAAATGAGTAAAACAAGGTTGTTCCTCTGTTCACTTATTTATTCCACAAATCTGTATGTATGACACCTGGTATTTGATAATGAGCAAATATATAGAACTTTCTCTAACGGAACTCACTGTCTAGAGGGGTCTATGGACATTAACCAGATAATCACATCAATGAATTACAAACTGAGGTAAGTGCTCTTAAGGGAAAAAACACAGATCTCTGGGAACTTATGACAAAGGAACTTAGCCTAGAGTGGGGCCTCAAGGGAAGTTACTCTGACAAAGTGATATTTGACTTGAGATGAAGGAGTAGTATAGGTTTTAAACTGTGTGTGTGTGTGTGTGTGTGTGTGTGTGTGGACTAACAGGGAGAATGTCCTGCTCTAATGGGAAGAAGCAGTGTGCTGCTGGCCTGTGGTAGAAATCCTGATACCTTGGGAAATTTGAAAGACTGGTATAACTGGAAGGTGGAGGTCTAGGAGAGGATGCAAGACAAGAGTATTAAGTATCATAAAGTGCTGTCAAAGCATTTAGAATCCCTGACAGACTAGATACAGCATGAATTCAGAATAGAGCAGTTTAGTTATTCTTAACAGCCCTTTACAACTCAGTGTAAACCAGCATTTTTAAAAGGGTCTACAAAAACAAAACAAAAAAAACAAAAAACCCACCCAAAATAACCAGAACCCTTGTCATACTCTGCCATGTATCTAGATATAGATGGTTAGAAAATTTGAAGTGTGTCCATGTACAAGAGTGACTTTTGTAGCTAGGCTTTAGGGTGGATTTCATCTCTGACATATATGGAGTGATCTCAGTGCCACTTGGTTACGTAGCAGATTTCGAAGCCGCAGATCCTCTCAGGATGATCTCAGTGAGGAATGGTGTTTAGTGGAGCTTAGAGCAGAGCTACACTTGCGGTATAGACCACCTCTGATTTGTATTGATCACAGCTACCTTTCAGGATGGCAAAGGCATTATGCTTCATCAGGTCTTGCTCTCACTACATGTGTTGTGTTAGTGGTTTTAGATAGATATTTCTATCTCCTGTAGAATAACCTGATTTTTCTTTGAGAGAAATTAGCAGAATGATGTTTAAATAGCAAATGGACATATCACTTTGGTTATCTGTGCCAGCAAGGCAGGAGGACCCCTGTACTCTATGCTCTCCACTCTGACCCCCTTTGAGAGTCTTTGGGCTTATCATTTTATCTAAATCTCTGACTATTGGTAAGGGGGTATCTAATAATTCAGCAACTTTATTGGACTTTGGAAGGTCCAATAACATTTATAAAGCTATTTCAGAGTTCCATGAAACTTGCCTGGAAGGCAAAAGGTGTATTATTGAAAATAGCAAAAGAGATCATTTAAATTTTGAGCTTGTAACTTCAGATTTGGGTTGACATTGAGTGAGTTTAATACTTTGAATTCATATGCTGTAGGGAATGTGTTTTTAAAAATTTGCTATGGATTGTCTTAATCGGAACAAAATGATCTTGAGGGTTACGGGCATACCTAGTATAAATGCAGTTTAATGTTACTAAATTTTAGGGGAAGAAACTAACTTGAGATTAACAGTGGGTAATCTATTTAGATGCACATAAAAAGTAGAGTTAATGAGGGGTTTGGGGTAGTATATATGTTTATTTAAGGCCACATGGCAAAAAATAGACATTTATTTTGCTTCCTTATTAGATGGATTTCAATCAAGCCTAATTTAAGATAAACCTTGTCTAGCAGAGGGACCTTTATTTTTCTGTGGAAAAAGGATCAGAGAGATAATAAGACTTTTAAACAAATGATTTACAGAGAATTCCTAAAAACTGTAAGGAAAATTGGGGTCAGAAATGTTGACCTCAAACAATGCTTCTTTCTATTTGCATCTTTGAAACAAATGTTCTGCATGCCTATGATTATTGGTTATTTCATCTGCATTTTGTTAGACGTCAGAGGTGGTTGGCATTAATATTCCTCGCGGAAGCAGAGGCAGCTCTAGGTTGTGTGAACTGCTGATCAGAGGGATGCGCTGCCTCTTTAATATCTTGCTTGCAGATGCATTTTCTAGCTGACCACGCTATTAAGAGCTGCCATCAATCACGCAGCCTCCTAGTTCCGGCTGTCGGGAGGGGAGGGAGACATGGGGAGAGAAGAGGCTAGCCTAGCTCGGAAGGAGATAAAATTGCAGTGGCGTGTGTGTATGTGTGTACGCGCGCCCCCGCCCGCCGTGGTGGAGGCAGGCAAGGGTGCGCGCAGAGCAGTCCGAGCTCCAGCCCGGGTTTTTCTGGTCTCCGCCGCCGCCGCCACCGCTGTCGTGGGGTGGCTGCTCTTTCTCTCCCGGCGTCTGGGTCACAGGCATGTGGCAGTGTTGGCCCGGCTGCCCGGGCTGAAGGAGCGAGAGCCGGAGCAGCGGCTGCATCCCCCAGCCACGGGCGGGGCCCCACGCCGCCACCTCCCGAAGCCACCGAGCTGGGGGACATGAGCCCGAGCTGCGCTGCCCTGTGGCCGCCAGGGCCTCCTTTTGTTTAGCAAGTGCATTTCACGCCCCGAGCCCCTGCCCGCCCCGCCCCTGCCTGCGGGCCTGAGTTTGGGGGCCCTGCGCTGGAGGAGGACGAGGCCTGCGGGCTCAGCTCCTGCCGCGACCCGCCGCAGGCAAGTGGCCAGAGCCTTATGCTGCAAGGGGGATGCGGGTCGCGGGTCAGGAAGTTGGACAAGTGTGGGCACAGGGACTCTCGGAGGTGGGTGTACTGAGAGTGTTGTAGCTGACCCTGCAAATATGAACCACTTTGGTATTAAGAATGGTAATGGCTTTCCAGGAATCAGGAATCAGTTTTTGGTAGTGTCCCATTGCATTTTTGTTGGGTTTAGTGGGTTTTTTTAATCACTCAAACTCTAGAAATCCCAACTAAATAAACCAATTAAAAAATACCCTTCAGGGCAGAGAAAACACTATTTTTAAAAGATTTGTGTGTGTGTGTGTGTGTGTGTGTATTTGTGTGTATGTGTATGTTTGTTTTTGTCTTTTCTGAAAGGAATATGTTACTAAAGAGCAAAGTAATCTAGTCACTGATTAAAAACTTCATTGCTTTCTGTGGAGTAAATTTAATTTTAAAGATACAATGAATTTGATGGACTTGATTATGGCTACATAAGTGACAAATATAATTTGTTTCTGGGACCAAAAAGCTGTTGTTTTGCCAGACTAGCTAAAATGCAGAGATAGTTTTGAAAAAGATGGCTTTAACTTTAAATTGTTAAAATTGTTTTGGTTTGAGGTGCCAGCTTCCCCTCTCCTTCCCCTTGTTTACTCGGCTCTCCTTGAGGCTCTGGGGAGACCTGCTTGACCACTTTCCTGTTTGCTGAGACTTGTTTAATGGGTTACTTTGTTTTACTCTCCGCTTTTAGGCTTTCCTTGGGCACATGTTCTGCTGCTCTCCTTGGGGCATTGTTTGGCTGGAGGCTGCCTCTTAGCCATATGGAAATTTAAAAAGTGTCATGTAAAAAAACCTAGGGGTCAACAAGGATTAATTTTTCCCTTTGAAAATTGTGTCTGTGTGGTTTAAGATTGAGACACTGAGTGAAAGTTGAGAACAAGAGTTGATAAAGTCCTTAAAATTCTGTGCCAAAATTAATGTATTGAGCTTTTTTCCCTTCTTTTCTTCCTCCTTCTCTTCTCCTCCTCATTCTCCTCCTTCTTTTTGGCTAGGAACTCCACATGTAAAGTAGACATGATTTGAAACCTTACAGATGGGAACAATATCCCCTGTAAGCCCGTTGATCTGTGGGCAATTATTTCCAGATGCACAACCAACTCTACATTTTTATGCATGTGTTAGATTTGAGCTCTAAGAGACACTTGCCCTTCTGAATATTTACATTGCTTAGTAAAATAACACAAGGCAGACATTTTAGAGGCTTAACAGCAACTTCACAATACTGTGGGAGCAGCAGTTAGAAGCTTGTATTTGTTTTTTCCAACTCTGTAATTTAGTAGTGTTTAAACCATTTTATAAAGATCTCTGAGACCAGTGAAAGGTGGTTTTCAGTCCAGAGCACTTGAGTGCTCATTGTACTCTGGCAGGCCCTGGTGCTTGGCAGGCGGCGCTTGAAATGTTATTTGATCTGGTTGCGTGATAGAATTGACTAACGTTACACTTTTCCTTCCCCTGGCTGTTGAGAGTAATGCATCAATGTACTTGTTCAGTGACTTATTTAAAGACTTACCCTACATTCATTCACTGTAAGAAGGGTTTTAGAAAAAGGCCATTTAAATTTTTGTCTTGTTTTTGTGGTTTTGCATTTATGAATTGAGGCGAGAGCTGACGTAATGTAGCTGTACCACTTCCTTTGTGTGTGTATGGTTTTTTATAGCCAGTGTTCCTATAGGATATGTTTCAGTCCGCATGGTTGTGATTATTTCTGAAATGCTTGAATGTATATATATTCCAAATTCAGGTATCATCAGCTATGTGCCAATTTATTGTTTACATTGCCTGTGGGGGAGGCAAAGAGTGGGATGGTGAACCCTGTCACCCTTTCAGTAGGGTTCAGTGAATTGCCTGTGTGTTATGCAGACTAGCTTTTCATTTTAATTAGTGCAACTGTGTACAGCTGTTAGGTCAGACTGCATTGGCTGCCCTTGCAGGGTGGTTTTATCTTACACTGAGGTTTTATGGACTTGTCTGGCTGTGCTTCTTAATCCCTCTCCCATAGCCACTATGCTTGCCTTTAAGCAAATGATAGAACAAGACAAGCTTTTGTTTACTCATGAAATAGTTGTTAGAGATTTATTTTTGGTTTTGAGGAAATTGGTAAACCATGTAATTTATTGGTAGGTATTACATTGACTATGCTTTTCCAAGGTCAGAGGGTTTTGCTTGCTATTGTGTAGTCTGGGTAGCCAGTGGAACCATCCATTTTATAATGACCTAGGAAGCCAGTATTTAAAAAACAAAACAAAACAAACAAGCCTGCTTTTTATTTGCTATTCTAGGCTTAGTTTGTAAAACAGAAGTAAATGTTAAGCTCCATGAGAGAACATGGCTAAACTGTTTCTCCCAGTCTCTTTATCTCTTGTTACATTGTAACCAAAGGGACTGAGCCAGCCATTGACCAACAACAGTTTGGCCAAGGACTGGGTGATTGATGGAAGGTTTTAGAAATGTCTGTTCAAAAAAAAAAAAAAAAAAAAAGAAATGTCTGTTCAGGGACATGTGTGGGCACCTTTAAATGTTAAAAAAGTCTTTTGGCTCCAACTTACTAGTAAGTATTCAGATCGAGTGGCTTTGAGTGTTTGAATATAGGACTGTGACAAAAGCCAGGTTTTTTCGGGTCATAAAATAGATTGTGATGTGAATGACACATTTTTCTTGGTAGTCTGGTCTCCTTACTGTCTGCCTCTGTCTTTGGACACTCACTACCACAGGCTTCTACAATTGTCCTCTACATTTCTTATAAAGGAGTAAAAGCCACAAAACGGACTGAAATCTGTTTATACATAGAGCCTTTTTCAAAGCTCCAGTTACTGATAGAAGAACAAGGAGATATGCTATTAGGATTGGTGCGGTGGGGTAGGTGGAGTAGGGAGGTTGACGTAGGTTTAAGTTGTTTTTTTTTTTTTTTTTTTTTTAACTCTTGGGAGAAGTGAGTCCTTCTCAAAATAACCTGGAATGAGGAAAGAAAGTGCAGCATTTTCTAGAAAATATGTTAATTTCAATTGTAGTCTATCTAGAAAATGTTTTCTCTAATTAAATCAAAACATTTAGATTGGCAACAGCAACTGCTGAATCTAAGGAAAAACAGAAGTAAGTATCCTAGGTCTAAACCGGTTATTTTAAAAGACCATAAGTTTTTTTTTTTTTTTTCCCCCGAGACCGTATTTTTAGAATCCAAATATTAGCGGTGATTAGGGTCATGGAGTTGATGTGCCAAATCTGTTTAGTCCTTGACATAGTTGATATATATTTGTAATGAATAAAACAAAATAATAATGTTGACATTTAATTAGAAAAAGCATAATCGTACTTAGTGTTTAATGCTGTATATGGAGCTCTGCTGGTATATATTAAGTACAGCTTATTGGTTGATAGCTGGGCTTGCCTGAGTTCTGTTCCTAGCTTTACGGAGTATTTCTTGTGAGACCTTTAATACGTTATTTAGCGTCTTTGTGACCAGGAGGAAAATGATCAGTCTACCTCAGCGGGTATGCAAAATTCTTAGAATGTGTCTGGCACATAATAACAACTAATATTTAATATAGTGAGCACTAATTCTGCTCTAGGTACTGTTTTAATTGCTAAAGAAAAAAAAAAAGATGAAGCCCTGTCCTTAGAGCACTTACATTCCAATGGAAGAAGACAATACAAATTAAAGGGGGCCTGATGATCTGTGCAAAGATGGGACTTTTGGGCATGCCAGTGGTTTTTAGAAGCTTAATATGGGAAATTTAACATCACTTTCTAAAGCCACCATTCTTTCTTTTCTTCCCTGATAAAATGTGTCTCACACAACTAGGTGATGTATTAGCTCACAGGTGAAATAGAGAAGGCAGAACAGATGTTTTTTTGGAAAGAAAAAAAAGGAAAATGGAAAAGCAAAGAAGTTAAGGATTGTAATTTGTCAGTTTAAGTGTCAAACAGAAGAAGGGGAATGTTGACTCATGCCCATCAATAAAAGGAAATATAATGTAGCCATTAAGAATCATCATGATATAAAAAGCCCTAATGTAAAGCCCAGTAGAACAAAACCATAGAAGCCGAACTGCTTATGCATTGTAATTCCAAACTATATGCACACCCACATGTACTCACAGAATCTAAGGAGAAAGGTTAGACAGAAATAGTCCAAATGTTAATAGTGCTAATCTTTAGATGATGGGATTATGCATAACTCCATTTCCTTAGTATTGTTCTGTCTTTGCATGCATTATTTAATCCTAGTAGGTTTAAATACCCCTCTGTTGTACACAGGAAGCTGAAGTTTAGAGCGGTCAAGGCCTCACAGCTACTGAGGCCAGTAGTCCAAGCCAAACTCTGACCTCCTATTCTTAATTTGACCAACTCTCATCCTACAAGAGGTGACCTTTGTTAAAAGGGCCTCCTCTGGTCTTTTCCCCCACAGCTGTGGCCCACATGGTTTTGAGATGTGTTTATACTAACTAACCAGACGATACTCTTGGATTCTCATGTAGAAGGAGCTAGTGCTGAGGCAGTGCATGTACGTGTAGTTATTAGAACAAAAATGCCAATATGCTGGGAAGAGGAGGAAATGGAAGAACAGTTTGCGAGAAGGAGGTCTGAAAGGTACAGCAGTATGAAGGAGGGACAGAGGGCCGAAAGTGCAAAGCAGGAGGTTGCAGGACCAGCACATATTGGAGGTCCGGACTCCAATATGGAGGTCCGGAGAATGTGAACTGAGAGCACTACTGAAAAAATACTTACTCTTTTCCTCAGGAGTGAGTAGAACCCCTGAGAGTTGGGTGCAAGCAGAACAGCCCAGGAGGGTGAAGGAAGGCCAGCGCTGAGTAGAAGCTAGTTTGTGGTTTGCTGAGAAAATGTTGAGTTTGGCAGTGAGATAATGAAGTGCCAGAAGGTGGCTGGAAGGAGCTGCAGGTTAATAGCAGTAACTGGTCAGTACTTTAAGAGGTTAATGCTAATGGCATTCTGTAGGTAGAATTTTATAATGATTAATATGACCATTGTATTCAGGTTTGGGGATAAAATGGGGGTAAAGGCTGTGAATCACTTTAGAAAGTAGAAGACATTTTAATTTCAGAGGATTAGTTAGAAGTTACCTGTAAAGAGTTTTTAAGAATACCATAGGTTAAGCATCGGAAATCATTTATAAAATTAAAGTATGTATGCCAGCAAAGATTTGAAATAATTACTTGGTTCTAAAGATGAACAATTAGGTCTCTTTCTCCTGTCTTATTTTCCATAAAGTGAATGAGCTTTTGTAGTTGTGGTTTTAAAAAAGGGTCAGTTTATATGTGACTGTTGAACTTCAAAGGAACAAAATAGATTGAATATACTGTGCATTTGAAAGATTGCTTAAGTCAAAAGCCTCCAGATGGTGTGTACTGCTGTGTTCACAGCTGTATTTACTGCAAGCTCACCAGATTATCTACTAATAATTTAAAAATAGCTGGTTGGAAACAGTGGTATATTCAAGTCTCTGCTGGTTTTGAACCTCAACAGCAGTAGTGACTTCACTTGTATGCCTTTAGAGAATGCCAGTTGAAATTACTTACTTCCTTTTGCCTTGCCTTCAGGATTTCTTATTTGGGCCAGCTTATGTGTTTTACAAACAACCAGAGTACTTACATACAGAAGCAGATAAATAACCAGCTTTTTTTAATGTGGTCTTTTAGGAGCACGATGGAGAATGGCTCTTGATTATCTTTAAAAAATGTTTTTGTTGTTTTACTATCCTTTTATCTTTTAAAATTTTTTTAAAAAGTGTTAAATATATTGCATTGATACCTTATACTGATATAACATCATATAGAGAACTTTCTGTATTTTTTGGTATTACCAACAAACACAGCAATAAAACCCCTTCAAAACTCAGATCTACTCCCCAATACAAAGGTTTTTTTCTTTTACGGAGATTTAATAAAAGTTTTTTTGAAGCACATAAATTACTAAATCTTAATTTTTTGGAGGGGCCATATGTACTATTATTTATTTGCTTAGTAATGCATAAATTAAATATAAAACAGGAGAATAGTTTAAATTTAGGAATTTTAAATATGTGAGGGCTAGTAAAGACACGTACATTAATTAAAACTTGAACTTCTTGAACAATTATTTTCTAGTTTTAGATATTTCATTATTTTGTCTTTTGTGTGTGGATATTTTAATAATTAGGAAAGTTGGGCTGAAGAATTTTTACTTGTGTATATATTCTTTGGTTTATTTTTTGTATTTTTTTATTGGAGTTTGATTTGCCAAAATATAGCATAACACCCAGCGCTCATCCCATCAAGTACCCCCCTCAGTGCCCGTCACCCAGTCATCCCATCCCACCCCACCTACCCCCCCTTTGTTTTGTTTTCCTCCCACCCTCTGCTTTTATCTTCTTCCCAAGTCTTTGATCATCTACTAGGTAGTTTCTCCTTTCCTTCCCTTCTCCCTTCCCTTCTCCCTTCCCTTCTCCCTTCTCCCTTCTCCCTTCCCTTCTCCCTTCCCCCTTCCCCCTTCCCCCTTCTCCCTTCTCCCTTCCCCCTTCCCTTCCCCCTTCCCCTTCCCCTCCCTTCCCTTCCCCCTTCCCCTCCCCCTCCCTTCCCTTCCCTTCCCTTCCCTTCCCTTCCCTTCCCTTCCCTTCCCTTCCCTTCCCTTCCCTTCCCTTCCCTTCCCTTCCCTTCTCTTCCCCCTTCCCCCTTCCCCCTTCCCCCTTCCCCCTTCCCCCTTCCCCCTTCCCCCTTCCCCCTTCCCCCTTCCCCCTTCCCCCTTCCCCCTTCCCTTCCCTTTTCTTTTTATTTTTTTTTTCTTTTTTTAAAGATTTTATTTATTCATGAGAGACACAGAGAGAGAGAGGCAGAGAGACAGGCAGAGGGAGAAACAGGCTCCATGCCGTGAGCTTGACAGTGGACTGGATCATGCTCTGGGCTGAAGACAAGTGCTAAACCGCTGAGCCATCCAGGGATCCCCCTAGTCTCTTCTTTCATAGGCTGTGCTTGTTCCACAGAGCATAATTCTCATGTTGATTAGATAAGGGGGAATATTCAGTAGTGGAATGTTCACCCTTTTTTTTTTTTTTTTAAGATTTAATTATTTATATGAGAGAGAGATAAAAAAAAAAAAAAAGAGGAAAAGGGAGAATCCTCAATTACCCTGGACTCCCTACTGAATGTGCCAGGCTCTATTTCAGGACCCTGAGATCATGACCTGAGTGGAAATCAAGAACCGGCTGCTTAAATGACTGAACTATCCAAGCACCTCATCTTTTTTTTTTTTTAAACTTGTTAAATGATTTTTTTGCCCCAGAGCACAGTTTGTGAATGTTTGGGCTACATATCCACAATAGACCGTATGGAACTCCTGAATTGCATTCCTGTCCTGAGTGTGGTTGATTGATCTGGGGGTTCACAAGGCTCTTGTTCACCATAGCAAACTGTCTTTATGAGGATTAAGAGGAGAAACTTTTCTCAGCTTTTAGTATAAGAGGGCACTGACCCCCCTGAGCAATGTGGTTTGTTTTTAACTTACGGATTTAGAATCTTGTGACTGATTGTTTCCTTTAAGCTATTTGCTTTAAAATTTTGGACACATCTAAGGAAGGTATAAAATGAACCTGAACACCTTATACATGGTTTCATCATTTTCATCTCTGCACAACCCCCTGCGATTTTCCTTTGTCTCAAGGAAAAGAGAAGCAATGTAGGAGATGTAGTTAGAACACAGGCTCCTTCACCTATACCTCTGAGACTTGCTGTGTGACCTGAGAACACGCACCTCTTTCACCCCTGTGTGCGGAGTCTTCTTCCATAAATCATTCCTACTTTGTGTGGCTACTGTAAGGGTAAAGTGAAAGCTCTTAGAGCAGTATGTTGTACAGGGGAATGCTGAATAAATCTTAGCTCTCTTGTTATCTCACTTCTCTCATCTGTTGTAAATTTTATTTTCTAATGTATGAATCTCAGTAAGCTGCCTTAAGTAAGCCCTTTTAAAAGTAAGCTAGCCTTTAAATCTTCCCTGCTCCCTGTTCATATTTTATACAAAAGGTTAATTTCTGGTTGATGACAGTCATTTAAAAAAATTATATAGGAAAGTGCTATGGACTGAATTGTGTTCTCCCAAAGTTCATACATTGAAGCTCTAACCCCGCAGTGTTTCAGTATTTGGAGGTAAGGCCTTTGGAAAGTAATTAGGTTCAGGTGAAGTCACGAGGATGGCACCTCATGATAAGAAGAGTGTCCTTACAAGGAGAAAAAGAGACCAGAGCTCTCACTGAACTCTCACCGTCATGAGGGCACAGCGAGAAGACAGGGAATGGAATATGATGGAACTTTGATTTTGGACTTCCTGGCCCCCAGAACTGTTGGAAATAAATTTCTGCTACCCAGTTTGTGATATTCTGTTACAGCAGCCTGAGCAGACTACTACAGAGTAAATTTCATCTGTGCAGAGTAAAAGGTGATCAATAGCTTATCATAGCGACTGAGCTTTTCTGGAGTGAAGTGGGGATTATGCTTCTGTTTGCAGAAGGCTTTACACCTACAGAACAGCCTTCCTTGACCTTTGGTTTGGTGCTCACAGTATCTTATGAAGGAAGCAGAGCAGATGCTGGCTTCTCAGGTTACGAAATGGGAGAGCAAGTCTGGAGAAGTTAATTGAGTTACCTGCATTCACAGTTTCCATTTTGGAGGTGGCTAAGCCTCTTAGTAGCTATTTTTTCTTACTTCTCTATCCATTGTTCCTTCCATGACCACTTTAATATTGGCAGTCCAATCTTCTAATCTTTTGACTTAGAAAGAACATAACCTTTATTTTTAGTCTTTGTTAGGAACATTATTTTCAAAGTAGAGAGAGATAACTCCTGCTTTTTACATTTTGACACGGGAACTGAAACATCTGTGGTGAAATTGTTGAATTTATCTTTCCTGTCCCAGGGAGACAAATAGAATTTATGAATTCTTCGGCCTACTGGTTAGGTTTGAAGTATAAAATTTCTGTGAAGTATCATAACTCTAAGAAATGTGATAGTACTTGAAATAATACTTAATGACATTTGCCTTTTATTTTGGTCCAGGTATTGGTTTGCATTTAGTCTTGCTGATGAGTGTCTAGAATGTAGGTATTATTTGGAGCTATCTAGTCAAAAGGTTGCTTGTGTTCATTTAGTTAAGGTGGTTCATTTAGTTAATGTCTTGATCAAAGGGATGAAATAGCAGTGTTAGAAGCTATAAACTCTCAGTAGTTAAAAAGAAAAAAAAAAAAAAAAACCCCACCCACAGCCCCAACTCAAACTCTGCCCTTCATTCTGAAAGAATTCTGGATTCCTACAAAGTTAATATTTATGACCTGTCAGAACATACAGTATTTGCTCCATTTCCCATTAAATTTTAACAGAGAAACTAAGAAAGAAAATCAATTTTTTATTTCCTGATGATAAAAATGATTCCCTTGAGATTCAAACCTTGGAATACAGTTTAAAAAACCTTATAGAGATAAAATTCCCATAACAGACAATTGAAAAAGTGTACAAATCAGTGGTTTTTAATGTATTTAGGGTTGTGCAATATCACCACAATATAAGTAAGAATAGATTTGTATATGGCAGTTTCCTGGTGATTAATTGAATATTTTTAGATAATCTTTTATATATAAATTTATACTTATATGAGTAAGAATATAACTTAATTCTATGCTTTACTTGAAGGTATTCAAACCCAGCTTTTGTTTAGTGGTGTGACAGGGAAGTTAGCTTCAGCCCAGGGCTATTAAATCCTTTGGTGACTGATGCCTCCTTTAAGGTATGATAAAGCAGTTATGAATATGATGTGAAAATGGAATGTAGTTTCTCTCAGCATATTATTTGGAGAAACTGCAACTTTCCCAGAGCATTGTTTTACATTTGGTGCACTCCAAATGTTAGACATGTGCCATTTTAAGCAGTTTGTATTAAAGAATTTTTCATTTGTTAATAGAAAGGCAGCCAGTCCTTATGTCTCAGATTAGGGGAATATCTTGGTGTTGATCCCCAGATGGTTCCTAATATTCAAGTGGGCCCTTATAGGCTGCTGGGCAGTCATACTTTATTTTCTTAGTTTATTCACCCAGGTTCCTAGATTACTCTTTCGTACTTTCTCCTTTTATATACTTCCTCTTGTCTTCATGCTGGGCTTCCTGTTTCAGTGAGAAAAATCAGTGCAGTCAGAAGAAAACTTTTGCAGATGCCCACTGCACATTGACCTACCTTGCAGCAGACTCTGCCTTCCTGGCTGTGTGTAGACAGAGCAGCTGTTCTCAAACTCTCTAAGGGCCAGGCTAGTCCAGCCCATCCCGCCACTTCTGCCACTCCAGAGGCCGGCCACCTCTGCCCTCACATGTCATTCATGTTTCAGGCTGTACTGGATCATTCCTAACAGCATAGACATGTGTTGCTTTTCTCTTACCTTAAAACAAAAAACTCCAACCCCCCTTTCTTGGGCCCCATTTACCCTGCCAGCTCTTGCTTATTACTTTGCTCCTCTTTGCAGCAAAACATCTCAACAAGAATTTTCTGTGCTTAATGTCTCCGGTTCTTTTCTCCTCTCTCAGGTCCATAATCCATCGTGCCAGAGACTGTTCTGGTGAAGATTACTAAGTCTTCTGCACTGCCTGTTTTCCTTTGTCTGGAATGTATTTTCCCAGATTTCTGCGTGGCCTCACCCTTAAGTTTCTGGGAGGCCTATACTAACCCTTGATCTCTGTTTGCAGTTCCCCTTCCCTCTGTTTTTTTTTCTTCCCTAGAGTGTCGTAACATAATATTAATGCATTTATTTTCATTGCATATTGTCTTGTTCCTCCCCTAGAATGTAAAGTCCTGAAGGTCAGATTTTCAACTGTGTAGTTCACTGATATATCTCCAACATGTAGAATGGTGACTGGCACTATTATAATAGTTGTCTGATAAGTAATTTATTGAATCTCTACACACCCTGCCCTAGAACTTGGGCTTTAAAAGTGGTCTAAATAAATATAACTAAAAATTTTATCCCTAGTCCAGACCCACTCAGCTGCCTACTTCACATTTCCACTTGGATATCTTCTAAGCATCTAAAACTTAACATGTCCCCCCCCCCAAAAAAAAATAAAATAAAAATAAAACTTAACGTGTCCCAATTGAACTTTCTGATGTTTTCTACTATACCACACATAGTTGTGGGATTTTTACTTTTGGACTTTTTCATGTAGTAGGATTTTACTTGTCAAAATTTTAATTTAGTGTAAAAATTATACCACCTGAAGTGCTTGAGATAGGTTGGAGCAATCTTAGGTCATTTAGTTTCATCTGGTACCTTGAAAGCAGTTTTCAATGTCTAGTTTTTGGACATTGAATTCTAAACAGTATTCTACCAATGAAAAGAATTCAATGTCCATTATTTAACTGACTTTAATAACTTTTAAATTTTGGATTCCCTACAACAAACATTAGTAATTTGTTATTTGGTACTTGAAAATACGATTTTAGCTTTCAAAGTTAGGAAGTATCAGTATTTGCTATAGAAACTTTGATCTACAAATATTTTAATTGCCATGTACTTAGTATAATAGAAAATACTTTCTACAAAGCCTTTTTAAGTGTAGTGGGTAGACTGCTGAATCAGGAAACATGTACTTAAAAAGTTCTTCTTGGGGAGGATCAAATCAGCCCTCTTAAAATCCAAACTTAAAATGTTGGGTTTTAGTGACACATGGAGTTAGTGGATCTCCTCCCTGAAGGCTGATCAGATCACACAGCATCAGAAATATTGAGATAGCTTTCTTCAAATTGGGTTTAAGTTGGCAATTACATTTACTAACTACCAGTAAATTATTAGATTTCTGGCCCATGAAAACTCTTTAA